>NC_036438.1:2001007-2668010 GCF_000184455.2 Aspergillus oryzae RIB40 | reverse complement strand
GGTCATCTATTAACTAAGTCAAGCTAGGATCCAACCTAGAAACCGCGGCTAGTTAAATATCACCACTCAATACACTAGCCCTAGAACAGGAAACCACAGTTTCCTAATAGCGCAACTTCTTCTATATCTTATACTCTTTTTACTTTTAATACTTAAGTTCCTTAAGTTCCTCAATTTCTTTAATATTATGCGCAATAAAATCACCTGTATATTTTTATAATAATTATTTTTATTTTTATAAACAAAAAAACTTCGCCAAAATAATCTTTTTCTCCTTCTTAATAGTATTCTAGGCTTTTACAAGCCGTTTCCACTTAGTATTAGAAAAGAAAGATTTAAATATTTTGCAAAAAATACTATTCGCTTTTACACACTCGCTACAACAACCAGAATTTTTGGATTTAATATAAAAACAATAAAGGCGGATACAATATTTACAAGGGAATACCGCCTAAAATCCCTTATCTTCGATTCGCTAGTAAAGCTTAGATTTATAGACAGAACTAGAAGACATGGTTAGAGCATAGATAAAAGAAAAGTTAAAAATAGACATCTCTCACCTAGATAAGACCGCAACTTTATACTTTCAAGAACAAAAGCCTAAAAGAAAAGAAATAATATTATAGACCCTTATCTAGTACACCTTATCAAAGACAGATATATAAAACAGAATAATAATAGAATAACAATAGCTAATTCTTAAGTAAAAGATACCTAATAAATTATTTATTTAGTAATTATTTAAAAAGAACTATAAATACCAATACTAGCTATTATAATAAAGTTATATATATTATAGTAGTAATATAATTAAATATATTAGTAATATAATAAACTTATAGTATTAATAAAATATATTATATTACTAATATAAAGAGTTATAATAATAATATAATAGATAAAAATATATAAAAATATTTATTTATATATTTAATTTAATTCTTTATAATTAATATATATTATTACTATAGAGCTATTTTTAATAGTAAAATTAGTTTTAATTTATTTATACTCTTTTAATTATTAAATATATATATTTAATAGATCTAGCTTTTTAAACTTAAATCTAGTATTAACGACAGTCTTATATTAACTATATTTTTATAATAATAGTAGTCTAATATTAACAGCAGTCTAATATTAATAGAAGTTTTATAATAACTTCTATTTTTTCTAGATTATAATCTAATAGTAACAAAGATTAGAGAATAATTTTAGATTAATAACCCTTAAAATGTAGTCCGCTAACTGGTCTTAGACTTAATGACGAAGCCCTGGGCGTAACACTTATATGGGATCCAGTTGTCTAAGTCAACCGCTGTTACATATATATAGGTGGAGTAGAGGTTAGAAGGCTGTAACGGCGGGAAGCTATATAGGCCTGACCAGGGCATTCTGAATCGTTGATTCAGAATTATTTGACCTTTTGGCCTTGTGGAATATTGGGCCCTGGCAATATCTCTTACAAAGGCACAGGGGTTCTGTATATTCTACGGGCCGATTCTGCATCGGCTCCGTGACATAATTAGATTTAGTTCTTTTTATTAAGTACTTATATAGTCTAAATACTAATTATAAATTAAATAATCTCTAGATAGATAGACTATCTACTAGCCAAATCTGTAATAGCTATATTATACGGCTGATACTAGTATTATAATAACTGTCTAGTTTCTGCCAATATTAAGACTATTAGCCACTAAGTATATAAAATCCCTAGAATAGAGATTTAGCTCAGTTTTCTTTGTTCTATTAGAATTTATTATCCCTAGAGGCATTCGGGGAGCCATTTGTGGAATAATTTAAAAAATAGGTAAAAAAAAGGTGTGAACCGTGTGATCGCGGATGACGCATTTTACACGGAAACTAGTGGTGGGGACTATACTTAGGCAAGAGAATCAACTTACTTTACACCTGACTGACCTGAGGGGGGCCCACGAGGGGCCTATTATAGACCCAGGGGTTGGGCTTGGGCCCGGTAGCTTGGGTCTAGGGCCCTGAAGAAGCCCAATACTGCTAGGACTACACTACTATTTAAGCAGTTTTATACGTAAACTGATATTGGTAGTGCTACAGAGGGTTATGGCTTTTAAAGATAGAATGGACGTATTCAGAAAAGAATATTTCACTTGACCGCTGCTGTAGCCTGGGCCCTGTAGAGCCAGATTGGGACTGTATAACTATATTCCAATACATTCTGCCCTCCTGGCACCCGTGCGTGAAAGCCCTACATAACCGGCTATCATAGGTTAGAATTTCTATTGGCTAAAGCCATGTGAAATGTTCGTCAGTGACTCCAAGCTTATCTCTGGCCATGACGTCACCTGAAAGCTCATGTGTTGTGAGTCATGTGCCCATCTGACTCAATGTGAGTAATACTCTTATCCATGAACACTGTAATTATCACTATATACGTAGGCAATCATTCTGCTGACTGTCAATGCTTGAAGAGCCAAGTTTTGTTTGCAGCTTTGAACTTGGATGCCAGAGCCTAGACATATCACATATGTTAGGATTAGACAAAGTTGAAGACTTCTAATACAGCGCATAGTTATACCATCTGCGCTACTGTGCCAGTTAAATATTACTCAACTCTGAAAGGCAAACTGTCCGTGGCTCCCAAGCTATTGTAGGTATCAAGCTACTACTTTATGTACTCCGCAGTATATTATGGATTCATATATAAGATATAGTAAATTGTCCACCATTACTGTCCTATGAAGTCATAGTTAGGCTTACCGAAAAGAACCGAGTAAAGGATCAGGAAGCCGTCAGATTAGGCGGGGTAGGCAGGCAGTCGCTGTCTCGGTGATATACTCCGTATACAACTGTACATATTGTGAGAGATTGCCATTGTTAGGTCTGACCGTCAGGCAACTGCAAGCTGTGGGGCTGAAGATCACCCATGATTCATCCACCAGAGGTAGTGTGATACTACAGGTGATCTGACTCTTACCCACCCTTTCAGCCTAACCTGCTGAGACGAAAATCCAATTCTGGGCCGCTATTGGCGGGTACATTGCCAAATCTGCCCCTCGATGGATGCCACACCGTGGGTGTACCCACACCACTGCCCCCCTTTATAACAGAATTCACCTCCGCTCTCCCGTGGCAGTTGTCGTCATATGGCCCTTAATACCGGAGCACTACGAATACTAGAAAACATCGACACCTCCTCCTCAGGTTACTGTAGAGCTCTTAACACCCGGTAGGCCTTGTTTACATATTCAAGCCACCTATACATGAATATCATACCTTCCAATGCTTTCTGATGACACAGCAATTGGTGTGTGGTTGGCAGAGGGAGCCTTGACCTTGTGATTAGGTGATGTTTCTACTGCCACGCGCCAACCCCGCATGTCTCATGAGCATCATGGGTACTGCGCTTAAAGCATGAGCCCCAGTCATTGGCGCATTGACTCATAGTTCGATCTCTTCTCTGTTTCGCGTCCACCTTTCTCAGGGGCCTTAGTGTATTTCCTATATTCCGAATAGGAATAGACTCGCCCTGTTGATATGTCCTTCGAGTTCCTTAAATACATCACGGCATTCCCCCACCCTTCCCAATTGAGACCGTAAGAGATATCGCCCAATTCTTATATCAAACACCGCGCGCTCGGTCATAGTGAGCCTTATCGCCGAAAGGGTTCTATGTCATCTGCCTATTGCCACCCATAAGACAAAGAGGCGGCCCTGACAAATCACTTTCACGTGTGCCTTGCCAACATTGCCCAATCCCTTTTCCATTGACTTCCATAAACACATACCATCAGTGTTCGTCAAATATCGCCTTCTGGGCACTATATCTTTAGCAAAACATCAGCAGTGACTTTCCCTATTATCCTCACTCACATCCTCATTTTTTGTTGTTGTCTGTTGTTTGTCTGCGACTGACAATCAGTCTGTTGGGATGACCTCGTTTACTGTTGCCTCACCTTTGGGCCGAAGCGACAAAACAAACATGAATCGTTTATCATCCGTTTCCAGCCTAATGTCGCCCCCAGAGTCCAAACCGTTCGATAGTTTTAACCCTGCATTTTCACCCCATCAACTGTCACAGAATCCCTCATACAGCCATGACATGAAACTTCCTCCCATCTCCGTTGACCGGAAGCGAACACAATCGGAGATGGACTTGCCGTCGCCACCTGTCACTCCCTACACAGGCAACAAAAAAAGGAAGTCAAATGCATCAGAGCAGGTCGAGGGAGATGCGGTAGTTGGCTCTTCAAGGGATCCTGTCCTTTTCCCTCGCCACGATTCGCTCACAGAGGTTGCCACTGATGAGCCGTTGTTCGGTCCTATGCTTCCGACAGAGACGGAAGCATTGGTTGAGCAACACATTAATTCCCACATGGCAAGATTTGAAAATAAATTAAATAAACCGACACGCGATGAATATCTTCTAGCTCTTTCGTGTGTGCCAATCGTTTCAGCTCAATATAATCGCAACCCAGGAGCATGGGCTAAAGAGGAGCGAGAAACGCTCGAGCGCCAACTAGTTATGATGAATCGCTGTCGTCCGCACACGTTGGAAGCGAAATTAAAGAGAATCGCCCCCGCGCCGGCTAAGAGGACATTTCCTGCTCAAACTCGTGCGCAGCGGACTCCCAGGGCCAAGCGTACACCAAGATTCACACCAAAGCAGAAAGTTTTGGACACATTTGACTTAACCCCACAATCCAGTAACAAGCAACCCCGAGCTATAGGCACAAATCGGGATGACACAGATTATAAGTCGATTATGGATTACTCCCCTCCTTTAGAGACTCTCGGAAGCAATGCGAAAGCCTTGAAGGCAGACTGGAAAGGACAAATGCTGGATCTCAGCAATGATTCAGATCGACACTTGTTGAACGCCGCTGAGCTCAACCTTGCAGCCACATTAAGGCTTTCCTGTGCAACATATCTATGCAGCAAGCGTCGCATTTTTGAGGCTCGTGTTAAGGCTTTGAATGTTGGGAAAGAATTTCGGAAGACAGATGCTCAACAGGCTTGCAAGATTGACGTTAACAAAGCAAGCAAGCTTTGGACAGCATATGACCGAGTTGGCTGGTTCAGACCGGAGCATTTCGAGCAATTTCTTAAATGACGTTACAAGATATATTACCCAAGCTTGCCTTGCAAAGTTGTTGCAACCCATCATGTCATCTTTTCTTAGTTGGTTAATTAGCGAGTTCGTTTCTAGGTTCTTGCATAGTATTTCAAACCTTTTGTTCTGTCACTAGGCATTGCTGGTCTGTGTACAACGGTGACTTTTACACTTTGCCCATCCTTTTGCGGAATCTCATTTCCTTTGCTTTTGGCGTTGTAACTCGAGTATGTTCGCACTCCTCTTATGCATAGCTGTCGTTGGTGCTCTTTTATAGCTTCTCTCTTTCAAGGCACAATGTTTGGCAGTGAGACTCATTCCAGACGTGTCAAGGTGTCACCATATGTTTATCATACTATATCTACCGTGGTTTGACATTTCACCATTTGGGTGCGATTTATATTACCTAGAATGGCAGATTCGGGTTTGATGTTAGTGAATTTTCGATGATTGACCAGGTTTGAACAGAAGATCCCAGGACCTCGACGTTTAGCTGTATCGTTAAGGTAGATGGCTGACCTTCCTGCATGCCCTTAAACATATCATTCGTAGGATCTCGCTCAGTGAACTTTCTGTTTATATTGTTTTCCTTCTTTTCTATTATTATATGAGTGGTGTGCTTATGGAGAAAATGAGGGTAGAGGGAGGTAAGGAAGGGAGATGGACCTCATAAACGTACGGGAAGCAATTCACCCTAGCTAGTTATGTTCATTGCCTCTCATATGTGATTACCATGGCTTTTTGCCTCGAGATAGAGTTTTCCAAGAATAATGTTTCTTTGCTGCCGCTGATACATTAATCGAGTATGCACGTGATACATCCCAAAATGCTGATTTTATCATTACAAAGGGAGGCTGTGCCAGTGAACTTAAATGCGGTAAGCGGATGCGACGCCCAGCCAACTACGTACGCAATTTAATCCCCGTTACTTCCGGTCCGCGCCACATTTAATGTGGTAAAGTCCGACCTCTATTGTTTCGTACATCCGTTCCTTTACCGTCTTTCATCCTGGCATCTGATTCTATATAGCTAAGCCTTCAGTCTTCCTCTGTGTTGCGCGCTTGAACCGGTGAGGAAGTCCTAGACGATAATGTCTCATACCGAGGCCGCTCGTACGGATTCCTTGGGTGAACAGGAAACTCGGGGTGATGTCGAGAGCGATAAAAAGGCCAAAAACAGGCGACCTGCAAGTATGGATCTACGCAGTCCTGTGTTTATTACAACATCAGTATTTTAACCAATGCTTATGTCGTGTCTAGATACTGCTTTTCGGCAACAGCGCTTGAAAGCCTGGCAGTGAGTTTACTTCCAACGGGTTGCATAGTATTCGTGTCTCATCTTATTAACACTTAACAGGCCTATCTTGACGCCGAGGAGTGTACTGCCTTTGTTTTTCGTCGTTGGTGTCATTTTTGCACCCATTGGGGGCCTTCTTTTATGGGCAAGCTCTGAGGTAAGATCGAAATTATCGTGATGCGCTTGCTGCTAATGGCAACCGTACATCCGTGAAGGTACAAGAAATTGTGATAGACTACTCTGAATGTGCTGATAAAGCACAACGGACCCCTGTCCCAATCCCAGACAAAGTCCAATCGTCTTTCAAATCTTCCAATCAGCAGCCTAATCCGACCTGGATGAAATATAGAGATGAACAGACGAACGAGACCATTTGTCGCTTGAGTTTCAAGATCCCGGAGAGCATCGAACCTCCTGTGTTTATGTACTATCGTCTGACAAATTTCTACCAAAACCATCGGCGATACGTGAAATCGCTAGACATAGACCAACTTAAAGGAAAGCCAGTCGACAATAAAACCATTGATGGCGGTTCATGTGACCCCCTAAAGCTTGATGACAGCGGCAAAGCATACTATCCATGTGGACTTATCGCCAACTCCATGTTCAACGATACAATCAAAAGCCCCGAGCTCTTGAACGACGGAAACGACGATGATCCTGTAGTATACGTCATGACTAACAAGGGCATCGCATGGGATAGCGACAAGCAACTCATTAAGACCACACAGTACAAACCAGGACAGGTTGTCCCTCCCCCGAACTGGCAGGCCCGCTATCCGCATAATTATACCACTGAGATTCCTGACCTTCACGATAATGAGGAATTTATGGTTTGGATGAGAACAGCTGCATTGCCTAACTTCAGCAAACTGTCCCGGAGGAATGATACCACGGCAATGTCACCAGGCACTTACCAATTGGACATCGCTGACCGTAAGATTCGTCCTTTACGCAGTATCCGTTCTGTGTTAACTTTTGTTCAGACTTTCCCGTTACAGAGTACGGGGGAACAAAGTCAATACTCATATCTTCTCGGACCGTTATCGGTGGGCAGAACCCTTTTATGGGTATTGCGTATGTGGTTGTTGGCGGTCTATGCGTCCTTCTTGGTGCGCTTTTCACCATCGCTCACCTAGTGCGGCCAAGGTAACGATGCTTCCCCCAACCTAATGCTTGTAGACTTGATGGGACTGACAATGCATATAGGAAGCTTGGAGATCACACATACTTGACCTGGAATAACGAGCAGGAAAGTAGCGCCATAGCAACCGGTAGAGATAATAGGTTTGGGCCGAATACCCATTAAATGATACGCTCTTTCCAACCACCCCCACCGTGCGTTTATTGTACACCATTGAATGTTCATCAAAGTTGGCCAATTTGCATGGTTCCATCTATGGTTCCTGCCAAATCATGCATCATAAGTTCGAGGCGTCTGCGGCTGGAGTTGTGGTGTCTGTTAGTTTTAAGCGGCCCTTCTCATGCTTAACTGTTAGTATGACGTTTTTTGTTGTTACGCTAGTGTCATCTCGATTAGGTGCGTCCTCAGGTGTAAGAGGCCACCTGTTTACGAAGACTAATCTTAACGACGGTTGTCACCAGATTGTTTTTGGAGTTTCCCAGATAGGTTGTTTACACCCCTTGTTAACATTCCCGTTACGTTATGGCATTCTTGGATTCAAATCATGCTTCTCTTTCGGCAGCATCGCTGGTTATATTCAAGCGGTAAGCTGGTTCTGGCGAAGTTCAATGAAGCCACCAATGTTGGAAAAACAACATGTCGCATTTTCCCACTTTACATATTTTGATCCTTGTGATAGCCAATCTACAAATTCAATGCTTCGCTTTTGTTTCGCAGAGTCGTGGCTTCTGTGCGACCGGCCCGCCCACTGAATCCCTGAAGGCAGAGTACAGGAGATTGAGCGCACTAGGTTCTCAGAGTTATAACCCTGTTGATTCTGAAAGTCGGGCGGCAATAACCCCGATTGTGATAGATACGTGGTTCCACATCATTACTGGTGAAGCGGGAACTGAATTGATCTCAGATGAGATGATTGCTGATCAGGTCAGTGGTGACATCTTGCATTCTCAATAAGTAAAATAACAACGATCGTCTGACTTTCATGTGAAGCTTTCTTACCTTCAAAACGCGTACTGGAATGCCACAATATCCTACCGCTTACAAGGCGTGACTCGCTCGGCAAATGATACGTGGGCTCGCAATGAGGACGAAATGGCAATGAAGACTGTCCTTCGCAGAGGGAGTTACCGTACGCTCAACGTTTATTTTCACACAGATCTCCAGGCGTCGCCCAATGCGGGTGCCAGGGCTTTTGACATCGTCCGCCGCGAACTGGGTGTCTCGCAACAACAACCCACCAGCATGCTTGGTTTTTGCACATTGCCTGACCCGAGCATAAACGCTAGCAGCCCTCCATCTACCTATATCAAGGACGGCTGTAATGTACTTGCGGAGACCATGCCGGGTGGTTCTCTCGCACATTACAACAGAGGTGGTACGGCAATTCATGAAATAGGTCACTGGAATGGTCTACTGCACACCTTCGAAGGAGAGTCATGCTCATCCGATAACGAGGGTGATTTTATCGCAGATACGCCGCAGCAATCCAAGCCCACAGAAGGGTGTCCTGCCCAAAAAGATTCATGCCCGGAGCTCCCAGGGTTTGATGCTATTCATAATTTTATGGACTATTCATCTGATGAGTGTTACGATTCTTTTACTCCAGATCAGGTCAGTAGGATGCGAAGCATGTGGTTTGCGATGAGGGATGGGAAGTGAAACGAGGAATACATCGTCGTTTCCTCAAGGAGTGCACCACCTCTCGTATTGGGATGGAACCTGCTAATCCATACTTTATTCTCACTCTCCTATGTGATGCTCGATATTGCTCGTCATGTGTAATGTGCCGCGTGGTTATGCTGTCCAAGAGTGGGAACGGTATACATTATATTGTATGCTACGCTAGAGTCAGCGGTATAAATGGAAGTAATAGATAGCGCGCTACTGCAACAAGTTGCTCTTCTGAATCGTTTGACGCAGTGGTGCATCTAGAGCCATTCCTAACAGACGTTTTTTTGTTCGGCCCAGTAGAACGCTCAAGTTCCGGGATTTTACCTCTAGGAGAGTATTTTAAGCGGTTTAGATTGATGGCACGATTCAAAGTGACAGCGCTGCACAAGGTCTTTACCACCAAGGTACATCGTGGGATAAGACCATAAAATTAATAGGATCGCTGGGAAGGTAAAATGACTAGCCTCTGGATCTCCACGGTTAGACGCTAGGAAGATGCCATTCCATGGCAATGACTATGTAAAGGTACTATACAAGTTATATACGAAGCGGCCGCCGGAACGCCCCAGGCTCCCACGACAGTGTTACTGATTTGCCTAAACACCCTGCTAGTTCTACATGACAGGAACGCACTTATCCCATTCCTAATGTCTGAAATCTGGTAATCATCACCATGAAACTAGTGACATCCTCAGAAGGAAAAGATATGGTAAGTAAAAGGAAATGAGACACAGGCTCCATAAGAGGATACAATTACATAGACTAACGTTTTCGCTTCTTACCACGTTCCTCATCATCCAAACCACTTTCTCTGTCTTTCTTCTTGGCCTTCCTTTCCAATTCGTCCCAATCCTCACCACTGTCCTCATCCGCGCTAAAATCCTCACTTGCCTCAGCACTGGCGTCATCATCAAATTCACTATCGTCTTCCGAGCTTTCGTCTGCCGCAGCAAGTTCTGACTCCGACAGTTCGAATGCAGATTCTTCCTCATCGGATGCACCACCCTCGGAATCAGACTCTGCTGCAAGGAATGACCAGCCTCCATCTGCAAAGAAGCCGTATGGATCACTAACGACCGTCTTCATGATTGTAGTCCAGTTAAGGTTTAGTGGCCCTTCAGTGAATGCAATGTCGACAGAATCCAGCCAATCTTTCACTCCTTCGAGAGACTCAACGGGAATTGTGTTAACATGAACAGGTGGTCTGTGGAAGTCTTTGAACACAAACACCAAGTCAAAGTTCTTGAGCCCAAACTACAGTCATGTTAGAATATGAAGCGCAACTCTGTCCAACCAGTACATACCTGAACCCGCTCTAAATGAGCAATTTCAATCTCATTTAGGGTGATCACAAGAAAAGGGGGCTCTGTTAACTGAACCAGAGCATCCGTGGTTGGCTGAATTAGAACATTGGAGCGGTTCGGTACACCAGTGAAACCAATTTCTCTAAACGGGATGTCAACGTCCACTCCTTCGTCTTTACCTGCATCTGCTATTTTTTCAGCGAAGGCCTTAAATTCTCGATCTAAGGCTGCTCTCCGCCGCCTCTCTTCTTGTTCTGCCTCGAACTCTTCCTCATCGCCGTACCGATGTTTGCGCCTACGATTGCCAGTCTCATCAAATTGCATCTCAGTCGCCTCACGATAAAACTGCACGTCCCTCGTCTTGCGCTTCCCAATCATGATGGGCGTTTTCAGGTGAACGTGAATTAGCACAATCAACTCGTGTGCACAGGGCTGAAAGAATAGGTGTTTCACGTTGCTGAAAAGTACGTCGACATGCTCGTTTCGGAAAGGTGACATATAACGAAGACCATTTTGGTGTATTTCGACCTCTCCGGGAACTCGTTTGCCATCTAATGGAGGCCGAAGATAAACATCGGGCAATCTCACAGGACGGCGATCTGGAGTACCATTAGCTCATGCCAGCAAGATTAAGGTTTATTGTCAAATACTTCTGATCTCGACGAGCTTATCTTGCTCCACTACATCTTCCATCTCTTTCTTTTCCTGTTCACGCCTCAAGGCATTTTTTCTGAGCTCTGTGATATCTTGAGCAACCTGTGCAAGTCGTTCGTTGTCTTTGGATCTGAGGGTTAAATTGCGCAAAAAGTGTGCTGATATGTCTTCAAATGGTTGGTCATCCTTGCGACCAACACCTTGCCCTGGGGAAAGGAAATTAATTCGGAGATAAGCGTATTCTCCTTCGTCACTTTTGCTAGCATTCTTGATTGTGTTGATATGGAAAGGTACTGGTCGACCCATGATTGGAACAATTACCGTTGATGCTTTGTGATCCACATAGATGGTTAGATCTTTAACCTTAGTAGGCAACTGGTTATCCCTCTTGTACGATTCGAATCGTTTGAATTTTTTCTGAGTGACTCCATTATCATCACCAGTAGTACCGGCGAATCGATCGAGGCCTTCCTTTGTCTTTTTTGTCGCCAACTCCTTCTGGTGTTCGCGTCGTCGTGCCTCTGCACCTTCGTTGACCTGAGTCGGTCGCTCCGCGCGAAGTTTGGTGCGAGTAACATTTCTGCTAGTCATTGCGTTGGATTTGACCTCCTTTTTCTCTTTGGCAGGTTTCTGGGGTTCCTCTTCGTCTCCAAAGTAGAACGAAACAGAATCCATATCAATACCTGCGTCCTTAGTGAATATGTGCGGACCATTTTCTCCAACACGTACAGTGTCTGTTATAATCATTGAGTAGACAGCAGTGTTTTTGTCTTTTGACTCCAGTTCTTCGACATCCGTTAGCCCCACCGTTATAGAAAGAGTCATGCCACTCTTCAAAATTTTGTTGTTTTTTCCATTCAGTACCATATTAGAATCTCGGAGCTCAATTCCAATACCGGCTCCAACGCTTTTAACAAAGTGACTTTCAAGCTCAGGTTTTTTGGCTCGTACCAGCCCGATTGCTTTGTTAAATAGATCTTTGGCCATCGTCCCGTCGCGAACGTCTTTCATGACTGTATCGTGAAGGTTCAGTAGAAAGGCATAGTTAGCTTCCTGGGACTTGCTCGGATCTACCAAATAGGTGCGTGCTATTATGGAACTGTAAGTTTTGTACCGGATTCCAAACCCAGCAACAATAATCCCTGCCTGAAGGTGACTATTATCAGACGTAGCTGTAAGTCGAAGGTCATACTTTCCTCCACTCTGGATGACAGGGCCATAGGCCCAATCAATCTGTTGAGGATCAAATTCCGCTGGGAGCTTAGCAAGTTTCTTAAAGAATTTTGCATCATCAATTTTTGCGTCGATCCGCATCGAGAGTGCCTTGTGGGTCATTTGCTTTTCTTCGTCGAGTAGGCGAGACATCTCGTCGACGAAATATTCCGACATTAGACCACTACAAGCCCTTGACGCGTTTCGTATAGCCACCTTCAGAAGATTAGCTCACAGATCGCTCGGTGCAGCACCAGGAAAAGAACTTACCAACTCATCTGTATCCTTAACCGAAAAGGCGGCCGAAGAAAGAGCGGGTGATATGTCGACTTCTTCCACATCTTGTGTTATGTTTGCAAACGCACGCTTCCAATCTTCCGCGAACGGGCCAGCAGCTGTATCTTTTGGAAGTACGCCAACTCTTTTCTGTTGAGGTATTCGGTTAGCACGTATGGCGTATATTCGGGTGTCTCTTGTTTGGGGTAGCACTCACGCCGGCATTTTTTATGACTTCTAAGCATTTTTCAAACGATCTACTTTTTTCGTCTGGATCCTTGGAGGTGACAAGTATCTCCACTGGGATCTTGCCACCTTTCAAGGGTTCAAGGTGTTTGGCTACATTTAAGAGGCCAGTGTTAGCCGAGAGATATGCGGAATCCGTGTTAGGCCAGTCCTCACCCTTTTTTGCTGTAGTCACAACATACATCATATCTGTTGTGAAAACCATAAGCGTAGCCGGAAATTCATAGCCAAGAAGCCAGAACTAGAATTGACGATCAGTAATTCAGAGCCTTGTACGTGAAAGGAACAGTGAGTCATACATGCATCGCGTTGTTCTTCTGAAAGCTATTTGCTTCATCTGTTTTTCCCATGAGGATAACGATTGATCCTACGCCGCCAAAAACAGCATGGCCAGGTCGTTTGTCTGCCTTCCATGCTGCAAAGAAGCTCGAAAGACGGTTAAAAAATGCACTTTTATCGATCACGATCTCTTCAGCCATGATGTATATTGTTCGGGATCGAGTTGAAGATCTGCAACCTCCTGGTATTCAACCAAAGTCTGGGTAGGGGGACGGTAGTATGAAGTAAAAGGGAAGCAATATATCACTGGGCATGTATCAGACAGTCACCCAAGTAGCCAGTAATGGCACGGCTACTTTAGGTTGGTATGTGGTTGTGGAAGCAAGCGACATAGGTAGAAGCTTATCAGGAGAAGCTAGTAATAATTCTCGGGATCTCAGGGCTCCAGACTGTTACAAACGAACGCGAGTCAAGAGCGGCAAAGCGCGTTTTGGGCAAAACCTCCAAGTGTTTGCACTGTTTGATTTATCTGCAGCAACAGACATTGCAGCACTGAGAGTTTATCACTTAGGGGACCTTAAAGGGCGCTGAGGTATGTCCGCAGCCACTACTAGTACAACTGCATCATATTGCCAAATAAATTTCTGGATGCTTTCTATCCATCACATTCTCTCATACTATCCTCACAAATCTTAATTCATTGTCTCGGGACTTATTATTCCTTCCGCTTTCATTGCTTCTAGTATATAGATACGGTCACCTTCCTGATGGAGCATATCAGTCTTAATACAGCAAAATGGATTCTACAAAATGCTTCACCCCTGGTCATACCATAGACCGTGGTTCTTATGTTATCACTTCAGATACTGAAGGCTCCCCCAACAAGAAACCACGAAATAACGCAGCCACCGGGGCTTCTGCTGCTGGGGTTCGTGCTCTCAGCGCGCAGTTGGTTGCCTTCTACTTCAGAGCGCCAATAAAAGCATTTTTTCGCACTCGAGTTGAGTATGAAACCGTGGCTTTATTTCTTCATTTTTACTTTTCTCGGAAAACTCATATTGACTTGACTTCTTTGCCTTCAGTTACATGGTACTTGACCTGTCTCCGATCATCATATATTCTCATTACTAATGCGGGCCGTCTATCTATGTGCTTCATAACAGGCATTTGCCAGGGCTGTCAATCCACACTCATCTGAAAGCCGATGGTCTCTCCATACTACTACCCCGGGGTTACTTGTCCATGCTGTTCGCACATACGGTTGGCGCTTTATTCCAAATCAGATAATGCCTCCCCTTTTAGCAAATGCCGGGTGGGTTTCTAGAAAAAAACACCCCTTAGTATACATCTGACTTTCCGAATAGGGTTGGTGCTGTACTATATACATCATACCTCCAAGTTCTTGGAGCCTTGTATGAGCCAGTTTCCCGTGGGGTCAAGCGTATCTATCCACCTGCTAGTCCCTTATATACATTTACAGCTGGATTTGCGGCTGGAACTATGCAATCAATAGTGGCTGCTCCTTTAGATGCTCTCCAGGTTCGTCTTCGGGCGAATGACATACTTGAAGGCCAGTATCGGAGCATGTGGCATTATGGCCGACATAAACTCAAACAGATCGGCATCCGTGGTATCTTTGCGGGTTGGAGTCTTTCATTCTTGCGTGACGCTTTCGGCTACGGCGTCTTTTTCTCATTCTTCGAGTACATCAAATCGCAGGCATATTATTCATTTATCACTGGATACTATGGTTCTTTGCGCATTCACGATGTGGACGAGCTGTTTTCTACTCAGTCCGATGGCCGTGGTGTTCCACTTATCAAACCTCATTATACTCTGGAGCCATGCTTTTTGATGGCCGCGGGCGTTGCGGCATCTATAGCCCAACAAGCAATACAGCACCCGCTAAGCATGATACAAAACCTTCATGTTGCTCGACTAGAATATCTGGATCATCAGGCAAGTCTCCACCCTTCCAGGCGGCAAATGCTACGTCTTTATTATCTTGCATATCAGGAGACATACAAACGATGCAGGAAGAGGGCCAAGCGAGCTGGTGGCTGGCGCCATTGGTTGTTTCGCGGATTTGTAAGAGATGCCATACGTCAAGTGCCTAGCACTAGCGCTGGATTGGTGATATTCGAGTTGGTGCGTCGTAAATATGCCAGCTTGGCTGATGCTGTGTATATTCAAAAAGATGGATATGATATTCTTCTATCCTAGTGCTTCCACTATTCCACATGGTGTATTTTGGATGAGAAGAGGAATCAGCTAAGGGGCTAGTAGCCGAATATATCCCTGTGGTTGGAATATGACGCAGACGCGGTACAAAGGCTGCGTCATGATGTCAATTGGCTGTCAAATATGGAAGCTAATGTGCTTGTTACGCCTAGTAAGGGAAAGGGTATCTGCGGTTTTCTCTGTACATCTTTATCCTGTGAGCTAAAACCCCTGGTATACTTGAGTAAGTTAGTATACTAGTATAAGTGTATCTATAAATCTTTAGGGGTTCCTGCCACTTGAGTCTTGACTGCTTTCCCGTAGAGAGATTTGCTATCAAGTGATTGTTACGCGGAGGTCCCCTTAAGCACGGCCGGGCCACCTCTGACGGGTCACCTAACAGGAATAAATGGTCATATGTAACCGGCTAAACATGACTGCTCCAAAATCGCCGTAGTTCCAAAAAAAAAAAAAAAAAAAAAAAAAAAAAAAAAAGGAATTATCCTCATGAATGTATTCCATTGGCGCATACGGAGTAGGGGTGGCTGCCCATATTTAGGCAGTCAAATGGAAAGTACCCCGATCCGACATACATACTACATAGAGAGAGTATCAGGTCTAGGTATGGACTCGGTAAATACAGTCAGTACCTGTACCAGGTAGGTGATTCTGATTGCCAAGGTACCTCTTTGAATTTCGTATAAAGTCTACCTGGAAGAGGTCCTACCTGGTTCCTTACCTCATCGGAGTGGCCTATCTAGTAGCGACTTAAAAATCTTGGGTCTCAGGATAGTTTAATATGCACGTCTGGTCGAATGGATGGACAATTTACCTAAGACTAGGCCAAGTGACCCATATTTCCTGGATCCACCCTTCCGCTGGTTGTGGAGGTCCCCCAAGATACCCGACCTCCAGGCTCCGTCCAGCAAAGAATAATCAATACTACTACACATTATTACAGTCACTGTTACAGCTGTTCATCGTTGCCCCTAGGCATTTCGGAGCACTGTTCCTTAATTTTTATTCTGTATGAAGCCCCCCACCTGGCCATGCCGTTTGGAGCACATAAACTTCGCCCAGTGATCAGCTGTACCTATTCTTGGTTGTAATTCATCACCTGCTAACGTAAATATGCCCTTTGCCCAGCCTGTTAGCAGCCTTATTTGATTCCCTTTCCTTACTTCCACCTGACCGTCTCTTCTCGGCTGAACAACATCAATTTTCGTCATTTTGCATTGTTGGTCAACTGCCCGTCTCGTGAACAGAATCATCATCACCGCTTTCTACTCTCGTTGACTTGTCTATTGGTCACTTACCAGTCCTCCGCCTCACTATCACAGAGCTGTACTTCTGATTCATCCCTTCGAGTGGGACTCATCGGGACCAGCCTGTTAGTTCGTATGCCCCTTGATGAAATTTCCATAGTCCATCTCTCTGCGGAGAAACACGGGGAGTCTCTACCCGCATCACTTGGTGATCTACCTTAAGTCAAACATATTACCTACTCACCTTTCAACGCAAGAAGGGCTGGTAATTGCAGCCCATCACGACCGGCAACATTACTTCGACATCTTCACCACGTACTTCCTCGAGCATACCCTTGCAGTCCTTAGAATACCGGTTTCAGCCAACTCCTGTACAGTCTGTGAGAGCACGCGAATCTGCTAGCGAGAAGGGTAGCCGGCGTTCTTCTTTATCTGCACAGTCTGTCGAGTCTGAGTACTCTCTCTGGACAGACACTGGCGACTTAGCTGAACAGCTCGCTAATGAAGAAGACCCTCTCCGGGTCCGTCTCGGAGAACCTCTGGATCGTGAGATCTCTAGTCCATCTGGGTCGAGGGCGCGAGTAAAACAGCTAAAACGAGTACATTATCCTAACGAAAGCAATCTCGTCACTGAGCAAGCCGAACCCGAAAAGACATCAATAGAGATACCCCGTCCCCCACCCCGGCATATTTCGCGGGTTGAACGTCTTCTCGCTGTCATAATGTCTCCAAGCAATCGGCAGACGGCACAAATGCATGGCTTAGTTGGGAAGCCACTGCTGTATGTGAATTTTATATTCTTACATCCCTTTCTGGTATCTGTATTCTCGCTAACCCCACAAAGGTACTTTACTAGTGTCTTTGTATCTTTAGGTGTCTTCCTTTTTGGCTATGACCAAGGTGTCATGTCTGGTATTATCACGTTCGTCTCCTGTCCCAAAAGAAGGTTCCAGGAGGTTCTCAAATTAATAACGAGGCAGTGGTTGGTATTTTAAGGACTACTTCAACCAACCGTCACGCGCTGCAATTGGCACGGTTGTTGCAATCCTCGAGGTTGGAGCCTTTATATCTTCGCTACTTGTTGGACGTATTGGCGATTTGATAGGGCGCCGCCGAACGATTCTTTATGGTTCAATAGTCTTTTTCATAGGCGGGGCGCTGCAGACATTTGCAAATGGACTTGCCATGATGATGGTCGGTCGTATTGTCGCTGGTTTAGGAGTTGGCGCATTGTCAACGATCGTACCTGTTTACCAGTCTGAGATATCGGTAAATTCTTATACCACCAGCCTTGTCCACCACTGCTAACAGCTAGCCTCAAGCCCCCCCACAACCGAGGGAAGTTGGCGTGTATTGAGTTCACCGGAAATATTTCAGGATATGCAGCCAGTGTCTGGGTTGATTACTTCTGTAGCTTTATCGACAACAACTATTCGTGGCGTCTACCATTACTATGCCAGTGCATCATGGGGGCTCTTCTTGGACTAGGAAGCCTTGTTATATGTGAATCACCAAGGTATGTCTCCTGAGAGCTTGCCGAAATATGCTTATGCTTACAACCATAACATCTACTAATGTTTTGCTCGATCAGATGGCTGTTAGATAATGACTATGATGAGGAGGGTATGGTAGTTATTGCTAATCTCTACGGACAGGGAGATTTGCACAATGACAAAGCAAGGCAGGAGTACAGAGAAATTAAAATGGATGTTCTTCTGCAGCGGCAAGAAGGTGAAAGATCCTACACTGACATGTTCAAGCGATATCGCAAACGGGTCTTTATAGCCATGTCCGCCCAGGCTTTAGCCCAACTGAATGGCATTAACGTCATCTCATATTACGCCCCGCTCGTTTTCGAATCCGCGGGGTGGGCGGGCCGCGATGCCATTTTGATGACCGGCATCAATGCAATCTCATACTTGGCATCTACGGTTCCTCCATGGTACCTTGTTGATCGCTGGGGAAGGCGACCAATCCTCCTTTCAGGAGCAGTCGCTATGATTGTCTCTCTCTCTTTAATATCATATTTTATTTTCATTGATGTTGCAGCAACTCCCACGCTCACTGTGATTCTCGTTATGATTTACAATGCTGCTTTTGGCGCATCCTGGGGACCTATCCCGTGGCTATACCCGCCCGAGATCTTGCCGTTAAGCATTCGTGCAAAAGGTGCCAGTCTTAGCACAGCTACAAACTGGGCTTTTAACTGGCTTGTTGGAGAGCTCACACCTATCCTTCAGGCCGTGATAAAATGGCGCCTCTACCTAGTACACGCCTTTTTCTGTGCGTGTAGTTTTGTGCTCGGTTAGTATCATTCTCTTCAGCAAGTTACTATATCCTGACATGTGCTTTGCTTAGTTTACTTCCTATACCCGGAAACCAGTGGCGTTCGCCTCGAGGATATGGATACTCTGTTTGGGGACGCAACAACCGCCATGCCAACACCCGCCTCCCAAGGAGAACATGGCTCTCTAATGAGTATTAGTTCGCCTGTGCCTTCACTTGACATACGTCGGCAATATAGCCAGTTTGGACCTGAAAATGCCATTCCTGGTCTAGACATCGATCCTCCAACCATCAATGCTGGCGAGAACGCTAAAGTTGGCCAGCGTGGTTCTCGAGATGGCGGTGGTGGCCGCCTTGAAGGTCTTGGCGGTTGGATTTCGAACATGGTCTCTCGTCACAAGGGATCATCTGGGCAACGGCTTCAAGGTACTCAGTATAGACGCCTTGGACAAGATGATGAGAACGAGTAATGGGACGGTACGGGCATCATCAAATCACAACCGGGTTCCTATATACCATCCACTGATATCACACTACCTTAGTTTTTACTTTCTTAATTCCTTTTTCTTCCTCGGAGGAGTATGAGGTGGGGGGTTTTTTTTTACATGTCACACGTGCCTTTTTTTGGCCTTTGCTTCGTGTCCATATTTCGCTGTTTCTCCCAGTACGCGTACGTCTACCGTTGTCTTACCCCACTGTTGCATAGAATTACGGTGCATTTGCTGTGAGATATGACGGAGTTATCAAGGATTACCCATACTGAGATATCAGTTCGGACTCGATATCTCAATGGATGTGAGCTAATTACTATGTACTGGGTTAAAAGAGATCGACATATTCTGTCCTGGATGCTCACACCCTTGGTGATAACGCTCAGGACAATGGGTATTACTGAGACTTGTGTCCTTCAATTCACTCCGTCGGTCTCTTGTGGGAGTGAACGCTGGGGCTAAGGGGGGCTCAGTAGGAGCAGGCTGCTGCTGCGGGGTGATATGTGTATGCACATTTGAATCCATACATTCACTGGTCGTATGGTGTGTAAAATAGGTGTCGGTTGCCACGTAGGACTCAACTCAAAAGAATCTTCATAGCATTAATTGCGGTGGAGGTTCTCTCAAAGCACGCCGCAGGAAGAGCTTTTTCAAAAGTTTTAAATGACAAGATCGAACGGTACTAAGTAAGCTTGACCAAGCTGGTGACTCTACGCCTGTGACTCAATCTCCTATTACTATTCTCTCCAACCTGGAAGAAATATCTTCCTATATATAGTAGTGTTATTTGATGTTATGAATTGCTCCCTGTCGCTAGGCATGGGGGATAGTTTATCTCTACGTCACGCTGGGTAATACCACACCATACATCATGTAGAACAGAGATAAGCAGAGGGAGCTTGGTGGCCGTGGAATGTAAATGCCGAGATTAGTACATCGTTCTCACTATGATCGTGTTCTTTATGTAGATCCAAATATACCGACTCCCGTAATGGATTGACGATAATTGAAGACCAGAGGTTTCTGGATTAAACCATGATCTAGCGGCGTTGAGCAAAGCCAGGCAAGCCAATAAGAGATGGATTTCAATGACACCGATCAATTGGTATCTTCAGAGGGTGTTCGAATAATCATCCTTTAATGAATAATTCTTATTAAAGCTAAAATTATATCACTATTTGAGCAGTTTGTTCGGGCGTTTACAGTGGCAGTCATTATGTCAAGGGGGAACTTCAAATAGAATATACTACACCGAGCTAGTAACGTTCTAGACCACTGTCGGTCTTGTGTCTTGGGTGTGGTGTACTTGCGCCATTAACACCGCTGCTAGCTCGTTACCTGGGTGCGCCATACTTAGAACAACTCGAAAACAAAACTATCTACCCAGTAGTAGTGTGGTGTGGAATATTATCTATCCCCTTTGTCTCAATACCTTCTAGGCAGCACAGCAATTACGGTAAATATTCGCCTGAGATGAGCCATGCAATATCGATAGGCTCTGTAAGCGTAAGATGGCCCTAAGAGACAGGTGATTTCCATTTAAAGGAATATATATTGCTATATAATGCTACATACTACCTAGTTTTGGATGCAGGGTAATCTCAAGACCCTTCATCTACTGTACAATGGAGAGAGTTGTGATAGGTATTATTAGTACATACCCTGTACCCATGGCCGGATTTCAATGTGGCCTAAGCGGGGCCGCAGCTTGGGATGGCCGCGCCGGTTTTTCCGTGTTATGTCCAGGCCAACTCTCCATTCGCTTCCACTACCTACACCACTGCTCTAACTGCTCTGAACTCGAAAAGTGTTGTCGTCTTTCATTTCCAATGCCTTCCCTGTCCTCCTCCATCCTTTGATTGTTCTTGTGGCTCCTTTCCTTTTTCTTCCCATTCGATCCTTTCTATTCCTCCCCTTTCTTCATTTCACTACAATTGATTCACTTTTCCACTAGAACTGTAGACCCGGCCTCCCCATTACCTCGCGTTCACGGAACTCCATATTATGCTATCGGATATGAAACTGTCTTATTGTTGAACTCAATTGTACTTTCTTGTTGAATATTTCCTTCGTTCAACCGCCTTTTCTTTTTCTTTCTTTTCTTTTTTGTTATTACTACCTCTTTGCCAATACTTCGAGTCTTCCCTCTAGATATACGCCTCCTACTTACTCCCTTTATAACCAAACCGAAAACTTCCAGCGAGGGATCCTCCACTATGGCGGAAATGGACTCTGCATCAAGTACCGGGGTCAATTTAGCTTCTGATATGCGGCGCCGAAATGTCCCGCATACCGAGGGGCTTAGAAGGAAGCCTGATGGCACGGAGGAAAGCAAGCGCAAGCCTCAGCTCAAAGTATGTTTTCTCCTCGTTATAGCGCCCTAAAGATACAGTGCTCAAGAATTAACATTAGTTGGGCTGATGTGTAGGCTAATCCATCAGTTTCCATTCTGGATAATTGGGAACCTCTGATAATGCCCATTCTGTTGACGGCTGTGGCTATCTTTACTCGCATGTACCGAATTGGTCGCTCGAATATTGTGACTTGGGATGAAGCGCAGTAAGAGAAACATAACCCCTAATGAATCGTACCGTGTTGGCCCAGTCTCTTACCCTAGGTTTAGCTTTGGCAAGTTCGGATCACATTACTTGAAACGCGAGTTCTATTTCGACGTACACCCGCCGCTGGGAAAAATGCTTGTCGGCTTGTCGGGATATCTTGCCGGTTACAACGGGTCGTTCGAATTTAAATCTGGTGAAAAATATCCGGAAGAAGTCAACTATACTTTCATGCGCGTCTTTAACGCTGCGTTCGGCGTCGTGTGCGTGCCACTCGCTTATTATACCGCACGAGAACTTGGCTTCCGCAGAGCTACTATCTGGCTCGTGAGTTTGATGGTACTACTTGAAAACTCATACGCAACAATCTCAAGGTTTATATTACTGGATTCCATGCTACTCTGTTTCACGTTCACCACTACCCTTTGTTGGGCAAAGTTTCACCGACTACAGTATGCGAGTTTCTCGATTGAGTGGTTTGTCTGGCTATTCCTGACCGGGATAAGCATTGGTTGTGTGTGCAGTGTGAAGTGGGTGGGTTTCTTTTGCACAGCGCTTGTAGGCCTCTATACAATCGAGGATCTTTGGAACAAATTTGGCGATCTAAAGATATCAGAGGTCAGTTGTGAAAGGATTCCATGTTTCGAATCTGTTGCTAAGCCCACTAGCAGGTCGTCTTTGCCAAGCATCTCATGGCTCGTGTGGTGGGGCTGATCATTATACCCGTTTTGGTTTATGTATTTTCGTTCTACCTGCATTTCTTGGTTCTGGAAAATAGTGGACCGGGCGATGCCCAAATGAGTTCACTTTTCCAGGCTAATCTGAGAGGAACCGAGGTCGGGAAAGATAGCCCCTTGGAAATTGCTCTCGGCTCTAGAGTCACACTGAAGAACATGGGCTACGGCGGCGGACTTCTCCATTCGCATATCCAGACGTACCCCGAAGGATCCACCCAGCAGCAGGTTACCTGTTATCACCACAAGGACGCCAACAACGACTGGTTCATCTATCCCAGCCGCCGCGAGCCAGAGTATGATCCGAGTGCGCCCCTAAAGTTTGTAGGTGATGGTGATGTCATTCGTCTTATTCATGGACAGACAGGCCGGAATTTGCACTCTCATGCTATTTCTGCACCAATTACCAAGTCACACTACGAAGTCTCATGCTACGGCAATGTCACTATCGGCGATGATAAAGATCATTGGTTGGTTGAGGTGGTTGATGATGTTGCATCGAAGGATAGAAGTAAAATCCGTACACTTACCACTGCGTTCCGCCTGCGACATCCTGTCCTGGGTTGTTATTTACGAGCAGGCAACGTCAATCTCCCCCAGTGGGGCTTCAAACAGATTGAAACCACATGCGTGAAGGAGAACAAACCGAGCGATGTTTACACACATTGGAATGTCGAGTCTCATTTCAATGACCGGCGTAAGCTTCAATCTTTAAGCCCCATGCATTTGCAGAGAAAAGATATTGACTATTAATATACAGTCCCACCTGGTGATCCAGGATCCTACAAGTCGCCTTTCTTGAAAGACTTTATTCATTTGAATGTTGCCATGATGACGTCCAACAATGCGTTGGTTCCTGACCCAGATAAACAAGATGATCTCGCCTCGAAATTTTGGCAGTGGCCAATACTTAATGTTGGGCTCCGGATGTGCTCTTGGGATGACAATACTATTAAATACTATCTCCTTGGCAACCCATTCGTTTACTGGGGAAGTACATTTAGCCTTGGCATCTTTGGGCTCTTGGTAATTTGGTATCTCGTGCGCTGGCAGCGAGGTTACAATGAGCTTTCCCAGGCAGATATCAACCATATCCATTATTCTGGCTTGTACCCAGTCATTGGATGGATTCTGCATTATCTGCCTTTCATTGTTATGGGAAGAGTGACGTATGTTCATCATTACTACCCAGCATTATATTACGCCATTCTTACCTTTGGATTTTGCGTTGACTGGCTCACGCAAACGATGGATGTTAAATCCCGCTGGGTGATCTATTCTTTACTTTACGCTATCATAGTTGGAATGTTCGTGCATTTCCGCGTGCTTGTGTTTGGCATTGAAGGTTCGAGTCAGCAGTGGGGTCATTTGGACTGGCTGAGCGGCTGGCGCATCGCCAATTGAAACACCTCGCCGCTTCTGTCATTCCCTCTCTACTTTTCTTTCCTCTTTGTCTCCCTATAAGGTTCTTTGTCTCACTTTGCTGTTTTATTATCGCCTTCCCGTTGTCTCCAACCCCCCATGCTTCCATTGTGTTGCTATTTTGAATCACCGTCACTATAGTCTGTGTAGTATCCCATCGGCTATGCCGGCGATGTCAATGAAGTCTTGTTTACCCCGTCAAATCCAGAAGGACTTTTGATCTTTATTGGTAGTTTCAGTATTTCAAACTCCCCTAAAGCCTAGTTCAAGCATTGACGGCCGTGTCTAAGAGGAGTAACCTAGTGGACTTGTCGCTGCTCTCAGGTACCATTGCACAATCAGGTTTATCGCAATTGTGGACGTCATCTAACAACAGTTTCCAGCCCATCCATTTCCACCCCTGCGCATCGCATCGTTCAAGCCTAGAGTAACAGTTGTCGGCACACTAGTGCCACCCCCACCGGTAGCGCCGAAGCCCTTCACTCCGCTTCGACGGTCATTCAAATCGTACCTGCCCGCCTCGATATTTCGATAAATTCTCTCGGCAACCTCAAGAAACGCACGCTCGACGCCGTCACCAGACTTTGCACTGGTCTCAACGTAGCGTACGACGTTGTTCATGCGGCACCACTCCTCTGCCTCTCGCCTCGTAACATGCCTCTCACTCCGTTCCGGCTCATTACCGGTCAGATCGCTTTTGTTACCGACAAGAATAACTACAATTCCTTCTTCCGCAATTTGCCGCAAATCGTGCAACCACTGTGTGCATGAAGTAAACGTAGATGGTCTTGTTATATCGAACACAAGCAAAGCACCAGAGGCACCTCGAAAATAAGACCGTGTGATGGATTTGTACGTTTCCTGCCCTGCTGTATCCCATAGTGATAACTTCATCTTTTTCTGAGACTCAGCCATTTTTCGTGGAGGGTTAGGTAAACCGGAGACGATGGGCTCCTCTGAGGTATCTGAAGTTACTGGCGACGAAAACGGACGGTTGTGAGAGTTGGTGTTTGATTCTAAATTTAGGGCCTGTGAAGCAGGTGGTCCAACTGGAACAATACGCGATCCAAACTCCACACCAATAGTCACATCGTGGGAAGATGAAAAGCGTCCTTCGCAAAGCCGAATAGTCAACTAAGCAAGGGTCAGCATGCTTGAGCTACGGCATTCAAAGAGAGATCAGACACTCACGCTAGACTTTCCAGTTCCAGAGTCACCAATACAAACTAGCTTAGCGATGTAATCCCATGGCTGTGACATGGATACAGCGGACTCTAGGTTTGAAGGTAGGTGATTCCTAATTAACTAATATCCACTAGCTCAGGTGTTTGAGAGACTCATGCTCCGAAAACCGTCGCCGCAAAACTACCCGAGACAGGGTTTAGAGCAAGTAAGCCGCTTATATGGCAATAGAGACTACAAACAAAATCGTCCTAGTCCCGCTATATGGGTCATATGAGAATTGCCTAAGGCGGGCTTTGACACACAGGCGGAGGCGGGCTTTTCAGAGCTTTCCTGTGGGGCGGCCTTCCGCGCACGTGATAAGACAGACACAGCACCCTTTACCGACCTTTATGCCAAGCCAATTGACTGCCAACTCTTGCTTATCTAATGCATAACACCCGATAACGTAATCGGTAAGCGAGCGGGCCACGCAAACGAGCGGGCCATCTCTGTATTCCATATAAAAAGACGCTTTTTATAATCTGAATAACTCAACAACCAGAACCAGTAACAAAACAATACTTAATATAGAGATACATCTAAGGTATATAAATATAGAATATATTTTTTAAACTTTTTCAATATTTTATTTCAAGCTCTATATACTATTATGTATAAAATACAAAAAATACAGTGTAATTTATTTTACTCAGCGAACTACTTAATAGATAGCTTTCTACTTTGAATATAGGATATCTAAAGTAAAGATAAGTGTCTATATTAAATCTTAGATATCTAGCAACTCTAGTTGTTGAGATATAAAAAGTGATTTTATATGTATATCACAGTGGCCCGTTCGCTTGCGTGGCCCGCTCGCTTGCCGATTACGTTATTTGATCATAACCCGGACTAATTAACCTGATAGTGTGTTCCTTTCTTCTCCTCCAAAAACTGTTCAATTGCATACAATATCATCCGAAAACAATGGGCTGCCATGCTACGATACCTTGTTAGGATCCATAACCTCACCATGTGATAATTAGTAAATGGGTCGCCAGCAGAGGTTTTCGAGATGAAAAGATATATGATCTGCCAAGCACTGTGGATTACCTTTGTGGGTCCTCATTTTTATACTTAGTAGACTAGTACATAGTAGATCCGTGAATGGGGTATCTGGAGTACATAGTGTATCTAGTGCTATCTACGGATGCCAGATACGTAGTAATAGATTTACGGTTAGTTAAAAGGTTCTTTCCGGAACCACAGCGTTAGGGCGTTAGGTTAGGTTCCTTAAGTGGAGACACTTCCGAAAGCTGAGTCATCTATCACCATGACCTTGCCTTATGACGCTTGCACCTTCTTCACTACTGGTTCACTTTACGCCTTACAGATGCCCTTATTTCTCCCTTCTGATTCACCGTACATTCTCTGAGCGAGTTACTCTCATATAATAGTCTCCCAGATGCCCTCCTTGCCAGCCTCCCCGTACCACTGGCTCTGAAACTACCACTTAATCTATTGGAGCTCACCGCTTCCATATCGCACTTTCGAACGAGCAACATTCAGGGCCGTCGAGGAGCAGCTACGGCTTTGTACCGCAAAGTGGCCTTCCATCTGGAGCTAGTTAGAGATGTTCTCAGAATGTATGTATTATGTAGTGTTATAACTGTCTACACCTAGTTCCATGGCCGCTTACTGGACCGACATCGCTCATCATTACACAGATGCCTCTCGCTTCCTTGCCCAGTCACAATCACGACTACTTCCTCACTCTGACGAAACACGCAAGAAAGGGCATGGACGGCTGATGCAGCAACCGGGAAGCTCCCGCTTTCCATCCTCACGTTCCTTTTTGCAAAGAGCAACCCTTGACCCATATCAACCAACGGCATCTCAAATTTCTAATCTTCCTCTTGGGTCGCGAAACTTGGCCCAGCATGCGCCTCTTTTCTACAGCGCTACTGATAATTTTTGCGAAGAGGATGATGAAGCAGAGCATGAGCGTGAGATTGCGGACTTCTATGCCCTTCAGAAATCAAGGCGAAATTTCGGCAGTAGCCATCTGAAAGCTTCTTCGGAGATCGATGAAGATGATGACCATTCAAATAGTGTTGGGGATTACGGAACATCCAGATATGGAAGATACTGCAAGGCGCAAGGCATAAGAAGCTCCTGGCGTGCTGGAACGTCCTGTCACGGAGAACAAGAGGTAACTGCGGAGACCGTACCTGAGGCTGCTGAGGTTGAAGATGGACCACCTATGGATGAATATAATATCAGAGCTAGAGAGAACCTAGTGGACGTTCACCTCGAAGATAGCCTGCGATCTGCGTCGGATGGTGATAGAGCCGATTCTTCAGAGACAGGTGATGATAATCCTCCCTCCGTCCAACGATTTCGGGGGGAGTCTCAATCACGAAAGGGCAATTTTGGCATAGGTTCGTTTTTCATGCCAATGGGGGCGGATAGGCAACCGTCAATAAATGACCCCCGGTCACTAAGTCCCACAGACCGTGTTCAAGCCTCGTTTGCCCCGGTAAGAACCGAATCGCCAGTGCACGATCTCTTTTGGGGCCAACTCTTTTTAATATCTATCGCTTGTCTTTTCGCCACTTCTTTCCTCGTCTACCTCCACACTTCCATTCCTTCAGAGGATAAATCGACATGGGGCGACACGATATACTTGACTATTCACGCCTCATTTTATCTGCTTGGATTCTATACTGTTGCCTCGGTTTTTGTCTCACTGCTTTGGCTTGCACTACTGCGGTCCTACATACGTCAACTGGTATACGTGATCATATTCGCTGTTCCCGTGATCTTATATTCCTTCTCTCTTTATCCATTTGTTTCAAGCTTCAAAGGCGCCTGGCATGGAACAAGCATACAGGATAAGGTAATGAGATGGGGATCCATTGCCCCATTCATTATAGCTAGCGTGTGGATATACAATGTAATCCGGGGCCGTCATGCTATAGGCAAAGCGATCAGAATTCTCGAGTTTGCTTGTCGGATCCTCGCCACAAATCCAGAACTCCTGATCCTTGGACTTGGTATTCTCGCCTTCATCGTTTCATGGACATGGTTGTGGATACTTATGTTCACGCGGGTATTCCTAGGGGGAACCATAGCGGGGCCGGGTCGCTTCATCATCAGTTTCAGTAGTTGGTGGCTCGGGGTCTATTTCATTCTTGTTTATGTCTGGTCACTGGGAGTTATCGCTGGCATTCAGCGTGCAGTAACAGCTGCTACAGTGAGCCAGTGGTACTTCCACCGACTCACATCCCCTGCCCCGACATCAAGGCAGATCGTTTGGGCAGCAATTAGTCACTCACTCACGGCTTTATTTGGCACGATTTGTTTATCCAGATTATGTGCACTCCTTGTTCGACTTCCTCTTCTCTTACTCCCGAGTCGTGCAACCTCTGTCTTAAGCTTGTTCGCCTACTCCGTTCTGCCCACTCCAGTCACAACACTCACAGATCCTCTTGCACTCACTTATGCTTCAATACATTCACAGCCGCTGGTGGTATCTGCTCGAAGTCTTGCCCGGATGACGACTCTTTCGCCTACGATGATTAATTCCTCGCTTCATCCTCGGTCCTATTCACGATCTCACGAAAGCTTGACGCCTCTTATCCCATATCGGCTTTCAAAACTGATCCTTCACGCTGCCCGACTCATGATGTCCCTGGCTCTTGGGTTTGGGGGTTGGGTGACTACTGCTCGTGACCTAGGTGTGTCGAGCGGTAGTGGTGTTATTAGAGGCAGCGTATATGCTTATGTGGTCGGGCTCATTGCGGGAACGATCGGCTGGAGTGTGCTGGGAGCAATAGAGAGTGTAATAGCCGATATTGTAGATGCCTCCGTCATCTGTTGGAGCAGCGAGGTTGGCGCATATGGTAGAGAGGCTAGGTATTGTCGGGAAGCTGGCTGGCTCTTTGGTGAGGGGCCAAGTTTAGACTCGAGCTTTGCGCGTCATCGAGAAGCACCTTGATTGTCTGAACGGTTATACTCATTACATAGCATTGTCACAATGCGAGGTGGGCACCGTCCTTAACCCTCAGCGCATCCTTGTCATCCCCCCGGCCTCCTTTGTCTTTTCATACGGCTATAGGTTGTTTGAGCCTGGGAAAGTCATGATTCCGGTTCACCTAAAGGTTTTAGCGTTTCGGGTTCATCAATCGCAATGCTTATCGAAGAAGAGCATCAATTTGGATATATTAGGATGGGAGTTTCTAGGAAGAGAGAGAGAGTGAGAGAGAGAGATGCAGATTAGTGCATCTTGAATCTAGATTTCGATGAGTTTTATAGTATTTCGCTATAGCCTGCATATTCACTAGCAACTCATCGGTATTACAGCAGATACACGGAACAGCGACGATTTGTATATAGATGCTAGATTATTTGCTGCATAATGTATCATATATACATGGCAGTGGAGGTTATGGATGATCTAAATAAACAATTTAGTTAACGAGCATTGCTCGTCTCGTATACTAATGTAGAGTGGGGTACAGTACATGGCTTGAGAACCCCTTGAAAATACCCAGTAGTACTACTGAAAACAATGATCATGACCGATAGAATCAATACTATTTTATGGACGGCAGAGCCAGACGACTATACATGGCCTCTATGAGAAACGGATATAACCCATGGTATCGTGCTATCATAACAGGCAGAGGGACATCTGTACGCCACTTCCTCCTCCCCAAATCCAATGACGCCAACACAGACCGCTGGAAGAAAACAGATCAAATGATAGATAAGAATAAAGATGGAAATTAGAAATGTACAGAGAAAATGAGCAATGGGAAGGTGGAAATCTATAAACAAAGCCGGCCGTTCCATTCCACACCTTCCTTTTTGCACCACTCTCTTAGTATTGAGTAACCAAATCGGACAATCTCTACTGGTGTGGTCATTCTTCCTAAAGGTAGGAAAAACTCACCAGAATAGTCACCAGGTTTGAGCCGTTGCTTCCCTTGTTCTGAAAAGTTTCTAGACCGCCTGGACCAAGTGTCGGGAAATTCATGAACAAGAATGTCTTCTGAAAGTCCTTGTGAGCCTTCAAGCCATAGCCTCTGGGATTCCTTGTAGGATTCAGGCAGTCGATTCTTTAGCTCTAGGATCTCCCTTCGATTTCTTTTGCTTTCATCAGATACCGCAGTATTTCCATCACTACCGGGTGTCGGCACAGAGGTATTTCCCCCCGGCAAAGGAGTGACCGCAAACCGCTCCAGATCAAGAGCATGAATAGCATCATAGGATGTAGCGCCAAGAATCAAACAAAGGCTATGAAGCTGTGGGAAAGGGGCGCTATTCTTTTTGACCACACGCCAATAAGCGAGTATAGATAGCCAAGATGATGAGTCGCTAACCTGACGAGACAAAGTTTTGGATTGGTCGTCAGCAACAAAGGCTAGAATAAAACAGAGAATAGCTTCAATAGCAGTAGCAGCGGCAAGCTTCTCGTCAACATCAGCCACGAAATCTCTGGCGGTATGTCTTTCAGCGGCATGTTTTAGTTCTCGCCCTAAATTCCCGTACTTCTGATATTCATCCTTCCAAGCTCGGCGCTCACCATTGCGTGACGCGCTTGACTGAGGGTTTACCTGTGACAGTGATTGTTTTACACCAGTGGCCGAATCGCCTGGTGGATATCTGATTGTTGGCTGAGAGAACGTTCTACCATTGTTTCCAATATTCTCCGAACGACAAGTCAAGTCTTTAAGATCTTTAACAGGCGTAACCGATGTCTGTTTTGTTTTCTCCTGGTTGTGTGTTACAGCGGTAGGGGTGGAAGACACTGGGGTTTGAGGTTTATCAGAGCCCGCATTCCTAGGTGCTTGGCTGCTCGGAACATGCTTTGCTTTCCCCTCAGACCGGTATATTCTAGGGTTTAAGTTGTCTGATGCCGTGGCCTTTGTAATAATTTCGTTAGGCTTCTTGATCAGGGTGGAATCAGAATCGGCTATATTCTTCGCAGGTGAGCCTGGAGGCGCCATTTTCCTTTTCCCTGAAAATTTGAGGAGAGCTTCAACACGCTTTCTATTCGCTCTGCCGTACTTGAGCTTCATCAGTAATTGCAGTTTGGCTGGTTTTTCATGGCTGCTGGGCTTGTCATCTGTTTGATACCGTAAGCTGGAGGTAGGAGTTTCGCTAAAGGAAGGAGCCACAGAGCCTTGAGTAGTAGATGGACGCTTATCAGCGACTGAATTTGGGTATTTGCTTCGCAAGCTCTGACGGCCAATCACGGGGGTCGAATCTATACATGATGTGCCGATATCAGAAGACTTTGTTTTCTGACTCTTGGCCCTCAACACATCACCATTGGGAGCGTTTTTCGTCCGCGAAAGATCTGGGACAAGCGTCTCCTCGCCAAGTGTAGCGAGCTCTTTCTCTATGTTTGGTGGGAGGGTGGGTGATAAGAGTCTGGGCAGTTTAGGGCTGCTTGAAGTTGGCGGAAGGGTAGGTGACAAGAGAGTTGGAAGGCCATTAGCTTTTGAGCGCCCAGACTTATTGAGCTCTGCTTCTGCTTCGGTAGAGAGTTTCGGTTTCTTTAAGAATCCCACTTCGGCACCCTTCCTTTCCTGGAGCCTGGAGTTCTCCAACTCAGATTCAGCGGGCCGCTTGCGTTCCAGAGCTTCATAACCAGCCCGAATAGAAACGCGCGAAGCCGCAATTTTATCAGAGGAATTCTGCTTCCCAGCAGGGCTGACTTTGGGAGCTCCTTGACTGTCATCAATTACATAGTCCATTGTGAGATGGTGGCTAGAAGCTTCCTGGCCAACGGGAGAAGGTGAAGCGCCTGTCTTTCTTTTGTTCTTATAGTCGTTCAAACTGATCTTTTTCTTGACTGGCCCGCTCCATGGGGTGTCCGCCGCACCCTGGAGTCCAGATTGCTGATCGGACATGACGTTTCCAGTCCCGTCTGACCAATCACCAACGGCCACCAGTAACGAGTCCCCTTCGTGATGTGTTAAGAAGGTCATATACTGAAGTTGGTGCTCTTCTGGTGCAAATGGACCGTCATTACCCACAGCCCAATTATTGACGAAGCGACTCCCAAGGCGGAAAGGCACATCGGTAGGCACAGTTAAGAGAAAGGGGTAAAGAGGAAGAACGTCTTCCTTGAGACGTTTAAGTTGCCGATCAGTCGGATGCTGTTCCGATGTATATGCCCGTTCACTGGGAAGCTTGGTAATTCTTATATCATCGTCCGTGGCGCGAGAGGTCCGGTTCACCGACATTGCACTCCGTTGATTGGATGAGTATGAATAATTGACAACCGTTTAAGATGATATTGCGGCAGTCGGATATTTGAATATGCTATCTCGTTACTCCCGTCTTCTTCAAGTCCAAGTCACTGGGACCCATGCGGGTTCGTTGTACGATAATCCGACGTGGAAAAAGTGGGCAAGAGCATCACAACGATCGCCTGGTCAATTAGCTAAACCCATGCTCTTTCTACAAGGTCAGTTATCAAAACTTGTATACGTACAGACATGAGATCAAAACGGCTCAATTTCGCGTGCTTTTAAGCTCTGTGTCACACCGCTTGGGCCTTTCAAGGAAGCCCTGGCAATTGAACAAACGTTCGCCGTAGTCAATCAATAACACGACACAAGGGTGATCTCCGGAGCGTACAGCCCAAAGCCGCCGGCCAATATCACTTTTTCTCTATAGATGTAGGCGATGAGCGGGGCTTTTCCGGGTGGAGACAGGCAATTGTTGAGCTCTAAGAATTCACGAGAAAGAGAACTGACGATTGACAGACGACCGATGCCAGAACGAGGCCATATGGACGGAGGGCCTTCCGTTCGCTGGATGAAGACAATGCGTGGGCACCCCAATGATCTATAATGAATGAGGTGAAGGAGTAGAGGCAAAAGATGGGAGAAGAAGACGGTAATTAAAAAAAGGGGTGGTGGGCGCCGACAAAGGTGAGAAATATAGAGAGCAACACTTCTCATGAAGATAAATGTAATTGTTAGGGAAGGTAAACTATTCAAATTGCAGCCGAAGCGGAGACGCTTGGCAGTAACACACTATCAACACCTTACTTCTTTTATCTACTGTGTAGTATGTACTGGAGACTCGAGAGTGTGCCTGACCTGGATACAACAGGGACCCTTACTTCCTATGTGTTTAAATTTATAGTGTGCTCCATGTAACTAGTCAAAGCTATACATTGGGTTTCTTACCCAGCTGATGCCTTTTGAGTCCACTTCGGTATCTGAATGTGGGGGTAATGTGATACCGATCAATGGGGAACTTAACGAAAAAAGGCCGAAATACTTCTTTCCCTTTTCCTTCTGCTCGCTGGATAAATAGAGTACAAGTTGCACACAGCAGCAATCGTCGCTAGTGGCTGGTCACTAGAATTCCGAATGCCATCGTTTAGTTTATGGCCAACTATCAACTGGAGATTTGCCTTTCCAGAAAGCTTTGGGATTTGAATGCTCCTGTTCACCGGATGTAGGTATACCGCCTACCTCACAGCCTCGATTGGGAGATCAGAGCACGCAGGTAGGTGGTGAGATAGAGCTCTTCGCCCCTTATTGTGTTGGAGACACTGGCACAATCTTTGTACACATTTTATAATATACTCTTCTTAGCCAAGCTGGACAATACCTAAACTCATCAAGTAGATAGCTTCCTTTTGAGTGGTGGAGGCAATGGTTCGTAGCGCGCTATTCATATTCTCTGCGTTCATGAAACGGGACAAGGTTGCCATGTTGTAAATACAAATAATACTTGAATTAGTCAATTTGGAAGGTAACTAGTTAACTATAATTTAAGCTGCTTACTAAATGCCATCATGGTAACTCTGCCAGAAGTAGACACTCCTATCGAACGGGCCTTCCTTGTAGTTTTGACCTCTTCCATGATAACCCCTGTAGGCCATTATTAGCTGTGGCCAAGGAAGGAGAATGCAAGAGTCACCTACCTGTCAAAGACTCAAAATACCATAAAAAATGGATATCTACAGACTGCTACCAGTTCACCTGGAGCTTCTTCAGGCTTGCGTTGATCACTCTTTGGATTTGTGCGGTATGGATTATAAAATTGGTCAGCACGAACAGATTCTCTCGTTCTATATCGTTTCTCGTTACAACTAGAATATCTTTCTGGCTCTGTAGCATATATTCCAATTCCATAAACATGACAGTATCCAGATTTGACGGCAGACTTGATTGTACCAGGTTCACAGTTGATACTGCGGGCTCCGCCATGGAGTACCTGTGCCGTAACCTAGCTATGGGTAGTTGGGATATTTCATCAAGGATTGAGCTGGGAAGCCAGGAAACAGTGCACTGGACAATTTCCAGAAGAGGGATAAGACCTCAATTGTTTAGTAGTGCAACGATTATGTAACACACGACCGTAACATACAGTAAGTTCGACTGTAGTAAACCACTATGAGATATCCATTACCACCTAGAGGCCCATGTTGTTGCTGATCATAATAATGATATCCTCCGTACTCGTCTCCTCGTGGCCAACCCACCAGTATGTTACGTTTTGATCATATGACCTACTGTGCATAGGGGGAAACTTCAGCCAAGTTACGGAACGCAAATGATGTCACACCCTCCGCTTCTAGCTTACGATGAATTCCGATACCCGTCTTCTCCGCAATAATACACCGTACAAAGTACAGAAGAGCGAATTATTCTCTGCGGTCATTACAACCTGGCGTTACACTAGGCGGCTGCTGTCCTTCACACCGTCTCAGCCATTGCCTTGTGAAAGGTCCTCATGGTTCTTGCTACGCCACGTGTCTTCCTAAACTGGCATCGTCATTATATGTCTTTTTGCAATACTCAGACACGAACTGTCCGGAAACGATTGGGCCAGATGGCTACGCAACTCTCGAACCCTGCAAAGAGGGTTTCGTTGGAGGAGCTCCCAAAATCCAATATTTTCACAGCCAAACTGCCACCAGACCCTGCTTTCGAGACTCCCAAGATCTCTCATGGAGCCCCGAGGGAAGCCCTCGGTCCTCGCTTGGTGAAAGGTGCCTTGTATACTTTCGTTCGCCCCGAGCCAGCCAAGGAGACGGAGCTCTTAGATGTCAGCCCGAAAGCAATGGCAGACTTGGGATTAAAGTCAGGAGAGGAGCTTACACCTCAGTTTAAAGCGGTAGTGTCTGGAAATCACTTTTTTTGGACTGAGAATAGTGGAGGCATCTACCCATGGGCGCAATGCTATGGAGGTAATGTAAACCTTTCAATAGGGTCACTCGCTGGCCGCATTTAGTTAACGATGCGTAGGATGGCAATTGTATGTTGTCTATGTACCTATACTACGATACTGAAGTTGACGGAATACAGCGGCTCATGGGCTGGGCAGCTTGGGGATGGGGTAAGCTTTATTTCCTGGCCTTACCTCTAACCTGGATTGACCTCCAACAGCGTGCCATCAGCTTGTTCGAGAGCACCAATCCCGATACTTGCATTCGATATGAATTGCAGCTCAAAGGAGCTGGGAGGACACCATACTCACGCTTTGCAGACGGAAAATCAGTTCTTCGATCTAGCATCCGAGAGTATGTTGTGTCGGAAGGTACTAAACCAACAGCTACGTAATACCATAGGTCTAGCTAACGATGAATATAGCGCTCTCTGCGCTTGGTGTGCCAACTACCAGAGCCTTGTCAATTACTCTATTGCCCGAGTCCAAGGTTTTACGCGAGCGTGTTGAACCTGGAGCTATAGTGGCCCGGTTTGCCGAATCCTGGCTGAGAATAGGAACATTCGACCTTCTCCGCGCACGCGGTGACAGGAATCTAATCAGAAGACTAGCTACATATGTTGCCGAAGATGTGTTTCACGGCTGGGAAGCTCTACCGGCTGCGGTATCTTTAGGTAAAGATCAGCCCACCGATGCCGTTAATAATCCAGCAAGAGGCGTACCGTGGGACCTGGTTCAAAAACACGAAGGAGTCGAAGAAAATCGGTTTGCAAGGCTGTATAGAGAGGTGGCACGACGAAATGCGAAGACTGTGGCTGCATGGCAAGCTTATGGCTTCATGAATGGCGTCTTGAACACCGACAACACATCAATCTATGGTTTGTCGCTTGATTACGGCCCATTCGCTTTCATGGACAACTTCGATCCTCAATACACACCAAACCACGATGACCATTTGTTAAGATACTCGTATAAAAACCAGCCAACTATCATTTGGTGGAACTTGGTTCGACTTGGGGAATCCTTAGGAGAGCTCATTGGGGCAGGAGCTAAAGTTGATGAAGAGAGTTTTGTGAAAGAAGGGGTAACCGAAGACGCCGCTCCAGCTATCGTCAAACTTGCAGAAGACATTATTGGAAGAGTGGGTGAAGAGTTCAGGACTGTATTCTTGAATGAATACAAGCGGCTCATGGGCGGAAGATTAGGACTAAAGACTCAGAAAGAGTCAGATTTTCAGGACCTCTTTTCAGAAATGCTTGACACATTGGAAGCTTTAGAGCTGGACTTCAACCATTTTTTCCTGCGGCTTTCTCGTGTACCGCTCAGCGCCCTCGACACCGAAGAAAAACGGAAAGAAGTTGCACCAATATTCTTCCACAGCGAAGGGTGTGGCGGGGTAGGGTACACAGAACATTCTGCGAAGGAGCGTATCGCAAATTGGCTCGAGCGCTGGAGACTGAGGATTCTTGAGGATTGGGGGCCCTATGGTGATGTGGAGCGACAAGAGGCTATGAAAAGAGTGAACCCAAAGGTGAGTGAGTCTTGTAGCCCCTCAGAAGTTTAGTCATATTATCTCTCTAACGGTACCTATTCACTAGTTCTTGCCTCGCGGATGGATACTCGACGAGATTATTGACCGAGTAGAACGTCGGGGAGATCGAGAGATCCTTGGTCGCGTGATGCAGATGGCTCTAAACCCCTTCGAAGAGGATTGGGGCTGGAACAAGGAGGAGGAGGAACGCTTCTGTGGAGATGTTCCTCGATACAAGCGGGCCATGATGTGCAGCTGCAGCTCTTAAGCATCTTATGTCAACGGTCATCCAATTATATTCCCTGCTCTTCCGCGAACTGTAGTATAACTGTATTTATTCCGATAGTGGTGTCCAAAGTGTAGGCAAGAATGCATTGCATGCCAAAAGCACTTTGCATTCGAACTCATGCCATCAAATGCGGCCGAAAAGGATTTCAGCCTCCGAAACGTCGTGCACACCATACGTTATTTTAGAGAAACCTACAATTGAGCGAAAGGCCTAGAGCAGTCCCAGGAAGTCAACAATAATCTCAGTAGTTGTGACATCGAGTGAATCAATTTATTTTTCTTGCAGTCATCCGCATTACACACAAAAGAGACCTATCACGATTGTCGTCTTGCAACCTAGGCCACCTGCCATATTACTGCCGACGTAATTTCTGCCCACGTTTTGGAAATAGAAGGCAAATATCACGGATACCATGTAATGGCACGCGAGTATTCATGAATATCATGCTCATGGTAGGGACGGGTAAAACCCACCAAGACCAGGGTTATGAGCCAAGCCTTGATCTGGCTACACGAGAAAGCAGAAAATTGAGAATTCGAGTGGTTCGAAGAGCACGGGCTCAGTCCATGAGGAAATCTCCAAAGCCTCGTCTCGCGTATATACTGGCGCAACAAATTAGACGAACGACCCAAGGTGGTTTCTGGCCTAATTAGGACAGGCAGCTTGAACGTGGCCTGGCTGCTTGCATTTATAGCAAACCCGTTCACCCCTGGCTTCAGAGGGACAATCCCGCGAGACATGTCCAACCTCTCCACCTAAATTTAGCGGGGTCAGTATACACTCGCATAAGAGAGATAAGAAGAAAGGAGAAGATAGTAAAAAATCGAGAACGAAGGCTAGAATGTACAAGTCTTCACTCGGGCGTACATGTGACGTGCTGCATATTGTAGGGGGAAGCTTACAGTTGTAACACTTCTGACCGTGGGTGCAATCACGAGCCATGTGACCATGACCACCGCAAGAGTAGCAAGTGTGTTGACGGCCACCATATCCATCCCCACTATATCCACCTTGAGAACAGTTCCTTGCAATGTGGCCCACGTGGCCGCACTTATAACATTCCTGACCACCGGTAGCACCACTGTAGCCATCTCCCGAGGGTGCCTGAGGACAATCTCTGGAGATATGGCCAACACCACTGCAACGGTAGCAGGGCTTCTCTTTAGGGGCTACTGTGCATTCGCGGCCTAGCAGAGAGGTAGCCGTTAGATAAGCTGCGTTTATTACTGTGCGGTAGATTTCATGGTGTCCACTTACTAACATGTCCCTGTCCTGCAATCCATTTTCAATGTGTTAGACAAAACTTAAGGAATATTACACGAGGAAGAGTGTTGGGATTGTGGAACCCGTTAATGAGGTGTAAGTAAAGTGTAAGCTAGCAGGGTACAGCATACCACCACAGTTGTAACTTTGATTATTCCATTAGTGAATGTGTATCATAGCTAGAGTAAACAGGAGTAGATAATACCAAGTTGGGGTGCCCTTCTTGGGACAGTCACGGGCCTATAAGTCCAGGTCCGTAAGATTATGGGTTGATGAATAGTGTATTTAGAAAATACATGACCAATACCCTTTGCGCTAGTGATCTGGGGAGTAATTACCTGATGGGAAGCATCGCCACCTATGGTATTGAACATGTTAGCTCAAATTCTTAGTGGCCTACACAGTAGGTACCGATTTGAATTCAGAGTTCCACACTTGAACGAAGATGACCATCTCAAGGTCTTTTCTTCTTAAGTGACGAAAAATCAAACAGAAGATAAATTGAGTGAAATCAAGATCAAGCAAGACATGCAATGTGAAGGAAGGGAAACCTTCCGGCCTGAATTGCAGGGCGAGGGCACAAAAGCCAGACACCAAAATGTAGCGAGGGCCAGAAAATCGACGCCGCTAGAGTAGTAAAAACTCACAGTTGAAACATCCACGACCTCTGGTTTGGAAACTCATATTGATCGAATCTAGCAGATATTCTGGGTAGATTGAATGGTAGCAAACTTGTTATGGAACGATCAAAAATTTTTTCCTCTAGGAAAAAAGTAAGGAGAAGATCACAATAATAATGGTAGAGGTTGATTGATTGATTGAGAAATTTAATGCAGATAATATGCCCAAGGCGGTGCGCGGGGACGAGAAAGTTGAATTTGATTAATCAAGTAAATTAAATTCGCTTGCCGTGCGGTTCCTGCAGAGCTCCCTTCTTTTTAGTTAGACTGCAATTTTGTGGTACCAAACTCCTGCATTCGACCTTCCTTACCCTTTTGAGTTCGTTCTTATCCTCTCAGGTTATCCCATCTCCCCCTCACCCTCTTCTGTTTTATTCCACAAATGAAAAGGAAAGGGTAAGAAGCAGAAAATAAGTCAACTGAATGTTAAACAAGACTTAGTCGGAAGGTTGTATTTCACTGAAAGCAACCAGTTCTTTTTATCCGAGGATCTCAGATCCGGCCAAGGCAAAGCAATATCGCAGACGATATTATGGGCTGGAATCCATTTAGCATGCATCATTTGCCATAACTTGTCCAAGTATCTTTGGAAGAAACAGACTAGCTGAGCTAAGGCCGTTCTCGCATTGAGGTTTCGGAGAGATGCCATGGAGGAAGACCAGCCCAAGTCACCAGAGTAGTTTAATATTTAAACGCAGCCCGAGAAAGGAAGGTTTTTACTTGATCTATGTCTGTGAAGACTAGTAGTATAAGATAGAGATTCCCGTTTAATCTAAGTAAATCATGCAGTTAAATATCATACTCTCCCAAGGTCCTCAGGTTGAACACCTTGGGATTGGTTTATAGCCAATTACTCTGGAGTATTATAAAAGTTTGCTTCATACCAGATGAAATCTCTCCTTGAATCTTTCTGTTTGGGAAGGTGCGAAATGTCCTATTCTTTTATCTCTACCCAGCAGATGCGGGGTTCATGTGAAGTCATATAATTCTAGTAGTTGGTTTCCGATATTACGTTCTCGAAGCAGAAGCACACGTTCATCATCGAATCCAACGCAGCCTCGTATCCGGTCCAATTCGTATGATCTTTCTAGAGAAGGGGATCGATCCCCATTGTCTTCGCAACGAGAGACTCCTGATAATACACCGAAATTTTCATACCCCCGACATTGCTTGTTCTCGGGGCTAACTTGGATGCTCTTTTCGTCTAACATACTCTGCGTCCCGAAATAAGAGATTAAAGGTTCGAGTTCCCATATTCGAATTTCATCACCACAAGAACTAACAGATACTGCTTTACCATGATCACTGACTTGTACGGCTGCAACCGACGTGGTGTGGCCCCAGAGTCTCTGGCCGCCTTTGACATGGAGACTTCTTGTTGTAGAAACAACAAGGTACACAGTCAAAGTGTTGTCTGCGTGAGAAGTCAAGAGGTACGGGTGCGAATAGGAGATTGAAGTTGGAGGTTCTCGATGTAAAATCGATGGCTCAGTAGACCACCCATACAGGTCACTGTTCAGTAGAGATTGTTGCTCGTCTGGTACCCGGCTAGAGGGGCGTAGCGGTATCACACCATATTGACAGTCCACTGTGGTTGCGAGTCGTGAGCTGATCTGTTGGCCGCTTTTGTTGAAATGTAGTTCCTGTACCCCAATGGACCAACCGCAACCGATATGGTAAAAACTGTACACTATAGAAGCTATGATTTCCGAGGCTGCAACACGCACAGACAATGACATGGGGGCCAATATGCTTTCGGCTTTGAGTGTTGCAAGGAGGTAGGCCTCCTCCGTCAATTTGACGGGATTGTGGTCTGACTTCTCATTGGCAGCTTGAATATCAAATAACGATAGCACATTGCATTGGGATACCATTAGGATATAGGGGAATGACAGAGCCATCTCTGTTATTGCCTGGTCAGTGGAACTTGTGTAAGTGAGTCCCAAATCCAATCGTAGGGCTCTAATGTCCATGTTATACACACTAAAGCAGCCGCTTTCAAATCCGATAGCAATTCTGGTCACATTTTGCTGTGAACAGTAAGTTGCTTTTAACGACGTGGGTACTATAGGTCCTTGTGCGTTAACATTCATGAAAGGTACACTCGCTAAACAGGAGTTTGTATTGTCCGCGTGCCAAACCCTAAGCCCATGAGCGGAATCTGCTACAAACACAAGCCCAGCACAAAATTGTACCAAAACGGGTGGTTGTGGAGATTGAGGCAACTCAACTGCGGTTACACGGCATACCCCCTTGGACCAGTTGTGTCTAAGGCGATATTGTTTTTTCCAATTTGTATTGCTGCCTTCTCTCGCTAAATGACTGTGGTCAAGCCACGTAGACACTTTAGGCGAGTATTCAAGCCTCGAAAGTTGAGGAGTGGCACGTCTCACTCTCGCTAAGCGACGTGCTCGAGGTCGTACCCATCGAGAATAATACTGTCGCTTCCATAGCTCCGAGTCTCCGGCCAAAGCGTGGAAGCGGCGGGACACTCTAAAGGGAAAGGAGTAGGTTAGCTCTGCGAGCTTGAGTCCCTCCTTCAGTAAGCATACCTTTGGCATTTTAGCAAAGCGGGTATCGGTAGGTAAGATAGGATATACAATAAAATTTCATCGCTTAAGAATGAGAGGTAGTCGCTATTATAGGCTTGGGATACACGCCGCCGTTTTGGTGAAGAATAGATCGTGGTATGACCGTCATCACGTCTTTTCGACATGCTGCTAGTGGCTTTCTTTTTTCAAATATAAGAACAACACAAAATATATGTATGGACTTAGGAAGTGTTACAAGAATGAAGACTCCTTGACTGTGTACTGAGGAGGAGATGGTTTTGGCACTATGGTGCGTGTCCGATAAGAACGCTTATCTAAAGGGCGATAAAAATGATCCACAACCACTTTTAAGACCGAGAGAAACGGGCCAAGCGGCTAGCCTTTTAATAAGTACTTATCGCGTTCCCCGACACTCCCTGAAACTATATGCGTAACCTTGCTTGGACCACTCTCATTTTTCATGGAAATTCTAAAGCAACTTCATGCCTCTGTGGCAGAGAGCTTTGAGAAATCCTTCGATGATGCATACAGCGATTTGACTGCTGTGCTTACCATTCGTGATAAACAAGTCGCCACTGCAGAAGAGAAACTCAGGGCTACGGAGGATGTCCGAAGTAAAGCTGCGGCCGAGATCGAGAGGCTAAATGTTGAGATTGCCCATTTACGAGAAGAATTAAGTCGTAATGACATTAGCCTAGATGGTGCTGAAGTCTCTTTGAGCGAGTCTCAATTGGAGGAAGCATATGCGCCGCAGCGTGTTTTGAGTCTGTGTGATGACAACAATCTCGTGTCGTGGGAATGTGGTACTAAAGAACCGAGAATTGTCAAGGGGAAATATGCTGCACTATATGGAGATGCACAAACGCTCGCAAAGGCCTGTAAGGGCCTCAGACACCAGATCAAGCGGCATAAGAGAAAGCTGGAACACTGGAGCAAATGTCTCGAGCGGGACGAGTTTACACTTGTGCTGAATGGTGTCGCTGTCAAATTCCAACGAGTGAAAAACATTGCAAATGAAGACCATGATTGCTCTCCAACCGCAGAGTCGATACCTGCAAATGGCATGTCAGTGCCGGTTAGTCATAATGCAGCAGACGGGGGTCCTGGGCTACCGAGTTCACCTAGGCACGAGCCGGATGAAGGTTTTACATCCATTGTTTGCGGCGACTATAGAAGATCAGATAACACCTTTAGACAGTCCCTGCAGACTGAATCTCTAAAAGTTTTTCTTACGCAGTCCAGTCCTCCTTTCGAGACCGAAGATACCGATACATTGGCGAGGCAGAGATACCGGAGATTGAAGAGGAAACGCGAGATTGTACCCGAATCCGGGGCATTAGCTCGTTATAGTGGCTTGAGGGAAAGGGAATCGAAACCGCCCATTGCCGTAAAAAGCGAAAGCATGTCCTCTAGTCCCGTGCGAAACGTTTCCCAGCAGTTTGAAACAATTGAAACTCAAGATTTGGATGAAGTTGGCGGTACTGTCGAGACACCAACCACAGAGGTGGTCATCGATGCATATCGAACATCTGAAACAGACCCTTCGGCTATTCATTCGCCATCATCTCGAAAACTAGCGCCTCAGGATGAATACCGTCTAGCATCAGGCCACAGGCTTCTTCATCGATCCACAGCACTCCAATCAGTGGATAACAATGCTAGCCTTTTGCATGGTTCTGCTCGATGGCCTGAAAAGAAGCCAATGGCAATCCCGAGGGCACCCAACCATGCTATATCGTGCTTAGCAGAGGATGGCGAACGGATGTATCCCACAGCACATGCAGGAAGGACACCGCTGAACGCCGATCTTAGCTACCTGTCAGCAGCCTTAAGTTCCAAGGATGTCTCACACCGTTTGCAGGACTTATTGGAGAAACCAGTGCCGCCTAGGTCACTGTTGCATTCGCCGAAGGACAGCGGAAACACGAACGATACCATAAGTTACAAACAGCACGAATCTCATGCTGATCACGAAGCGCCTGCGTATAGTAGACGCGTACCTACTGATGCACAAGCTAGCAAACGGCCAACTGATCAACATGTATCAACCAACACCCAAATTTCCGAGCGAGCAGAGTCTAATTCCATTAAAATGCGTCCAGAGGATGAACCTTACCGAGCTCTGCCACTACACCGGCTCGAACTTAGTCATTTCAGGATAAACCCCGACTATAACGAAGGACTCGAGTATGCATTTGACACTGTTATCCGCAAGAAAAAAGAACGCAAGTGCATCAAGGGATGCACGCGCCCTGATTGCTGTGGGGACAAATTCTTAGCCATGGCACGCCTTGCTGGTCTACGAATTAACTCTACAGTCTCTTGTCAAGAAGATGACCAGAAATTTTTAGAGGACTACTTGAGAGACAATAAACATTTGCTTGATGGACTTGGTGAGAAGGACCATCAGAAGCTCCTTGATGAGGCAAAAGCAAGGCTGATTGCCGACTGTTTTGGGAAACATAGGAATCATCATCCACGTCCGGCTACGCCACCAGGGTTTTGGCGTACGGATATGCCTGACACACAAGAACTAGAATTTGATCGTGAGGAGGCAAGAAGGCTTGAGAGAGATAAGGTAAAAGAACGATATAGAGAAGCAATGCGCCCGGGTGGCCTTTGGAAATATGCAGATGAGTGAGCCTATGGGAGCGAGGCCTTGAACGAGGCGCATGAGTGGTGATTATCATGGAAGAAGTAGATATTTGATCTCTACTATAGCTCTTGAGATTAGGTGTATGACTGTAAAATGAAGAGAATATCAATGGCCTAGAGCTCTTAATAATCAACTTTTATCCTACTTCTGCAGGGGTACTGGACATTAAGTACGGAGTAATAGTAAATAGATAGTCCGAACGGACCTCGGCACATATTCCTTGGCATGCGGAGAGCACGTGTTGAACATATCCCCTGTCACTTGTTGCTTGACTTCAGCCACATACTTTAGTTGTTACGTTTCCCTTCTTCCTGAGCCTAGTAGGGTTCGCTTACTTACTTATTTCTTCATTATGGATCCAACGCGGAACTACAGAGGAACAGTCCCCTCGACACTCTTGAGACCATCTAAATGGCTACCATTGTACGAAGACTTCGTGACCAAGAACGCTAGCTCTGTAGGTCAGGTAGAGTCAGCATTGAGGTCTCTCACATACATAATCCCAGGTTCGCTTCAGAGTAATCTAATTATAAATATACGAATGATAAAAACTAACGCCTGCGTACGACGCAGGACGATACAGAGATTCGGAGATCTCGTCAGAATGCGGTATATATACAGCCAGCATCGAACACAGGCTAGATGTCTAACATTGTTCATCCAGTACATTCTTCTGTACAGCTCCTTTCGCTGTATCATGATTCCCTTGTTTCTCGAGTCATCTCTAGACTTCCACCGAACATCTCTCGACCCACGCCCACTCCCCATTCACGCTATACAAAGTACTGGACGTCCCACTCCTCGCTTTACCGTAAGGTCGCCATCACTCTTCAAATGGTTCAGTACACAGAACTACTTTGGGAAATGATTGCGCGGCGTCGAGGTGAAAAAGTTCGCTGGCGAGTTGTTATCCTCATTGAAGCTATCAAAGCAATATGTCGTTTGTTTCTGCTACGTCTCACAAACTCGAGGCCGCTAGTCAGCCCTCCATTACCAGAGCGCGATGTCGACCCAAGATCTGCTGAAGAGGAGGAAGGCGATTGGAACGGGATGCAAACACCACTAAGCGAGCGGTCTTCGGACCTTAGCTGGACCATGCCTCGTACGGGACTATCGCTTCCTTGCCTCCCGGATGTGAACGACGTCTCGGATTTTTTAATATCAAAAGTACTTACCGCTGATGATATCAAGCCGCCCAAAGCCCTTTTGCACCGAGTCACTGGTCAAGGCCAGCTGGCAGAAATATTGTACATATTACGGCCAGTAGCCTATGCACTGGCGATGCAAAGATGGAATGGTAATAAACGAAGTTGGAGGCCTTGGCTCATTGGATTTGGCATGGAGTATGGCTGTCGACAACTTGCCAAAACCGATTTCCGGGAGAGACTTGCCGGTGGTCTTCGGGGACTGACAGGCTTGGAGCGCGAGGAATTGAGAAAGAGAGGATGGGCTATGGGGTGGTGGTTTATGAGAGGCGCTCTCTATGAAAATTTGACCCAGTATGAACGCTTATTACTATCACTAATCAAGGTCATTTTTTTCGCTAACACTAACCAGGCCCTGGTTGAAAGATTTAACTAGGAAGATGAAAGGGAAACCACTGCTTGACTTGGTAGGCAGTGTTGTCGAAGATTATGAATACCTGTGGGACAATTACTACTTTTCAACAGCGACATTATGAGGTGAAGTATATCATCTTCCTGCCTTCACCGAACTATATCTACGCCAATATCCCCGTCAACTCCTCAAACTAGGATGTTGAAAGGAGTGAAACTGATTTGATACCCAATGGATCCCAGCATTTTTGTCTCTCTCCGTTCCGTAATGACACAGTCTCTACCTCCCCCCCCCCTTCTTTTTATTATTTTCGCGTTCTTAATATTGCTTAATACTTTCGCCATCTTGTTGCACATTTAGCGTTCTATAAATATACATTCTGGGGTATCACAATTCGCTATCGCAAATTCATGTCGGAAGTGAGTTATTTCTGCTTAAAGGACCTCTGTTGTCTTCTGCCCAAACCAATCTCGCAACTCTTGATTAGTTCCCTTAGGAGCTTCAGAAGATGTCAGAAGGAAATCTCGAAGTTGTGTGTTTTCGTCATCAGGCGGCCAGTCCACCTTTACCCCTCCCTTCATCTCAAGCATTTCTTTCGAAGTGCCCCAGCTGAATCGGCATTCATTACCCCACCCGAATATGGGATCCATGTTCCTTCGGAGCCAGCCTACGCACTTCGAATCGGAGGGATAACCGCTGCCCCAACTCTCGGTAGAAGTTGCTTGTGAAGGGTCATCAAATTGTTGGGCCTTCACTATATCTTCATGGCAGAGTTCCAAGGCCACATCTCGGGTCACTTTAGCAGCAACACTCGCAGCACTAACACAAGGGTACAAAGAGTCCGCCTTTTTAGCCACTGTAATTTTTAGTGACGGAAAGATCCGCTCCAACTTCTGCTGATAGGTGGCCGGGTTTCCAATTGTGTCAATATACACCTCTCTGATGTCAACTTTGCGGCCCTCCACAATTTCTCGGATGAGTTCCACGGTAGCGTCCATGGCTTGTGCATTCAAGTTATAGACCCCCGCGCCAGGGCGCATCATGCCTGATGAAATATCTCTTGCAGATAAAAGTTTAGTTGCCCATCCACATGACTCGAACAGGGGAGTCCCCGGGGTGCAGAGCAAACGCATTAAGTTGGCGCGTACACCAGGTGTTAGAACCTTGCTGTCATTGAAGTTGTAATCACGCGCAAGCAGGGAGTGGTGAAGGTCATGCGGTAAATAGAAAGCACTGTATACCATAGGACCCAAAACAGGGCCACGGCCTGCCTCGTCAACGCCCAAAACAAAATAGCTCTCCGGATAGCTTTCAGTTGGTGCGGGATCATCTATGGTCATCTCGTCAGCTTTAAAAGCATCCGAACTCGGTTTGTGAGTTGTGATTGTGGCAGGGCATGGCGAATAGTAGGAATAAGAATCTCCCACATATAACCGTGGGCGATTTATATTGGGAGGGACGAAAAGGCCCGCAGAAGGGAGCGTTCCTTGAGAGTTGAACGAGGGGTGTTGAGTTGGTTCTTCCATCCTAGTGCCTCGAGGTAAATACTGTTGGCTAGGGGTAAAGAACTATACACAAAGATGAAAGTGTTTATGGAATTGAAGGACACTAGTTGTAAGCTATGAAGGTTGAGCTCTAGACGCGTCCCAAACCATTCCGGACTAGCGGCGCTTCCGCGCGTGTCGCCGCCTATCTCGAATTACCACTCCCCTCCACAGCGCTTCACTAACTTTCCGCCTCCTTCCAATTGAAATTTGCCCTTGTTGCTCACGGGGTTTTCTTTACTTTTCTTTTCTTTCTTTCTTTCTTTCTTTTTTTTTCCTACGGTACCTGATCCAAAAATTCCCAGCTAAAGCAGTTTAGGATACTGTGTGCGCGCGTGCGCGTGTGTCCTACTCGTAACTTTCCCATACAGCTACCTTCCCGCATTTCAGCCCCGGAACTCCACAAGGATGGCTCCTCGGGGGCCCGCGAAAGCTCGCGATTATGATTATTCCAATGTCGGTAAACTTGGACGGTGAGCGTTCTCTGCCGAACATCCAAATTCAATGTTCTCTTTCTACTGCAAAGGAGACTAACGAAGACAATGGGTACAGTCGCACAGGAATTACAGTGAAGGAGGGCAAGCGCGATGAACATGGAATGGAGGACATTGATGAAATGTGGTCATCGCCAGAGAAGTCTCCCGTAAGAGAAAATGGCTTCAGCAATGGGAATGAATCTTTGGTAGGCTCCGATGGCATGTCTATGGACGAGGGTACGTACAAACGCTCTCCAATGTACGGGCCATGATATTAATTTCTCAACGCGTGAGAACAGGGAATGCACCTGGTCCTGCTGATTTCCTCAGCGGTATGAACGGTGGGCGAAACTCTTATTTCCCACCACCTGTTGCACGTTCTCCCATGAAGACTGGCTTGACTGGGTCCCCTCGGAGAACTCCTGGTTTACGATCATCCCAAAGCCCACAACAGGATCTCCTCTCCTCTAGTCCTTCCGATGGTAAAGGCTTGGGCCATACTAAAGGAGAGTTGCGACAGGATGTTTCTCCTCTAACACACCGTTCTATTAATGCGCCCCCCTTAAATCACTTGAGCAGTGCCCGCAGTAAGGCAAACAAGAAGACGCAGGAAGTAGCAGCTTCATTTTCGGACAGCGATGCGAATAGCCAATCGAACCCGGATGAAAATGCAAATAGTCACGAACATACACGGGATGATTTCGCTGATAGCTTCGATGCTGGCAATGACACAATTCTAGGGGGTGGATTGGAAGAACCAGATGAAAATAGCACAGCAACGCAGTCTCCATCAATATTGGCTGTCGGCCTGCAGAAGAAAGGCCAGATAAAGATCGGCCACCAACCCAAAAAGAAAGCCCGAAATGGATCAAGTCGGACTCAAATCCCTGTAGAGTCGAATGAACCACAGGAGCATGGGTCCTCGCAGAAACGTAAACGCCCCGGAAGGCCCGCGAAAAACCAGCGCAGTACCAGTTACGATACGGAAGAGCAGAGGCTGTCAAAGAAGTCCAAGGCCTCCATAAAAGAGACTAGAGAACCAAATACATCAGGCCACCCCGATCTAAATAGGGTCGTTGAGGATCACGTCAACCGCACGGGGCCTTTAAAAGGGCGAAGCTTATATATTCTCAAACGGGAGACTCCAACGGATAGCAGCACTACACACACTCGGTCAGGGCGAGTGTCTGTCAGACCTCTTGCCTATTGGAAGAACGAACGCTGTGTCTACGGTGATGGCGAGGCTGCCGAGGGAGAGCGCTACCCTCTCTCTACCATTAAGGAGATCATACGTACGGAAGAACTCGAACCGGAAAGACGGAAATCTAAGAAGGGTAGACCTTCGAAGAAGTCGAAGTCGGGAAAACCTAGGGTGGACAACGACTCAGAAGATGATGAGGATTATATTGACCCTTGGGAGAAGGAAGGGATTTTGCATGGTTACATTAGGAAGTGGGATCCCGACGCCCAGGCGGGGATAGACGAGGAAGAGGTCCTCGGTGAGTGGACAACCCGCTCTCCGCAATTTTTTCCCAGCCTCCATACAATCGTCTATTGTGCTGATCTTTCGATGCGTAGACATCGCATACGCGCCTTCCGGTATCGAGACAAGGGATGTCAAAGGTTCAAGTTTTCGGTTTGCCAAACTACTTAGCTCTCCTTTCTTAGGTTCCGGGATTGTTGAGCTGCCAAGCGGCGGAGTGAAAAAGCCAAAAAACTCAAAGAAGATGCATATGGTCTTCTACGTATGCCGCGGCCGAGTGCAAGTAGACATCTCCGGTGTACAATTTAGCGCTGGGAAAGGTTGCGTGTTCCAAGTGCCAAGAGGTACGTTGAGCTTGGCAAAATTTCCCAGTTTACCTTTTTCCAGAGATGTCTGACCATCTGTACCTTGCTTTCAGGCAATTATTACAGCTTCGCAAACACACATGGGAAGGACGCTCGGCTGTTCTTCACGCAAGGCTGTGTCCCTGTGGAGGGTAGCAATTCTGCCCCAGGGTCTGCCTCCAAGAATGATACTATGGAAGAAGAGCCAACCCCTCAAGTTGAACGTCCTCCTGGTGTCGGGAAAGGTAGGCCCAAGGGGAAGCAGAAGGCAGGTGGCTCTAAAGCATCATAGTGAATGTCTTTGAGCAGGCTTTAAGGTCTTTCATGGGCACTATCCTTACGATACCAACGCCCCTTGGCTATCTTCTTCCTTCATTTCTCCTAACTTCATGTGAATGTAGCATTGGCTTTTTCTTTCCCATCAGTGTTTCTCATTTTTACGTCTGTCATAGGCGTCGATCTTGTTGGGCTTAGCGATCCTCTTGAATGAATACTGGGCTGTCGGTGTTTCTCATGTTCCTCACTCTATTCTTTTCTGTTGTCTCTCAGTTCCTAATAGCAACATGTGCGAGCACGGACTCTGTTCGTGTGTTTTCAATGGTGTGTTTTCAATGATATTCAATGAAAACGATTTAACCCCAAAAGCCTCCTCGTCTCGATTATCATTTTAATCGAGATCATATTTCCTCCATCGTCTCGTCCTCTAGATCGTCTAGTTCCAGAGGCGGAAATTCTCCTACCTCAACCTTCTCGGGTTTCACAAAGATACCAGACTTATTAGGGCAAGTGAAATAGCGCTTTCCGCCCACGCTGCCATCGTTCTTACCAGTTGGCTCATCGAGTTCGATCCCTACCCAGATAGGCAGAGCACTTGCATCAGTATCTCCAGTTTCTACCCCAGGATAGGGGATGGATGGCACCGGTCCAACAAAGCGGATAATTCCTCGTCGGACATGGGGCGGAGAGGACGGGAGAATAATCGCACGTTTGGAAACCGCGATACCTATAAACAGCAGCATTCTGATAGTTAAAGATTTGGACTTCTTTTTCTCTCTCTTGACTGCGTTTCCATTTATGCTTCTTACCTCGACTCCCAATATCCTCGGCGTCTTGTTCAGCTTGCTTGCGTGCCGATTCGTACGGCGATAGTACATTTGGATCAAACCGACCAAGTTTCTGGTGCTTTTTCCACGCCAATACCGAATTTGGTAGGGACTCATAGGTGGCTGCAGGAAGAACGTATTTTTCAACAGAGGATAGATCATGAAAGTTCGGCCGTGCTGAAGGAGGGCGGGAATCATGAACCTAGTTCGATGTCTGACTTTAGCAAAGTATCATATAGATCTCAAATTACCTCAAGCATCGTACCTCGATCTCACAGCCCTTTCTCAACTCCCAATCACCGATAATGTTCTCATCACCGTCAAGCCATTGGTCAGGAAACCCTGGTGTCTTCAATTTTAAGCTCTGACTGCCAGGTGGTATCCCTGTCATTGTTTCCAACTTTGACTTTAATTGAATAACGGTCCATGTTGGAGTGATTCGACGCTCCGTGACGAAGTGTGGCTCAGAATTGGCACTTGCTGTAGGCGCGGTAATGAGGACAGAAACATCCGACGGAGTGGGTTGGAATGACATAGTCACTTGGAATGCGTGCCCTTCAATCGAGAAAAAGTGGTTCTAGGTGAGCAAATGAGTTGCTCTACTTTTTCGACGTGGGGGAGCCCAGTCATCAGGTAAGACTTCATGTGCAAGTGTGATAGATTTCTTTGATAAGTATGTACCTAGTGATAGGATCCGGAAGTCCAGAGGCACGTGGTTTTTATTAGTCAATCCTCATGGAGTAGCCCCCAACAACTTTGCTCTTGGCATTTTATTTCGATTCTTACTTATGGAGTAATGTTTCGTTGTACGTATTAGGTATCCTAGGTATGCCTCAACATTGGCTCAAACATAGGTTACTTAATGTGATGGATGTTATTGGCTGAGGTCCACGGTAAGAGATGGCATTTCTTAGTCAGGTAATTCTCCGGTTGGATGCTACAGCGCAGATGGAGCTTACATTGGAGTGAATACGTGTAGTAATGTCAGGAGCGGGAAGACCAATATATAAAATAACAAGAGTGAAGAAGAGTAAATACATAGTATATATGATCTGCTGATTGAAATATTCTCCGAGCCACCTAAAATTGGCGAACCTTAATCTTCGCACCGATTTCACTGCATACCTTCGAAACAATCTAATTACGTACGGTGCGTATGGTATTGTATCATGTTTCTCGATGGTGAATTCACTTCTGATTGACGTCTGTTAGATTTCTCCTTTTCCTCACACACTCCGGACCTTTTGGCGATTACGCTGTACCAAACGCCATATCTCTATCAAAGAAGTGACCAAGCGTAAGATCACAAGGCAATACAGCAGAAATGGCATCATCATCATCATCATCAGACCAACAGTCCTTTGTAACTGAAAAGCCGCAAGAGGAAGCGTACGAAGAAAAGCATGTCCATGAGGTGTACCAACAGATCGCAAGTCATTTTTCCTCCACTCGCTACAAGGTATATATACCACATCTTTAGCATTCCACTGCCCAAGGCATGTGTGTTGATGTATCTATCAGGCGTGGCCAGTTGTGAAACGGTTTCTTACAGAGTTAACACCCGGAGCTATCGGACTAGATGTGGGATGTGGCAATGGAAAATGTCTACCTGTAAACCAGAATGTCTTTATCGTGGCTTCAGACAGGTAAGTACAATCATTCATTTATGTATGGTTTCTTTAATTGTTTATTCTTTCCATTCCTTGTATAATCATTTTACTTTGCACTTTTCTTTTATCAATATTATCTTTTATCAGTTATTGTCTTTATCTATATATATATATATATATATATATATATGCTTTATTATTTTACTTCTGGGAATGACCATTGTCTCGTTTTCATTCATGGATACTTGAATAAACCATTTCACATGTCCCATGATTGACTAAAGGATGCCAGATCCGAGAATCTTGCCCGAATTGCCGCGAATCACCAACCACACTCGGTCATTGTGGCAGATATCCTAAACCTACCACACCCGGATTCCTTTTTCGACTTTGCAATATCGATAGCTGTGATACACCACCTCTCAACCCCAGATCGAAGGATCCAAGCTATCCGTGAGATTCTGCGCGCTTTGAAGCCTGCCACGGTAGAGGCTCCTGGAGGGAAGGTCCTGCTATATGTATGGGCACTCGAGCAGAAGACTAGCCGCAGAGGCTGGGATAAAGGTGACCAGCAGGACGTTATGGTTCCATGGGTTATGACAAGCAACCCCCCAAAAAACGCTCCAAGTGATCAACCAAAAGTTTTCCACCGATATTACCACCTTTATGAGGCCAATGAGTTAGAGCGTGACATAACCAAAGCGGGTGGCCGTGTCCTGGAATCTGGATATGAAAAAGACAATTGGTGGGCAATTGCAACACGATGAGACCAATGAGAAAAACACCGTAACACATAGGAATAACGCGTGCTCCGAGATCCAGCTCCGGAGATCTTTCATGGCATCTATTTATAAGAAACGAGAGATGAAACAAGAAGAAAGTGTCGCCAACTCGGGTCTTCCTTGAATCTCTGAGCAAAAGAAGGCACATATCAACCGAGCCAATCGAGAAATTCTTCCCATGGACGAAGGTAGATATTCAGTCAACGCTATGCAGGTCATTATAACGCAACAGAATTGGGATGCAGCAAGAAACATGGGTGGGAGAGAAATAGAAAAGAAAAGGAACAATAGTCACAGGGAAAACGCGATAAAGAGGCATAGACTTGATTCGTTTGACCTCAAGGAAGGGTACGAGGGGGAATGCCAAGGTTCATATGGCCACTGTGGGTGCCACTTAAATCCATTGGTCGTCCTATTCGATAGGCCTCCCTTGGAGGAGCAAAAGGTGGATGCGGAGCAAATGCTGGAACTCCTGCAGTCAGCTCTTCAACGGATGGTAGCTGTGGTGGGGGAATTGAGCGTGATGCCGATCCTTTTCTTGGTCGAGATAAAGATGTGCTGGTTCTTCTTGTCCTAGGTGTTGGTGGGTCTATGGCTGAACTCGATAACGAAAAAGGCACTACGCCAGCTCGACGCGCCATTTCTTGCTCTCCTAGCTGCCAGTGCATGGCTTCTGCAGCTCGCCATGGGATTGCCATCTCTTCCGCTACCTTAGACCACATCTCTGCTTTGAATCTGCAGTGCAAGTTAGCAACGAACTCCCAGCCATCCCCTTCCAATTATGGACTCTGTACAGCATACCTCTCATATAACCTTGCGAGTTTATTCTTCTTGTCTTCATCCCACTCACTTCGGCGCTCTAAATAGTTTTGATAATGAAGGCGGCAGCTAATAGCACTTCGTCCAGGAAGTCGTTTGCTAATATCCTCCCACTTCATGCCACTACCACGTAACTCAATGATCAAAGCATCTTCTTCGGGAGACCACTTTGACTGTTTTTTCGCCGGGGATTCTGCTGTATGAGCTGGTTGAAGACGCTTAGCTGGAAGCGATGAGGGGCCTTTGGCGAGAGGTATAGAAGGCACCGACGTTGAGACAACAGCAGGAATTGCTGGAGCCATTGGAGCCGGGGGAATTGGATTTGGTGGAAAGGTGGACGTAGTGGTCACCGGTGCGGCGGCCTCTTCATCTTGGGGCTTCAACAGTAATGAGATATCCACTTTGGCGGGAGGCAAGATAGCTTGGTTTTGTAACGCAATCATATGCGCGATTCGCAACTGGAAAGCTTTTCGTTCTTTTCGAGTATCTTGGTAGTCTAGGCGGATAAGAGCATCCAGCAACTATGTGCACTGCCGTTTTAACTGCCGGGTTTCAACGATCACTTGCGACTAGAATCCTCCTAGATGAAACCGACACAATAGTTGGGGGGTAATCACAAGTGGAATTTGACTCTAATATCAACGGTGAAAAAGCAGGACCTTGTCCGGTTAACCCCTTCCCGTCCGACTTTTAAAGGTGCCAATCAAGTGAGGCGTGTTCCAACACAGTAGCTGAGAAAGTAGGTGGCACTACCGGAGCGCAGGGCGTCTTGTAGGTTCAACCGTCAATTCCTTAGAGGTTCCCCAGCTTCAGGAAAGCAAAGAGATAAATAGAAAAGCAAGAAAGTTAAAAGGGTATAGCTGAAGGACGGGTATAGCGAATAAAGATTCTCAATGATGGCTAGAAAGTCGATACACCCAATGAGATAATGGAATGTGAGAGCACCAGCAATAATAGAAAGATGGAAACCCAGTAAACGAGGAGAGAAGGTTAAGTTTGATATTGAGTCCAGACAGATGTCAGCGACAGGGATGAATAAGGGACTAGAACTAGGGAATAGTCAACAGAGATGGAGAGCCGTTGGGAAAAGGAAGAGAAGAAAAAGCAAAGAAAGCAGGGTAGGAGAAAGGAAAAAGGAAGGCCGACGAGAGATGAAACAGTTTGAGATGCAAAAACAGATCGCCTGCATTGACAGGTGATCTAACATCGCCGAATAGCAAATCAGAAGTTCAGCAGTAATAATCCTACACAGGTACTACTAAAAAGTAAAGGCCCAGGTCAAGCTAAGTAAAGTACCTGATAGTGTAAGTAGGGCATGGGGGAAGCTAACAAGAGGCGACTTTGACGGACCAGTGGGTTCGAGAAGCCGTTAATATTAATGGTATTTAATTTTACTATTATTACGAAGTACCACAGTTCAAGGTGATTTTAATTATGACTATTCCGTCCCAGGTTGCAGCTTAACGTCTATCTACCTATCCTATTGTGCTCTTTAATACTCCTACGGTTCAATTCTTACGAAGGTAGTGAAACTGCCGAGGGCCTTTTACTGCACGGCGAAAGGTAAAGAGCCTAAAAGAGTCATAACCAACCGTTGCTTACTACCTATTCACAATACTGCTGAGATTAATAATGAGGATAATTTATTTTGATTTTGATTTATTTATTTATTTTTATTTTATTTCATTTGAGAAAAAGGAAAGAAATTAGAAAAAGACAAACATTAAATAAATAAATCAATCAAAATAATATTAACGGCGACGATTATCACTTACTCGAGGGTTCCACTCTCCGGGTCTAAACTATACTTGAATGGAAGACTTCACTGGCGGTCAAACTCTCCCGAACGTTCGAGCCCAGTTTGGGTTCTGACGATGACTCGGTAGGCGGATGTGCTGGCGAAACAGGAACCAGACCGTAAAGGCAAACGTCTTGTAATTAAAGAGGAGTCTGGTAGAAGCTCGAGCTTCAGACCTTCTGCATAAGTGTATCTTATATGTAGGCCGTAAGTGCCCTTCAACAAGTATATGTGAACGTCTATGTAAGCACAAATGGGTACACATCTATATTAGACCATCGCATGGTAGTGAGCAGGTACTTGATTAACGGGTTATAGCCTGTTATTGACCTTCTCAGATGACCGAGGATAAACCGAGCAAGACATGAGAATGGCAGCAAGCAAGAAATCTAAAGGTAAAGTGAACTATGGAATAGAGGGGGTAAGAGGAAGACAGAGAGAGAGAGAAAAAAAAAAAAAAAAAAAGAAAGAAAGAAAGAAAGAAAGGATATTAAGGCCTGAGCCACTTGCACAACCGGGAACCCCGGTATACGACCCGAAAGTTAGGGTAATTCATAGAAGTTAAAAAGTGGGCAGAGGAAGAAGGAATAAGGACAAAACGAAACTTCCGAAACAAGAAAAAGGAAAAGAAAATTACCAGATAAACATTAAGAAATTGGCAGAGTAACAGGCATATGCGCGCACGCACATACATACACACACACAGAGAGAGAGAGAGAGAGAGATCATCTAGCTTGGGGGCGGGGGAGCGGAAGCCTGAAGGTAATAAAATGAAAATAATACAAACTCCCGACAGAGTACTCTGTAGTTACGAAGAACATGGTTCCTCCCTGTGGAGACCAGCATCATCCTGAACCGGGTATGAATGGTTTTGGAAATTCCAATCAAAACAAAAACACGAGCATCTATGGGTCGCGTAACGTCGACAGTGTCAAATCCTAAAAGTATCTCTTGACAAGGACTCAAATTCTTCCTTTTGCTTATACTGGAAACACCTCCATAGTATAAATATACGATTTTATCATCTAGCAATATATATATAGTTCTTATAAATGCATTTTAGAAGGATGGTATTCCCTGTGGAAATTTTCAGATACTGTTAAGCCAGAGAACCATCATTGCTCACTTCTTGAGATCTTTTTTTCTTTCTTTCTTAAAAAGAAGAGGGGTAGAAAGGAGAGAAAGGGTAGGAAATAAATCTTTATTTTTGGTACCCTTTGGGTTTCGCATCTCAATTTAATTAAGCCTCCGCTTCAGGTTCTTCTCCCGTTTTCCCTGTTTTGGTTGGTTCATTTACAATCAATTTAGATTTCCGAGTCCCAACGGCTGTGGACTGTCTGTCCAATTAGTGCCGGACCATGGCGATGGATCCTGTCAACGGCGAACGAACTCCAACCCGAAAAAGTAAGTATCAGCCAAAGGTAATGTCACTAGTCAGACACTACTGGGATCCGGGGTCCTGCTAGCAGCCGTTCGCCTCGTCCAACTTTCTGCATCTCATTCCTGACTTGACCGACCTTATCAGGGCAATCGAGTATGTCTACTATTAGGTCTATAACTTTCTAGCTTGAGGACAAATTATTTTTATGACAGTTATCCATCCTAACACGTGATGGGCATCATTCTTTAGCCCGTACATCGAAGTCCCCTTTGAAGCTTGCCTAGGCGGTCATGTAACATGGAACTCCATATATTTTTATGAAACTCCTTACGATACCAAGCCTGAAGGGAAGCGATGAATCCACAAGCTTTTATTGTCATCCTTGTGCCTTCACCCAGTCCTCGACACGGCGTTAAACCGTCTGTCTCTTTCCCGTGGTTGCGATGGTGGATCATCTCGACTCTTGATGTGGGTGTCCTATTTTCATACTTCGTAAATGAATCTTTCGCTCATCCTCCCCACCCAACTCCCCGCTTCAATTTCCTTCGAATGGCGGCCTTTACTGTTTCTGAGGTGAGATGACACGCACTGGGTTTGTTGATGGTAAATACTTACCTTGTCTTGGATTCACTGCCGTCAGCCATTCAATGTGAACAAGGCTGTGGATGCTGATGCACGTTGCATATTGTTACCACTTAGTGTGCATAGCCAAGGATTACATACAACATCTCGACAGGATGCGGCCATAGAAAAGCTTCGCAGTGTCTCAATGCTTCCCTCCGACACAACAGAAGTCTGTCAGCAGAGTATGCAGCACTATTCATTACACTGTATTGTACGCCCCATGGCTTGAGGCCCGCCGCCTTGTCATACGCAACTTCAGTTTCAGTGTACCCTTGGACCAATTAAGGTAGATAGGACTGTCTCAAAACCGGTATATTCGTTTGTGCGCAGTGACTTTTTTCATGTGCCGTGAGCCTTGGTCACTTGAGAGCAGTTACCTCTCTCTATAATATCAAGGGAAGAGGCAGGGTTCCAAATACTGACATCTTGCCCAACCCACTCGGGCGGCTGACGGCCTTACGAACTCCAAGGCCTCGATAATTTCCAGTTAAATTGGGTCTGTTGATCTCGGCCTGGATCCGCAAAATAGTAAAATAGGTAATGGTTCCAGACTCACTAATTTACGTTATCGCCAACGACGCGTTGTAGTTCCTTAGTTCTACACATACTCCGTAGATAGGATCCGTATGTGCTCTACTAGGACATTTCGTTTTCATACATGCGGATAGTATCGCTTCAACTCATTAGTCTGGTGCACTCTTGGTATTGCCATGTAGACGTAAGAGGGGTTCGTCTCTTCTCACCCTATAAGTACCGATTTGGTGACCTTCATCCTTCGATTGATTTACACATTGCATGGTATTGACAAGAGGTTTCTTCTCCCCTTCCCATTCCCTCTCACCCGCACTGTCCGTAGTTTCATGACAAGGGTGAAAAGAGGAGTATCATTGTAACTTACAGTAGATAATAATATCATGATAATAATGTGCGGAGTACCTGGATCACGGGTTGACTTCGAACGACGGGGCCGCGGGAACAAGGGGTTTCCCGTAAGCAGCTGCAAGCCCTGCAAGATTGATTACCTAGGGATTAGTGGGGCCGAAACGGTGGCTTTTTTTGAGTACAAATTTCGTTCCAACGAGGCGGTGGACGGCCTTCAACCGCAAAAAGGAAAATGGAAAACGGGACTCAGGGAAAAAAAAAAAAAAAAAAAAAGGAAAAATGACCATCCACGTCTTCCTTAACACCCAATGAGATGCCACTTTGCCCTGGAGTTGTGGAGTGAATAACGCCAGCTTGTGTCCTTTTGTTCTATTACTCAACCAACATGGCAAACGCGCTGGCCTGTCGACGAGTGGGAGCTTGAGTTGATACTGCCACGTTCTCCATCAATATCCACTGGTCATCTCCTTTTTTCCAATACCATTGGGGGCTTGTTTTTGATTTCTATTCTATTCATGTCCCCATCCACTTCCTTTCATCTCTTTTATACTGTCAATATCTCTTGCTTTCCATTCGTGAGTTTCTTAAGCGGAACTGGAACTATGATTCTAGTCAAATTACTCTCGGAAGCTACATCATTCAATCCAGAGGACAGGGGCTAATTTAGCTAGCCATGGAACCTAATTCCAATCTTAATAGCCTGCAAAAGTTCGTTCCGGGTCTCAACCGTAGTTTGCGAGGATGACAACTGCAGCCGCTAAACGTCTTCGGGTGATGCAGATTCATGCAGTATAAGAAAAGTACGGAGTAGGCGGTAAGTCACCGCCAGGTAGATCAATCAACCCTTCCCACAGAAGAGTTGTCCTGTCCAAAATTCAAACATCATACGATCAAGTTACAAGAGGTGGCATATCATCGCAACGTACATGGCTAGAGCGCTCCCATCCTTCGCGTAAAATTGCCTTGTAATTATAATTTTCCTCGCTCTGTGAGAACCGACCTGATCAGTATTCGAATCCACCACCAGTTTTATCTCACCTGTAGCTTGACACGGACTCATGTACCAGTCAGATGTATATAGTAGAGGTGTGGGTATTCCACTGCGGTGACCTGCCGCGGGTCTAGAACATGTGTTCCTGCCGCACTTTCTTCCCGTGCGCGGACTTGATCGGGTTTCGAGTCTCGAGCTGCTGGATTAGCCCAAAGCCCAATCTACAACAATCCCATTATCAATGGATAGCCATAGTCAATCACACATGACTTCATACCATTATAATGTCATCAAAAGAATAGGGGACCGAACTCGCGCAAGTACTTGAAAGAGATTAAGTACGGAGTGGAAAGAATGATAGTCACATGCACGAATTAAGCGACCTCTGGGTTAGATGGTTCGATACGCACCTCGGACCATTCATTCCTTTTGGCCCTGCGGTATCCATCATTAAGTGGGCTGTGATCCCACGTCTAACCCCCTCGCGTTCAAGCCGAGATTAGGGTACGTGATATATATAGAGTAGAACTAGACATATGTATGACACTCATCCCGTCTCTGTAGTAAAATCAATGCACAGGATGTTCAACGGCGAAGGCGAAAATCTCCGGACAGAAATTATTGGCGCTTATCAAGACGGGAAGTCGTAATCATAATCATCATACTGTCAAGCGACCATCGGTGAGAGAAATGGCCTCCTTTGGAGACAGATGGCTGGATCCCTCATTAATTGACCTTCTCCTTTCTTTTTCTTTTCGTTTCCTCCTCCTCCTCCTCCTTCTCCTTCTCCTTCTTCTTTTCCTTTCCTTTTCTTTCCTTTTTCTTTTTTTCCCTCTGCCTTTTTAAGTGCATTGTGCTTTTAGCGGCGAGTATGGTTCAGATTTTCAAATTTGGGGGAATAGACAAACAAACATGACTGGCTCCAGTGTGGTGGATCCCGACAGGGATGCTGCTGCTTGAGCTATTCCCGGCACGCAATGATCGTCAAAAAAAATGTCCGACAGCCCCACATTCTAGTCTCCGTTCCCTTTTTTTTTTTTTTTTTTTTTTGTTTCCTTTGCTTTTGCTTTTCTCTTCCTTTACACACACTATCTGCAGTTGTGACAGAAAAAGAGAGGAAGAGGAAGAGGGAAAGAGAGAGAGAGAGAGAGAGAAGAGTACTATCTTTGCTTCATTTTTTGTCCCTCTTGGTTGCCAATTTTCTCTTCCTATTCTGCCTTCTGCTTCTTTTATTTATTTCTTTTTTACCTTTGAGGCTAGGGACCTGGTTTGCTTACGAAGAACAAGTAGTTTTAGGTAGGACTACTTTGTAGAGGTACATCGTACAGATAAGATACCAATTGCCTTCTCTCAACTCCCGAACCATTTCGATCACAATGACCCATTCCCCCCATATGTGGTTGTGTCCTCTTTATGATGATCGTCGTTGTTACTATAATCAGCAATGTTCTCTACCCCGAGCATACCTCCAACTGGCCCCAGCCTACTCCGGAGTACACTCAATTATTTGCTTGTTGAGTCTCTAGTCAACCCTTAACCAATACAAAATCTTCGGATTAGCTTTGGACTGGCCAGTGGAGTTATAGTACGTACTAAAACCGAGACCAATACCGGAAGGGGCAACTTACAATGAGACAAAAGGATGGATTCCTTGAAAATATGAAACGCTTTGGATCGTCATTTGGTGGCAAAGCTGAAAGGTGTTATGGGTGAAAACGGTTGACATTCGCCGCTGCCCAACAAAGGGTGGATCTGCGCGTTAGCTAGGGCCTAGATTTGTTAGGAAGTGCGAGACTTACGGAGTAGGGAAATTATTGGGGAAGGCGACGCCAGCTTTTCGTTTTGGGGCCCATATCTTGAACTTTCCAACGATATGGTTGGCCCATAATATGCGAGATGGAGTTCTGTGTGGGCTCAGATGGAGTTTCTGAGAGAGGAACTCAGCTGTCACCTTCCAGATATGGGACAATTTTGGGGCGTCCGTGAATCTGATTCTGGTCTTATTTGTTAACTACTACAGAGTACTGCCCTCTACTTTCTTGTTGTTCTTCTTCCCCCCTTTCCCTGGCCTTCTGTATGTGAGCTATCGATCAAGCGCCACCGATATAGTTCTCTTGATATATCTTCATTCTCAACATGCTTATGGATCGAGTCGATCCCCTTAATATTATTATGAACGTGGTTCCTCCAAGATTGCTAATTTAACTGTGTTAGTATAAGAATGGACGTTAGTATTAATGAACTGTTATCCTTTTTTAGGCTTGGAGTAAAGGGTCATTCATCTCCTTTGCTCCCGTTAGAGAGTAGATGCGCGGGTCTTTGAAGAAGAAGAAGAAGAAGAAGAAGAAGAAGAAGAAGAAGAAGTAAAATAAACAAGAATTCTTGAGATAACCTGGTCTCTGTTGTTATCTATGGACTTGACTTGGAACACGATAAAACTAGTGGCATAAACTAACACTGGTTAGATAGAAAAGATAGATGGGAGGATACAAACCCTTTCAATCAGTATGTATGTACTTACACACATTTACCGCGAACCATAAACGACGCAGTTATGAGGACATGACATGTCAAGAATTGTTTCATTAGGGTATCTGCGTTAGAGGAACCTCTTCTCAGAAACATTTTTGTCTTCCAACCAATCCCATTTCTTTTGGCCATAAGGGACGGGATGTTATTTGTCTCATCAAGTTCTCGACTGGGCGAAATCAGGCCATCGAACCTAGCGGGAAAGGGAAATGAGATATGATTGAATTACCGTAATTAATCTTAATGAGGGGTCAAAGTAGAGTAAGGATCCAGAGATCCACAGCTGATGACTTGAGGCAAAACCCATGTTGTCGGGAAGCGCTTGGCTTAAATTATTCCGGTAAATTATGACTATGTTTTCATGGTTGTACTACTTCGGGGCAACTATCTTCACCCCGGGTCGGATCTCTCCTTTCTCGTCTGGAAGTTGGAGGGCAAACTGCAATGGTTCCCGAGAAGTCTTGGCTGAGGGGCTAGGTCTAGATAAATCGACTATGAGCGGTTTCAGATAGATGCTTGTACTATAGGTATACATCATCAGTTTCATTTAAACTGTTTGGGGCGGATTTATCCAACAGGTAAAATCAGCTATGTACACTCGCTGTTTGCCGAAATCTCTTTGAGACACTGGAGTAAGTAGAATATATATTAATCATGTTTTATCGGGCCTCCAGAAAATATTCAACGAATAACCAGTCACCTTGTCGCTCAGTTCTAGAACCAGGCTTCCAACCAGTGGGGTTAGAAAACAACCATGTACATTGGACTAGAGATCCTGACAGTGCCTATACATCACCATGAGTATGACTTTGTGAATCCCACTAGATCACTTGCAATTTTTGACTCTAGGTTTGCTTGATAACAAAGCAGATTACCAATGTCTTAACAGCCCTCTTGTTATCATCCCCTTCCTCACTATCCTGGTGTTGATGAGAGAGTCTTTAGAAATTAGCCATTATATCTAGGTGGAATTGCTAGTCAGATAGTGGTTCTCATTCTTCTATTTAAGCAGACAGACTAATCTCTGTGTGCCGTAGAATGCCAGGTGTATTAGCAATTATTGCTTTGGCCTACTGTTGATTGTAGAGTACCTATTGCTTGCTGTATACGGACATCATGAACATCCTGAAATATCCATCAGAATGTTTACCATACCACCCTATCTTGCTTTTTGGATGGGATTATAGCACTTGCTATAATAATCCACTTTCCTATTGAGTTAATATAAACCAGACATATAACATGTATGGAATGGAATATATCTCTAGTGGATTCTGTTCGCCTCTGTCCGTCTCAATAAGTATAGTACCTCTATAAACAAGCGGACCTCTCTGTTCTATGGCCGGTCTATTGTTATAGCTGTCCGTTATTCAAGTTTTGTAGTTTCGATATATAGCACAAAGAATAGCTTCGTATCGGTACACAAGGGAAAGAAGGAGAGGAAGAGGGAAAACATGCCATATACAGCCATGAGCTTAGTGACGCCTGGCTTGCCGAGACTTCAATCTTTCTTTCCCAGAAGCTTTGACCCCAAAGTAAGATATCATCGCCCCAATCCATACAACAAAGAAACGAAAAGTGATCTTACTGCCATACACAGTTGCACCTTCGACAAAGATTTACCTACATAGTGTAACTATCAAGTGAATCCAGTTATACTTGTTTTTGTTGTATTACTACAGCTGCTGCTCATTGTATACCTCGTTGGTGTGTACCCTGATATTCGAACCTGTCATTTAATCTCTATCAAGCAAAATTCGAAACACAGGATAAACAGAGAACACAACAAGTAGACGGCAAAAGTAAAGCAGGAAAGGACACAGATATGACTTCACAGGTAATCAAGAGCTAAGTCGGAAAAGAAAGAAAAGGAAGGAAAGTTAAAGTCCGAAGGTTAAGTTCGATACCCCGTCATGCCCTGGTAACTTTATATTTCCTTACCCTGAACTGCCTCGCCTGCCATACACCCCTGCCATACATGGATTGGATCCGCCTCAATGAATGGCCTTGCCCAAGAGAATCTTCTTGCTTTATTTGCTGCTTCGGTAGACTTGCTAGAACTCACTGACCCGAGAAAGGGCCAGAAAATTGAACATGAGACTCGTTTCTATTCTGGGATGAGGTGTCCGGGTCCTGGAATTATCGCAAGGGAGCCGCATTAAACAACCAGCAGTATGGGTCCGAACTTGCGAATTTCGTCTGAGATGAACTATAGCAATGCCCGGATCCTTCAATGTGCCCATGTTAGTGTTAGGGTAGTCTTCATCATGACTTTTTACTGACTTATCTCCCCACGCTCGGGACCAAGAAGCAATTTGTACATATTCCAGATATGTAACCAGTAGGACATAGTACAAGGCATAGCCTGGGAAAATTTCCAACCTGTCTCGTTTTAAAACGTTCTACTATTCATAATTTCAAAGACCAAATAGTGGTATTGCCCCAGCTCCTTTTCGTCGATGATACACAAAGTTTAAAGCTATCAGCAAACCACTCAGAAGAAATAAACACTCTAGGATTATGTGACTATTGATAAAGTCTGGTGGTTCCACCGTCTCAATCTGTGACTCGCTACGATCTTTATCCCAACCATCTTCCACAAGGGATGCGGTAGGTAACAAGGTCGTTTCACTGCCGCTGTAAAGTGCTCTTCTAACAGGTGAGTGCGGGTTGAGGAGAAGGGAACCAAAGTGGGTGAAAGAATAATAAGCTAGCTGATGACGTCCGAAGAGGGATCATGCCGAATGTGCCTACATACTGGTGTATCGGCGGCTTTCAGTCCATGCAATAATATTCCCTGTAAGAGGGAGGACCGACAACTGGCTACGAGAGAGATTCTGGTCTGCCAGATGTGCGTGACTCAACGATCACGCCCAGCTTATTATCCAAACTTTCATCTGCCGCATCGGTTGCTACAGAGAAGCCGCTTGTTTTACTCGCCTTGTATCTCCCAGGAAAAGATGCCCTTCCCTTCCACCCTGTCCGTAAGTTCTAGCTTCGCCAGAGCTCCATGAGAGACATAGAAATGCCATAATGAGCCTGATGGGAGCCATCGAGTTCGAGGGAATTGATCATGAGTGGATAATCGGACAGCAGCTATTACTACTTTTAATCTCTAGTGTACTGTGAGCTCAGAACGGAAGTTCAAATCAAAATGATCTTTATGTTCGTAGCCGACGACGAGAAAAGTGAAGGGCCCATAACTCCACAGCTGCTAAGCACACAGTATCCCCAAGCTGTTAAAAAGGGATCTCATGGAGAAAAGGAGGACAACGAAAAATAAGGAGGCGGGATCAAGGAAGATTATGGACACTCAGAGCATTGTTGAGAGAGCGTCAGGTAGGAAAAGAGGTCAAAATCTCCAGCCATAGTCGATAAAGGCCCTTGGCAACGGTCAACAGAGGTTCCTTGTCAAATCCTAAAGGACGATGTTCCCATACGTCAAGGCTACACGGCAGCCTGGAGGGTTTGATCAGGGCTTGATGGATTAGACTTGCGGTTCCCTTGGCGGTTTTAATATAAATACCGATATTTACCTTCCAAGCTCCCGAGTCATGGAGTTCAGTACCTTGAATTGGTTAGCTCACTCCTAGTTTTTCATTTTATCTTGTTTTATTTTCTTCACCTCACACTCTCTTTTCCATTTTCCCCTGAAGAGCTCTGAACCTATCAACAGCCAATTACCACCATAGTATTATGTGATTCTTGCGGGTAAAACTGATCTGAACCAGGATTCCTCTGGAATGAGCGGCCCACCGACACTATCAGATCCCAACCAGTCGATCTAAGCCAATGGAGACCCTAAATCCACCCGATAATGCTTTACCTTCACCTACCCGGTTCATTGAGCACTTGATCTCGCAGCTCTCAGAACGTACCGCCAAGCCAGAAAATGAGGTCAACACTGAAAGCCAGCGCCCATTCTCCGCCTCCTCAGCAGCCCACGCATCAAACGTGAAACAACTGATGCTGACGCTCCACTGTTTTTTTCCCAATGAATTTCTACTTGCTCTGGATATCCTGGACCGAGGCCTAGTCAGGCGCTTCATGAAGGAGGACTGTAGCATTCGGAGCCCCGACGCTTCCGAGCTAAATAGCCCGAGCGAGTCAACGCTGAATGGCAGGCGTCCTCCAGTTGAAGACTTGTTCTTCGTCATTTCAATGTCTACGGCTCCCAGTCACTCACCTAGGGAGTCTCTGCCGGCATCTCTTCGTCCAGATGCGGACCATAAAGGCTACGAAGTTCGACTACAAGCGTGGAATTGCACCTGCCCAACATTCACGCTCGCCGCATTCCGCGACCTGGGTCCAAAGTTGGCCGGGGACGATCCTTCTAGCGGTGATATCTCGCAATCCCACCGTGTGTCCGACGTGCATTATTACCCATTCGGTGGAAGCTTGACTCGACGTTTAGTGAAGTGGTCGCACCCGGTATGCAAGCATCTCCTTGCTTGTGTATTGGCGGAGCGCTGTCCCGCACTCAGTGGGCCCTCAGCAAATGATCACGGTCGAATCGTCGTCGGTGCACAGGAACTGGCAGGTTGGTGTGCTGGTTGGGGCGGATGATCAGCTACTAGTAGGTCCCATGCATCATAGCCATCCTTATGACTGGCCGGCCCCCTATCCTCGATCACAATCTCCAGGGTGGCTGCGCTATATAATCTACATTTTGTTTCGCTAGAGCCGCGTACATACCACGGTGACTTAGGCCCTCCGAATAGTCTGTACAGATGATGTCCGGCGGATGAACGCTATGCTATGTCATGGAGTTATTGAATATTGGACGGCATAAATCTGGGGTTGATCTCGTACAGAGAGGGCCTGGATCAGACCTGCTGCTCAGCCGTCTACGTATACAAACCGACCTCAAGCTCACTTTTGGTGGCTGGGTCTGAAACCATGAAGAACCGAAAGCCCAAGATGCACATCGGTATGCTAATAACTTCCTTTTTGTCTCAGTCCCGTTGATGTAGGAGTGGGGAGAAGAGGTGGGGGTTCGTGACGGAACTAAACTTAACAAAAGTGTCATGAATATCGATAACTAATATAGGACTGCAACTCGGACTTTAAAGTCGATTTGATGAAAGTCGATTAACCTATTAGATGTATTAGGGTAGGAAAATGCTACCAAAGCCACATGATCAGAGTAGCATTACTGCACTATACATTTCGATGTTGGACTAGGTAGTTTAAAATCGTATCACATTGACTCGATAGCCCGGCTAGTAATTTTATTGACCCTTCTTCTTGTATTTTTCCTTGGATCCATCCAGCTCTTCCTTTTGCTCGCCATTTATGGCTCCGTTGGCCTTTTTCGCCTCCTTTTCGCCCTTAGCAGCATTGGTTTCCTGTTCCCTCTTCTGCTCATTTTCTTCTTGCTGTTGTCGATTCTGAATCTTGTTCTCGATCAAATCGTGGAAGGCAGTAATGGCGCGGATCAAACTGCTCAGATAGATGGCCATTAGTTGATCGTTGGTCTTTATACTCATGGAACGCGCCAGCTCGCTGTTCTCCGACTGCTGTTCCGACCCGCTGAGGCGTGGTGTCGCTGGTGGGGTCGATAGATTGGGAAGGAGGTTGAAGACATCTTGAAGGTTGCCCAGTATGGCATGATTGACAGGTAGCTCATGGTCAAGGACTTTCTGGAGATACTGCCCAATGTCCCGCAGGCGTAGATGAAGGCCCTGCAAGGACTGAAGCTGCGACGTTATGCGAGTGGAGAGTGTACCGACAGCAACGTCCCTAATGTCTCGGAGAAGGTGCTCAACACCGATTTCCTCTGCCTCTTCTGCTTCGATTATGGATGGAGTGTGAACGAAGGTCTTAGAAGTGGTGGTACCATCCTGGAAATAGAAGCCGTCACAGTAAGCATATGACAAAACCAAAAAAAAGAACACTCATATTCTAGTTTTTGCGCAAAGCTACTCACATCTTTGATTTCATCCACAGCAAAGTAGGCATCTGTCGGCACGCCGACCTCCTTTGGTTGAACATCGACAATCACCAGCAAAGGATTGGGTGTGTATCGTTTGAATAGCTCGTTAATTTCCAGGTCAGCGGCCCGTAGCTTCGGACCCGAGTGATACCATCCAATGAGTTTTTCACGAGCGTTAATCTTCTTGAACATGTCTCTCATCGATTCGACAAAATTATGATCTAAGAACCACACTGAGGGATCCTTTTCATCCTCCTCAAAGGGAACTGAGGGTAAAAGTATTAGCAGGAATGGTATGACGAGAGTAACAGGGACAGTAACTAATAATCAACAGCGAAACGTACCCGCAAAGCTGTTTGATACTCGAACATTTTGACCCGAGTTCTCTCCTAGCAATACTCCCACCACACGCTTGCGAGTTCCCTTTGCCGAGCGACCATAATGATCTGCGACTGAGAGGAGTACTAACGGGGCGACCGTGACGGTCCGCGTGACGAGGGAAAGGGTGTCCGCCGTGGTGGCAGGCATGGCGGAAACAGAAGATACAGGAACTAGCTCTTAAGTAGATATGAGATGAGACAAAAGTCAGGCGTATACGTGATAGGGGTGGAAAGAAAAGAAAGCCTCGGAAAGCGAAAGTCCTGAAAGGGAAGAAGGAATGATGATGATTAGGATGATGACGGAGGTGAAGCTGAGTGAGCTCCGACCCTGCTTGAGCCACAGTAATGAGGCTGATGAGCTACTACGTACTTAGTATCCCTGTAGCCACAAATTTGGCCTTGTTGCCTAAGGCTTCATACAGACACGTGTCTTCACAATACCCGCTACGGCTTATGAAACGGAGGATCCCAACTGAACAATTGCAGTTTAATCTCGAACTTGGGTTGGTTATATATCAATACATGTTAAACTCCAAACTTTGCAATCTCTCCGACACCCTGGGAATGGAAGATTTCCGGTCAAGCACCGCGAGTACGGCACTTGCCGGCGGATCTTTAAACCTCGGAGAAGCGGGTGCGATACTCCGCTCCGGTTGACCTCTTTTCATCCCCAACATACAGTCTCCGACCTTTCCATTTACCCGCCATTGCTCCCCATTCCATTCCTATCTCCTATACTATTTCCCACGCCAGCTCCGACTTAGGCCTCCCCGGAGAGCACTTTTACAATACTATCCCTTTCACTCTCCGCTTCAGTCTATCCCAATGGCTCCTATCACGGAAGAGGCCGTTTCCGGTCTTAAGGATATCATCGGCAAGCTCGAGGCTCGGGTTGAGGAATTGGAGAGCCGCCTGAGCAATGGATTTAAGCCCAAGTCTGTTGCAGAACATATGCGCATGGTTCTGATGGGACCTCCTGGTGCAGGTATGATCTATGATTTTCCTTTTCCAGATATCTTCGGGTTAAAATGCTTTGGGATTCTGACCAGCCCTCAAACTAGGCAAGGGCACCCAGGCACCTGCACTTAAGGACAAATACTGTGTGTGCCACTTGGTAAGTAGCTGACTGATAGATTGATTGCTGGTATCTATCGAAAGGCTCTGTGACTTATATTTACTGAGTAGGCTACCGGAGATATGTTGCGGTCTCAGGTCGCCAAGAAGACTGAGCTGGGCAAAGAGGCCAAGAAGATCATGGATCAGGGTGGCCTGGTTAGTGATGAGATCATGGTCAACATGATTAAGAGCGAGTTGGACAACAACAGTGAATGCAAGAACGGGTTCGTATAAGAGAACGAAAGAGAAAAAAAAAAAGGCTTCAAACATTTTCATCGACACATACTGACTACTTGTCTACCTAGTTTCATCCTTGATGGCTTTCCTCGTACCGTTGCTCAGGCCGAGCGCTTGGATGATATGCTTGCTGCCCGTCAACAGAAACTCCAGCATGCCGTCGAACTGCAGATCGATGATGCCTTGCTGGTAGCAAGAATCACCGGACGTTTAGTTCACCCTGCTTCTGGACGCTCCTACCATAAGGTGTTCAATCCTCCTAAACAGGAGATGAAGGATGATATTACCGGCGAGCCTCTCATTCAGCGGTCTGATGACAATGCTGAGACCCTTAAGAAGCGTCTCGGAACATACCATGCCCAAACCGCCCCTGTCGTGGATTATTATAAGAAGACTGGTATCTGGCGGGGAATTGATGCTAGCCAGGAACCGGGTCAAGTGTGGAAGAGCCTCCTCGGCGTTTTCCAGCAGAACTAATAAACGTAATGATTCTTTTTTCTTTCGCCGAGGGGTGAGCGCTCCTGCGATCTCTGCGTCTCCGTCGGAGAGGTCAACAAAATGTGATAAGGTATACTGTTCTTAACGAATGGTTTGCTGCCTTGGTTGGTCTTATGCGGGGTTTCCTTTTTGATACATGGACTTTTTTTGTATCCTTCGGATATCCGTACCTGGGCGGCTTTCGGCGGAGGGTTGGGTTTATGTATAGTAGCTAATCTCGGAACCTAAAATATAAGTTGATTTAGACGGTCGGTCTTTTTTTTTTTTTTTTTCTCTTCTAATTTAACTCTAGTACATGTTATTTGTATGATCGTTGGTACTAAAGATATTTACACGTTTTTGAACAAAGCATGATTGTTCACCACACGATACAGACCGCCTCTTACAACGATGTAGGGTAGACTGTGGATTCAATGTTTTTAGGATAAACCAATCCACCCTGACGCCTGACCTCATCCATGACCTCCATAATGATGATGCTCTCCTCCCATGGCATGCTATCACTTTCAAGCTTACCATCCCGCAAGCACCGTGCGACCTCGTCCGCCTCCCAGTACATGCCCTTTCCATCACCAGGGAATGAACATTCCACCTCTTTGACTTCCCCCTCACCCTTCGGAACAACCCGGTACTTCTCCGGTCGGAACGCAGGGCCGTATACCTGGATCTCACCTTTGGTGCCCTGAATGCGGACCGAAGGCTGGACGGGTTTGTCGTCGGCATTGGTCGACACTCGGAGATGTGTCATAGCCACCGCCTGCGATTCACCCAGGTGAGGAAGGTTGGACGGAGTGCTGGTGGGGAAGGTAAGGAGAATGGAGGTTGCCTCATCAGCACCAGTGAGGTGGTAAAGGGACATATGCGATGAGATTCGTGAGGGTGCCCTGCGCGACTCGCGAGGAAGAGTGTGATATAGAGCCTGAAACACCCAGGTCAAGGAGTAAATACCCACTGCAAGCTTGAGTCAGCAGGGCGACGCTTCGCGAGGTGTTGAGAAGACGAGCATTGAATCCATTAAGTGAAGGGTAGGTATATGTATACGATTAAGACAGGAACACTTACAATCAAGCAACGCCCCGCCAGCCAGATCCTTATTAACCATCCGATGCTTGATACCCCATTTTTCCTCCATGTCATCTCCGAAGCTATTATCGGCCAGCACACGCAGTACCTCACCAAGAGTGCCATTCTGAATTAACCGACGGATCTGTATGCTAAGTGGGAAGTACCGAGTCCAGACGGCTTCCATCAAAAAGAGATTTTTGATTTTCGCTGTCTCACAGAGGATCTTTGCCTGGGCCGCATTGACAGTAAAAGCTTTTTCACACAGGACATGCTTACCCGCCTCAAAAGCAAGCATGACGTTTTGGAAGTGGTGCGAGTGAGGCGTTGCAACGTATACGACGTCTACGTTTGGGTCGGCCACGAGGTCCTCATAGGACTCGTAGGCAGCGCAGGGAGCAGGAATGCCCGTATCCGAGATAAAACCCTCTGCACGGGACTTAGAGGAAGATGATGCAACTGCAACAACTGTGTGGGAGACATCAGATGCACCTCGGACATTAGGGTCTTTCAAGAGGTCCCTTACGAAGACTGTTTAACACATATTTAGCTAGGGTTTCTTTTTCTTTTGTTGGGGAGGGATAAGTAAGTGACTGCCTGAGGACGTACCACTTGCAATCCAGCCGGTGGCTATAGAAATTTTCATAGGATACCATTAGTTATCATCAATTGTTGCTGGGCCAAGGTTCCTCTTACCCATGATACCCCACCGAACGTTATGTGGAGCCATGATGTGAGGCGATGTATTATGCTGGATGTATGTTATTGAGAAGGAGTAGATGATGGGAAATATGCTGAAAGGGTGTATAGGTACAGTCTTCAGCAGTCGATCAGAATACTGGAGGAAAAAGGTGTAGTGAATTTATAATGGGACGCAATGCAACTGTAGTATCGAGGGTCTATAGGCGTAAAGAAATGAGTGTCAGGGGCTCCACAATGTTCCGACGTCATTTGCCCGCAGCCCCTCATGGAACCTACAAAATACGGAGCACAGCGTAATACAGTACAGTACATTACACGATTGGATGGGAAAGACGAACCACATCGACGAGCCACGGTTCGACTCGAAGAGTCAAGTATAGGCAGGGCCCAGTAAATGTTGGCTACTATGTATATATACAAAACACCCCAGTTTTTGGAGCACATGATTCTGAAGATAGATCCACAACGCCGTAGGGACTCTGTCCCAATGCAAAAGGCAAAAGAAAAAGAAAAAGAAAGGCAAAAAGAAAGGAGGGGTAAGGGAAATGAAGGAGGGCTCATGGGCTCGTGGCACGGATTTCTGACTGGACTAAGCAAAAAATGCAGATTCTAGTCCGCTCAGCCAGACGATATTCCTTACATTAGCTCCAACTTGACCCGGGCATTTTGGCCAGGAGAATCAGTTCCCTAGCACACACTGTTAGCCTTCGGATTCTTCGACTTTCTTTTCACTTCTAGCAAACTCACCTCAGCCTTGCGTTTGCCCAATACGGAGTCTGGAGTTTCAGTACGCCCTGATGGAGTACCTCGGCGTGCTGGCGTGGAACCGTCTTTAGCCACCTCTGCATAACAGCTAGCATGGTACACGCGATTCCCGACCTTGACGGCATCTTGCCATATCCAGTCCTGGACATCCTCAGACCATGTCGACTCGAACTTCTCCTGGCAAATAGGACAGGGAGTATTACGAAGGGTGGCATCGTTCGGGGCACGTATCCATTGCTTGGGCGGTGCTTTCTTCGCAGAACCACCATCGCCTCCATTTACAGCCTCACCGGATGTTTCTGTGTCTACAAGGCCTTCATCATCGCCGACCTCTCGGGATTTGATCCAATCCTACCCAGGGTCAGACGAACAGCAAATCAAATCAGGTAGGTGTGAAGAGAAGGCTTACCCGTTCGTCAACATACCAACTGCGGTTTTGGGCCCGCCTGGCTGCCTCCGCCATCCGCTGGTTAGTTCGGAAATGCCAGTCTAGATGGCGCGCTTTCTTTCCTTTCCCATCCTCTGTTGCAGAAAATCGACGCCCACAAGTCCCACAACGATTGGGCTTTGACTCATAAAGTGTAGCTATGAAGGCATTTCGTGGTCTATCACTCACGTCAGTGGCGTCGCGATGGTTAAAAATAAGCATAACCTACATTTTGATAGACGCCGTGTTCATTTGAACACTGATTTGTACATTCGAAGTATCGGCCACTTGAGACGTTGGCACAGGAGGTGTAAATCGCACTTGGCCAGGTACAATGAAAGGAAAGACCGAAACGAGGCTTGAGGAAGGCGTAGCGGACGTCGTCGGAGGTGCAGAAGCAGGGGGTAAAAGACCCCGTGCTCTGAGCGCTGCAATGAGTGGGTTCTCTGGGGTCAAAGTAACAGTTGGCTGCGATGTCACACTGCTAGGTGCTTGTGATAAGATACTCGGAGCCTGAGGCGGAGGCGGAGGCGTAGGCTGCTGGCGCGCAGCAGTAGTTTTGATAAGCTCAGCAAGTGTCCCAGGGTTTAGAAGCTGCTGAAGGGGCTGAGAAATGGCTTGCACGGGAGGCATTGCCATCGATGGCGTTGACACCGCTGGAATAGCAGGGGGAAGACTCGAGGAAACTGAAATTGGGGGCTTTGGGGAAAGCGCAGAAACCTGATCGCGTACAAGCTTTAATTGCTCCTGGGTAAGTTCCTGACGCTGCAAGATACCCTGGAGGTCTAGAAGAGCCTTGAGCCGTTGCTGTACGGAAGGAACAAGGGGATTATTCGCGAAATCGCTTCGAGCAGTTGCGATTAAAGCCTCTATATCCCGATTCAAAGCTGAGAGATCCACATCCTGCTGTTGCTGATGCTGTTGCTGTTGCTGAAGTTGAGGCGTTGGAGTTGATCGCGGGTCTGCCTATTGAATGTGTTAGACACTTCAATGCAATAATAATCTGGCAACACTAAAACTGATGACAGCTTACCGAAGGAAACCCATGGCTGGATCCATTCCTGTTATATAGCATAGGTGGCGTTGAATTTGTGGATGGTGGGTAACGAGTAGAACTCTGAGCTGCAGCGCTGTTACTTCCCCAGCCTGGGGGTGTCCCAACCCGCCCGCGAGGAAGGATTTCCTGTTGGCTCCTCGCCTGCTGCTGCTGCAGGGCGGCTGTCCTCGCCTTGATGAGCGCACTTTCGATGCTGCGAGTAACTTCCGGAGGAAAGACTGGCCTCGTGTCCAGAGAACCGGGGACCGGCTCCTTCCAGGTTTTGAGCATCTCGTCCAGTTTTCTGCGAGTTGGCGAGTCGACCAAGGTATAGGCATTCATGAATGTCTGGTACATATTGCGACCCAGAAAAAGCGTGTAGGGTGTCCCCACATTTTTGACAATTGAATCGACTACATACAAGGCGGGCAACTTCTGGGCCGGCGGCGTCTACAGAACAAAGATTAGAAGTTCATCCAGAAAGGCTACTGCCGGCAGTGCGCCTTGCATAATACGACACCAACAAGCGTGTAATCTGGGAAAGAGTATGCCACCTACTGTTCGAATGTGGTTCTCCAAGACTCGGGAGATGGCCATGGCATGCTCGGTGTTCTCCTTCGCTATGACCGTTAGGTTGCTGATCTGGAACCTGTCGTTCGTTGTTAGATCTTCCAATGAGTTCTTGTAATCCTCAGCGACTTCGTCGGAGGCCAGTCCTGACGACATGATGACAAATACACAGGTAGATGCTGATCACGGAGGGAGGTATAGGGGATGAGATGAGGTTGTGAGTGAAGAACTGTATGATTCACGAGTGCCAATTGGTCACACTCAATGCTATTATTCTCTTCTTTTTGGTTCTTCTGTTGCTTTTTTTCTTTTCTTCCTTTGTCTTTCCCCGTTCTCGTGCTTTGCACAGATCCTGATCAATCTCTCTGTCCCTCTGTCCCTCTATTTCTCCGTGTTTCTTCTGTTCTTCTTCTTTCCCCTGCTTTTCCTCAGATTTATCGTATATAAATTTCTTATTCTCCCCTCCTTTGAATTCCAAGAATAACAGTCTCCTGAAAGAGCAAGAGATGGAAAGAGATGTCGAAACTTGTAGAATGCTTGCTAGCTATCTTCGTCAGGTTTGAGAGAACACGAGGATGCAAGACCTCCGCCCAAAATCAGAATAAGAAAAGAACCCTCGAAGACCGCCCGAATCCCAGTCTGTCTGTTAAGTCTACCTCATACGATCCCCTGCGCCGATTGACCTTTCCAGTAAGCAACGACTAGCAAAAGGACCCTGAGCGGTATGTAGAAACTGTGTAAAATTATCTGGATTACCAGAGAAAGACTTCAGGCAATGCGTGGTTCAAGGAGACTGCCGCCCAACAAAAGTAGCCGTACATGCAGATTGAAAAGCTTAAGGAATGAGGAATCCTAGAAGATGCCCACCAAATGAAGAAACAAGAGGGGCGTGAGGGAAAGTTGAAAGTTCAAATGAAGACGGAGGACGATGGTAGAAACGAACAACAGGGGGGAACAAGGGTAAGAATTGACGATTGGAACGGTTATCGGACGTCAACGAAGATTCTTGAAAGGGAAAGCGCTAGTTAAATTTGGGTCATAGTTCGGCGGTTAACTAATGGGACCGCTGAGTCAGCTGCCACCCGTTTTAATGACGCAGTTGCCGGTTGATTCAAGGTTGCATTGCAACAGCAAGGTGAATCAGTTTTAGTAGGTACCAGATACTAGTATCACACAACGTTGTTCTCTCAGGTTCTTCCTTAAGCTTCCCCTATCTATATTTTAATATTGTACTTCAGGATATCTATTCTCTCTACTGGGGGTTCCATATCAATATGAAGTCTCTCCCCACTCTGTTTCTCGGATGCTTGTCTTTGTCTTTGGCCAGTCCGATTGTGGTCACTTATCCTATAGACACCCCTCCATCTGTCCTAGAGGACGCAATGGAATCCATCATCAGTGCCGTATGTTGTGGACCTCAAAGGATTCTGTACTGACTTGACACGCTGATTGTTTTCATTCCTAGGGTGGACGGATCACTCATAGGTTTCGTGAGTACCCATGAATCTCTCCCGTTAAAAGATTGTTTATATGCGCATCAAGGCCTAATACGCTTCCTTCTGTCCAGAGTTTATCAAGTATTACTTCCTTCCCCCTTATCGCTGATTCCCAGCTGCGACTTTCTAACAGCGTCTTAGTGGCTTCTCGGCTGACGCTCCCGAATCGGCGGTTCAGCAAATCTCAGTCCAATCTGCCAAGTACAATCCAACAATTGAGAAGGACCTCACAGTGTCTATCCAGTAGTGATCAGAGCCACGGAGTATAAAAAAGCTCTTCCTGCGCATCCCAACGGCCGTGCTGGTCTCGGGACTATTCGCTCCCGTTGCATCCCAAGAGCCAATACGAGCAGGGCTAACGAATAACGGGTTTGGTTGATTATGACCTCAAGGGAATTGTTGCGTTGGTATTCTAAATTCAGTAGCCCTAGTAGCGCTTCGAAATTGTTATTGTTGTGCGTGTAATAAATGATATTCGTACGAGTCATGTTCCTAGATATTTTCCTGCGTTTCCATGACCCATCTGTTGGGAGAGAAAACAAATCGGACGGAACCGTATGCGCTTCTTTTAACAATTGCCAATTGTAGATTGTAGCGCTCGAGAGAAGTACTACAGAGAAAGTTAGTAAAAAGAAAGAAAAATTGGCACTAGTACTATTTATGTAGTGAAACCCGAATCTCCGCGCCTTAGAACTACTTAAATTATACTAAATCTATTTATGCGCGTAGCGTGGATCCCACTTGGAATCTCCCGAAACTGCGAAAGAACACCTTCAGGGTCTTTGCCGGTAACTCGTCAACCGATCTGCCCCTCGTGCTCCTGAAGAATGCGATTTAACGTACAATCTCATCACCCATCACTCTGATACCCTGTTGTTTGACCCCTGAAGCATTCCCCAACCCAACTGCCTCTTAGGCCAACATGGCTTCCGAACACACTATCACACAAGCCCTGTTGGAATGGATCAATAGTTTCGCCCTTGGTAAAACAATCCGAACGACCGATGAATTGACAGATGGGACTATCATTTGGGAAGTCTTACAAGATATCGACCCCCAATATTTCCTCGATGAGCTCCCGCAACGCAATCCGTCAGACCACTGGTTGTCCAAACTCCAGAACTTGAAACACATCCTCAAAACGCTGGTCAATTATATCCGCCAACAACCCGATGGGATCCCTTCTGGATTAGATCCGGCCCCAAATCTGGAAGTGGTCGCTGAAAAGAGTTCGATCAAGGAAACCAACAAACTCCTCAAGCTCATTTTAATCGCCGCTATCCGCTCGCCGAACGCGCCGTCCTACGTGGAAACCCTCCAAACATTGAGTACTCCGACTCAGGAGTCCCTGAAAGATATTTTTGAAGAAGCTGAGAATGGCCAACATGAGCCTCTTGACCCCGTGGACGAGATCAAAGAAGATTTGTCCAAACGGGAACATCCCGTCGATCTAGAGCTGCAATTCGAGGAACGAGTAGGGAAAGTGCTTGCTGAGAATGACCGCTTAACGCATGAGAAGAAGGAGCTCGAGAAGGCATTGGAGGACCTACACAACCGTCTGGCACGCCTTCAAGAAAATAACGATACTCTCCAGAGCCGCCTCGCGACCACAGAGGATCGACTAGGAAACCTGAAGTCCGGCAAAGGCGACCTCGGCTTTAATACAAAAGCCTTGGAGTCTAAATCCCGCCAGCAAGAAGACATCATCGCATCCCAGGAGGCTCGGCTGGCCGCGGCTCAGGATGAAATTGACAGCCTGCGAATGACAGTGGAGTCCTTGCGCGTGAAGAACGAACGGTTCCAGAGGTTGCAGGATGACTATGATGAGTTGAAAACAGAAAGAGACCAACTCGCCCGGAAGGCTAATGCAGCGGAGAAATATCGGTCAAAGCTACAAGCCAGCCAGGACTTTGAAAAGGAAAACCAGACGCTCAAGAATCAGATCCAAGACCTCCAGCAGCAGTTGAAAGAGTCAGATTCGCAGCAAAGATGGACATCGGAACGCGATGTTGAACTTGAAGAATACAGACGAGTCTTGCCACGAATCGAACAGGAATGCAGTGAAATGCAGAGTTTGAAGAAACAACTTGAATTCAATAACCACGCCTTGACAGAGCGACTTAGCAGTGCTGAGGAACAGCGTGAAAGAGATGATGCACTTATAAGTGAGCTACGGGAGCGGATTCGAGAACTTGAGGGCTCCCCTGGGAGCCCAGCTCTTACACCAGGCAGCGAAACTCCAAAGCTGCAGGGCACGCTACAAAAGGACTTCGAAGACATTGGCGTTAAGGAATCTCAATTGTTAGGGATCCCTATCCTACCCTTTAAGTATGGGCTGACTCCGCGCTGTAGGAAAACCGAAAATGACGAGCTCAAGAAAGAGATCGAATTCTTGAAGGGGTCATCAACTGCCGTAATTTATGCCTCAGGACCAGTATGCAGGGATGGAATAAGCTGACACTGTGTTACAGGTCAATTCTCAGCATGAAGGATTTTCGGATGCCTTCAGCGCAACCCTGCAGAGGGCCCAAGAAAATTCTACACAGGGGTATTTCAGTCGCAGATCTCCTAGCTACTAGTGCTAACGGGACTTTCAGTGATGAATATTGGAAGCTGTATGATCAGTACATTTCCGTGCTCAAGAAACTTGCAGAAGTACAGGACTCTTTCGACAAGTCTAGCAGAGCGCTTGCCGATGCACAAGCAGCTGGTAAGAGTATACCTCAACTTAAAAATAATTGAATCGCATGTTTACTCACCATTTGACAGTCTTACTTGCGAGCAAGGAAAAGCTAGTCATGATTAATGAAATCAAAGAGAATGAATTAGTGGAATCAACTAAATTGCGCGACGAATCGAATGAAATCAAACAGAAAATACATACTCTCCAAGCTGAACTTGACGCTAGTTTGGCCTTGGCCAGGGAAGCATGTGCTGAACGGGATGAGCTGCGGACAATGCTTGACAACAGACAGGCTGAGATTGCTGAAAGTCGCGTGGAGGACCAAGAAACTATGGAGGAAATGAAGAAGCTACTAGCAGAGATTGCGGCACAGGAAAGTGGCGGTGCCTCCGAAGCTTCCCAGAAGTCTGGTATGGAACTCACGAAACAGGTCGTTGAACTTATCGAGCGGAACCTAGAGAGACTGGCACAACGCGCTGAGGTCAGTGGAACCAACCCTAAGACACTATTACCGCATGCCGAAAGCTGATACCGAAGCATAATTTGCAGTATATCCACAACCAAAACGAACACATCAAGTTCCTCCAGGAGCGACTAAAACATTTCGAAGACGATGCAAATGAAAACATACCAAAAGATCGCGAGGTAGGCGGCACATCAATTTTTGTTTCATCCGCTCATTTATCACGTTGTTTCATGAATTGATAATTCATGGGCCCTCCCTTCACCCGGTTATCTTTACTTTTGCTAAATCGTCATGATATACACAGATCGAACTTCAGAAAATAATCGATGCTCAGACGCGAGAACTGGCTCTTATGAGCTCCGCCTGGTATGAGATGCAAAGTCGACTGCAGAACAATAATGTTCCCGTTTCAAGGTATCGTCACGGGTCAAGTTTGGCTGATGCTCAGAGAGGCTGGTTGGCGAGGCAAAGGAGCTTAGTAGCTGGTCGTTAGGATGACTGGTACGTCCTAATTCGAAGACTGGCCCTTGTGAACATATATATATTCTTACAAACTTGTCTTGTTTTATGTCTTGCGCTTTTTCTCTTTGTTTTGTCTACGAACACGTCTCCCCTGAGATTGTATTGCCGTCGTTTATCGCTTTGGCTTCTGCTACTAGTTTTGAGACAGCACAGGCCATATGTTACGATAGAGCATACCCTGTGTTTCGAAGAGGACATGTTTATATGCCACTGGTCAAGCGTCTGGCTTTCAGATTCTGTGCTGATATACCAACAAGGATATAGATTAAAGGAATGGCACACTTTCTAGTTGACTTAGTGGACTTCTATAAACACACTTGATATTATATCGTACAGGTGAAGGGAAGACGTTATCTAAATTTTTGGTTATATACCTTTACATTAAGAATAGGGAGGCTTACACCCATTGCCGGGGATGTCTGAGAACATCCATTAATTCCTTTTCACGCTCCTTGTCCTCGCCCGGATTCTTTTCCTCCGCAGAAGCCTCGGTCCGGGTTCCCGACACCGGATCCATATAGGCCCAGCTTGCTGTGCGAGGGAGGCTCATCAATATGCTTTCGATACGAGCGTTGGGGGTGCGCAGGCCAAAGCTGGTGCCACGGTCATAAACCAGGTTGAATTCCACATAGCGCCCACGTCGAAGCTGCTGCCATTCTTTCTGAGCAGGTGTGAATGGCGTATCCTTTCGGCGTTCAATGATAGGAACATAAGAGGGAAGGAAGGAAGCCAGACTATCGGAGACGAACGAGAATAGAGTTTCCTGAGGATTCTGTGATGAAGTGGCAGATGACTCCAAGAAACTGGCATCAAGATCGTCGAAAAAGATACCACCAACACCACGAGACTCTCGGCGATGTGGAAGATAGAAATACTTATCGCACCAGGCCTTGAATCGAGGGTAATATGTTGCATCATGCCTATCGCAAGCGTCTTTGATGGTCTGGTGAAAATGCTTGACATCCTCGGGGAACAGGTAGGAGGGTGTTAAGTCTGTACCACCGCCGAACCACCAATTCTTATCTCCATTGATAGGATCCTTAGGGTCTGACGTCTCAAAGTAACGGTAGTTGAGATGGACTGTTGGTGCCATGGGATTATGGGGGTGCAGAACCAGTGACAAGCCGGCAGCAAAAAACTCCAAAGATTCCACGTCTGCGCCAACGAATGACTTGTGATCTGCCCTCATTTTCTCAATAGCAGCCCGGGGCAATTCACCATAGACAACCGATACATTGACACCTGCTTTCTCGAAAACATTACCATCTTGGAGCACACAGGATATGCCGCCACCCCCATTGGGACGTGCCCAGGTATCCGTTTTGAAATGAGTACCGTCAATCCTGCTTAACTCATCTACGATTTTCTTTTGATGTTCTTTGATCAATTTCTCCATTCGTAAACGCATTGGAGAGTTTTCGCTAATCGTTGCTTGTTTCTTCAACGCTTCGTCGAGCTCCACGATGGACGGGGAGTCGAGTTCGGTCACTTCACCTGTCATCTGTATTATTCGTTAGACTAAAAATCACAATCAGATGGTACTGCTTAGCCTCGAAACATATATTTACCATGGAATATATCAGAGCTCCGATGAATGGGACACCAATGGCCAGCCGGAGGTATGGCCTCCACACGACAAAAGATTTCGGTTCGCTGGATCGCTTTTCCGCTGAGTATCTGCGAAATGTATTCTGAAAGTTGCAAGGTGCGCGTCTGGTCTGCGCTGAGAAGTGGCAGAGTGACCTCCGAAGAGGCATATATTGCCGGGACAAGGTCATAGTTTTATAAGATGGAATTGAAAATTGGCTGATAGATGGAATGATCAGGTGGTACCGGAACGATATGAGTGGGTGCACGCTCTCTCAAACGGCTCCACCTATCTCAAGAAATAGAGGTAGCCTAATCGTGAGGTTACCTTCTCTGGACTGGAACTGTATGGGACCACTCGTCGTCAGAATATCCGGGATATACGCTGTTTGCATTGTTTGGCACATGTCCCAGTTCCTGCTTAGTCAGATGACGCTGTGATAAGTAGTTTGCCTGGTTTGCATTGCGTTGAGGATTGGCCATCGAGTTGATCATGCATGTAAAGTTGTTGGCTTGTCATAATGCAGCTTGTAATGAGATTAAGTTGAGTGAGAGTCATCACAGAATTGGGATTATATATACTCTTGGAACTTGACTATGATTGTAATACCGACTACAAGTTCCAGGAACAGAGCCTATCAAGAGCCCTCTATGGAGACAGCGCGCACCAGTAGTCTAGCCGCTGATCAGGTGGAGGCGGACACCGCATCTACCCACAGCTACTCAGTTCAGTAGTACATCTTTGTAGGGCACTATAGACCCGATATCACCGGGACATCACCCAGGCTCCCCACGTGAGAATATGACGTGTGTCCATGAGCTATCTGTTTAATGAAGATGACATAAATCAAATCAAATTAAATGGATGACTTGGGGCACCTGAAGGCTCAAGGCTGATCGTGACTCACGTGTGGGGCTGCTCACCGCCTCCACCCCGTGATCCGCTCTTGCCTGACGACCTTATCAGCCGTGGTACTACCCATGACGCGGGGCTTTGCTCTCCCTTTTGTCATCATCCACCTTCTTCCTACTGTTCACCTATTACACCAACCATCTCATTTACATCACTCTGCACCTCACACCATCTACGTCTATCTCGTTGATGTACCTAGTACTCATAGTAAACCGACCTAGTTGTATCCATTAACTGATTCGATCCATCAATATGCGCTCCAAGTTCAAGGACGAGCACCCCTTTGAGAAGCGCAAGGCAGAAGCCGAGCGTATCCGTCAGAAATACGCTGATCGCATTCCAGTACGCACAACTCTATCTGATCCGTACTTTGGTAGATGATTCTTGCCCTTGAGCTGTTCTTCCTCAGGGAAGCAAGATGTCTACTCACCGCTTGTTTAGAATGCTAACTCGAGTTTCACTTGTAGGTAATCTGTGAGAAAGTCGAGAAGTCGGACATCGCCACTATTGATAAGAAGAAGTATCTTGTTCCTGCAGACCTTACCGTCGGGCAGTTCGTCTATGTTATCCGCAAGCGCATCAAACTGTCTCCCGAGAAGGCTATCTTCATCTTCGTCGACGAGGTGCTACCACCAACAGCTGCACTTATGAGCAGCATCTACGAAGAACACAAGGATGAAGATGGCTTTCTTTATATCACGTATGCTTTATTCTTCAAAGGCGGTTTTCGGCACATATTGACATAGTCTCTAGGTATTCCGGGGAAAACACCTTCGGCGATCTTTAAGCTCTGATAAGCAGTTCTCCCAAGATATGTAACTGCTTCGCCGTCAGTATGTGTTTTGTTTTAGGGCCGGGTGTGTGACCAGCCACTCCGGTATGAGGCGAATGAGCTGGTTAGACCTTGCGGCGATTCTTCATGTGTGCAGGCGTTAATATCAGGTTTTCCGTATTCCCTTTATGACCTCTATGGCAAAGACTTTATCACTATTATGGTTTAAATGCAAACTACTTTTGATATGATTAGTTGGTGATACTATTGACAGGGCAGTGGTACTTTCATCTTTGTGTCAGGCTGTGTCACGTAGCACACGTATTTTGCATGCTAAGGTGGATAGGTAATTGAAAATAAGTAGTGAAAAATTCCTTGCGACATATATTATGAATATTCTACAGTTGAGACGGTTCTTTACTCGGTACGGAGTAGAGCATAACTACATGGAACGTATCCGTTACATAACAGAGCTTAGGATTGGTAACCTGTCTCTCCGATATGAATGCCGATAGCCCTATCCTATTTAGGACTAGTGTTTGGTTCAACGCCCGGCAGGTCTTGCGGAAAGTCCGACTCGGCGCAAAACAGGCGATGACTGACTAGGACGCTGCATCTTCTCTTCACGTCCTTGAGTTCTTTTTGCTTTTGCCCCTTTTGAATTATTCTCTCCTTTTCGTTCGTTTGCACTGCTTTGGCTCTGCTATCTTAAGCGCACGCTTTGTCGCTTGTCTTTGATCCAATCGCTCTGTCGGCTTTTCACTCCCAAAAAAAAAAAAAATCCATTGAAGAAAAATTCAACTATCAACGACTTTGTCTACAAACTCGTCAGAACAGCCTATCAGAAAGGAAAGAAAAAGAAATGTCTCCCGCCATTGCTCAGGCCGGCTCTGCCTCCAAGGATGTCAAGAAGGAGTCCGCGACTGCTCGACTTCTGGGTTCCGGTAAGTTTGTGTCCTTGCGCCTCGTGAGCTGTTCGGCTACTAAGATAACCCACCAGGAACCGCTGGAATTGCGGAGCTGCTGGTTTTTCATCCGGTACGAGCAACCCATTAGATGATTTCCTTTTCCGAAAAGGTCCCTGGTGTTTCAAATGACACTGATGCTATTCAAAGGTTGATACAACTGCGAAGCGATTGATGAGCAATCAGACCCGAGTAAGCACCACCGTTCCCCATATCGCTTACCACATGGTTTCTGACTGTATTTGGGATTAGATCACGTCAATGGAAGGTATGAAACAGGTCGTTTTCAAAGAGTATGCCAACGCTTCCCTTGGACGCAAGTTCACCTCACTTTTCCCTGGTCTTGGTTACGCTGCCGGCTACAAGGTATGTAGACCATATTAGACGCAGGCACGTGTTACAATCGGTTAATTGGTATCGGTAGGTTCTGCAACGAATCTACAAATACGGTGGCCAGCCATTCGCAAGAGATTACCTGGCGAAGCATCATGGTGCTGAGTTCGATAATGCTTTCGGAAAAGGAACTGGTAAGGCTATCATGCATGCTACCGCCGGAAGGTTTGTTGTTCCCTCACTAGGATAAATTAAGACGTATAGATTGTTGCTAACATTTCAATCAGTTTGATCGGTATCGGTGAAATCGTCCTTCTTCCTTTGGATGTCCTGAAGATCAAGCGTCAGACGAACCCCGAAGCTTTCCGTGGCCGCGGTCTTTTTAAGATTATCTCCGATGAAGGCATGGGACTTTACCGCGGTGCTGGCTGGACTGCTGCTCGCAATGCACCTGGGTCTTTCGCGGTATGCTTATGATCATTGACGACAAAGTCGATTGTGCTTATATGCTAATTTTTAATAAAGCTGTTTGGTGGTTCTGCCTTCGCCAAGGAATACATCTATAAGTTGCAGGACTATAATTCGGCTTCCTGGGCGCAGAATTTTGTGGCATCTGTCTGTGGTGCCAGTGCCTCTCTGATCGTGTCGGCACCCCTGGATGTGATCAAGACTCGTATCCAGAACCGCAATTTTGAGAACCCTGAGTCTGGCTTCCGCATTGTCTCGAACATGATGAAAAACGAGGGGCCCACCAGTTTCTTCAAGGGTCTTACACCTAAGCTGCTCATGACCGGGCCCAAGCTTGTTTTCAGCTTCTGGCTGGCTCAGACGTTGATCCCCGCGTTTGGCCAGGTCGTATAAACGAGAAGAGCACGGAATGATATTAATAGCAGGCTTTAAACATTTTTCTTTTTCTTTTTCTTTTTCTTTTTTCTTTCTCTGACTTATCTCCTTTCCCCTCTTCGTGCGGCTGTTGGTACCATGATAGAATATACTGTTAGGCCCTTTGTATTTTAATAGATGCTTTTATTTTGTATGATCGATTTGTGGGTAAGGCCTTAATCCAGAAAGTGAACTCAGCTTAATTATTACACCGCCATATCTGAAAAATGAAGAATATTAGTTCAAATGCTACTTGGGGATTCCGAGTGCACAGGTAAGAAAGATACTATCGTCCGGGTCACGTAAAGCTACGGTTCTGAAAAGCCGCGCCCTTAGGACTGCCTATAAAACTAATATCACGTGATCAATGGCGCACCCCGACTTCACGATACCTATCGCGACTGGAAACCTCACGTCCAGTTGTCTTATCTCAACAAACTGAACATACCCTGCTTAGCGGGTGACAAAAGCAGTTATGCCAATCTACCTAATTTCCAAGTATGTCTCACATCTATCGTCTCCTATCAAACACGGTTCATACTTTGCATGAACCGACGTAGCCTGTTTTGAATTCCTGCGAAGACTAATACTGTTAACTTGGCCGAATGATAGAGTTGGTGACCCTTTTTTCGCCTTCACAATAGGAGTCTCTGCTGCCTTCCTCCGGATCTGTCGGGATCAGCGCGAGAAATTCCCTGAAAAGGCCCAGGAAATCGGATACGGCGAGGTTTTGCAGATGGGAGGAAGAAGGCTACGCAGATGGTGGGCGGGAGATTTTGAGAGACTATGAGCGATGAATAGATGGCGGTATTTGCAGAGTCTATTCGAAGGAGTTGTAAGACTCAACGCGCGGAAGAATAAATGACTATCATACTGTTTCTCTTGTCGGCACTGGTGCCTCCTAAATCCTCACAGTATCGTTAAAAATATGAACATGCGGAAGTTCTTTGAAAGAAGCAAAGCTTTCATTACTGTATTTTACGATACACGAACCAAGTTTTTATGAAGAATTGAACAATTCGTAAGGAACTTTTTCCCTCCCAAGTTCTGCAAATCATCATGCGTCGGAATGAAACTCGGATCTATGCAACCATGCACAAAAAGAAAATCCCATAAATTCGTTAAAAAAGAAACAAGCAGAGAGTATTAAAGAACAAAAACATTAAAAGCCGATCGCCCATCCGCAAACAGCAAGAATGTAGAAGAAAAACATTGCCGGTCAAGAGATTTAGTCAAGCTCCTCGGGCTTCTCCTCAACCTCGTCAGCGGTGCGAGTGGAGCCACCGGGGGCAGCGCCGGGAGCACCGCCAGGAGCAGCACCAGCGGCACCGCCATAAGCAGCGGAGATGATAGGGTTGGCAACACTAGCGCACAGTTAGCATCATATTAGTCATGGAGGGATAAAAGGGGTTTCATATCACATACCCTTCGAGCTCCTTCTGCTGAGACTCGTACTCCTCCTTGGTGGCGGTCTGGTTGCTGTCAAGCCAACCGATGATCTCATCAACCTTGCTGGTGACCTTCTCCTTGTCGGAGTCAGAGATGGTAAGCTTGCCCTCGCTGATGGTGTTCTTGAGGGAGTAGGCATAAGACTCAAGGCCGTTCTTGGCCTGGATACGGGAAGCCTCAGCCTCATCCTCAGCCTTGTACTTCTCGGCATCGGCAAGCATGCGCTCAATCTCCTCCTTGGAGAGACGGCCCTTGTCGTTGGTGATGGTGATCTTGTTGGTCTTTCCAGTGCCCTTCTCGACGGCAGAAACGTTCATGATACCGTTGGCATCGACATCGAAGGTAACCTCGATCTGAGGAACACCACGGGGAGCGGGAGGAATGCCAGTGAGCTCGAACTTTCCGAGCAGGTTGTTGTCCTTAGTACGAGCACGTTCACCCTCGTAAACCTGGATCAACACACCAGGCTGGTTGTCAGAGTAAGTGGAGAAAGTCTCGGACTTCTTGGTGGGAATTGTGGTGTTGCGCTTGATTAGAGCGGTCATGACACCACCAGCGGTTTCGATACCGAGAGACAGGGGGGCAACGTCGAGTAGCAGGATCTCGTTGGTGGACTTGGAGGAACTATCACCGGACAGGATGGCAGCCTGAACGGCAGCACCGTAGGCAACGGCCTCATCGGGGTTGATGGACTTGTTGGGCTCCTTGTTGAAAAAATCGGAGACAAGGCGCTGGATCTTGGGGATACGGGTAGAGCCACCGACCAGGACAATCTCGTGGACAGAGGACTTGTCGATCTTGGCATCACGGAGGACACGCTCGACAGGCTCCATAGTACCGCGGAAGAGGTCCTGGCAAAGTTCCTCGAAACGGGCACGGGTGATCGAGGTATAGAAATCAATACCCTCAAAGAGAGAGTCGATTTCAATAGAGGTCTGGGCAGCAGAAGACAGTGTACGCTTGGCACGCTCACAGGCAGTGCGGAGACGGCGGAGGGCACGCGCGTTGGTAGTGAGATCTGTCATATCCAAGTTAGCATTGGGGGCTTTGCGATTATCGGAATCAAAAGACCAACCTTTCTTGTGCTTGCGTTTGAACTCGTTAACGAAATGGTTGACGAGACGGTTGTCGAAGTCCTCACCACCAAGGTGAGTGTCACCAGCGGTAGCCTTGACCTCGAAGATACCTTCTTCAATGGTCAAGAGAGAAACATCAAAGGTACCACCACCCAAATCGAAGATCAGGACATTGCGCTCGCCCTCGGCCTTCTTGTCTAGACCGTAGGCGATGGCGGCGGCAGTGGGCTCGTTAATGATACGGAGGACGTTCAGACCGGCGATGAGACCAGCATCCTTGGTAGCCTGACGCTGGGAGTCGTTGAAGTAGGCGGGGACAGTGATAACGGCGTTGTTAACAGTACCACCAAGATAGGCCTCTGCGGTCTCACGCATCTTGGTCAGGACCATAGAGGAGACTTCCTCGGGAGTGAATTGCTTCTCTTCGCCCTTGAACTCAACCTGGATGATGGGCTTGCCACCCTTATCGACGATCTTGAAGGGCCAGTGCTTCATATCAGACTGGACCTCAGCATCGGCATAACGACGACCGATCAGACGCTTGGCATCGAAGACAGTGTTGTGAGGGTTCATTGCGACCTGGTTCTTGGCGGCATCACCGATGAGACGCTCGGTATCGGTGAAAGCCACGAAGGAAGGGGTGGTACGGTTACCCTGGTCGTTGGCAATGATTTCAATGCGGTCATCACGGAACACACCCACACAGGAGTAGGTGGTACCCAAATCGATACCGACAGCGGGGGCCATTGTGAAAAGAGTAGGAGGGGTAATTCGTTTAAAAAATGAGATAAGAGAGGAACGGAATTCGTAACGGAGGGGGAATCAAAGTGTTCAGGTAATGTACAGAGTAGCAGTCTCCTGTTCTATAGAGGATGAGACCAAGTGAGTCAATGAAGAAAAAAAAATTTAATGTGTGAGAGAGGGGAGGGCAGAGATTGTGCGAGCACTACAGTTGATATAGTGGTGGGCGGTGAGTTTCTGCTCCAGCGAAACTTCTAGCAAGTCATAGCTTCCACGGGCATCCATGGGCTTCGATGGTCTTCGCCCACACGGGTCGGGCGAGGATTTTGATCGGATCCTCCCTTCCAGAATCCGCCAGTGGGGTTCTGGCCATTTCCATTGCCTTGGAGGGGTTTACTCCTACCTTCACTTTCATTTTAGTAGCATCTGATTGTAGCCTTGGGAGAAATAGGGTGGTGGAATGGGTATTGTTTCTTGATTGGGAGAGGCTCTAAATGAATGAATGAATTAATTATTATCATTCATTTTATTGATGCTACTCCGTACGGAGTTACTTTTTTTTTTTTTTTTTTTTTCCTTCCTTTTGGCGGGGGTAGTGGATGACGTAATAGCTGAACGCCTTCCTTTGTTAGTATGTATTTTCCTTTCCTTTCCTTCCCTTTATTTCAGATACTGCATAAAGGGTACGGAGTATGATTCATTGATTCTGCCTTCTTGCTTTATATCTCACTCTCATTTTCAATCATTTATTTCTCATGAAATACAGTAAATCTCATCTTTAGTCTATTCTTTTGATACCTTAGGCGTTCAATACGGCATTTTCTATTTCATACTCCTTCGTCATCATGACCGGTTAAATTCCTTAGGATTCCATGGATCAACTGTTCCGTAGAGTGACAAATAACATTCACTTGTTCCTATCGACACCATGTGCGGAATATTCCCACTTGCAATACATCATCTTCTCTGGATGGTGTTCGGAAGGTTTCGCATGAAGTCATCGCTGGCTGGTTGCAACCGCTGCCAGAAATCACTACCTCCATATAGAGTACTCGGTAACAGACATGTAGACATGATTTATGACAGATCCTTCCAACTGCAGGTCACCCATTTATTCAAGTACCGTAAATCATATCTCAGTATCGCAACGACCTGACACGTTCTGTGTCTCATAGACCTTCGAATTCCTCATGAGCCGCCTTTTCTAATTTGGAACGACAATAGAGCCAGGTTCAACGGACTTGTTCAACTGAGAAAACCGCTGCACTCGAAGTAATCCACCTATCCGATATGTTCTAATGGATAGATGATATCTATAGGTCGTGGACCACATTTGCGTTGCCCAGTCTGAATACACCCCAATCCTGTTTCGATAGGAACCAGGCAAGCGGAGGATTGAATGCTTACTTGCTCAAGTTGCCCCAAAACCAATACGTGGTTGAATTTTGGACAGTGTTATCACTTGCTCTTTGCTTCGGTTCAACTCCGAATACCCAGCAATCTCAGATTGAGTCTGGTATATCTTGCCTTTCTCCAAGTTTCTGACAGATAACCGTACGAATTTAGTAGCATGTTTATTATGACATGCCCAGAAGGGAAAAGGTCGTCACGGGAGCAGCGCCGCTGATCCCTAAGTCTCGTAGCCAATCAGCAATCACTAACTCCAGGGAAGGTTAATGTGAACCTTTCTCCCCTTGCAACTTGAGAGCGTTGTTTGTGTTCTTCTCGTACAAACAATTGCTGCAACTATTTAAAGCTCCTCCTTGTTTTATCCCCCTGCCCTAACATTCATTTTCTTCCTACGAGGTTACATTATATCTGCTCCAGAAATCATCTCCATACCCTCGTCATCCTCTGTGAACAAGCACCTCCATTTTACTATCCAACATGGACGATAACAACCAAGCCACCACTCTGAGCAATGATCCTGCCGTTAACGCACCCGATACCGCGACATTGGGCAGGGACAAGGGCAAGGCTACGCAGGATCCTGCTCCAACGGATACGAGCATGGACGAAGGTGAAAGCGATGAGAGTGAAAATGAAGACATTGTAAGTTGACGAAACCCCCGACACCCAAATTTAGAATCCAAATTGACTGTTTCTCCTTTCCTAGATGGAAGGTAAGCATTGAAATTTCCCTCGAGGCTTACTCCGCTTTACCTGCCTTAGCTTTCGAACACATGTTGACCCTGTCCTCCCCTGCAGAAGAAGATGAGGATGGCGGAGATGACCTCGCGCCAATCGATTCCTCTAACATCATTAGCGGGCGAAGGACACGTGGAAAGACCATTGACTTCGTAGACGCCGCGCAAAAGCTCAAGGATGATGAGGGTGAGGATGATGAAGATGATGAGGACTTTGAACCTTGAAGACAATAACGACAACATGTGAGACTAAATGGGATTACTTTACGGCTCATACAATCTCCTTGGGAACAGGGGCAAGTGATCGGCGCTGATTTATTGGGGTATTGATAATTTTCTGTTCTGACTCGGATAGTTGACGCGTCAACCACAACTTTTTTCTCTCTTGGTCCTTGTTTATTCTTCAGCCGACTGCCAATATTCTTGAGACAGGGCGTAGCAATTGATGCATAATGATTTCTATCCCTGTCTGAACCCCTTTCTCATACGGATCACTTACTTGAGTGTCTACCAATTTTACCCACCAGTCGACTACTACGGCAAATTTCCTAGGCAGGATTGGGTTACTGACCTCAGGTGTACAGGAACAACCACATAGAGCGACTATAAAAGGTGTATCCTTCTAATTTGCATAGTAAACATTCTCCTGGACTGCTCATGCCGGTTAAATAGCGTCTCATACGAAATATGTTAGTTTCGACAAAACATAGCATAATATTCTGTTCTGCTGGGGCGAGCAAGGGCCATGGTACAATAGAGTATGCTACCATCCCGAGCTCAAGTCTGCAACAAGCAACATAGTTTAATTATTGTTTAGGGCAGGCCACATGGCCGACTGGCTATATAGAGAAGCGGTTGTAGATTATTGTATCGTTGTATAGCGTTGAATGTCTCCGATTCACGGTAGGATATACTGGAAAGACCATGGGAATGATGAATGGTGGCCTACTGTTCACCTGCATAGTAAATTAGTTGGTCAACCACACTTTTCAACCATATCACCACTACTTGGTAGTGCCAGCGATACTACAGTAGATGTTACTGTATATAAATTACTCGGTAGCCTGTACGGAGTAAAGTGGTGAAGTGGCTAGAAAGCACCTTTCCCGAATAGGAAGACTATTCCGTTTACGGTAACCCGCCGTCACCCCCGGTCCAAGAAATAGTGCGGACTTAATGGAGTACTTGTCTATTGTTTGCCGCTACCAGACCACGGGATCGGGTTTATTCAGATAAGAGCGCTCGACAACGTAAGTTTTGCTGTAGTCTCTCTACGCGATGCTGGCCAACTAGAATTTGGGAAGTACCCAATTCATGGTACCAGCCTCTCAATTATCTTGCAACAGGGTTGGACTTCTCTGCTTACTTTTTATTATGGCTTCACGGTAAGCTGATCATGACCCTCATCGTTTCCCTGGGCTAACTATTTCATGGCATAAATTTCAGATTTCCACGCTCCAACCTTCACCAGCGTGATCCTCGCGCATCGGCTTCACTCTTTGATTCATATGGCGGCGATTCCAGACCTGCCAGTAGGTCGCCTGGCCGAGTAGGTGGTTATGGTTTTGGAGGATATCCCAGCAATGGGGCCGTTAACGGAGCCTCTGTCGGAAATGGATACAGGACTGCGACGCCAAATGCGAAGTAGGCTTTAACGAGCCCCTTTAATCCTAGTGGAGCATAATACTGATGACGAAACAGAGGCCACTACTCCGATGCAGTTCTATCTCATCTAGAGTCGCAGAATGATGCCGAGGTAGAGGGTATCAGCGCAAAAGTCAAGATGCTGAAAGATGTAATCTTCCTACCCCCTCATCTGATTGGTTACGTACATTTGGGTGCTGATGTTGAGTCTAGCTTACACTTGCTATTGGCGAGGAGATCCGGGATACTTCGACCATTGCAGAACTTAATGATACATTTGACAACACCCGTCTTCGTATACGAGGAAACATGAGTCGCATGCTGCGGATGGCGGAACGGACAGGCGTCGGCTGGCGTGTATGGCTGGCTTTCTTCCTGGCTGTGTTCCTACTCTTTGCTTATGTGTGGTTGACTTGACCGGTCCGGTCATGACTTTCTGCGAAGGCTCATGCATGTTCAACTTGCCCTGTCTTCGCTGTGGCGACTAACACATCATTGCTCTTATTTTATTTCATTTCTTTCTTTTTTTCGAACCACGCTCCCCACCTCCCTAGCGAGAGACACGAACCTATCGAACCAAATAAATTGCTAATGAACTCTTTGCTAATATCTCTGATGATTGACAAACGAGCATGCCTTCTGGACTATGTGCCCACCCTGCAACGCCCGCCATTGTTTCTTCTTCTTGGTTTCCTCATTTCTACCATTTTGGCCTCCAAGGATGGATGCGTCGAATCGTGACCTCGATCTTCCATTTTTGGCCTTTTTTCTTTTCTTTTCTTTCTTTCTATCTATACAAGCAGTTTCAGATCATGTTTTTTGTACTGGGGCTGCGGCTCCTCTATTCGTTACCTTTTATCATGATGATTCATGTGGGGACTTCAGGCTGTTGTGCTTTGTCTAGTCCGGCCGTCCTTTTTCAGTGTTATATTTTGAATGTGTATAATAGCTGTTTGGTGATGAATATAGAAAAAGTATGACTATAACAAAATCAATCATCTTTTCTGTTGCAAATCCCCTGGCTAACAGCGGGAGCTGCAACTTTTACCGATGAAACCAGAGGCAGCCTCTACAAGTGAATCAGGTATACTGTCCGCCTTGAATGAGCAAGGCCGTATTCACTCAACTCATACATGGCACAGGCCAGTCTACGAAAGGCATTCCCGAAGGGTTCCAGGACTTAAAAATGATATATGCCCAGATATATATAGCCGAGGGACTAATTGTTGTTATAGCCTCCAATGTACCCAAGGAAGTCATCCGCAACAACAATGCAACAGTCAAGTCCACCGAATAGTCCATTGATAGAAAGACAACCAAAGCTATTAGGAACCTCAAACACACCTTAGCGTCACCAGTCCCAAAATGTTCTTGTACTGAACACCAAACGTACAATCTGTGACCTGTGCCTGCATTCAGTACGCCATACAACCCTAAAAGATAGTCCAATTATAGATATTTTGTCAATATATAGGATCGTTGAGCTGGCCATTGGTAGGGCTTAGTCAAAACTATCCCTAGGTCCCCCAGCTCGTCGTCTGGGGAATCTGCTGAAAAAGCTTCGTCGACTACCTTGACTAGTAACAGATGCACGTAGATCATCTTCATCGATCATCATGCCGCTTGTGTCGAAGACATCGCCGCCGCCACTCCAGCGCTGGAGGAACCGGCGTTGGGCCTCTGTCTCTTGAACGCGAACAGGTGCTGGAGGTAGACCACGACTGCTGGTTGTACTGACTCGAAGATTTTGAGTAAATGGATCATGTGAGAAACTGGCCTCATCCTCGTCATCCAATTCGGCATCTGTATCGGTATGTTGCCATTCGTCTTCTTGGTCGGACTGATTCTCCGCAGCCTCAGCGATATCATCGTCCAAATCGCGGCCCATGTCTTCCTCACTCATGTCTTCTACCTCATCAACTATGTCTTCAGCACTGGGAATATCATTATCCAAGTCTGGCTGGTTATCAAAATCATCCTCGATCAGATGGTCGTCATCGTCATCATCAGAGAACGCTTCAGGAATATCGTCGTCCAGATCTCGTTCCATGTATCCCTCCTCGTCAACAACATCATCCTCTTCCAGGCCCTCCTCTCCTTCCTCCACGAGACCCTCTACATCTGCGTCAGGAATATCATCGTCCAAGTCCCTCTCCATTCCCGTGTCATCCTGTCCATCACCATGCTGTGATCCGAGCTCATTTAGCCCAGCAGCTCCCGCTTCAGCCTCGGCTACCGCAGCGGCCGCTGCCATCTCTGCAGCTGCCGCAGCTAATGCTTCCTCCCTTTCCGCCTCTTCCTCTTTCATACCCAGCATGGTCTTGGTGCATCCCGCAGGTTTGATCCACGAGTAACCGAAAGAGGCGATGTTGTTTTTGCGAGCACGGAGCGCACGTTCTTCGAGGACTAATGACGATAAGGCATTACCAGGCGTGGCAGAGGTGATGAACGGACGTACATTCATGGTATTGTTGCCATTGCGGCGGATGTTTCCTTGCGTTTCTCCGTTTGCTTGGTGTTGGGATGAAATACGGTAGGGTTGGGAGACTCCGAACCAGAGTTCATGAGACTTAACAGATAGAAAGATATGTCAGTTGTGCATCCCGCCATCCCTAGATGTGGACAAGGATTTTCAAGGTAATCACATACATCGCGGGGGGTTATGAGCGGTAGGGAGAGCATCATGGCTAGTCGAAACCTTGATCAGACTCGGACAATATACCACCTTAATTGCGAGGTTCTTTTTTATTATCCAAGTTGTATATTAATCTTTCGGCTGGATGATAACTGCGCTTAGATCTATCGTATGCAGCACAGCAGAATACGCGGCTGCTTACGCGCGCCGATTGTTGTTCTCAAGAACCAGCTCTCTCTGGGATGTTCAAGATCAATTGACCTAAACCGCAAGCCATGCGAATTTGTTCTTTACCCAAAAAAAAAGGGGAAACAAGATGAAAAGGTGTCAAAGAGTGTTTACGGCAATTCACAATGAATTTGCAGGTGGGAAGGGCTGTCCCGTAGTAGTCACGAGGGAAATAATTGAAGAAAACAATTAGACCGACGTTTAAGCTCCGCGGCAACGTGGGGAAAAGTCCACCACCAGTCCATCATTAAGTAGGAAGTATACCTTAAATCCGCCTTGGATTCTCTCAAATATATGTGAGATAACCTTGTTCTCTTGTTCTTTGTTTCCTTTCCTTTTCGGTTTCTTTCTTCTTTTCTTCTCTCTTCTTCGTCTTATATGTATATGCTCAACTCACTAGGACGTCCCTTACTTATATACTATCATCGTTTTTCAACTTTTCTCCGGTACACTGCTCCAATATTCACGCATGTAACCCTACGCGGAGAGGAATTTGGTAGTCATAGATGGCCAGAAAAGTATCACCGGTAGTCTAGAGGTAGCCACTAAATTTGCTTTATGCAATCCCATTAGACTGCGGTTCATGGAGAGGTTAATGACTAGAGCACGCCCCAAGCGTAATAGCTACGGAGTATAGCTGCAGCATATCCACGCCGAAGACGTGGCTGCACCAGTACGCCACTGTAAATCTATAATACCTACAATATCCACGACGTAACTGACTTGAAGATCTAGTACTAGAAAACATAGATGCTCCTCGATTTTGACCATGCGAGTTGAACTGGGAATATTTCTCTGTTTAAAAAAAACAAAGAAATCTTCAACGCTGTCTTCAATGCGTACCAACAAAAACACCAAGTACGCTCACTACTACCTGGGTACAGTAAATAAAGTACGCCGAGACCTCAAGACTTGAGTTCCAACAAGATTCCGGGCAGAAGTCTGCTCTATGGATATTGAGTAAGTCCAATAATTATTGGAAAAAAGATGCAGAAAGCAAGCTGGAAATAGCGAGCCTAAAAGCCGATGAAGGAGACCCCAGTGTTATCGAGACGATATAGGATCGAACCATGAAAAGGTCATCAGTCATGCGGAAGGTTGGGAAGAAACTACATAGTATACAGGAAGAGACAAATGCCAAAGTGGATCAGGCAATGCACTCGGCTTCGACTAAAACTGGAGGCTTCTAGTACACAGTACCCATACCGATCTTGGAATCCCAAATCAGTTGCAGTGTCGCTTCATCGAGAAAGTACGTTGCAATAGCGGCACGGAGTACTCCGTCCTGCGCTAAGTACCTTGTCACTCACACCAAAGGAGAGACAAATCATCTACGACCGCTACAGCGCAAGATAGTATTACCTCCCCATAATAGGCACGGAAACGGTATTCGGCCGTTCCTAGCAGTATCCCGGATTATCCCGATGCATTGCAGCTTTCCGCTCCATCGACTGGCTCACGCCCGGTGAACCAAAAGCGGACAAGAGTGATCAGGAAGTATCGGAAGAAAACGGGAACCGGAAACATTGGCATCTCCGCTGATCATGTGATGTCCGTGACTTTGGAAGAGGAGCGCAAAAGAAACTCAGTGAAGATCATCGGGCGGCTTTTGCGGCTACACAATGTGACACAGCCAACATACCCCCCAAAAGTGACCTTCAATATTAGCGGTCTTGCTACGGAGTATACGGATTAAGTCTGAGTCAACATCTATCCTTTCCCGTTACTCTTAGATTTACTCAGTGTTAGATCGACTGGTTTGGTCATGACGCAGAAAAGAAGACTATTTCCCTTTAGGGATGCATTTGGTTACCTAGCCGATAACATACACCAGCAGAGGAATTGATGGTTCAACCTTCACTGTCTCTCTCAGAAGTGTAATCAACCCCAGACCGTGGCTCCCTTCACCCATAGGAAGGGACAAGTGCCGTGTCAGGGAGTTAATTTAGTAACCAAGGCATCAAAGGAACTTGCTATCTACATTTAGCTTTTATCAGGACTACCTCGGGATTAAGGAAAGGTCCAAGGGCGTAACTCCGAAGAGGAAGGACTTTCAGATCTAGCGGTCATATTCCCGGTGGTGCTGGTTAAGTCGCCCGTGCTCATTGGCCGGGGTCAATCAATGAATGTCATGGGGGTGGATTTTCCCCGGGAAATCCTGAAATTACGGGGGGGATAGGAAGGAGAATCTAGAAAGAGCCCAGTCACAGATGGCGTTGTTTCGGGAACAGAGAAATGTAGATATGGTATGAAGTAAACATCGGAAGATTAGCAGCTCTTCTGATAAGGGTGTTGATGACCTGAGGAAATGACCTGGTAGAAACTCCCACCGGCCAATCCAGTTGTATTCTGTGAATCCCCGATTGACCCCTCGGCCCCCGAAATCGGCTGGAAAAGTGTATTGCTGAACGGCCGCCAGGTGAGAATGGGGGGAAGGACCGGGAAAAGGGCCAATTTTTGGAGCCTCGGAGGAGGAGGGCGGGGGAAGAGCATACTCTGTATGGTAGAGGAAAAGCTCCCAGCTTGGCCGTTGTCGGAAGGTTGTTGCTGACACCTGGCAGGCTAAACCTGCATCTGGGCGGACAGCATGTGGTATTGCTCCGTGCCAGTAATTTTACCCACCTGACGGCCGCCAATAAATACATAATATTGAGTACGCAGCTTGTAATAAATGGAGTTTAATGAACGTCGGGGTTACGGTACTACGTAGTGGTGATCGTCCAACAACCCGCAAGTTCCAACTGAGGCAGCGTGGGGTATGCAACTTTTAGTGTGTGTGTGCACTGTGCACAGTACACACAGCAATGCGGCAGAGACTGAGGACATCTTCCACCTCAAAAGCCATTCATTGCTCAGTGCGCCTGTTGGTTGCATGGTCTGATAGCTTCAATTGCAGGCCTCGTATACACTCTAGTTTTTGATGTTCGTGGGAGAGCAGGGGCGGCTATGTCATAATTGATCTTATCATGACTGGAAATACTGTGCTTAAGGCCTAAATTAACACCTTGTGGTGTCATGTCCATCTGATGGAATACATACTTCTTCTATTGTACTACAACACCGACTTTTATGCTTGTTTTGTCTTCTTCTTCTTCTTCTTCTTCTTCTTCTTCTTCTTCTTCTTCTTTCTATTCACTTTATGGCCTTTGCGCTTTCATCTCCTTGCTGGCCCAATGTGATGCTTAGTACTTACCAAACCCTCTTGCCCAAGGTAAAACTACTTTTTCGGTCCATCGGGAAAGGCTATGTATCTCTAGGGAGAAAGACACTCGGAGAAAGTACATCAAGACATTCTAATAACAACTGTTTAGGGTAGAGTCCAAACAGGATAAGCACCCCAAGTCTGCACCCTACTAGCACTGCCCCACTTGACAACATCCATCCAGTCGGGTCATCCCATACTAAGCGGCCAAAGGACTGGAAATAGAGGTAGCCACAGGACATCGATCCCATTCTTCCAGTATTCTAAATTTGTCCGACTTCTCACGGACTAAGCCAGCGGTGGGGTTAGGTGATAATGGCATCAACTTCACAAGAATTTAAGGAGAGGGGGAAATGGGAAAGGCATTACCAAAACACATACATTACTTACTCATGCTATAAAAAAAAAAAGGAAAAGAAAAAAAAAGAAAAGAAAAGAAAGAGGAAAAGGTAAGAGAGAGAGAGAGAGAGAGAGAGAGAGAGAGAGGAAGAAATGAGGGGCACAGGGTATATCTGGAAGAGGCGTGGGGGGTAGTATCTATCAAAATATACGCAGTCGTAGTACCGAACCGTTACTATTTGAGCTGAGAAGCCCAGTATTTGACTTCACTAGGATTACTCTCCTAGGATGTAAAAACTGCCTGTATTATTCAAATAGACCCAAGAATTACCTTGGGTAATCCGGGAGAGCATGGGTTAGCTTACTACTGTCCAATCACGACTCCCAGAATCAGCATGATAATTCTACAAATTTACGGACTGGATGAGAAAAAGCCAAAGTAAAAAAAGGCGTGTGATAATGTTCCTGTCTATGGTAAATAGGGTACAGTACCAATTCCTACGACCTATAAAGGAAGCCCTCGGAATTTGAAAGCGTTCGTAGCAGCAGGACCGAATGGATGATGGGAAAATTACCAGGTAATACCGATCAGCGTAAACGACTGGGCAGTGTGAATCGTTTCCCACTAGCGCCAACGCAGCCATTCCTTTATTTTTTAACCTAGCTCAGAGCTCCACCGGGTTGGATCTTGACGTAGTGGAAACCTAATCTTCTTGGTTGAAAAGTTGAAATACCGGGATTCTGATTGGCCCCGATTGTCTTATCTCTTTCTTAGCGTCCTCGGTTTATGGATTGTATTGCATAGTAGTAACTCAACCGTGACTTTACCTTCCATTCCCGCTTTCATAGCAAGATTGTACGGAGTAGGTACTACTAATCTAGTACTAATGTATGGCACTGGCGGATAAAAGAAAAATAGCATTTCCTCCATATGTAGATTGGTACACGTTGGAGGGAAGGGAATAAAATACACATAATGCAGATATCGGCAACACAGCATGGATGCTCTAACATCGACTCTGCCTCCAATGTCGTCCAAGTGCCCCTTTCAACCAAGAACGGAAGGCGCCGAAAACGCTCTCTTCGCATGAATGCTACGCGAGTGTTGGTCTCGCCCGATTCGGAATTGAAGAGCTAGGTGTGTAATAACCCGTAGGAGCAACAGAACTCAAATGGATCTTTCGCCTCAATTTCCTATAGGTATTCTCTCTCCCTTTCTTTCTTTCTTTCTTTCTTTTTTTTTTTTAGTTTAGTTAATTTTTTTTTATTTGGTTTTTCAATTCAATATATATAATTTTTCCCTTTTCTTTTTTGCAGTGCCCTCGCTCGGTTTCTTAAGTAGGGAAAGGGGGGTGGGCGGGAAGAGAGAGACGGATTAGTTTATTTTACCATTCTCCAGACCTCAAAGATTAGCTGTTTTTATTTTTCGAGCTGCCTACTACCTAGGTACAGTACACTACCAGTAGAGCTACTCTCTCAAGTGGAAGAAACAGCTGCAATTTGCCACGGCCTATCGCTAACCCCCACAACTGCGTCTTTTCCCTATCCTATTAGTTCATTGTACACGTGCTTTGCACTCAAAACCCTGTCTTTTTCGTAAGTAATGTCCGTTCATCCCCGATAAAATACATACTGTACCTTGTCTGTATCGGAGAGTCTACGTGAATTGAATTCTCCGGACCTCTGCTTCCCGCTCTACTATCCCACCTGTCATTCCCCTAAGTATATTCCCCCCTCCCACCCTCCTGCTCCTTCTCTCTTCGCCTCTCTTCTCATCCTATTCTTGCATCCATTGATTATCGAGGCATACGTTGTGTCACAGACAGATTTCCCCCCTCATTCCTCATTTACCCACGTTGTTAACCTAAACATACTGTGACGACATCAAACCACTACACATCTATACGCTTCTCCACCCCGCCTTGACTTGGTCTGTGGCGCAATTTTCCAGAGACACTCCATACACCCCCTAGTTTTGCCATTCCATTCTCTGTCGGCCATCGGCGGAAGAATGGGTCTGAACTTGGAGGAAATCTATGGCCAAAATATAATTGACGAGCAGAAGCCCAACGAGTATTCGGAGTACCAACCAAAGCAAGGATATGGCTGGGCTAATACTTTGCCCGAGAGGCAGGGTCTTTATGACCCTGAATATGAGAAGGATGCTTGCGGAGTAGGCTTTACTGCGTAAGTTTCGAGTTGACTGTCTCAAAAAGCTAGAATGCCTCGAGTGACCGTTGCTAATATGGGACCCCTACTACTTGGCAGCCATATTAAAGGCAAGCCCAGCCACAAGATCGTCAGCGATGGTAAGGATCAATCTGAGCATTATATAAACATTTACCCGCTAACGTAGATCGCCATCGTATAGCTCGCAATCTCCTCTGTAATATGACGCATCGAGGAGCTGTTGGCTCAGATGCTCGGGATGGTGATGGTGCCGGTGTGATGACGAGCATCCCTCATAAATTCTTCATTAAGAACTTTGCTCGTGAGGTCGGGGTGGATCTTCCCCCTCTCGGCCAGTACGCGGTTGGCAACCTTTTCTTCAAGCCCGATCAAGAGACACTCAAGGACTCCACGGCTACATTTGAGGAACTTGCAACATCCTTGGGGCTACGTGTGCTGGGGTGGCGTGAGGTTCCTCACGATTCCACTATTTTGGGTCCTGCTGCCCTCTCGAGGGAGCCCATTATTATGCAGCCCTTTGTGGTGTTGAAGTCGGCCTATGGCGACGGTAACAAGCCCGACAACACGGACCCGGGATTATTCGATGAAAGAACATTCGAGCGTCAACTGTACATTCTTCGGAAACGTGCTACACATGTCCTTGGTCTGGCCAACTGGTTTTATCTGTGCTCTCTCAGCAACAGAAATATCGTTTACAAGGGTCAACTCGCTCCTGTTCAAGTGTATCAGTACTATCATGACTTGGTCAATGTGGACTATGAAGGTCACTTTGCTCTTGTTCATTCTCGTTTCTCTACCAACACATTCCCCTCTTGGGATCGTGCTCAACCTTTACGGTGGGCGGCCCACAACGGCGAGATTAACACTCTCCGAGGAAACAAGAACTGGATGCGGGCTAGAGAAGGTGTGCTGAAATCAGACATCTTTGGCGAGGAACTTGACTCGTTGTACCCGGTAGTAGAGGACGGCGGCTCTGATTCTGCCGCTTTTGATAATGTCCTGGAGTTGTTGATGATTAATGGTGTTCTCTCTTTGCCAGAAGCAGTCATGCTCATGATCCCCGAAGCATGGCAGGGCAACCCAGCTGTAGATCCTGCTAAGGCTGCTTTCTACGAGTGGGCTGCTTGTCAGATGGAGCCTTGGGACGGGCCAGCCCTCTTCACATTCTCCGATGGTCGGTACTGTGGTGCAAATCTTGACCGCAATGGTTTGCGTCCCTGCCGTTTCTACGTCATGGACGATGATCGTATCATTTGCGCGTCCGAGGTTGGTGCCGTTGATATTGACCCGGAGCGTGTAGTTCAGAAGGGCCGCTTGCAACCTGGAAAGATGTTACTAGTTGACACCGTGGCTGGCCGAATCATTGACGACTCGGAGCTCAAGTATACCGTTTCTCATCGCCAAGACTTCGCCGCATGGTTGGACAAGGAGCTTTTGAAGCTTCCCGCCATCAACGAGAAGTTGCTCCAACAAAATGTCGATCTTAGTTACACGATTGATGATACCACTGTCCAGAATGACCCCCGCCTTAAAGCTTTCGGGTACTCCTTTGAACAAGTCAGCCTGCTGCTCGGTCCCATGGCGGCCGACTCCAAGGAGGCATTGGGTTCGATGGGAAATGATGCTCCGTTAGCTTGTATTGCCCAACAACCACGTCTTTTATACGAATATTTCCGCCAGCTTTTTGCGCAGGTCACAAATCCACCCATAGACCCTATTCGAGAGGCTGTAGTTATGTCTCTCGAGTGTTACGTGGGACCTCAGGGTAACCTTCTGGAGATGGATGCCTCGCAATGCCACCGCCTTCTCCTTCCCTCTCCCATCTTAAGCATCCCCGAGTTCACTGCCCTGAAGAATATCAACAAGGCGCACAATGACTGGACCGTGAGGACTATTGACATTACCTTCGACAAGAAGAAGGGCGTTCCGGGATATCTAGAGGCACTTGATGCCATTTGTGACGCTGCCACGGAGGCAATTCAGAATGGGGACAAGGTTCTTGTGCTTTCTGACCGCGCTACTTCGGCAGGCAGAGTTCCTGTGTCTACTCTTCTTGCCACTGGTCTGGTACATCATCATCTGGTTAGTAACAAGTGGAGGGCTCTTGCAGCTCTGGTTGTCGAAACTGCCGAGGCTCGAGAAGTCCACCACATGTGCGTTCTGGTTGGTTATGGTGCGGACGCCATCAATCCATACCTAGCTATGGAGTGCATCCTCAAGATGAATCGCGAGAAGTTGATTCGCAAGCAACTGCCAGACGACAAAGTTATCGAAAATTATAAAGCCTCATGTGACGGAGGTATTCTAAAAGTCATGAGCAAGATGGGTATCTCTACGCTGCAGTCGTACAAGGGCGCACAGATCTTTGAGGCACTTGGTATTGATGATAGCGTCATTGACCGATGCTTCGCGGGAACCGCGAGCCGCATCCGTGGCCTAACGTTTGAGCTGATTGCTCAGGATGCGTTTGCCTTCCATGAACGCGGTTACCCATCACGTTCCGTTATCGAAATTCCTGGTCTTCCCGAGTCTGGCGAATATCACTGGCGTGACGGAGGCGAAGAGCATGTGAACGATCCGGTCAGCATCGCCAATATGCAAGACGCAGTGCGTACAAAGAATGACAAGTCTTACGAAGCCTACGCCAAAGCCGAGCATGAGCAGATCAAGAACTGTACTCTCCGTGGTATGCTCGACTTTGATTTCGAGCAGCGCACTCCTATCACCATCGATCAAGTTGAGCCTTGGACTGAAATTGTCCGTCGTTTTGTGACAGGTGCTATGTCCTATGGCTCCATTTCCATGGAGTCTCACTCTACCATAGCTATTGCTATGAACCGTCTCGGAGGCAAATCCAACACAGGAGAAGGAGGTGAAGATCCCGAGCGAAGCAAGAGAATGGAGAATGGGGACACCATGCGGTCTGCCATCAAGCAGATCGCTTCCGGCCGTTTCGGTGTGACATCTCATTACCTAGCCGATGCTGATGAACTGCAAATCAAAATGGCCCAAGGTGCTAAACCGGGCGAAGGTGGTGAGCTTCCGGGTCATAAAGTTGTTGGCCCTATTGCTCATACCCGTTATTCCACTCCTGGCGTCGGTCTGATATCACCGCCCCCTCACCACGACATCTATTCAATTGAAGACCTCAAGCAGCTCATCTACGACCTCAAATGTTCCAACCCTCGTGCACGTGTATCCGTTAAGCTCGTGTCGGAAGTCGGCGTTGGCATTGTTGCCTCTGGTGTTGCCAAAGCCAAAGCCGATCATATTCTGATCTCTGGTCATGATGGTGGTACTGGTGCTTCTCGTTGGACCGGTATCAAGTATGCCGGTCTTCCTTGGGAATTGGGTCTCGCAGAGACTCACCAAACTCTTGTTCTCAATGACCTACGTGGTCGTGTCGTTGTGCAGACTGATGGCCAACTCCGCACTGGCCGCGATCTTGCTATCGCTTGTCTGCTCGGTGCCGAAGAATTCGGCTTTGCCACAACTCCCTTAATCGCCATGGGCTGCATTATGATGAGGTTCGTATAACTGGTAAATTTCATAGTTATATTTGCTTTACTGACAGTTGTTTAGAAAATGTCATCTGAATACTTGCCCCGTCGGTATTGCTACTCAAGACCCTGAACTGAGAAAAAAGTTCTCGGGCACCCCGGAGCATGTTATCAACTTTTTCTACTACGTTGCCAATGAAATGCGCGCTATAATGGCCAAATTAGGTATTCGTACCGTGAATGAAATGGTTGGGCGAGCTGAGCTACTCAAGACCAGGGATGACATCCGGACCGCTAAGCAGGAGAGGATCGATCTTTCGCTCATTCTGACTCCTGCCCATTCCTTGCGCCCCGGCGTTGCTACATACAATGTTCGCAAGCAAGACCATCGTCTACACACCCGTCTCGACAATAAGCTGATTGCGGAGTCTGAGCTTGCACTTGAGAAGGGTCTTCCCTGTAGGATTGAGTGTGATATAGTTAACACTGATCGTGCACTGGGAGCTACACTTTCTTACCAGGTCAGTCGTCGCTTTGGTGGCGAAGGTCTTCCGCAGGATACCATTCACGCCAACATAAAGGGCTCTGCTGGCCAGTCGTTTGGCGCCTACCTCGCTCCCGGTATCACCCTTGAGCTTGAGGGTGACGCCAACGACTATGTTGGCAAGGGTCTGTCGGGCGGTCGCCTCATTATCTATCCTCCCCGCGGTGCTGCCTTCAAAGCAGAGGAGAACATCATCGTTGGTAACACTTGCCTATATGGTGCTACCAGGGGTACGTGCTTCTTCCGTGGTGTGGCCGCTGAGCGTTTTGCTGTTCGTAATTCGGGTGCCACTGCAGTCGTTGAGGGCGTTGGTGACCACGGATGTGAATATATGACTGGAGGTCGTGTGCTCATCCTTGGCTCAATTGGCCGTAATTTTGCTGCTGGTATGTCCGGTGGTATTGCCTACGTCCTAGATATGGACCAGGACTTCCACTCAAAAGTCAACATGGAGATGGTGGAGGTATCCGGCCTGGAAGATCCCACCGAAGTTGCCTTTGTCCGCGGTCTCATCGAGGATCACCACCACTACACTGGCTCGGAACTGGCTGCTCGCATTCTATTGGACTTTACTCGTGCTCTCCCTCACTTTGTCAAGGTTCTACCTACCGATTACAAGCGGGTGATGGAAGAGGAAGCTACCAGAGCTGAAGCTGCTAAGAAGGCCGAGTTCACTGTGCCCCAGCTTCCTAGCACATCTTCCACCGCTGAGAAGCTCAGGGCGGGCGATGCCAAGAAGGCTGAAATGCTTGACATTGAGGACAGCGTGAATGATTCAAAGACCGAGAAGAAGCGGTCAGCACTCATACTTGACAAGACAAGGGGCTTCATGAAGTACAGCAGGCGAAGTGAGAAATATCGGAACCCTGGTACTCGTACACGTGACTGGGCCGAGCTTTCTAGCCGTCTAACTGAGGATGAGCTCAAGTATCAGTCTGCCCGTTGTATGGACTGCGGTGTTCCCTTTTGCCAGTCTGACACTGGCTGCCCCATCTCTAACATTATTCCTAAGTGGAACGAGCTCGTTTTCCAGAACCAGTGGCAGGATGCCCTTAACCGTTTGCTCATGACTAACAACTTCCCTGAGTTCACTGGCCGTGTCTGCCCTGCCCCTTGTGAAGGCGCCTGCGTTCTAGGGATCAATGAAGACCCTGTTGGAATCAAGTCTATTGAATGTGCCATCATTGACCGTGGTTTCGAGATGGGCTGGATGGTACCGCGTCCTCCTAAGGCCCGTACCGGTAAGACCGTTGCAATCATTGGCTCCGGTCCAGCTGGTCTCGCAGCTGCGGATCAGCTAAACCGCGCTGGCCATAGCGTTACCGTATATGAACGTGCAGATCGTATTGGCGGTCTTCTTATGTATGGTATTCCCAACATGAAGCTCGACAAGAAGGTCGTGCAACGCCGCGTGGATCTGATGGCTGCTGAGGGCGTCAGATTCGTGCCCAACACTGCTGTTGGCCCTGACCAAGAGGTTTCTTTGGACTCCCTGCGTAGGACGAACGATGCTGTTATCATCGCCACCGGTGCCACTGTGGCTCGGGATCTCAAGGTCCCCGGCCGAGAGCTGGAAGGCGTCCATTTTGCCATGCAATTCTTGCACCGCAATACCAAGTCGCTCCTTGACTCTAACCTCGCTGATGGCGCATATATATCCGCCAAGGGTAAGCACGTTGTTGTCATCGGCGGTGGTGATACTGGAAATGATTGCATTGGTACTTCTGTTCGTCACGGTGCTAAGTCTGTTACCAACTTCGAGTTACTTCCCCAGCCGCCTCCAGAACGTGCCCGCGACAACCCATGGCCCCAATGGCCGCGCATCTACCGTGTTGATTACGGTCACTCTGAAGTCAAGACCCACATGGGCAAGGATCCCCGTGAGTACTGTGTCATGTCCACAGAGTTTGTCGACGACGGTAACGGCCATGTCAAAGGTATCAACACTGTTCGTGTTGAGTGGACTAAGAGCGCTTCTGGAGGCTGGGATATGAAGACAGTTGAGGGCAGTGAACAGTTTTTCCCTGCAGACCTTGTTTTGCTGTCCATGGGATTCCTTGGACCTGAAGACCGCCTCCTGGGTGATGAAATTGAACGTGATTCTCGCAAGAATGTGAAGACTCCTCCCGGTCAATATTCCTCTAATGTCCCTGGTGTTTTTGCTGCTGGTGATTGCCGTCGTGGACAATCTCTCATTGTCTGGGGCATCAATGAGGGCCGTCAGTGTGCTCGCGAAGTCGACGCTCATCTTATGGACATTAGCTCTCAGCTTCCTGTCACTGGCGGCATTGTCCGTAGACCTGCTATTGATGCGGTTCGACAGTGTACGGAACAACCCGTTTCCGCATGATTTTCTCTGGGAGCTTCAGATTCTCCAGGGGCGGACATATTCCCAGCCATGTAGCCATGGCTCATGATTGAAATGACTGTAGATTATTGTGTTATGATCAAAAGTTTACTAACCGGCAGAATTAATGTTGGTTGAAAATCTGTATCATGGCAATTGATCAACAGCTACGACTGCAGTTACATTGACATGTTAGCAACAATGGTGCAACACTCCCGGAGAGGTTTACTAAATGCTTTGTTGTTTTGCTTATTCAAGCCTGTACCGTTTTGGTTCCTGCTCCTTTTTTCGTTTTGCGGCTGTGTTCCTTTGCGTTTTGTTGCAGTGCCTCTCCCATAAAAACTGGTATGCAAAAATGGGGTCGGCGCGTTTGCTATTCAGTGTATCTTTTCTATGATTCATTGTACATATCTACTTCTTAAGTAATATATTGGAGATTCGATGACATAGATCATTGTGGATTGAGTGCCTAACATTTAGAGTCCGGGAGATAACCTCATCTACCGTGAGGTGATTCCAAAGGGCCCTGTATCTTCATTTCCAGGTCTTATCTGCAGATACTCTTGCCCTTCGATTTGCCTCTCGACCCATGAACTCGTCGTCGACCTTTATGATCCAATCTAAGCCAGCCTCGTCATCAGCCGCCCTCAAACAATCGTAAAGATATCCCAACCGTTGATCAGCCAGCTCGATCATTGCCCATAAATTTCTGTAGTACATCGACCGGTCCAATGATGTCTGGGGCTTGAGTATGGGTTTATGGTTTGATGCTCTCTCGTCGAAATAGTTTGGATAGTACCCCTTTCTGGGACGGTCAGGGAGTTGCACCACCGCGCCCCAGTGAACGTGTTTCCGTAGCTTGTGTCTTCGAGCATGGTTATGAGCCCCATCTGCGTGCGGTAGTAGTGGGGATGGTCGTGCGTTCGACTGTCCATGTCGACGTGACTTTTTTGTGCGATAAGCACTGTGGAATAGAAAGGAATGTATAGCGTGGTATATTCGTGAATCCATCAGACGGACAAGGAGATTAACATTCTAGAAACCATGCGGGGATCTGTAGTTTGGTTCTGCCACTGGCTTCTGACTTTCTTCGCCTTTATATTAGTGAACATGAACAAAGAATAAATGGACATGTTATCGATAAAGACGCTAAGCGTTAACTTCCATTTCTAATATTATACAACAAAATTCAGCACAGATGCTCAATTCTCAAGGAAAACTCCATCAACCAGGTCTATGACTGCTGCTTGACATAGAATTAGTACAATGAGTACTATACAGAGTCTCATGAGCTGCAGGAGACAAGTATCCGGGTTCAAATCTACATATACCGATAAACAAGAGATTGCAGGCAAACAAAGAAGCATCAGCAAACCTAAGCGGCACCAGCCCCCTGTGATTCTTCCTCGGCCTGCATCTCCTTCTCTAGAGCAGCAAAATCCCCTTCAAAAGCATTCCGAACCGGCTCTGTCCGGAGATCCCAGACATCCTCACTACTGGGCCCCGTCTTATACTTGATGGCTTTCTTGCGATAGTGGTCTCTGACTGCCTTCTTACGAGCACCATCCGACCATGTCCTGGTCTTCATGCAAAGCCAGAAATTATCCCAGTGTTCACTGCACGATCGCAGCTCGCCATATCGGTAAACATTGACAAACTGCCCGCCGAACGATTGACAGAAGAATGCGTAGTCGAACGCAGAACGACAGGACATTGTATCGGGGTAGAGAGATTCCGGCGCTATGGATGACGGGGGTAATGATGTGGACTCTGCGGAGGACGGTGACCCTTGCGATGCCTCATGTCCTTTATTGATGTCTCCCTCCAAGCTGGCTAGCAATTGCTTCAACTCCGCATCTGCTCGTTCTTCGCGAGTTAATGTCCGTGGTTGCGATGTAGGTACCCCGGCGTTCTCTGGCGCCGGTTGCGTATCGAATGATGAGATGATTTGCGCTTCATTTTTGGTAGGAGAAGACGAACTCCACCACCAACCCATTTTGTGTGAATTGATATTGATGTCGGGGAATAAGGGCAAGAATCACAGGTGGAGGTGGCTCCAGTGTTGGAGCGACAATTCTGTGGATTATGGAATTAGCGCTGTAAATTTCATAATTACAGAAAATGACAATACTAGGAGCACTTATCCGGGACAGATGCGGAATACAGCTGTTCCGGGGTGTATTATACGGGCACCTACGTCATACTCATGACCAAGCTTAATGTTGATCAATATCAAACTTCCTCAACAATGGCTCTACCATCTCAATGGCGACGACGATAAAGATGCGAAAATCATTTCCAGTGGTGATACCTCGTATCTATCAGACATCCTTCCGCTGGGGGCGACCACCCCCGTCATTGTTTGCCGCAAAGTCCTCCCTCGCTCGCCTCAGTAGCGCATCACATGCTTCGTATCTCGAGACAGGACACATTGATTTGAAGAAAAATGAGGGATTACTGTTTATCAATAGTACGAAATCTCGAATTTAAATCCATACTGGTAGTATCGCAAGCTAAGTTTGAACTATAACAGATATTTTCCCCCGGAAACTGCAATGGGTCTTGGAAGGGTCTCTCCGCGCAAGTCGACCGTACGAAGAGGCCTTGAAACGAATCGACAGACCGCATCTCGCAGCGTCCGATCCCCTACGCATTATCCGTCGTGTCTTTCCCCATGAGCTAGAAGTTGAGATCAAAGAGGTCGTTCCGCGCTTCAGAGAAGGCGGTGCATTTGTGAAATACACTCGCAACGAGGGGGTAAAAGACACTGATATCGAGACGGCTGTCAAGGATCATCTCGAGAAACACCCTATTCGACCTTGGTTCAATCCTTTCCAGCAGGTCAAGGTTGCCAGTGTCCTTGGAAGACCATGGATAGAGGATTTATATCGCATACCGAGCCCTCGGCTGAGAGTTGAGTTCCTGCCGGGCAGCGCCAATGATTTAGCAAATGATCCTACTACGGAATCTTTGTACTCACTGTTCCGCAGCTATGGGAAACTGAGAGACATTGAAAGGCAACCGTCGGATTCCAAGATCCTACCAAGGTACGCCTACGTAGAATTTGCTCGTCCCAAGTTCGCGGTTATGGCGAAAAACTGCATGCACGGATTCACAATCGCAGAGAAAGAAGGTGGCGGGAAATTTGGCACAAGGTTGAAGATTAACTATGAACGGAAGATCAAATTGTCAATGATTAAGGACTGGATCTTGAGCCATCCAAGAATAGTAATCCCTGCCGTCGCTGCACTTATCGCGGCCATCACTGTGACTGTTTTTGACCCCATTCGCACCTTCTTTATCAAGATGAAGATAAAGGCAACGCTTCATGTCGAAGAGAACAGTGTTCTGGGATGGATTCGCAAGCAGGTTAGTAAGGCCAACATCATCGGCTTGGGTGTTGTGGCGTCTGATCCTCGTGGGCTCACCGCGATTTGGGAGGATCGTCAAGGGGATATTTCTCAGCTGCAGTCTTGGCTTACGGAGAATACGGAGACCTTCATCATCATACACGGTCCTCGAGGTTCTGGGAAACGGGAACTTGTGTTGGACCAAGCTCTTGAGAACTACAAATACAAGGTGGTCATTGATTGCAAGCAGATACAGGACGCCAGGGGCGACACTGCAAAAATTGCACGAGCAGCTGGCCAAGTAGGCTACCGGCCGGTTTTCTCCTGGATGAACAGCATTAGCAGCTTCATCGATCTAGCTGCACAGGGCATGATTGGTACCAAAGCCGGGTTCTCCGAAACATTGGATGCGCAACTCAGCAATATCTGGCAGAGCACTGCCACTGCTCTGAAGGGAGTCATCTTAGATAGCAGGAAAAAGAACGATAAGGATGCGCACCTCACAGACGAGGAGTATCTGGAAGCTCATCCTGAGCTCCGGCCAGTGGTGGTCATTGATAATTTCCTTCACAATGCTTCCGAGGACAACGTCGTATATGAAAAGATCACCGAATGGGCCGCTGGATTAACAAGCGCCAATATTGCACACGTTATCTTCCTAACTACCGATGTTTCCTTTGCTAAACCTTTAAGCAAGGCTCTGCCGAATTCGGTCTTTCGAACAATTTCCTTGGGTGATTGCTCCCTTGAAGTCGGCAGGAGGTTTGTACTCAACCATTTGGCCGATGAAGCAAGAACGGGAGATAAGCCACCCAGAAGTGAAGAATATTTGGAAGACCTGGACAGTTGTATTGAAATATTGGGAGGCCGGGTGACTGATCTTGAATTCATGGCACATCGTATAGAAGCGGGAGAAACTCCCAATGGTAGGTTAGCTGCTTTTATTGACACGACACATAGCTAACGAATGCGAAAGGCGCGGTCAACCGCATCATAGAGCAGTCGACATCTGAGATACTCAAGATGTTTATCTTGAGTACGAATACTGAAGCCCAATGGAGCCACGAGCAGGTCTGGCATTTGATCAAGATGCTGGCGAATAGCAAGGAAGGTAGTCTGCCATACAACCAAGTCCTTCTCTCAGACCTTTTCAAGGAAAACGGCGAGGTTGCCCTTCAAGCTCTTGAGCAGGCAGAACTCATCTCTGTCAGTTCTATCAACGGCTGCCCAGAGACGGTCAAGCCTGGCAAGCCGGTTTATCGAGCTGTCTTTAAAAAGCTAACCGAGAATAAGACTCTCAGTAGTCGACTGGACCTCGAGATTTTGTCACGGCTGATCAGTAAGGAGAATAAAAGCATTGGAAAATATGAAGAGGAGCTGCGTTTGCTTGGATCACTGCCAAAACAGCCCCGAGAGCTAACTTCAAGAATTCAGTGGCTCTTACAGAAAGTATATAATTCGCAAAACAAGATTAGCAGGTACGAGACTGAGAGTGCGTTCCTCCAGATGATCCTCCGTAGGGGACACTGAAACTACTCTTGTTAAACCTGCCTATTTGATACCGCTGGGCTTCCATAAAGATGGTGGTTGCACTTTTCTTCATCACACACACACACTCTCTCTCTTTCTTTTCGCTTGACCCCTTTGCAGGCCTGGTAGTGATACGCAACAAATGGAATTATTAATGGGGTGGCTTCCAGCTGAGTAAGCTGTAATGTTACTGTATCATGTATCATGTCAGACCGAGAAGATCTATCTTTAGCATTTACTCACATTCAAGTTTTCCCCATCACTCCCCATTAGATTTCGTACTCTTAACACCCTTCAAGTCCTCCTTTGCTTCAAAGGTGGACTTCTCTTGAAAGTACTTCTTCCTCTTCTATTATATAACCCTGTGCGGTCCGCTGGCTCTGTGCTTCGCCCTGTCTATATCTTTTGCATTTTCCTGCTGGATCAATTGTTTATTTGTCCCCCCTTCCTTTTTTCCCTTCCCTGAAAGAAAATGGGAAAGGATGGATTATCTACTGATGGTCTGATACAAAATGCGTGGAGTGGCTCATCGGAGCTGGTATGGCCATTGTTGGCAACCGTTCTGGTCCTCTGCTGTATTGCCACGCGTATCATCAGTGGATTCCAGAGTCGTGTCGACAGTAAGACTGAACAACCGCAATCAGTGAAGACGCTGCCGTATTGGTTTCCGTGGCTGGGCCATAGTCTTTCTTTTGTATGGGACCACGTAAGCTTCACTGAAAAATCCAGGTCAGTATCCATATCTGCCACTACCTTAACCCTATGTGGCCTGACTGGCGTTATAGAGATTATATGAATGCATCTGTGTTTGGGAGCTACATGGGTGGCACAAAGCACAATACTATTGTGTCACCATCCATGATCAAATCTATCATGCAATCCAAAGCCACAACATCAGCTCCTCTAGTCAACCGTGCGCTGAAGGCTTTTGGCGATGACTTGGGTTCACTGCGAGACCTGAATACTACTGACTATCAAGTGTTTCATCACAAGCTTCCCAATCTGCTCATGCGGGAACCGTTCATAACGGAAGCTTCCGAAACTACTATTCAACTTTTAAAACGCGAGGTTCCAAATTTCGTCACCTTCTGCCGGAGCGTAGTTGATCAAACGCTGTGGGAGCGTGGGAGCGATGTCGAAGTTGTCGATGACAACGGCGACAAGCCCGCTTGCGAGGCAAACCTGTTTGACCTTGTCAGGGGCTTCATCGGGAATATTACAACCACTACCCTAATGGGTCAAGCGATTCTGGAAGCCTTTCCTAGTTTGCTTGATGATCTTTGGGTACTGGACAATCGATTCCCCCTTCTAGCGATTGGTGTACCTCGTTGGGCACCACTTCCTGGTGTGCCTGCAGCGTATGCTGCTCGTGATCGGATACTGAACTCTCTTGCCGCCTACCAACAAGCATTTCTCCAGTGGGATGATGGGATAGACCCTGGTGTGAAATTCCGTGACCTCGAAGATGTTTCAGAGCCTTTGAAACAACGCATCCGGACGTCTAAGAACTTGGGGCTCTCACCAAGGTCCAGCGCACCCGGGCATCTGTCTTTGCTCTGGGCGATGAATGTTAACTCTTCAAACATCGCCTTTTGGTACCTTGTCCGTCTTTACAATGATCCCACCCTCCTAGAAGAAATTCGAAAAGAAATCTCTCCATACGTGAAAGCTCACAGGCCAAGTAGGGAGGAAACTGGCTTCCCTTTTGAAGAGCCACCCAGAATCTCTCTTAACCTCAAAGGCTTGCTGGACTCTTGCCCTCTATTGAAGGCTAGCTTCTACGAAACACTTCGTTTGGATTCAGCCGACATGTCATTCCGAAAACTCACATCTGACTTGACTATCACAGAGTCCAACGAAGACGTTACAAACAGTGATAGGACAAAGCCCCATAGTTATAAAGTCTACAAAGGCGAGAGTCTTATACTCCATCATGGAGTGCTGCAGAATGACTCTCGATGTTTCTCAAACCCCAGCCAGTTTGATCCACTGCGATTTATCATAACTGACCCGGAAACCGGAGAAAAGAAGGCAAATATGCACACAATTCACCCATTTGGCGGTGGCATGTCTGGATGCAAGGGACGGACATTTGCGGAGAGGCAGCTTTTGGCTTTCACTGCCGCAATGATCGTCATGTGGGACATTGAACCGATGGATGGCAGTCACTTTACAGTCCCAAGGCATAGGCAATCTAGCGGCGCTTATTTGCCCAAAAATGACATTAGGGTACGTATAATAGCGCGTGTGTGATAATAACTCTAGTAGGGAAAAACACTGTGGAACGTCAACAATCACGGAGTGGGTAGGTCATACCACCGTTGGCCGGATTCTAGCTCCATGCTTTTGTACGTAGTGGTTTTCATAAGGGGAGGAAGACACTATCTCGCCCCGCCTATGGCTGACCGGGACCTAAGTTTTTGTATAACCTGCCGAATTTACATAGTCCAAAACATCCACATATAGACCAATGAACACGAGACTACTGGTATTAATAACTAAAGACATTGGGGAAAATACCCGAGATTCATGGATCTCCATTAGAAAACACTATAATGTTTGCTACTCTTCGCTCCGCGTGCAATCAGGGAACTTGGCCACCTATTGTTAGAGTCTTGGATCCATTACTACCACTATTAGAAGATTAATATTTGACGAAGGCTCTATTGGAATCACTTTGGGAGCACCCTTGAATGATTGACTGGCCGCAATGGTGTAAAACAACATATACCATGAGGATTATGGCCTTCCCTTGCATATGGGGGATACGCATTATTCTCTTTTCCCCTAGAAAAGTCTTTGCTGAAGTAGTATGAGAAGATTCTGAGGTTGTGTTGACCTGCCCCTTCGTAGACATTGTCAACACATATTTAGGGGTTGATTCAGGCCATTCAAACATCCCACAACTCACGAAAGCTGCTTAGCGCGGTTTCCAGCTCGATAGCGGTTTAAAATGTACCTAAGTTTTCTACCATCAGCGTGCACGAATTATTTATCGCATGTCCCCGTGGAATTTTATGAGTATGAGCACCAACGAACTGATTTGCGTCCGATCCCTTGACGCGTGTAGATTGACTGGTGGTCCGTGCCGTCATTCATCTTCCGCACCTTATTTGCTGCATTGCATCTATTGAGTAGTTTATCGATATGTCACTTAAATTGCTGATAAAGCTATACGTTGCGACAAGACGGTTCCGCTCAGGTAATGGATGGCGTTTCTGTAAACATTCATCTTGCCATTTGTCACGGGAGCTTGTATTTGACACTTGGAAGCTATTGTAATCCGATGTGGCATGTGTCATGCTAACCTAAGTTGCGGGCGATGAATTATTCTTTTGAGCCCTAACATCGTGCCCTAAGCCCTTAAGTACTACTGATTTGGGTTATTGGATTTCGCGCGCGCGGACGCGTCCGCGCGTCGGGCAACGCTTCGCTAGTCCAACCGTGCTCAATCAGTAACCTGCGTTGTTTAGTATAGACTACAAGCCGCGCTCATTTTGATAGATGCGTCGGGTTGATCTCTCTGAGTGTTTCACGTTCAATTCCCGGTAACTCTATTTTCATAACTTCCCTGTGGTCGGTTCTCTATCTCCGCAATGGCGTCGGAAGCCATCCGTCCTAGGGGCAGACCAGCCCGTAAGTTTGTATATATCTTGACCTTCAGTATGGACGGTGTAGCTGATTTGGGAACAAATTTAGATACCCCCGGGACCACAGTGTTGGCATACACCCCGAACGGCCGTCGCATTATCACTGGTGGCTCTAACTCCGCGATTCGAATTTACACTGTTGGGCAAGATGGCGAACCAAAGACTGTTGACGAGGGCATTGATGGACACATGGGAATCGGTGCTACAGTATGATATATAGGCCCTGGGATGAATGAAGTTGGTAAGATGCTAAGGATTATTGCAGAATGAGTCGTTCATCATGGGAGCGGAGGATGGTACCGTCTGGCAGTATGAGATTGAGTCTGGTCGAATGGAAAACTTGCTTGTTCGATGTGCGTTACCCGTGCGAGATATAGCGGTCTCAAATGATGGTGAATGGGCTGCAGTAGCAAGCGAGTTAGTAGTCTGTGCGCAATAACTCTGGGGGATCTAGATCACTGATATGGTACAGTGAACTCACGGTGAAGATCGTCAAAATTGAGGATATGACCAAAGTTAAGTATCTTCGGGACCAATCTAAGGGGACGAAACATGTTACCTTCGACCCAAGTGGGCGGTATATTGCGGTATCGTGTACAGACGGTATATTGTACATCTATTCATTGCTCGCCGAGGAGCCGGAACTCGTACAGAAGCTTGATGGGGCTATCCGGAGGCTTGAGCCTGAGGACGAAGCGACATCGAGGGTCGTGTGGCATCCAGATGGGACGGCATTTGCAGCTGCAGAAGCCACCAGGGATATTGCAATTTTCTCCACGAGCGAGTGGAAGAAGGAGAAGGTCTTCTCTGGCGGCCACAATGGCGATGTTACAGCAATCAGCTGGTCCCCGAATGGCGCACTTCTGGCGACTGCTGGTGCGGATGGTCAAGTCTTGTTATGGGAAACTAAGACACAAAAGGTACTACAGAGATACGATTTTCCGAACGTCATTAATCTTGCCTGGCACCCTTCTAATAACTCTTTATCGTTCACAACGTCGGATGGAGAGCTATTCATATATGATGGGGTTGTCTCAAACGAACAGCAGCCGTTGCTCCAGAAGCCACTTCAGGCTGCGCCTATCTTTCCAGGGCATTTAGCAGAGATATCTGATAACGTGAGACGACCATTGACGAACAGGCCGAAGGAGTCTATCGAGCGGCGAGCAGGTACTCCTGACTCTCTTGATGATATCCTTGGCTCCGACCAGGGGATGGAGGATTTTGTCGATGATGATGATGGCGCTGGATACGCGGAAGGCGTTAATGCATTTGGCAAGCGGACAAATCAACATTTGGACGAGATCGATGGCCATGCTGAGAAGCGGCTATTGACCTCTTACTCTAAACCTAGAATCCACCCATCGCTTCAGCCTGGCAGTACACCATGGCGAGGTAACAGACGGTATCTCTGTATGTATCTCAAATATTCATGGTTAGCTCCTAGTCACTGGCATACTAATTGACTCGGCTAGGCCTAAATCTGACGGGCTGTGTTTGGACCGTTGACCAAGAGACCCATAATACGGTGACTGTGGAATTTTACGATCGAGAACTCCACCGTGACTTCCACTTTACCGATCCGTACCTCTACGATCGCGCGTGTCTCAGTAAGTCGAACGAACTCGTGGTTTAGATGATACCTTGCTAACTGGGCCTAGATGAGCATGGAACTCTCTTCTCCAACAACCCTACTGATGGTAAACCTGCCACAATATTCTATCGTCCCCATGAAACATGGACCACGCGAGCGGACTGGCGGACACAACTGCCCAGGGGAGAACTCATCAGAGGTAGAAGCACAACTAATCACCCTTCAATTCGTTGCTGACTTGGTGAAAGCGTTGGCACTCAGTGATTCCTATATCGTCGTCGTAACGACAAAAGATTATGTCCGTGTTTATACATTATTTGGGACACCGTTCAAGGTGTACAGGCAGAAGAGCCCAGCGGTGGCATGCGTCGCATGGAGGGACTATGTTATGACTATTGGGAACGGGCCTGTAGGAAGCGACGGCCGCACAGCAACATTGCGGTATTCTGTCGAGAATGTGAAACGGGATGAAATTTGTCAAAATGAGGATGTGGTAGCACTTCCCGAAGGCGCAGAACTGCAGAGTGTTTTCTTCTCAGACACAGGGGTGAGTGAATCCTAAGGCAAAACTTCTCATTCTGTAGATACTAACTTAAAAGCAGGACCCATGTATTTACGATTCTGAAGGTGTCCTTCTTATTCTGCAGCACTGGCGTAACCCTGGCCAAGCTCGCTGGGTTCCACTCCTCGATACCACGCAAATGGAGCGAGTTGCAAGCGGTCGCAAAGAGGAAACGTATTGGCCTGTTGCAGTTGCACAGGACAAGTTTCATTGTATCATTCTGAAAGGAGGCGATAAATACCCATACTTCCCTCGCCCATTGCTCAGTGAATTCGACTTCCGGATTCCAATATCTGAGAGGCCAGGAAAAGGAGTCGGGAAACAAGGAGAAGGGCTTGCACAGAGTGATGATGGGAAATTTGAAGAAGCCTTCATTCGCGGCAGCGTTATGCTTTCACTCTTTCAGGATCTTCTAGGATCTACAAATGCCACGTCGACTCAGCGTGCCGAGTTGGCTAGGAAAGAGCTCGAATTGGATAAAATCCTCTTGCAAATGTTAGCTGTTGAATGCCGAGAAGGAGAAGAGCGGGGCATGAAGGCTTTGGAGTTAGTCCAAATGATGAAGGATCGCAATGGCAAGATGACTGAGGCTGCCGTCAAGGTCGCAGAGCGATACGGCCGAGGCGTGCTAGAAGACAAGATCCGGGAGTTGGCGGAGAAAAGGTACTTGGGGGAAGGCGACGACGATGAACTAGCTTGATATTCACTTTGTTATGCGTATTATGACCTGAGTTGATACCATTTGTTAATCTATAGATCTGGCGCAATACGTTCCACGACATGTAGATTCTTCATTAAAAGTTGGGCTGACCAGTTGATGTTCCGTGGGCCGCGACGTCATGCGCGGAGGGAAAAGATATCCATCAGTCTCGACTTCTTTCCTAACCATGATGTATGTACCTTCAACAACCCATGGCTTAACGAAGGCTGCTGTCGTCTGGTGCAGGCTGGACTTCTCTTCTTATTTTGCCCTTTAATATTCTTCAATATTATTATTTTCAATGTGTGAGACGGAACGCTTTCCTCAGTGATGCCGAAACCAGTCCCTATGTCCGCAGCTCCATACATCACCACAGCCAGGAATGCGTGGAAAGGGCCAGGTTCTCTTGCTAAGTCTCGCCAACACTTCGTCTCACCCCTCACCCACCCTCTGGCTTCCTCACGTCATGGCATCCCGAACGAACCCTGGCTGGGACCCTTGTCACCAACACTTTTCTCGCAAACGCGGTTTCGACCGTCGGTATCGGATGGGCTGAACGGAAACTCTATCAATGACCATAAACCACCGGATGAGCGGATCCTGAAATTGGGAAGGAGTAAGCTTTGTGCAGGCGATATATGTCCTCACCTTATGATCCTCGTGCTGACAATGGCCTTACCCTCCGGCAGCGCTTCGAACCCTTTCTCCTCTCCTACCCACCCTCCTCATCAATCCGCTGCCTCCTAAGATCCTAGCTCCGAGCGTCACTCTCCACCTCTTTCCGTCGACGCATCCACATCTTCCCACTGTTAAAGGAAGGACCCTCTACCGTGCTGCCCTGTGGACCGTACCGGTGGCCTGGAGTAGCTTACCCTTGGTGGGGAATGTTCGACTACAAGTATTAAGTGAACGCATTGTTCGCGCCGGAACAGTCTTGGATCCGGAACAAGTTAGCGACAATGAGTGCGGAGATGAACGACTAGTTGTACGGTGGAAGACGGAACCCCGGGGCGAGGACTCTTATTCGGAGGCGTCGGCCGCCACTAGATCAATGAATGGTAAAGACCGTCTGGAATCGCAGGGGAACGGTCGTCTTTCATCGTCCAAGGATGGGATCAATAAAGGGCTGAGTGTGTTGTTGGGTGGCGATGCTCCAATCTTTCCACTATCCAAGGAGGAACAGTTTACCGGGCTTTTTATCTTCTCATTTGACGAGGAGGGCCGCATCTCGTCACATACGATTGAACATGCTGATGATGCTGCTGGCTGGGAACGAACGGCAAAGTTCGTATCGTTGACCGACTGGTTAATCGGGAAAGCGAGAGGATCTTTAGACCCTGTGACTGGACCTGGTTTGGCGATGCAGAGCTGTCAGGGTTATCGTTGGCATTCAACGGACAGACATTGCTTACATCGCTGATCGTAGATGTGGAATTTCTATCCCTATCTATTAGAGTGACTATGACTAAAGCCAAACCCAGAACTTTGTGATGGCGCATCGAACTTGATACAAGGTTAACGGAGTTATATTGAGCGTCAGTCTCGACAATGGCGTGGCTATCGAGTCTCTATGAACAGACACTCCCTACTCTACAATGTATTTTTGCCCCTCTTTATGTATTTTATACCCAACAACAACTGAAAAATCCAGCGTGTGTTCCAGTTCTTAACATGAAGCCAGTAGAGTTTCTCTTCATGGAGTGAAATCACTGGCAGAGCGGACAATCCCGGCCACTGAGCCAGCAGTGAGCCGAAAATCAATCCATGCAGTCTATCAGTATATTGTACAGGTTTTCAACCAAGCAACACGTCATCGTCGTATATGCCTACATATCCTAGTAATAAGGCCAGTGACGACATTCAGACCTTTATCCTCATTTCTTCTTTTGGGCTGCAGGCGCAATAGGAGGTGACCTCAAAGTCGTAAACACTCCCACGCAAACAGCAAGCATCAGGAATCCTCCAGTGGTATAGGCAATCTCGCGGCCAACCCACCAAAAAAGTGAACAGAAAAGTACAGGCCCCGTTGCACGGCCCACCTGCCCCCAGCTTCTCAACCGGCCCAGCACAGCGCCGCGCTCTCCTTCTTGTGCTTCGAAGCTCCCCAAACTGTTCAGCCCGGTCACTACAGTAGCACTAGTGATGGCTAGGAATCCACTCGCAACGTATAGCCCGGGTAGAGAAGAAACACGAGCAAGGAGGAAGAACGAAATGGTGCAAGCCACCACACCCGCGCGGACAGTAACGAGCGGGGGCAAGCGTCGTACGACGGTACCCTGGAGCAAGGATGCAATGAGACCCATCATAGACAAGAGACGGCCATTTAGCGCGGAAGGGCTTGCTTTGTGCCCGGCGTAGAATGCCGCAGTCAGGAAGGGAAGGGAAAATTCCAAGCCCGAGAAGGGAAGAAGAAAGAGGAAATGAATCAGATTGAGCACGGCAGGATTATTGGTATGCACGCGCGGTGTTGAACGACTCGTTTCACTGCTCGCAAACTTGGTACCGTTGGACTGAGGCGTAGCTTGGGTGAGCTTAGTGAGACGAGGGTGCGTCTCCGGGAGGCAGAGGTACAGATAGAGCGTCTCGACAACGATCAGAAGAAGCGACATCCCCGCAGCCGTTGCAAACGGATTCGCCGCCACGACCGTAATGTTGGAAAGAGCTGCCCCCAACACTGGGCCGCAAGTAAATGCAATGCTAAAGCAAGCGCCCACTAAGGCCATGGTCGAGCCCCTCTGACTGGCATCGCTGATATCAGTGGCTATAGCATTAGCCAGCTGCACATTGCCTTCACTAAGGCCTCCAACAATGCGACTAGCAACAAAGGTGCGAAAGTCTGTGGCAGCAACCCAGAGCGCGACGCTAAGGATATTGCCCGCCATTGAGCATAGAAGCGCTGTCCTGCGGCCATATTTGTCGGAGAGACGCCCGATGACTGGGGCGGCAAGGGCCTGGAGGAAAGAGAAGAGCGAACCCAGAGCGCCTCCTAGAAGGACGATATCATAGCGGGAGTCGATTGTTTTGGCAAAAGCGTTCTTGTAAGCGTTTAGGTAGCGAAATATTTGATTCAAGAGAGACGCGGGGGAAGGGTCTGCGTTGCGGTAGAACGTCAATAAGGAAGGAAATAGCGGTAAAATGAAGGTGAAGGATATCTGGAAGACAATGGTTAAGACGGCGCAGTCGGCTGGATAGGAACTGAGGGTCACGTACCAAATCCAGAAGCAAAGATGTCATCAAGACCTTGAGGATCTTCTTCCGCTGATCAGCGGCTAGCGCCATAACGATCGTAAAGGGAAAAGGTCAAGTCTATGGGTAAGTGAAAAGAAAGAAAGAACGATTAGTCCAGCATGAAGATTTCCCGATCCCAAATGTATAAATAAATAAATGTAGCTGGGGGGATGACCTTTGCAAACCGATGATCTGATCGATTCCCTAAAATGAATCAATTTGTCGACTTATGTAAGCCACATGATCGGCGAAATATAAGGCATGGAATTACTCGTCATGATCCAAAAGAAGAAAAAACCTGTACAGTGATATCTGCCGCTGGTCCCATTGACTGACTGCAACTTTACTACACTGAAAAGCAGGTCCAGTCGCCCTTTCACCCACAAACGCATCCTCTCAGGCTGTCAACAGCCAGTCTCCGTCCAAGCACACTGCCACGTCCAACGGTCCAGCCATCGACCCCATGCGCCAACAAAATTATAAAATAAATTACAGAAGAGTGTTGACTAGTTAAAAGCGCAGCCATGAGAGCCGAACTACCCATGAGAAGAGGGGGGAGGAGAAGAAAGAAATTAAAGAGCAATATACCATGCACGCTCAAAGATGCAAGACATGTACAACCAGGAACCGACTTTTGGAGTTTATCTTCCAAAAGGAAAAAAGACGTAGAGCCAAGGAGGCTTGTAAAGACATAAGCCAATGTCTCTTCCCTCAGCCTTCCGACCCCTTATTGTAAGCATTTCAGAAGATTCGTCGCTTTCGTGACCCGTAACACCACCATTACCCATAACCTATTAGATAGGAATAGTAAGACAGATAGAGAATGCAGAAGACCACAATGGCCGCAGTGGGAAAGGAGAGACTTTAAGGAGCCCAAGAAGCAGTGTCAGAAGTCTGGTGTATGGTAAAGTAGAAAGCGTGGGAACTGGTGACAGACTCTCACAGACAGCCTATCCCGACCAAGGCGGTAGGTTCACTGACAATTGAAGCGTATGCTTTACTGAGATCCGGCAGGAGGGGTGACTGTGTTGCCATTAGGTCCGCCACGTCCGCGGCCGCCACGACCTCTACCACGACCCCTGAAATCACCACGTCCGCGTCCCCGAAACCCGTCACGTCCACGCCCGCCACGGCCACGGCCACGGGAACTAGGCTGTCTCTGATGATGCACGACCGCTTCGAAACCGTCGCCGCCTTGCGATTTAGACACAGTGACATTCTCAGCACCATTTTCCGTGGTCTCTTCTGTAATCACATTGTTGTCGCCCGTGTCAGCAGCTACAGGGGTAGCCTCAAGGCCAGTATCAGTCTCGGCCGGATCACGTGGCACTTCAACCCAGCCATCGTTATTCGCCGAGGATGCAAGTGAATCGCCAGTCTTGGGATTCCAGCTAGCCTCGGCAACAGGGTTAGCAGCATCGTCAACGAGCGTCTGCGCCGGTGGAGCGACCTGCTCGGGCTGGGATACAGCAGTGGTGGGCTCGCTCGCGGCGGGGATTCCGGTGTCATAAGAGCAATCCTGGAGTTCAGTGTAACCAGCATTGGCCAGAGTAGGATCCGATTCGGGAGCAGCATCCGTGCCTACTTCTTCAGTTGCGGGGGCGTGCTCTTCAGAAGTTTGTTTCACTTTGTTATCTAATAGACCAGAGCCGTTAGCAACGAGGAACTGGGTCATTGGGGCGGGAGGTAGTTGCCTTACAGGTGATCTCCAGTGCCTCCCCTTCAACACTGACAACCTTTTCATCCACACCATCAATTAGCTTTAACATCGAATTGACGGCCTCGTGCGACCCTCCATAAACCTGGTATAGAACACCTTCAAAGGCACGAGTCAGACTGGAGGTTTCGTCGCCAGAGCGTCTCATGGTGGCAGCAGCACAGAGAAATTTGCTCAAGCTAAGCAGACGCTGTCTCAAGTCAGTCTGACTCGCTTTCTTAGCCTCAGAGACAGCTTTCTCCTGAATTGCGTCCAACTCCTCTTTATGGGCCTTCGCTAACTCGGCCTGCTGGGTGGCCAGGCGTTGCTCGTACTGGGCAGCAAATTCCTTGTAGTTGGCGATCTGCTCTTCAATCTGAGCGATAGTGGCTTGCAGAGCGGGCTTCTTCAATGCCTGCGCCTTTTGGTCGGCATTGATCTTCTTCTCGGCAACCAGGTCATCAAGGGATTTTCCGGGATTTTCGGCAATGATGGCATCAACTTTAGCGGTCGCATTCTGTCCAAGGCAATGTGAGTGGTAAGGGACACAAGAGGGTAGTCTGGGGTGTAGTCACTGACCAGCTTCTTCACAGTATTGCGCAAGCTCCTATAAGCGTCCTGTTAGCTCCGTATCAAAGTGCGAATGCGCAGAACTTCATTTGGAAATGACGAACCTTTGCAGTTCTCTGAAGTACGGGCTGTCAATGTTGTCCACGCCGTTGGCGGTCGCTCCATTTAATTTCGAACTAACCGAAGGAGTAGAAGTATGGTTTTGCTTGAGCTTCTCCGAGGGCGACTCGGGCTGTGCCTGAGGGTTACTGTTATTGACAGAAGCGGCAGCCATGATGCTGAAAGATGACGTCTCTGGTGGTTTTCCCTAGAAGAGAGTGAACGCAATAGGAACAATGTTGAGGATATAAGGGTTGATGTAGGGAAGAGAATAGAAGGAAGGTTTTGAATAATCTAATACAAAAACGATAAACGATGAATTCGAGACGTGTTGGAAGAAGAGTTCGAAAGCAGAGGTGTTTGAAGATGAAAAAGAAAGCTGGCGGTGCGAAAGATGCGGGTGGAACTCTTCCGAACCTCAGGCCGCTTCTGTCGCGTGCAGCTCAACAAAGCACCCAGAACAACGCTCAGCCAGTAGGCACGCAGCTACCGAGTCAATGGCTGCAGCCTTGGGGGCGCGCAGGTGCATCTTTTTAGGGATTACTTCAATATAAAGCCAATTGAACCAGGGAGAAGCGTGTGTGTGCGCGTCGGAATAGCTCGTCATGGAACAAATACAATGGGGTATCATAGAATAAACTCCTAAGTAACGCCTCCACATCCCTCATTCTTGCCCAAACTTGATGTGACCAAACATGGAGAAGGCAAACTAAGTGCCCTAGTAGTACCTGTTCCTATGTTCAACGCTAAAACAATAGTAACCTAGCTATGTTATCCTGTAGACTCTGCCTCCTATGGTTCCTCTCGTAAGGGAATTCAGGGATTTATGCACGGTGCATGAAGTCGCATTGTATGGTCAACCCTTGAACTTGCGTAATGTCCTCTAGGGGAAGAGCATGATAATGAGAAAAAAGAGTTACAGGAACCACAAACGCAGTAATGAATCAGAAACGCACCTCGGTCACCTTTCGGACGGAATTTGGGCCAATGGTTTTGTCACCAGCTTTGCGCGAGCGAATTGCTGCTTCGCGTACCAATCTAGAAGGTACCTTTAGTATCAAATTCATCGTCGCAATCCTTCCCAGTCTTTTGCACATCATCTTTCCAACTTGGGACCGCACATAGCCAGAGGGCTAGAGAAAAACAATAATCACTCACTCTTGCATGAAAAGCATATAGTCCAGGAAGATCTATGAAATAGTGAAAGCAGCAAGTTACTAACTATCAATGCCGCTTTTTTGGCTATTCAGAGTACTTACCAGTATATCAGCATTCTTGCTCACGTTGCGATTCGACTGGGCTTTAACAATACGCTTCACCGTTCCGCGCGGATATAGCTTTTGCGTGGCGGCCATCGTCATCGGTAGTGTCGAAGAGAGACTAAGTATAGATGAACCAGGCGGCAAAGAAGACGATGGTCTGCCGATGTTGGTGGATCACCATAGCAAACCGTCATTTTTGATAAGCTTCGGCTTGGCGTGTTTATGTAACACGTTTTACCAATATATTGCATGCTTTGATACAATATAACCATGTAATTACGCTACAGAACATATGATATTTCAATCATTACATGATGTACAGTACCTATAGTACGAGATACTGTATGAGACTCTACTTCAACTAGATATTCGAAACTATATACAGGTCCCATTAAGGTGTCCATATAGCAACGCTCGGCAAGGTACAATCATTTTCGGCGTCGGAATAGTCTCCATGTGTACAACACAGCTAAGGAACCTATAGCAGCTCGCCACGCCAAGAAAATCTGGATAGCAAATCTGAGTTTAGCATAATAACCTTTAAGCATGATACCAATAGCATGTGTATCCCGTTCCAACTCTTTGGTTTCAGATGACTCATAGTCCCTGCCAACTCCTAGCCCCTCGATGCCAACTTCATTATGAAAATGGCTCGCTTCCGCTGCATCATCATTACTGGTTACACTCACACCAGATGTTTGACTGTCAACCGCTGTGTTGCTTAGTTGAGGTCTAGACTTGGCCTGGAGCTTGTTGCTTTTCCGTAGGCGATAAGTTAGAATGCTGGTAATCAGGCGTAGGTCGGGGAAGGTAAACGTAGGGTACTCCCACAGCTGCACAGCTGTGTGAGGCGGGAGCATATCTAAAAAGTCAGCTAGAATACCGAGAGTCAACCCCCATAGAAGAAGGGGCTGAGTCTGGTCCTCAGGATCAGGTCGGTTGCCAAAGAACCACGCCTTTAATCGTTGCATTAGAGGAGACGGTCCTCGGCTGTCTATAGCGGCAAATCCAAACGACGGATTGCACCAAAGACTTTCAGTCGGCCTTAACCGGACAGCAGAAAACTCCATAAGGCCCAAGATGTACCGATAAGTAAGACGGGTGATAAATCCAGACGTTTTCGCATAGCGCTGCGATATATCGACATACTCCACCGTGCGCTGCGAAGGAGAAAGGAGAGCACTAAGAGGTACCCAGTGGGTTGAAGCAACCTCTGTTGGCTGTAGTCGGAGGGTCGGAGAATCACTGCATGTTAGAAGGAAAACATAAGGGCAAAGAACCATTAAACTTGGATCAACGCCATCAGCAGCTGAGCTAAGAAAAGCTATAGAAGGAAAACGTACGGAACGGAGGTCCAACCAGTAGATACAACACGCTCCGGTAGATTCCCCACAAATATATACTCATCCGCCGTCAAGTCGAGTCCTACTTCTTCTGATGCTTCCCTAATAGCAGCAGCTTTGTCGTCTGCATCTTCTGGATCACGCTTTCCTCCAGGTAGAGCAACATGGCCAGTCCAGCGATCTCCCACACGGGAAGCTCGTTTGATGAAGAGAGCCTCGGGATCGCCGTTCTGAACCCAGTCCTGAGAGAAAAAAGTATTCAAGCGTTGCTTGACTGACGCAGTATTGTTCTCTTGCGGAGTGATAGACGAGTGTTGCGAGTCGGGCCAGTGGTTATGCGTAGGTCGGACTCGAAGGACGAGGGCCACGGAGGCGCGTTTATTGCATGCTGGCGGATTGGGAACATGAGGATACGGATGGTCATGGAGGTACCGTAGTGCATCATGAAGAGAACTGGAGAGCGGAACTGCTTCTAACAACTCGGACTTTGGTGTCTCCATCGAGGTCAAGTATCCAGGTACATGAGAATACCTCTGCCTACTAAGTAAAGATATTTCGGCTAATAGGCAAAGAAAACACAAAGCTTCAGGCAGCAATTGAGAAGCTGGCAAAGCAGTTGGGGCCAGTATAGGAAAGAAGCCAGAATTATTGTCGGGAAATCCTTATCGGCACCTCGGGTCTAGCAGTATCGGTATTGAGAGGTATCCAATAAATGAAAACAGGCCGTAGCGTATTTATTTTACCTACATCGTTACCGCCTAGCGGGTCCAAACGGCATCCCTCGCTATGACTGGCCCATTGACCGATGTAACACCTTACCAAAAATGGGAGGAAAGCTTTGCACGTGCGTCCAGACGCCATTGCGATAGTATGGACCTTATGGACTAGTATGCCCTGGGGGGTAGGAGAGCTGCTAGTCGGACTAACACCTACACGACACTATAACTGCAGTAAATTTTGGTCCACAGAAATTTTTTCTTTCATTCTTTGCCACAGCTTCGGATGGAGTGAGTGAGCAGCAATCCATCTTATATCCAATTTTTCTCTGTTATTATCATCTTATCTATTCAAAGGGCGCCTTTTCTATCCATCCCTTCGAACTCAGTTACCAAGTACTCTTTCCCACCACGCTCGCTTTCACAGCCGTTCCAAAGTCGTGTCTAGACCACCATGCGCTTTGGTAAAACTCTCAAGAATTCAATTTATTCTCCGTGGAGTGGGAAGTACATCGATTACCACAAGCTCAAGGTCCTCTTGAGAGAGCATGATGTCACCGGGGATGGCAGTGACTCGGACACTCAATGGACGGAACAGGATGAAGAGGCTTTTGTCCAGGAACTGATCAACGTTCAAGTGGATAAAGTCAACGCTTTCCAAGTGGAGACTTCCCAGCAGTTGAGGGAACGTACTTCTGCCTGTGAAACCAAGCTGCGACCACTGGCACCCTCTGACGAAAACGAGGTACCCACTATAGTCGACGAAAATGAGAGGAAGACTATCGCTTCCGAAGTTCTCCAGGAATTAGATGGTATCACCAAAGAAGTGAGCGAGCTCGAGAAGTACAGTCGCATCAACTTCACTGGGTTCCTCAAAGCTGCAAAGAAGCATGATAGAAAGCGAGGGGCCCGATATCGCGTTAAGCCTCTGCTTCAAGTCCGGCTATCGCAGTTGCCATTTAACTCTGAAGATTATTCGCCCCTAGTCCGCAGGCTGTCAGTGATGTATTCCTTTGTTCGTGAAATATCGAGTCAGGGTGTTGTTGAGCCCAAGGATGTGGAGGCGCCTCGGTTCGGCCAAGACTCATATTCATCATTGAAGTTTTGGGTACACTCCGATAACATTCTAGAAGTCAAAACTTACATCCTTCGACGATTGCCGGTCCTCATCTATAACCCTGGCACTTCTAAGGAATTAGAGACACTTCCAGACGACCCTACAATCACATCCCTATACTTTGACACCCCACAATTTGACCTTTACACTCAAAAGGTCGCACGTGCACCTGAGGCTAGTTCCCTGAGGATTAGATGGACCGGAAATCTGAAAGATAAGCCTGCTATCTTCTTGGAGAAAAAGGTCGTGACCGATGACGATCGCAGTAAAGAGGTAAAGGTGCAGCTGAAGCAGAAGCACGTGAAAGAGTTTCTCGACGGCGAATATCGATTTGACAAGAAGCTCCATCGGATGACCGACATGGGTAATGGAGAGTCGGAGCAGGCAGAATCTCTCAAGAGGGATGTGGATGAGCTGCAATCGTTCATTAAGGAGCACCAGGTGCAACCCATGCTGCGAGCCAACTATACTCGCACGGCTTTCCAGATTCCTGGCGATGATCGGATCCGCATCTCTCTCGACACGAATTTAGCACTAATTCGTGAAGACTCTTTGGATGAAGAGCGACCCTGCCGTGACGCGAATGAATGGCACCGTACTGATATCGACAATGTCGGTATGGAATATCCATTCAGTACCGTCCGAACAGGTGAAATCGCGCGCTTCCCGTATGGTTTGCTGGAGATTAAGCTGAGGGGGGAGTCTGCACACAAAGCCGAATGGGTCAATGATCTGATGGTTTCACACCTTGTGAAGGAGGCCCCACGGTTTTCTAAATTTGTTCATGGCGTCGCACAGCTTTTTGAAGACTATGTCAACAGCTTTCCTTTCTGGCTTGGTGAGATGGAAAATGACATCCGCCGGGATCCTGAGACTGCGTTCCAGCAGGAGCGAGAAAGAATTGCAAAACGGGCGGAAGATGACATGGCAGTTGGAAGCTTCCTTGGCAACAGGGCGAGCCCGTCTGTAAAGCCCTTGGTGGGATCCCCCATCTCTAGGTTACCAGACGTCGAAAGTTCCACACGCCCGAGGCCATCACCCCAGGCAGCGCCATCTTCCAGACCGTCTGCCTTAGAGGGCGTCTCTCATGAAGTACCTGAATCATCAGAGCAAGAGGACCGACCTGTGACCCTGTCCCGTCTGGCTGCGTTGTTTCCAACGTTTTCTTTTTCACGTGCAAGTCGCGTGCAGCAGGCTTCGGTTGCTTTGCCGCCGGGTGTACGGGAGCCAGGTACCTGGATCAAGGATTCCGGACCTGTCAAGGTCGAAAGCAAAGTGTGGCTTGCCAACCAGCGAACCTTCATAAAATGGCTTCACGTCAGTATCCTTCTTTCCTCGCTCTCTCTGGGTCTTTATAACGCAGCGGGTAAAACCAATGACATAGCCCGCGCCCTCGCTATCGTCTATACTTGCTTTGCAATCTTTTCCGCAGCCTGGGGGTGGTACATGTATGAGAAGCGCTCTCGACTTATTCGCCAACGAAGCGGGCGGGATCTAGACAATACTTTTGGACCGATAGTTGTGTGTATCGGATTGGCTGTAGCCCTTGTATTGAACTTTGCCTTTAAGGTAGGCGGAACCCGTCAATGGCCATTTCGTCCAGACTAATAGCTAACTCGTGGTTCAGTATTCATCCACCTTGGAGAAGCTCAGACAAGAGCAGCCTTCTCACACCGATATGCCTACTTTAGTCAACCAAGGTGGACACGCACTTTGAAGGCTGCTATACTGGCTGAATTGACTCCAATGACCCGCCTGTCATCAATAGAAAATCAGGAAAAAGGCACCTTCCCCTAGAGGGAACGGCAGCCTGGCTCCTCAAGTCTGACGAGAACAGCAGCTTTTGTATATTTGATGTGTATTGTACCCGTTGTTGCGGAATGATTCTAACAACAAAAAGTTTAAGAATGAATGAATGACTAGTGATGCTATTCGAAGGTGTTATGGGCAACAAAAAGACAGCAAGGTGGTATAGTCAGAAAACTCACTGACCAATCCGTACAGTCAACCTACGAAATTGTATTACCAACTCGACGATACCGCTCGGAAGGCCACGTACACTCACATTTGTTTTACTGTTTTCCAATGCGTATGTATGTTAGTTATACTTCTTTCCCCAAAATCCAATATCTCGAAATGGCCAAGTTTATCTCAGTATAGAATTGTTTAGAGATCAATGTAGGTCCTATTATGTATCCAGATATGTCTCTGAAAATCGTTGTTCATATATGATGAAGCAGAAAACCTAAGTTCACGTATATCTCCCCCCTGAAGGTCCCTCAACTAGTGGGGCGCGCTCAGGGTCCCAATTCCGTATCTGGCCCGGTAAGCTTTCGGGTGGTTCGATATCTTTTCTTTGTATTGGGGGACTGTAAAGCACGCTTGGGACGTAGCCGTCGAAATTGGTTCTGACGCAATGGTCAATGATATACTAGTGGGGTGGAATATGGTCCACCATGGCAGGACATACCGGTCGAGGAACCCACAAAATAACCAAAGATAGATAGTTCCCAGGAATGCAATAATCCATTCAAGGATCCCTGCCTTTCGATAGCTTGCGATTTCCTCAGGTACAGTCAGAGAGATGAAAGCCACTCCCAGGAAGACTTCTGTAATGATCAAGGCTGTTGAGAGGGAGGCACTAATTCGGGGGGGATCAGTCTTGCTTGTTTATGACCACGGAAGATAAGAGCTGAGAGATCCCAAAAGTAGCAGCAAGCGAAGGCGCCAATTCAAAGGGACAGGAACAGGGTACACATACAACACTCTAACTCGTAAACTTCTCCTCCCCCAATTGTGTTGCCATACACCCAGATGGTAGACATGTGACACAAACCCGACTACCTCGTTCGAATATACAATAGCAGTACAAGCAGATTGTATCGCCAGACCAGCGAAACAGACCTGGAGGAAGAGGTGATGTGCGCTCTTATACCGAAAGGTATCCATGACCGCCAGTAAAATCAGCGCGATACTAGCCACGGCGGCAGCGAAGATGGCTAGCAGAGAGATAAGCTTTAGGGTTCTCGTAGTTTCATGGTCCTCTTCATCCTCGCTGTAGGAGTCATGATGGCCACAGTGACTATGGTACGAACTGCGATGCCCAGTAAGACCATGTTCGCCATTGCCATTACGGTTGTTGGTTACAGGACATTTCACCAAAGCGAATCCCGGCTCATAGCGCACTACATGAACCGCAGAAACGGTGGTCACGAAACCCACGGCTGTGATAGAAGCACCGATGAGAAAAAGTGGCTTCAACTCGAAAGACGCTATGTCGGAGATGAAGCTGACTCCGCGTTAATACGTTATGATATACAAAGGTTTAAGACGAGGGGGGTAAGAAGCTACGAACGCAACATGCTGGTTACTTTGTCCCGGGTATTGAGGCATTCCGTGGGCGAGCCATATTGACAGTAGGGACGCCAGAGTCAGAAACCAGACCGAGCCAGCTAACACTGGGAAGAGAAAGAGTCGACTTGGGGGAATGTTGAGAATGAAGATATGGAGAAGAAACCAGGCTGAATCATAACAGCGGACGAGAGGGTTTGTACTCATTGAGACTTGGCACGGGCCAATTCGGTATTCATAGCTCTGCAGATGTGGAGTGCGTTGGACTCAACTGTCAGGCAGTGGGTAGAAAGAGAAGATAGTACTGTAGATAAACAGCAAGTGATTGTGATAACAATTTCACACTCCAAAAAAAATATAGAGTAGACCCCTTGAGACCCTAGTAAGCTGAAGTGCTTACCTATTTCCTAATGAGTAACGAACCGAGTCTGCTATGGAAATCAAGTTTAATGGTTCGATCCTCATTTTATTCCCTTTTCCATCCCCGGAATTTTTTTGCGATGATGTCATTCTCTAGATGCAAGATGATGTCAGCGGTGGGAATAAAACCACAAAGATACTGCTGCGTACTTATTAGTACTTTACTATACGGCTTATAAGTCAGCTTACCTACTCTTTGGACTATCTCCTAGTATACCCGGGTTGTGGTTTACAAGTGACATCCATAACAATTGTGAGACTGAATAAACGAAAATCTTGTAAAGCAGCAACAAACAAACTTTTGCTCATACATCAATTTAAATACTTGCTGACAAATCAAATCAAATTATTAAGCCATGTATACTTGGTTGACTACTACTACTAGTATTGAAGTAGTACATCTATATTGATATATATATCACATACATAGCCATGTTTCAGTAAGAACCTCTTTGATCTTATTTATGATTTATCAGAAACTGGCCCATCTGAACAAACATATTGCTATTACTATGACGAACTTTAACATTCAGATCATCTCGGACAGCGTCTGTCCGGTACGACCCCATTCTCTTCGTTTCCTCCTTCACACACGACTTATATCTAACCTACCAACTAGTGGTGCTACGTAGGCTTGCGCCGTCTTTCCCGCGCCATTGCAACCCATAAATCAGTCCACCCCACTGATACATTCACTCTCACCTGGCACGCCTACTACCTGAGACCTGACAACCCGCCTTACCCGGGCCTAGACAAGAGAGAGTACTATATCAGCCGGTTTGGGGAAGATGGATTCTCTCAGATCTCTAACAAACTCGGTGAGGTTGGACGACAAGAAGGGATAGCGTTCAATTTCTCCAGCAGGCTGGGGAACACACGGGATTCGCACCGGGTGATTTGGTATGCTGGGAAGAAGGAAAGGGAAGCTGGCGCTCCCGCAGCCACTGAGCTGGGTGTAGTCGGGGGCTTGCAAACAAGGGTTGTCGAGAATCTTTTTAAGGCATACTTTGAGGAGGGGGGGAATATCACAGACCAGAAGATACTCCTGGAGGCTGCGGTTCTGGCCGGGCTGGATCGCGGTGAAGTAGAGAGACTTCTGGATTCCGATGATGGAGGGCAGGAAGTCGACTTGGAGGCAGCTCGAGCCCAGAGGCAATTGGTTACTGGTGTGCCCTATTACACGATCCAAGGGCAATATGCCATTGGGGGAGCCGAGGATCCCTCGGCATTTTTGCAGGTTTTTGAGCAGGCGAAGCAGAACTCTTAGGCTAGAGTACCAGGGGATGGTTGGGGAAGTGCAATGAATAAGGGTTGTAGTTCAGTCATGCCCGATACTTGAGAAATCCATTGATTGTCATCTAGGAAACGCGTGCCAAACGGGGACTAGCAGCAGACACGTGCGTAGAGAGCCTGTAGGCCATGGCACCACTATCTACTATTACACCCTTCTAAATCACACGGAATCCGTTTTCTGCATAAGGACTTTGTGGAAAATAACTTGACCTCAACGCCAACGCAATGCCATGCAAACAGATGAAATCGCCATAAGCCACAAGCAAACGAGTAAGAGATCCAGCCATTGTGGATCGTCACTCGGAGCGAAGTACAACATTGACGACCAGAAGATAAACAGAAAGAGGAAACAAATCTTTCCTTACATTACATATGTTGGTTACATAACCGGCTGCACTTATCAACGCCAGAAAAACCATAACACCAGCGGCGAATGTTACCTGATCAAGGATTTCACGAAGCGCACAATGACGGCTAGCGAACTGTAACACCATAGTCATAGCCAAAGCCAAATATTCATTTCATAAGCAAGTCATAACGATTCCAAGGACACGGCGGGGATCGGTGCAAGCTTCTAACGGTGGAGAGCACATATCGTCTCTATCCATAGCGGAAGTCATCGTACGATCTAATTGGCGCTGGTCTGGCGTAGCTCAAAATTGGGAATATAGTCAAACCAGTCGGTGTCTGGGTTGTAGCGATATGCTTTGAACTCAACCCCGTATGGCTTGGGCTCAAGCATATACAACATTCCCAAAGGCACGTCTAAGTCTGTCACCTCATCGCATTTGAGGCCCTTGAAGTAAGCCAGAAGGACGCGTGCTACGGCTCGGTGAGTGACTAACAAAACATGATCGGTCATTCGCTCAACCTCGACAATCACTGCTCTAAGTCGGTTGATAACATCCAGATACCCTTCTCCTCCAGGTCCTGGATACCTGTAGTAAAGCTTGTCGCGTTTGCGGGTCGCGTATTCGTCGGGAAATTTTTCACGGATTTCCTCATATGTCATGCCCTCCATCTTTCCCGCATGAAGCTCGTCGAGCATCTTCATTTGTTTGACATCATATTCGTCCTCGTTGAAAGACTCGACTGTCGAAATCGCACGCTGCATCATGGAGGACCAAACACAGAAATTGCGTGGCCGGTCACTAGGAATGTACGAAGGGTTGGGCGGAGTGCTATCACCCGGACGTGGGGGAAACTTCTGCATCATCTCTTTCTGTCTCTGGTTCATTTCCCACTCGTTTCGCTGGTGATCAATGAATCGGGTGAGTGCTTTGCCATAGCGATGGCCATTTTCGCTGAGTTCCGAGTCACCACCGATTCGGCCTGCCTGGTTATCCTTACTCTCGCCGTGCCTGGTAATCCATATTTGCCGCGGTGATAGATTGAAGTTCAACAGGTAGTAGACGACTTGGGATGAGAGAAAACCGTGGGTCTGATGCGACACAACTTTGCGACCCACGTCGATCATCCTGATATAAGCCATATTATGTTTTTCTTCGTATTCGCCGAGGGGCACATACGATTTCTCGTATAGTTGAACACGCTTCTTGAAATCCTCCAATGCTTTCACTGGGTTCTGGCCCTTATAGTCCGGACCTGACAATTTCAAGCGCATGTTGGCCTCCAGCAGCTCTTGATCCACACAGCTGCTCTCAAGGAACAATATACCGAGCTCAGGGCCAGCACGCTTGCGAATATGATCTACAATTGCTTTGCGGCGCTCCATCGTACTATTAGTTGCGTCAAGGATGCCAACGCTGCCACCTCTGTCGAGGATATAGTCCAACAGTTCGTCTAAGGTGTCCAGGGCCACCTGCTCTCTAAGCTTCACGGCCAGCTGATTTTTAGGGTCGAAGAAGCTTGCAGACTGGTCAAGCGGTTCAGGGGACGCTTCTTGCATAGCCCTTTTGTCTTCTGGTGACGCATTAAATGGTGGCACAATAGTGACTCCATTCTGCTCCAGAGACGGGTCTTCCTCCTTCCCGTTAACAAGGATCTTCGTGGGGACAACAGGGGGTGGAAGTGAGTTTTCAAGTTCGGGAGGGGAAGCCGCAGGTTCATGGGCCTCGGGGGGCGATATTATGGCTTCAGAAGGGATTGTACTCTTCCGGAGGTGGTTCGCAGCGCCAACGCTGACGCTCAAACGTCGTACCGAATCGACGAGATCCTTTTGAATTGAACTGGTTCTATGATTCCTATGCCTTCCAGGAGGCGAGGGAGATTTGCCAGCTGCAACGCGACGACGTTCTCCTACGTTGAAGATTTCGGTGTCATGCTGCAGCCAGTTTAAGTAGCGAGCCAATTTCTTGGTCACATAACTTTTCCCCCGTGCAGGGAGGCCGACCATGACAATGACTAGCTTGGACCCAACATCACGTTGAGCAATCCGACCATCAGGCGACACCTTCGATTTGGTGAGACCTGGAATATCAAGTGTGGTGGCACGAACCCGACCAGGCGTCGAGGCGGTCGTAGTTGGAGTGTTATTAGCATTGCTGACGAGGACATTAGTCTCAAGATACTTAAAACCAAAAGAACACGAAAACGTAAAATAGAAGACTAATAGAACATCAAACAGTAAGAAGCATAATAATAGATTTACGTGAACCGCCTGGCCGATATGGCCCGGAGGAACAACTGCCGATCAAAGTTGAGGGAAATTTAAGGGCAACCTAAAATCCCCCGAGTCTGTGACGCAAGATCTAGACAATAATAGACAACCAACAAGCGAACGAAAAAGCGAAAGGGAACATACAATTGTGGAGACGAAGGTGCGGTAGAAATCGGAGTGTCAGTTAGGGCGAACCCGACACCATCCTTGGATGCTTGTGAGCCTCTGTGGGCATCGGAATGCAGGTCATTTCCTAGCGCTCTTCCAACCAGCGTCTTTGCCGGAGGCATAAGATTAGCATCTTTCCCGATTCCGGGCCTAGAACATCCATTTGACGAGCCTCCGTCGGAACTATCTGGTACACGGTTTTGCAAAGAATCGGGCGTTGACGCGCTTGTCATGATCGCCGAGCGTGCAATATTGGTGTGTTGTTGAGACATCCCCGCCAGTGGCGCAGGGGATGCAGCCAGTTTCTGAGCAATAGGTTGGAGTATCGCGATCGGGAAAATTTGCGGTAAGGCCGGGTCTTCACCCTCAGAGTACAAGTTGAAGTCAAAGACAGATATAAACGATTCTTTGAATCAACCAACCTCCTGCTTAATTGGAAGAGTTAGAGGGTGAGGGGTGTAGAGGGTTGGAGGGAAAAAAATAGGAGCGGAGCTGCCGGTGGGCGGCGGATGAGTCAAGTAGAGCAGCACTAAACGTCACTGTTTGGCTTCAAACTGCCTCAGCCCCTACACTTTGTTGGTGACCAAGAAAAAAAATCGCCCCCTTCCAAAAGGAAAAATAAAGTAATAAAACAAACCAACCTGTTCGAAGAAACCCGAGTGATTAGCCCAAGAGAAGACAGAAGAATTCAGAAATGGCTATGACCTCTTCTTTTCCCGCTTCTACCTACGCCACTCGATCAAAATAGATCAGCAATCCAGGAGAGGAGACAAAGAGAGAAGGATATAGATCAATATACTGATAGGATTCTTTATTCAATCGAGAGATAAGGAAGAGAAAAACTGCAATAGCATCAGGTGAACAAGGGAGGAAACTACCCTAAGGGTGGACAGTTTAATGGACATATATGATTCCAGCTTTACAATCTATGAAGTCACTGGTTGGGTTGTCAGGACGGACATACAAACTGGTGGATCTCCGGCGTGTTGGTCTATGGAAACATGATGTCAGGAAGTGTCCACCATGTAAATGTGACGGCCACGCTGGTTATAAGTAATCATTCCCCCTCCCGACAAGACCAAAATAATACTTTCTTACCAGTAACGTTGTTAGATCTTCACGTACTGTGCCCATACATGAAATTAAAGTCAAATTTATCTTGGCTCCAATCGTTCATGGAAACACGGAAAAACTGAAATGCTTGGCCTAGGCAAGGGTACAAAAGAGACTCAAAGAGACTCAACTACACAGTACCATCATCATGAAGGGAAGGAGTGGCCCACTGATCGTGTTGATCCACTTTGGATCAACTGATTCGCACTGTGTCTGAAATCCTGCAGCGGGCCGGAAACACCGAGGAGCCTATATTACCTTGTTTGACTGGTATTGTAGACCGCAACCGTGGTCTCCGCCAACAAGTCTTAAAAAACTTCCCTGCGTTGAACCCCTTCAGTCAAGATGTCTCCCCTTGCAGTCAACTGTAGAAGCTGCTGAATCCACCATGACCAACGTTGCATGTCGGTATGGGTCATCATAGCCACCTATGCATAGAGAAAGTCTTTGTCATGTGTTACATTGTTGGAGGAATCCGCCGGGCTGCTCTCTGTGATATACGCATCCTCTGTCGCATATCAGCTTAGCACTTGGCATCATACCATCAGCAGAGCGGTCTGGTGGCTCCCGCAATGCTTGTTTCTCTCTACCTTGAGAGTTCACACACTCGAGGATACTAATCGGACAAAGGGGTTGTATTCCGCGGGATTCTTGGCGCTTGGCAGTTACGCAGGGCGTTACCACATTGCCTGAGATACGGAGTATAATAAACCTGTTGGGTTTATCACTCCATTGGGACTTTGATACTCCGCCTACTTATCCAGCCTGAGAGTGAGAGCAATCAGTGTGGCGTATGCGGCGACGCTCAGAGCCGTCAGTACGACCACCGCATTTCCGCTCGTTCGAAACTTATGTCTATGGATGCCATCTTCTCCCACCTCCGAGAAAAACTGCCGATTCCCTTGTTGGCGGCGGAAGAGACCAATAATGAGCACACCGGTGCCGTAAATCGCGAACAAAGCCCCTGTGCTGTAGAACTCGCTAGTGAAAATTTTGAGCACAACGAGGGCAAACGAAAACTGTGATAATGCTGTCCGGACATAGGCTCCTTCAAAAGTCCGCTGAGCTGCCCGCACTTCAACGATCTCATCGGTTGTTAGCGCAACAGTGCGAGCCCGGTGCATCCGTAGGCGATATCGATCAGCGGCACGACGCTGATACTAGTTAGACCGGAGCATATTTGGAGAATAAAGAAATGATGTAACACAGAATATGATGAGCAACAGGGAAATAAAAGAAAGAGCACCGTAACTCAAATCAGCAGACGCACCTCGAACATCGCGACGCGTTATTTATGCACGCTTCCTGTTCTTTCCCAACGACTCGATCCAATGTGGCAACGCGATGTAACTAGGTAAGGAGGATCCTTTGGGGGTACACCTTGAGTCCGCCTCGAGGAGTTAATGTTGAGGCTTTTGCTCCAAGAACCTGATGGAAGTTGGCTTCCGAAAGAGAAAGATTTCGCGCGGGGAGGAGACACCAGGTAAAGCTATACCTAGAGTAGATGCACGTGCGGCGAGCAGCTGATCAAATGAGGTGATGAGGGAAGGACCCAACTAGTACTAGTAGCTCAAAGTTGCTTTGTCCAGCGACACATAGAACATGAATACCGACATTTTCAAACATACCCTTTTGCGATTGATACATGTTATTTTCACCACATAACGATCAAAGATAAAACGTCATAACTCGTTGGAACTAAGAAACCATTTATCCACCAATCATCGCGCGAGGTTCTCTAATCCGCAAGAAATAGCGGGCCCGTCGGCTATCAAATTTACCAAATGAAGCAATCTCAATAGCCGCAGCCCATACTGTACGTCTTCCTCCTCCCAAGGCTGGGCCTTACTTCCCCACACGGCGCCTAGTCGGAGTCAAGTCCGATCAGCCTATTTATGCACATTGCACGCTCGGTCATTGAATGGGGCTAACAACGAGTAGCCTGTTGCCGAGTCTAGGTCGGTCGGGTACATGACTTAGGAGTCCCGTTCTCTGAAGGACATACCTTCTTCTTTTTTCTCCCCTTTCGCTACTCTTCATCTCTCGAATCTTTATCCAGCCCTGCCACATCTCAATTCCACGAACCAGTTCTGAAGATACAACCGTGCTTGGTCACGCAAGATGGCCAAAGTGTTCGATGCGGCGGAAGGTATGTTATTACTCTTCTACTTTGATGAAATATTTCCAGGCTGATGCACTAACTGATAACCAACCGTTCAGTCGCGAAACATAATACCCCAGACAGTTGCTGGGTGATCCTATATGGGAAAGTGTACAATGTATGATCTTATCCAAGAAAGAAATCTTGAATCTATACATGTTAGGCCTCAAACTAATTAAGAATAATTTATCTTATAGGTCACCGACTTCCTCTCCGAGCACCCCGGTGGTTCCAAAATTATTTTGAAGCTCGCAGGAAAGGATGCAACCGAAGAATACGATCCCATTCACCCCCCGGGCATTTTAGAAGAAAACCTGAAGCCAGAAGCGATGCTTGGTACTGTCAATCCAGATACACTTCCGAAGGTACAGGCAGAGCCAGTACCCTCGTCAAGCGATGAGACGGAGGGTCCACCCCCGATGGAGTCCCTTCTCAACATGGACGACATCGAACAGGTGGCTACAAAAAACGTGAGCAAGAAGGCATGGGCCTACTACTATTCCGCCTCTGATGATAAAATTTCCAAACATTTCAACACGGAAGTTTACCGCTCAATTCTCTTACGGCCACGGGTTTTCATTGACTGCACACAATGCGACTTGGATACTACGTTGCTGGGACATAAGTTAGGAATGCCAATATATGTGTCCCCTGCCGCGATGGCTCGATTGGGCCATCCGGCTGGTGAGGCAGGTATCGCCGAAGCTTGCCGCAGCTTTGGAGCCATGCAGGTTATCTCAAACAACGCATCTATGACACCAGAGCAAATTGTAAAAGATGCAGCTCCCGACCAAGTATTTGGATGGCAGATTTATGTCCAAATTGATCGCAAGAAGAGCGAAGCGATGCTGGCACGGATAAACAAACTCAAGCAAATCAAGTTCATTGTTTTGACCCTGGATGCCCCGGTGCCGGGCAAAAGAGAAGATGACGAGCGGGGAAATGCTATCGGAGCATCAGCTCCAGTTCCAAGCGCGGCAAAGACAGCAGATAGTGCTGAAGATGAAACCTCTCGGATTAATCAATCTTCTGGCGGTGTTGGGAAACAACTCTTCGCTGGAACAGATCCCTCACTGACCTGGAAAGAAACTTTACCATGGTTGGCCGAGCGTACTAACTTGCCAATTATCCTAAAGGGCCTACAAACTCATGAGGATGCCTATATTGCTTCTCTACATACACCTCAAGTCAAGGGCATTATTCTTTCGAATCACGGCGGCCGTGCTCTCGACACTGCTCCCCCGGCAGTTCATACGTTGATGGAAATCAGAAAATATTGCCCGGAAGTATTCGATAGATTGGAAGTTTGGGTTGACGGCGGCATCCGGCGTGGTACAGACGTTGTAAAAGCACTATGCTTGGGGGCGAAGGCCGTGGGAATCGGGCGACCCGCCCTGTGGGGCCTTGGGGCCGGCGGTGTCGATGGTGTCAAGCGAACCCTGCAGAGTATGTTTGGAACCCTGGATTTTAAGAAACAAACGACTGACCGAGGCTTAGTACTGGCGGACGAGAGCAAGACATGCATGCGGTTACTTGGTGTAGAAACTGTGGATAAGCTGGGCCCCCAACATGTAAGACCCCTTCGTTACTATCCCAATGACAGCGAGGTTCCTCATCAGACATACTCCGATGCTTACGCTATATAGATCAATACCCGTCTTCTTGAGCAACAGGTTTATAATGGTCCATCAGGCCTCGAATCCATACGGAGCGTTTTCCGAGCGAAATTATAGATGATGTGGCCACTGACGTATAAGTGGTGTTATAGTGCGCTGTTTACTCGCTTTGATTGGAGAAGTCGCTTGTATGTACAGGTCTACGGCATATACCATACAATTTAAACCATACAGAACTATTTAAACAAAGGCCATTCGATTTGTCGATATGCGTCATCTGAGCAAAAAGGAAAAACTGAACAAGTGTGTCCGCTAAGGTGTATATATGAATAGCGTAATTATAGACGATTGAAAGTTCTCTTAGTCTGTGAAGCGATCAAACCGTCAGGTCGTTGTCCTCAAATATATCATCCCGTTCGATCTCTAAAATGTTCCATATATAGCTCTAGCTTATAGTTCAAGAATCAGCTACTCTTCCTCTTCTCCACCCTGTCACCATCAACGCCCACGTATCTTCACCAAAACTACATTCCTCTCATCTCCACCTACTCTGTAAAGAATCTCCACGTTCAAGCTGCTGCTACCAGAATAATACAACTGTGCTTGCCACCAGCCTTCTCAAGGTAATTTTGATCGAAGCATCCGGGCTCGTATAGGTCCCAAGCGTTGCAAGGGTGTTATACCGTTCCATGTTTGGGTTCAACTTAGCATATACGATCTTTCTACGCATTTTGATGGGTTGAACGGGTCCTGGGCTACGGCGTTGTTGTCCCCGACCGAACGACCAGCATGTCTCCCCATTCGCGAGTATGCTCGACATAAATGGTCAGTCACAGTTGAGGGTGGGGGATATTATCCATAGAAATGGACTGTTCACTGATCAGGAACTGGATACTCACCCAGCGGGCGAATATATAGTAACGATCCATCTCTATGATAGTTTGACGGACATTTCCCTCCTACAGCTAAGTCGTGGGTAAAGAACTGTGTCTACATAATGCCCGTATCTTCACTATAAGCAGAATATACCGAACTACAGAGCTCCCCTACTTCTTGAACAAACACTCCCACACCCCTCCTTTGAACCAACTCTTATCTTTCTCCCAGGCTTTGACAATAAGATCTCTCCCCAGCCTCACGACATCAGTAATCTGCCCGTCTGTCCCCCATCCAGGGACCGTACTGCCGAAGTAGATCAAATGGGTCCCTACGTGAATTAACGTCCGGAATGCCATTTCTTCACTCAAAGCAGGATACGCTTCCGTGATACCCTGAATAATCCACACTCCAGCATCGATATCTTTGTAGTGTTTTAGCTCATACAACTCGGCCATCATTTGGCCTAGATCAAGAGCCCGAGTACCACACTGAGCGAGTTCCCAGTCGATGATGAATAAGGGAGTGTTAGAGTACTGTGTATCCAGTGAAGTTTTCGGAAGTATGATACTGACATTATTAGTAACCCTGCTTCTCCTGTTGAACCTGGAGGGAGGCCAAAAAAAAAAAAAAAAATAAAAAATAAAAAATAAAAAAAAAATAAATAGATAAAAAAGAAGGGTAAGCCGGGGGTAGGAAAGAGAAAGATACAGCGGTACTTACTTCCCCGACCAGAAGTCCCCATGGATCACTCCAAATCCCTCTCCATCTTTCCTTCCCGACTCACTCTTTGCCATATCCCTGACCTTCTCGAAAACGGCTCGGCTGCCCTCCAGTATCTCAGGGTACTTGCTGACCATGTTTATCAAATTATCATAGTTTATGCTGAACTTCAAATCCCGGAAGAAGTGGTTCTGCTCTAATTCCAGAGCCACATCAGCCTGTGCTGGCTCCTTGGCCCATGAATGAAAGGAACTCAGCCAGTGCCCCAATGCCCGGCCAAGAGACACCGCCCATTCACGGGGCACAGTTCGAGCTGAGCTGGGCGACACAAAAAATGATTTTAGATCTACGGAGTCAGGAAGATCTTCCATAACTTGGGTGTGGGTGAGCGGATTGAATGAGTATATATGGGGTGTTTTTGCCGTGAATTGGCTGGTTGCGTCTTCATCGTTCGTGATTTTCGAGCTGGGGAAGTTATTAAGTGAGGTTAAAATGGATTTTTCGATGAGCTGGATGTTAGAGTATTAGCCAAGATAATTCGTCGTGTGAGAGGACAGGAACAGGTACACAGCGTTGGGCGGATAATTTAAATTCGCGATTTGATGCTATATAGTCCTCTGTATGCTTGATGACAACGGTTGTGGTTCCATCTTGACGTGGACGAAGCAGAGTGCCACGAAAGACGAAGTTGGCGGTCCCACCGCTTAATTGCTCAACAGATGAGCAGACATATGGAGTCGTGGAGAGCTCCGATAGTATAGTTTCTGGTGATATTTCGCTGTCGGCCATGATGGCGTATATTAAACAGATGAGAATCAGGACGTCTTCAAGAAAGTACTATATCTTGATATTGGGTATATGTGATCATCTAGGGGGGATAAAACACGTAGAAGTCGTGATAACTTGGTTATATACTACTTAGTAGGTGATGAAGAGCCCCTCCAAAAGAAGTAACGTAGTAAGGATTCCGTCTCCACATTGAGGTGGCCTTCAATACGAGGCATCGATGACTCACGAAGCATTGTGTGAATCAGTCGGCGTCCCGATTTGGCAATCATGCCGTGTTCTTCACCGGTAAGAACAATAGCGATCCATATAGTAGGTAATAGTTACTATTTTTCGAATTCACCAAAAGGGACTGAGTGCTCATGACATACGGCATCGGTTTGGAAAAAGGCCGACTCATCAGGGCACATGTAATGATACTCCACTACTACTAGTAGTAACTGTACCAGGGTAACACTAGGGTATCAAAACCTCGCTTTTGTACAGACAGTATGTGTCGCAAGGACTGCAATTCATAGGCGAAAATCTAATGAAAACATTATCAAATTTGTCCTTTCTCAAGTTGCTTTTTCTCTGGAATGTCACCGTTTATTGCGTGAGCCCCCGATTACAACTTGTATTCCGTTATGTTATTGTACATATCTTTCCTCTTGTCACATACCCCTCAAGCGCAGTAGGTCTGCAGTCCTATCTTCGGCAATAAAGATGCCTGGAAGAAGTTCAACAGCCAATTTCCCCATCTCAGTCAGAATCAAAACATGGCCGCATGATAGGTTCAACAAGGCTTTCCCTACATTATCTCACCTTCAGCAGAAGAGCTGATCAAAGTCACGAATCGATAAACAACTGCTCATCGTGCTCAGGAGATGCATTAAAGTCAGGTGAGTTAGAGTCATGCAGAAAATCAGAAAAGAACTTGTCGGTGTCCTCAGTCGCCTCCAAGTACGCATTTGGAAGCATATATGCCTAGCCCAATGTTAGTGTTGGCCAGGTTTTGAGCTGTGTGAGCTTCCTCTTGGACCACATACCTCGACATCTCTGAACATCTTGCGACGTTCAAGGTCAGCAATATCGCGAATCGTATCAGCTACTTCGGTATTGTTCAGAAACATGGCAACATGAACAAACATATCCTCGAAAGGAGAGATAAAAAGACCCGGCCCATATTTGACCAGAGCATTGACGACAAAAGTCGTTCCAATATAGCAGGCCATGAGGAAAACTCCACGGAACAGCGCCTCGTCTTGGAGCTGGTCATTAAGACCCATCTCCAGTAAAGCTCGTACAACAGTCGATCTACCCTGACGGATAGCGTACATGAGCTCTAGCATCCCGGTCTCTTGGATATTCACATGGGCCAAAAGACATTTGACAATGCTCACTCGGTTCAGCAAGTCAGCGACGTCAAGCGCAGAATAGCCAGCGTAGCTAACGGCATCGCAATCTGCTCCCATCGCAAGCAATTCAGTAACCCGCTCAGCATCATCCAGTAAGCAGGCAACGTGCAACTCGCGTGTAATATTGAAGGAGGTCCTTGTTGGGCGAGGTGGGTGGGAGTAAGTAGGCTCTGCAGTGGTGCCATTCATTTTGTCCACGGTTTTCTCAGTCACTGCGCATAGGCTACCCTGTTAGGATGCGGTGTCCTTCATCTGACAACGCGGTATGTTATATATGACTTTCAACATGGGGCAGTATTAGAGGAGGCGGGCCAAGCTTACCTGCTGCTCTTTAGTTCTGTTGCAGTTCTGGGATTAAAGGTCCAAAGCTGACTTCGTACACCAGAATTCTCTTGATATTTTACATACCCCTTCTAAATCATGACTGTTTGGAGACAGCCTTGCAAAGAAGCTAGTTAGGGACGTTTTCCCAGGCACTTATCCCTGATACCCCGTTTCAATGGTGAGACAAACAGATGATAGAATCGCACGTTATCGGTGATGTATATGCAGATTGTTGTCAGTTGTTGAGGACCGGGAGATTGTCATTTTAAAAAAGGATCAGAAAGCATCTCCAATGGCGCGATTAGAGGCTGGTAGGGGTGTTGACCGATTTCCAAGGTTAGCATTATGGGCTGGGTGTTCACTTCCAATCACTCATTCACTGGGACCGCTCTTCAATTACACCTTGTGTTGAGAAGATTAGCTTACTATACCACTGCCAATTGGGGCAGAGGAGGTCTTTTAGAGGGCGTCTTCGTCTTCCTTTTAGTGCTAAGAGCGCTGATAAAGTAGACGAAGGTATATACACTAGGTAGCATGAGCCCGATCCTAGGCAGACAGAGTAAGATAGAGAAACTCGGTAGGTAACACTGAGCTAAAGCCAGGCTATTTCTATGGTTTTTTGTTGACACGGAATTGAATCGGGTGTTATTTGTGCAGATACCGTGAATATAAGCAAAGCTAGTCAAAGTGAAAGAAACTTATCTTACCCTGCATGGCTCAGGTATACAGAATTTCTATTCTTCATGATTATAGTGTCTCAATGACTGCCGACTGGCTATGTTATACTGTCCTGTATCAGCACGGCTAATAATTGACCTTAAACACCATGTGGCTAAACATCCCCCAGTCCAGCTTGTTGCGTTGAAACCGTGAACAACAGAGTGGATATGACTTCAAGGTTGACTATGAGACATTAAGCTAGCTAGCTAAGGTAGCGAGACTATAGACGTACTACGTCAGCTAGACATACATAACTTTGGGAAGAAGCCCGCTTCGATTCATAAAGTGAAAGCCCCCCAGTGCTCAAGAGTTGTTTGAGTCTTAGCGAGTCTTCGGTATCAAACCTCGAAATGTAGTTAGCCTTGTTAGTTTCATAGTACATGTTTGGCTCCCGCAGCAAAAGCAATCTCGATAGTTGCGGGCATTGTTCATATCGCGTCCTGATCGCTGCACATGTCAACCTTGGATAATGTTTTTCTAAACTGGGAGATAACCATAAAGATCGCGACTGCGGTTGGGAATGACAAACCGTGGATAACCGGTATAGCGGGGGTCGAAACAATCGAGTTCATTTATCTCTTCTGAAAGTATTTGAAGAGCTGGGCTCAGACCATACGGTGTGGCATAGCAGTGTGTGGGTGTATATATATATTTTTATATACGATAGCATTATATATTCACGAACGAGTAGAGTTGGAAACTCACGCTGCAGTTTAGTTGGCTTAAGAATGACTTCAATTTGAAATTTAAATGCTTAATTCAGCAAATTGGACGACAGGAAATGAGGTGGTTTTTTATGAATCAAAAGGAGAGAGAAAATAAAAAAAAAAAAAAAAAAAAAAAAAATCAAGAGCTGGTCAAACAAAACAATACCCATATGAGAATTATTTATGGTTCCCCTCTTCCTTTCCCTTCGCCCCCTCCTGCTCCTGCTCCTCCTCCCTCTCCTTGTCTCGGCGATCATCCTCCTTCCCCAAAGCCCGCACCACTTCCTAACCCCAACAACATCAGAGTCTCAGCGTGTTCCAGCCCACGAGACTGCCTAGGGTTCATTCAAGTTTAAAGTCAATATACGTATCCTTTCAATACGGGCTTCAGTTGGGCTTGCCTGGTAGCTCCGAACTTGGGACACTCAAGTTCCATTTGGAGCTGCAGGCCGAGAATTTGCATTCCAACTTTGAACTCCACCGACTCACGAAGCTTGACAACGCTGCCAAGAATTTTCTATTCACACCTACCTCCTCGGCCTGGACCAGCAGCCAGACCTCTATTACGGAAAACTTCCCTTTCAACTCCTGCTGGCCGGCGCAACGTGATGACGAACGCTACTCCATCCCCTCCTCCCGGTCCTGCCACAAAACCGTCTCCGAGTGTACAATCGACTCCGACATCCACAGCTGGTACCAAGCGCAAACGAGGTTCCGCAGGGAAATATTACGCGGTCAAGGCGGGATATCAACCTGGGGTTTACTATGCATGGAATGACTGCTTGACCCAGGTAACCGGGTACAAAGGTGCAGTGTGTAAGGGACTCTATACCGCGTTGATATGATGTGCGGGTGCCCGACTAACGGAGGCTCCAGTTCAAGCATTCTCGACGTTAGAAGAGGCAAATGCATTCCTTACAGGCTCAAAACTACCGCCAGCGCCGGGCGCCACTGCTTCCAGCACAGAACCTAGTCGATTTTACGGCATACAGCGTGGGCGAGTACCCGGTGTTTATACCGACTGGGCAAAAGCTCAGGAGCAGATCAAGGGATTCGCACGACCGCGTTATAAGAAGTTTTCCACAAAGGAAGAGGCCGAAGCCTTTGTAAAACTGGGTCAAGCCAATGGTGCTTCGTTCGCTGGGAACACTTCAGAGATACAGAAACTCCCTGGAGCACCCGGGATATTGAGCGACGTACTAAAGGACGAGCAAGGCTCCCCCATAGAGCCAGGGGATGGCCCATTGCCTCCCGGGGCAGAGGATGGGTTCGACCCAAACGTACTTTTGGACCCAAAATCAGGAAAGGTGGTCTATAAAACGAAGGAGCAGAAAAGTGTAACAAAGACGAAGGCAACTGGTCCTCCCGGGATGTTGCGAATTTATACGGATGGTAGTTCGCTGAAGAATGGCAGAGCGCTTGCGTCGGCGGGAGTTGGCGTTTATTTCGGACCCGGGGACAACAGGTTTGTTACTCTTTTGTCGCCACCATTTCTATTGGTTGTCACCTTACTGACGCTGCTTTTCCCCAGCAGAAATGTCTCGGAGCCCCTGAAAGGTAGCCGTCAGACGAACCAGCGTGCAGAACTGACAGCTATCCTTCGAGCTCTTGACATAGCTCCACGTCATCGAGATGTGACAATCTTCACAGATAGTCAGTATGCGATAAAATGTGTGACGGTGTGGTATGTCAAATGGCAGCGCAATAAGTGGCTTACGTCGGATAACAAACCGGTTGAGAACAAGGACTTAGTCGAATCAATTCGTGTCAAAATCGAGGAGCGGGATGAGCTTAAAGTTAAGACACTATTCGAGTGGGTTAAGGGGCACAATTCGGACCCGGGAAATGAGGCAGCTGACCGTCTGGCTGTTAATGGAGCGCAACGGGGGGTATCTGAAAAGGCAGCAGCTATGGAAGCGGCCAAGAATATCCCCGATGAAATATTTGACTATGATATCTAACTCGATAACGCCTTTTTAACCCTCCGTTTCTTGGCCTATACTTCGCCACCTCGTTTCCCTTCACTCTTTGCTCTTCTTCTTCTTCTTCTTCCTTTTTATTTTATTTTTTCTTTTTTTTCTCCCCCTTCTCAGATGATGATGACTATGATGCTTTGTTGTCTGTCCTTAAAGGAGTCAGGGCTCTTTTTATCTTGTGTCTTTATGAAAGTGGTCTGGGAACTGACATACCACCATGATGATATCCTGGGATGGAAATACATTATCGAATCCAATGAGAGAAATAATAATCGATAAAATTGATCACATAATCTCACGTACGACTAGGAGAAATAATAATCGATAAAGTTGATCACATAATTCTCACGTACGACTAGTAGTACGTACTACTTAGTAGAATTACCGGCCAGTCTGCTAGGCTATTTATCTACTTCCCGTTAGGGTAAAGTCGAGCAAGTCACAAGAACAAGCTCCGGCCCCGATTTAAATTTAATCGTCCCCAGATTTAATCTATTATCGATTGATTTCGTCTTTTGATTTTGGTCCCCTCTCCACCTCTGTGAACCCCACGTTGAAAATACTTCCTACCGGCCTTCGGCTTTAGCACTTCTTCGTGTACACCTCCTTTTTTACCTCGAGAGAAGCTGTCTTGCTCTCTCTCTCTCTGTGTGTGTGGTGTCACTGAACCTGTCAAGTCTCGGCCGCACCCCAGCATTCCTGTTTGAGTTCCCGAGTGTAGACGTGCAGACGTCTCAGATGACAGTGATTCCTACAGTCAGGCAGATCTATACTATGGTTGAATAACATAGGCTTGCAATTTTATCAATCCAAGACAGCGCCTTTTATCTCTGGGCATCAAAACTAAGGATTTTCCATCATTTGGCTTGTGACTCTGACAAACATTGAAGAGAACTTTTGAGGCCCTTAGGTAGACGCACCTACGGATTTGCTGTTGCGCTATCGTGAAGCTACATTCCAGACAACCCGTGACTAAAGGATCTCACAAGCTTCTGGAAGGGGAATCATGCCGACCCTTGCGTTGATCAACTTCAACATTGTCTGCGCCACGTTGGGTGGGTTTATCTCGGTCTTTGGCTTAGTTTCCTACTTGTTCAAGGAGAGATTTTATTTGTCTGAAGCATGTTCGTTACCCTCTGTATAGATTACCGCCAACGCCACTGACAACGACAGTAATCTCATTATTGGCTGGGATTATCTTCTCTCCACATGCAGCCAATTTTATAAGACCTAAGGAATATGCGCTCGGCTCAGAACAAAATCTGGAGGAGATTACAATGTACTTCACCAGACTAGTTCTTGGGGTTCAGTTGGTACTTGCCGGGGTCCAACTTCCTAAACGCTACCTGCAACTAGAATGGAAAAGCCTATCATTACTGCTGGGGCCTGGCATGGCTGCCATGTGGCTATGTAGCAGTCTTGTCATTTGGGCCATGATCCCTAACTTTCAGTTTCTACACGCTCTCATAATTGGCGCATGTGTAACTCCAACTGACCCGGTACTTTCCAACTCAATTGTAAAAGGTAAGTTCGCGGACAAGAATGTCCCTCGGCCACTTCAAAGGATCATTGTTGCTGAATCAGGGGCCAATGATGGCCTTGGATATCCTTTTCTATTTTTTGCTATGTATCTGCTCAAATACACGGGCATGGGAGGCGCCGGGTATAGCGGAGGCGCCGGGAAAGCCATGGGACTGTGGTTCTACGAAACCTGGGCTTACACAGTGATATTAAGCGTTGTATATGGGATCACTGTCGGCTGGGTTTCTAGAGAATTGCTTCACTGGGCAGAAGAGAAGCGCTATGTCGACCGCGAGAGTTTCCTCGTCTTTGCTATCGCCCTTGCAGTAAGTAAGTCTACCCCTGGAAGCACCCAGCAATTACTGACGCAGCGTTGACTATAGCTTTTTATTGTGGGTACCTGCGGCATGATTGGAACAGACGACCTTCTGGCTTGCTTTGTAGCAGGTAATGTTTTTACTCAGGAGTAACGGCCCTTCCCTCTTTCTACTATGGCTCGTCATGATGCTGATTTCGATAGTGACTGGTTCCGCCTCGAAACGATGGACGATTCACTGCAACCAACCATTGATATGCTTTTGAATTTGGCCATCTTTATGTGGTTCGGTGCCGTCTGCCCATGGTCCTCCTTCCTGAACAACAATATTATCCCAATCTATCGCTTGATCTTCTTGGGAGTCCTGATCCTTCTCGTTCGCCGGATGCCGATCATCTTCGCAATGCACAAGTATATCGGCCAAATCGAGCACCTTCTTCAAGCAGCCTTCGTTGGATTTTTCGGTCCCATTGGCGTCGGTGCCATCTTCTATCTATCGGTCTGCCGAGAGTTCTTACAAGGTATCATCGTTGATGGCAAAGTCCGTGATGATGCACAGAAGGTTTCCGAGGCTGTTGATGTTGTCGTCTGGTTCTTAGTCATCTGCAGCATTGTAAACCGCACCTTAACCTTTCAACCCTTGTTGAGCCTAGTTTCTAACGGACATACAGGTTGTGCATGGTCTTTCTATACCGTTGGTGAAAGCGGGGTATCATCTGCCGCGGACCATTTCCCACGCACTCAGTGTTGGTTCCACGCCCGAGGCAGAGCCGGTGCCGATCGCGAATGTACAGCATACCCACAGCACTGCAACACAAGACAACAGTCAAGGACGTAAACGGCCCGGCGCACCTCGGTCTACGACGTTGCAGATAGGCCGGTCCGTCGCAAGAGCACAATTGACGGATCAACAGCAACTAGGTACAAAACATGAAGGAGAACCCGAAAGACCCGTAAACTTGGTAATGCAAGAACCTGGCAATGAGGCTACCTCAGGCGGCAATACGCTGGGAGGTACGGAGTAGTAGCCGTTGATTCACTAGTGCCAATGTGATGTGTGATGGCCGCGGGAACTGATCTGCCGATACATTCAACATGGATGGGCCTTTATTCCGTTGCTGCTATTGTTCAAGACATGCCAATCGCACACTCTTTGGGTAAGGGGAGGTCTACTCTGGTGCATTTTTACAATTCTTGTATATTTTGAAGGTCATATAGTACAGTGGAGATTTTGTACTCCACATCATATATGGGTACTGTGACCCTTGCTATTGTGCCTGGACGATTATAGATTGGCGACAAGCACCTCTACGATTATCCAGAGACGAACAAGTTTTAGGATATTGTCATGATCTCAGTATGTGAATGGCTCAGAACAGTAAACTTTTGTTCAGTTATAACAAAAAGGTCTTTTCATTGGAAGATCACGACACGACTATGATGGGTCGAATGTAGAAATAATACTTGATATTCCCTAGGGAAACGCTTTTGGTCATCGTAAAACTCCATCCCATCCCTCCTTTTTCTCTCTCTACACCGCCATGATATCCTGCACTTCACCGCTAACATGAACCCACCATACCTCGTCATTAAAGAACATAAGGAATGATAGCGAGATGATGGAGATAGATAAATCGGAGGGAAAGTAGAAAGAATAAAAAGGAGTCAAATAGACATCGACAAGGTTGGTTCGTTCCATAAGAACCAGTAAATGCTAGGATCTTGTTTCGTTGCAGCATCGTCCGAATTCCCGTTTCCGGACGGAGCAGCCGACCACGTCAAATCACATCAGACAACCACCCACCCTCGATCGACTTGTCTATTGTAAAGGAAATTCATGCAGTCGTTATAACCCCATCCCACGCCCACACGTCAGAAACCCACGTGCATCCGAGAAGCAAACCAAGGGCTATGCGAGGAAATTGGGTATATATCAGCGCAACATTCCACCAGATACAACACCGCAATTACAGACTCAAGCAGAACAAGGAAGATGAATCGGTAGGTGGGAATATCATCACATACAGAATTGGAAGAAGATGCAAGAGGAAGTGGAGGACGTTCAGCTTAAGTTGCAAAACACTAGGCAGCAAGAAAGAGGGGGGGGGTACAAAAAGAAAAACAAAATTAAGCAATCAGTTGAAAAGCTGCAAAGATGATCCGAATTACCAATGATGACAGGCTTTAGGCCCTTTAGTGGTCGGTCATCTTTGTAAGCGTGTGTGGTTTCGGACAAGTAGTCGGTCGCCGAGATCGCTACAACAAGCAACCGACACAAAATGTCAACTGAGATACTCTGATGAGTGATAATCCATACCAAATGGAGAGTGCCATCAGGCATAATTGGTATAATCAAACGTAGAACAATCTGCTACAGCAGATAATAAGGTAGGAGCAGTGTATTTAGGTCGAGAATTCCTTGAAAGTGGCCTTTTGCTTTTATCTTTTAGTAAGAGATTGTCGAGATTTCCTCCTATGCGCTCCTCATAAATCATGCAATGCGCTCGTAGAACAGCAGGTATGCAACCTTATTGTCCTTGGACCCGTATCGTCCAATTGGAGTCCTAGTCCCGGAAGGTGCTTTAGACGTCGCTGGAGCTCCATTGGTAACTGCTGAAGTGGATTTTTTGCTTGTGTGATTACCGGAGCCTGTTCCATTGACCTGACTCCAACCTCTCTCATTATCAGACTGGTCCAAATCATCAATTTGCTCATAGATATTCGTGTTGGTGTCGCGCTTATGCTGTTCAAGGGCTGCCGCAAGCACCTTGGGGTCTTCTTCGCCACCGGCTTCCGCAACATCCTCGCTTCTGACACGGCGAATGACAGTGTCATCAAGGCGAATCCATTCACGACCATCTTGGCGACGGACATCGACAGTATAATGGCCACCACTTGCGTTCTTGCCGTGGTGGTAGATGACGCCAATGAGTCGGTACTTGGGCAGTCCACCCTGGGCCATCATGATATTGCGCCTGTTAGGAGGTAATACTTCGCGAGGGATCTCCAAGTCAAGAGGATATCCAACTTTCTTCCAGATTTTTTGGGTCCCTCTGGTAACGCTATCGTACTGGAAGCGTTTGAGGTGAAGAATAAGAACGGGTGGTAGATTCTCAATGAAGATCTGTTTCGTTGCTGTGACATTCGGGCCGCGCGAGGAGTTGAAATCTCCTTGAATACTCTCCGGTTTTGTCAGCCCCTTGAGAGCATCGACAATGTTATTGATCTCAGGTGAACCAATATCCAACTGTAAGGGTTGGTAAGGCTCCAAGGTTACAGAAGTCTTGTTCCCAGGTACTTTGAATTCAGACCGGATTTGCCCACCGAATATCCTCATGATAGGTGATTCATAAGACATGTGACCAGAAGATCTTGTAACCGCAGGTTTCTGCTTATGACCAACCTCTAACCACCCATCACCAGACTCGTCATCAGCTGCAGATGGCTCTTCGCTCAGAGATGCTGCACCATCAGTCTTCGTCGATGGCGCATCCTTTGCGGCACGAGCACATTCTTCGTGCATTTCCTCCAAAAGGAAGCCCAAGAACTCTTGAGCATCTTGTTGATGTCCTCGCTGTATGTTTGGATAATTAGTCAACTGAGCATATATTGGCTGAATTAATAAGGAAGAGCGTACGCGCATGTCTCGAAAGCGTGGCAACTGCCGAATCACCTGATAAACAAATTCTGGGATAAACGCATCTCCATATTGCTCAAGTTCATTGGGTTTCAACCTTAACCTCAACTGTTCCTCAGAATGAGCAGCGTCAATAACACGAAACTCTTTCATAAACATAATCCTAGCAAATTACAAGTTAGTATCAATCCTCGGGCAAACAAATATAGTGATACTAACAAAGCATCAATCATTGGGAAGTCACTCTGGAAACTATGTGATGCTCGCCGGCCAATATGATCCAAGAACTGATAAAAAGGTACACAAGAAACCAAAATTTGGAGAACCTGTTGTGTCCAAAAAGTCAGTGAGCTTTCACACGTTTGCAGTAATTGTCGTAACATACAGAGTTCATATAGCACATATTCCCGGTATTCACAAGTCCCCTGGGCTCAAGAAACGCAGTCTTGTCGCTATACTGGGAGACATCATCTCCCATGTTCACCAATACATCTGCAAGAGATTCACTCTTATGTTTTACCACGCCGTTTGATACAGCAGATGAGGCACCGGTGACGCCTGCACTTTTCGATTGATTCTTGGCTCGAACTAGGTCCGCCCAGGACTTTGGAGCTGTACGAACAGGGGAGGGTGGTTTCGGTGAACCTTCCGAAGTAGTACTCTCTCCCTGTTCTATTGGGCGCTCGGTAGAAGTATCTTCAGCTGTCCTACTTGCGATATTGGCAACTGCTCCGGGCGATTTTCGTGTTTCTGACGAGCGGCTGGCATCATCTTTCGTTTCCTGTCGCGGAGCGCCAGGACCCGGGACAACGGGGACAACAGGAACTACAGGAATTGCTGGCTTTGATCCTTTGGATTGCGACTGAGGACGGACAGAAGATTGAACAGCCGAAGCCGGGGTGGTGGGCTGTGTGGAATTCGCGACCGATGGTGCAACAGACAGTGTTGGTGTTTGAGGTTCGGACGGAGTCTGAGTATGCGGCTCTACATACTTCGTCGCACCTTGTCTTCCATCATGGCCGTCCTGCTGGGTGTCCTTTGCCAGCAGTTCAACCGAAACAGAAGACTGAAGGGCGCGGCTTTTTCGGCGTCTGCGGGAAACTCTGGCGGGGAACGGACGGTCTGGAACAGAGAGCCAAGGGAGCTGAAAATGTTGGTCAGAAATTGAGGACTATGCTATAGGAGGCGCTTCAAAAAGCTTACCGGCGCACGGAAAGGCTTGACGGGGGTGGAAACCGTGGGAGCAACCGTGGGAGCATTCTCGGGGGCTGAAGCGGAAGGCGAAGACATAATAGGGCTAGTCGTGGGGTGGATGGGAAGGACGGCAGGAGATTGCATTGGCATATTTATCGGAGCGGGCGCTGGTCCAACAGGAGACATAGTGGACTGGAGTGGAGTTGAAGTCCTGGCGTGCATGGGGAGCGATGGGGGTGGGATAGGAGCCGGAGCCATAGCAGGTTGAGGAGGATAGGTGGAGACATACATCGGTGCATACGGCGGCTGAAATGGGCGTGGATGCGGCTGCATTTGAGGGTAAGGAGGGAACCAGTGAGGATATTGCTGTGTATAAGCGGGGGGAAGATGGCCGTTCATGTGAGGATATCCCATGTACGCGGGAGGAGAGCGCATATTGGGGGGGCCTGTAGAGTAAGGAATGTCCTGCTGCCGCCGGGGAGTAGGCATGGGTGGCTGCCCATGGGGCATCGCGGGCAGATGAGGGTTCATCATGTCTAGGCACGTCGGGAAGTCGCCTGGACTATTCAGCCACGCGTTGCCTCAATGGGAGCCATACGATGTAAGACGGGGGAACCAAGATGATGGGGCTTTTTTCACCCGTCTATGCAGCCATCCTATCTTCCAGGCCGGTGACCGTGAGTTAGGATTGAAAATCGTCGGCTAAAGCTTGGCGCTGGTAGTCCTGTGGAGGCCTGAAGGACTCATCAGTTGGGAGATGCGCGATTGATTAAGGAGAGGAGAGTGAGAGACACCAACCTGATGCAGGACACTTCCTAACAATCAAGTTATAATTGACTATACCTCAGACAGATACCCGAGGAACCAGCAATAGGAGAGGGAGGGGAGGGGAGGCGAACTAGACTCGCGGCAAGCAGAACAACGGGGAAGGATGCGTTGGAGCTGAGATGAGATGATGTTTTTTTGGGTGGGCGGCACGTGCCTGAGGCTCCAGTTATATGCCGCCAAGAAAATGACATACTCGCCCCTCCTCGAGATTGTCCCTCTCTCTCTCGTTCTTTAGGAGAAGGATCGGGAACCCTGGTGCTTCTCCTCGCCTGGTGCTGCCCCTCGGGGTTCTCACTGTGATGATTCTGCCCATCCTTATCTTGCATTATTTCATATCTTGACATTGTGAGTCTGCTGCGTCGACGGCAAAGGCTCAATTCTGCCGCGCTATCCTTCCAATCACTGCTTTCCACTCTCCTCACCACCGTAGGAGAAGGGCATCTTATTGAATCGGAGTGGAAGGAAGAAATGTCGTCCAACTTTGGCCAGACATCAACCCCTTCGAAGGCAGTCAACATCCCGAATCAGTCAGGATCTACGACATACCACTCCCCTTCCTCGATTGATAGCGGTTCTCAACGACGCGCGGGAGGCTCTGGTAGTTTCGGAGCAGGCTTGACATCGAGGAATACAAACACTCCGAGAAGCAACCAGTCCCGGAAAAGTCAACATAAGCGACAAAGGCGCCCTCGTTTACTAGATGATGAAGAGTATAGCGAGTCTGTGGGTTATCCCTAAGTCATTTACACACCTTTCACCGTTGATCCAAGCGAGTTAACTAGCATGATAATATACAGGCCATCATGAGATCGACAAACAGCCGAAAGGGACAAACGTCCATCACTCATCTAATGAATTTCTCTCTCCCCCCTCGTCCTCAGTATCAACCTCCACCGCGGAACATTCGTCGATATGCGTCATGGGGGTTAGGGTCCGGACACCATGCCATGGACAAAGCTCGTTACGTCCATGCGAACTACCGGTTTATTGTGACATCGAACCGAGGCTACCATGCACAGGCAGCCAACGCTGACGTCCACCTGGACTGGGATTCTGTACTTCAGGTTTTAGTCTCGGCTCAGACTCAGTCTGCCAGCTGTCCAATCTGCTTATCTACTCCAGTAGCACCTCGAATGGCTCGTTGCGGCCATATATTTTGCCTTCCTTGCCTTATCAGATATATGCACTCGACCGATGAAGAAAACTCGCTGCCTGAGAAGAAGCCACGATGGAAAAAATGCCCTATTTGTTGGGACACGATATATATTACGGAAACACGCCCCGTACGATGGTTTCGTGGTCAAGAAGGTGACCTACCTTTTGAGGGTGGCGACGTTGTTTTGAGGCTCGTGAAAAGAGAACCAAGGAGCACTCTGGCACTGCCCCGTGACGGTGCTGAAAGTATCGGGCCGGATGAGGATATCCCATGGTACCATGCCGCTGAGGTTGCTGATTATGCTCGTATTATGAAAGGAGGCGAAGACTACATGGTCGGCCAATATGACAGTGAGATAGAAGACCTCCGCCGCCAAGAAGCAGAAGATGAGGTCCTGTTCGGCGACGAGACAACATGGACGCAAAAAGCGATTGCAGCCATCAATGACGCCAAAACAAAGGTGAAGGGAATTGGTAACCCGCCAGGTATCTCGCAGCAGCCTACAGCGATCAACATACCAAAGGATTCCAGTCTTGCTCAGTCACCGACTGATGAGGTTGCGATAATTTACAAATCACAGCACGATTCTAAATCCGGACAAGTCACCTCGACTGAGCAGCCGGCGCAACCAGATGCCAGCCCAGATGTGGCAACTTCTATGCCAGGCATACATAGTGAAACAGATCGTATGACACAGGCGTTGAATCTTGTCAATATCAACTCTGTACCTGCGGCGAAAGCCAAACAGAGAGATCCTGGCACTGGTCGGGTTTCAGCGTCGTCTGATCACCCATTCTACTTTTATCAAGCACTACCCCATTTCTATCTCTCGCCTCTTGACATCCGCATTCTAAAGACTGCATTCGGCGATTATTCATCGTTCCCTGCGACCATCCTTCCTCGCGTTGAACACATATCCACTGGTCATATCGTTGACGATGAGCTCAGAAAGCGGGTTAAATATCTCGGTCATCTCCCACAAGGGTGTGAAGTAAACTTTCTCGAATGTGACTGGCGGGATGTGGTTGGGCCAGAGATCTTAGAGCGCTTTGCGGCCGAAACGGCGAGGAGAAGAAAGAGAAATAGGGAGAAAGAGGCTCGCGAAGAAAAAGACCGGGTTCGTGCTCAGAAGGAGGATGAGAAACATTGGGCTGCCGTTCGTCGCAATAGGAGGTCAAGCATTAGCGTTACTGACCCTTTGTTCTTTGATCACGACTTCCAACCCTTAACGGGCGGTGCTTCGGGCCCTGGCCCCTCAAATTTTGGTTCTTCTACATCGCCTCCCGAATCCTCACATCCTGGAGCTGCTGATTCGTCATCAACCAGTCCTCCAGGCGTTCGCACCGTGTGGGGGACAGCCGCTGTTCCAACACTCGCCCAGCAAGCAGGTTCACCTCTAGGGGCTGCTCCTCGCGATGGTTGGCTTGAGGGGTGGGAGGAGGAGTTGTTTGCCCAACAGGAGCACGAATTGCTGGCTCAAGCCGCTACAAATGAAAATAACCCTTCCACTTCCGGTGGCGGAAAGAAGAAAAAGAACAAGAAGATCACACTCATGTCGACTAACATTCAAAGAGGCGCCTGAAGGGAAACCCCCAATGGTTGGCTCTTCTATACTGTATTCCATGCCTTTTCTTCCCTCTTTGCACTTTCCTTCTTACTGCCGATTCACCTATTGGTTTAGCCTTTGGACATGTTATGTTCTGCTTAAAGGAGTGTAGGCAGGAGGAGACAACGATAGGAGTCTGACGGTCGGTTATACTGTGAAAGGTATACATATTGAATTATTAACCTAGAATATGTTATGGGCAAGCATTTTTTTTTTCTGATATATAGCGCGGACACCTTGTTATAGAAAGACATTGTTAGGTAATTGTGGTATCCTTTTTCTTGACAGAATTCCTCTGCCACGCGAATTAATCAGTATTATATACCCAGACCCAGCATCCGCTGTATTGTGTGCATCTATTCGAATGGTAATTTATCCAGATATTGAAGTTGGGGCGTGAGCACTGAAGGAACCTGATGCACATAGGTACTACTAGCTATGTATTCCGCAGCTAGAGCTCAAAAACTATCGTGAAGGCGTTGAACCAAGTCTTGGTGAAAGTAGTCTCGAAAGGTGCTAGGTTCTAGTACCTTTAGTGGTAAGAGGTCCATAGACTAGGCTAGTGCTAAGGCACCTTTATGGGGACGCTATAAGGACGATGAATGGCCGAAAATCTTACCCGACAAGGTAATTAAACTAAGGTACGGAGTAATGAATTGTTGTTCAAAACATTCTCCTTCTCCCTGACTCTGGCTTTTCCCACCATCTTTATATTTTCACCCAATTGCTTTGTCTCAACAACTCCAAATTATTCTATATCATTCTAATCCTCATATGGTTCCAATATCATGACCGTCACGCGCTCTCAGACGGGGAAAACACCCAAGTAAGTAACATTTTTTTGCTGTTGAAAGGGGATGCGGAAACAGACAAGAGGACTTGCCACAGTCTCTACTTTTCGCCGCGTGTCTCTATGTTTTCAGTGCTTCCAAAATGCGTGCGCATCGATACGAACAGCCTTATTGATCAATTGGTTTCATTACCAGGAAAATGGAGCGTCCCGGTTTCATTGAGACCCCAGGTCGTCGGGTTACTCGCAGCAGCGCTGTGGCATCAGAGACAAACACGGACGACACATTCGACTCCGCGGTCGACATGGTGAGGGGATCTAAATCTGCGACTCGTAGACGCACCTCCGGAAAGACCAAGACTGAAGACATTTTGGAGGAGGAAGCGAAAACAGTTGCGACTAACGGACACACCATCTCCACGGAGAAGAAACCTCGGATTGTCGACGGTTGGGAAGAGGGCAAGGATCCCAAAGTTGATTACAGTGGACACTTTGAATTTGGTGGCTCCTGGGGTGTATTGTCTATGATGATCGGGTTTCCAATGCTAATGTATTACATGTGGATTGGTGCCGTCTATTACGATGGAAAGTTCCCTCGTGCCTCGGAAGGACAGAGCACGTTAGCTTTCATCGCGCACCTAGCCAACTTAGTCTACGTGGGTGCCTTCCCTTCTATCAAGGCATGGACTATCTACTGGGTGTTTTTCCTTTTCGAGGGCGCTTGCTACTTGCTCCTACCGGGCATCACTGTTATGGGCCGCCCTCTGCCGCACCTCGGAGGAAAGCAACTGCCATATTATTGCTCTGCGGTCTGGTCTTTTTACACAAGTATCTTGCTGGCTTTGACACTACACTTCACCGGAATTTTCAAACTATATACTATTATCGACGAGTTTGGCTCTCTAATGAGTGTCGCCATCATCTCCGGATTTCTGGTGTCTTTTGTTGCATACTTCTCAGCTTTGGCACGTGGAGCTCAACATCGTATGACAGGTTATCCCATCTATGACTTCTTCATGGGCGCCGAACTCAATCCCCGGATGTTCGGCATCTTGGATTTCAAGATGTTCTTTGAAGTCCGCCTCCCTTGGTATATCCTCCTTTTTGTCACTATGGGCGCTGCGGCCAGACAATACGAAGTCTACGGCTACGTCTCTGGAGAGGTAGGGTTTCTTTTGATGGCGCATTTCCTATACGCAAATGCCTGCTCCAAGGGCGAGGAGTGCATAGTGTCAACCTGGTAAGTCATGATTCTGCTAGCCGCGAAGAAAACGATTCTTAGCCGGTTAACACTAGGACAGGGATATGTACTATGAAAAATGGGGTTTCATGCTAATTTTCTGGAATCTTGCCGGCGTGCCCTTAAGCTACTGCCATTGCACGATCTACCTTGCCAACCATGACCCGGCCACCTATCATTGGAACCGCTACTTCTTGACATTCCTCTATATTGCATATCTCTTCGTATATTGGGTTTGGGATACTACCAACAGTCAGAAGAACCGTTATCGTCAGCAGGAGCGCGGAACTATGGTCTTCCGAAATACGTTCCCGCAGCTTCCATGGCAAACATTGGAAAACCCCAAGACCATCACGGCTGAAGATGGCTCCAAGATCTTGGTGGATGGTTGGTGTAAGTTAACTATATTCCTATACTTGAGTACGAATGGCAGATGAATTGAGCTGACACGTGCACAGACGGCAAAGCCCGTAAGATCCACTACACTTGCGATCTTTTCTTTGCGTTGAACTGGGGTCTTATCACTGGCTTCAAAAGCCCATTCCCCTGGTTCTACCCTGTTTTCTTTGCATGCATGATCTCTCACCGTGCTTTGCGAGATATCCAGCGCTGTCGCAACAAATACGGTGAAGCCTGGTTAGAGTATGAAAGACGAGTCCCTTATCTTTTCATTCCCGTAAGTTCAATCTCACTAAATCACTGGCCGTGGAATATGCGGACTGATCTATTATAAAGTACGTGTTTTGAGAAAACAGCCGTACATGCAAAATGTCAACTAGCTGCCTTACTAGTGGACACGTTTAGAAAGGCTACACTTATGACGGTCCACCTAGAGTATTCCAAGTTCTATGTGGATTGGATGAGTATGTTTCTTTATTACTCACAAGCCGACTCTGCTGAGCATTCCTCTCATGGTGATTGTGCAGAGCCTGAGCATCCACTTCGATTCCCCGATCAATGAGTTCTTTTTAATCTTGATTCAGATTTTAATGTGTATCTTTCGATGTAAATTATTGGTTTCTTTTGGGACACGTGCTTTTCTAACTTGCTCCATTTCTTTATTAATATCTAATCTCGAGGGAAAAAATGATGTACAACACGTGGGCTGGTTTTTGGAACTGGCGTTATACATGATAGCCTTGGTCGCAGGGCAGGAGGCGGAGTCCAATCGATATATTAGGTATATTGGAATTAATCGAGCAATTTACGCACAGCAGCATACGTATGTCGGCATTGACCAGAAGCATATTATTAATAGATTGGCTCTTGATGTATTCTTGGCTCCCGGATGGTCTCTTCTTCCAGTCTAATGTATCAAATCTAAAGATAACTCCCAAGTATATTCGAAACCACGGGCATTTTACATTCTCTAACCAAGCTGATTATTTTGATTGCAAGCAGCTCATCCTGCATCTCTAGTCACATGACTAGGGTCCTCGATCTTATCGGACAATCTTCCCCGCAGGCCCGCAGCTAACTAATTGAACGCTAAATTCTCATTGAATTAAGTCTCCCAGCCCATACCTATCAATCAATCAATCACTGTAACCGCAAATCATCGTACGATTTATATATCGTCTCAGGTAGATATGTTGATTCAAGAGTCTTTCCACGATGTGCCAACCAAGGCAGATGGGAATGGAACCATGCGTGAGGCACCAATTTATCTATTCATCTTTGAGCTTGCAGGCTCAGATGGGGTCTTTTCATTGAGGATTAGAGGTCACCTAGCTAACATGGCGGTGACTATGAAGGCATCTATGTATTCCATCCCACTATCCCTGGATATCCTAAGGCCCGATTCCCTGGCGTAGTGGTATTCAGTGAGATCTATCAAGGTATTTCGTCATTCTCTCCCCAACTTTTCAGTGTCCTAACATCTATAGTGACTGGGCCTGTTTCACGGTTTGCTAGGCAAATCGCTGGTCAAGGATATATTTGTGCTGCTCCCTCTACTTATCACGAATTCACCGGTCCAGAGCCATTGGAATACAATGCCGAGGACACGGATAAAGGGAACAAATGGAAAGTCAGCAAGGTATAATAATATTTAACATTTTGGAAATCTAAGAGACCTGACAGAGAAGTTCTCTGACAAGTATATAGAAATTAGCTGCGTACGATGAGGACGCATCACTGTGTGTCGACTATCTCTTGTCACTGCCCACATGCACTGGTCGTGTGGGCGCGACGGGTATGTGCCTTGGTGGCCATCTTGCGTATCGCTGTGCGTTAGATAGTCGAGTAAAGGCGGCAGTGTGTTACTTTGCAACAGACATCCACAGCAAGACCCTTGCTGCCGGTAAAAACGATGATAGCTTAGCTAGAGCAGAGGATATCAAAGGAGAATTGATAATGGTAAGTCTTTCCTGTTCTATATGAAACTACTTGTCTCGAATGGCTCACGGCAACTTGGTCCCTTCGCTCAAGAAAACCCATCTGTGCAATAGTCTAACGGAAGTGCTAGATCTTCGGAAAAAACGATAACCATGTCCCCCCGGAAGGAAGAGACCTAATTCGTAAAACACTTCAAGACAAGGGGGTCTTGTTTAGCTTTTACGAGGTGGCTTGGGCTCAACGTACGTTACACATTATATTAAGAGAGATAATAACACCTTTGAAATTGGTCCGACTGACATTATCATCCGATAGACGCTTTTATTCGTGATGAACTGAGCAAGGGGCGATATGACCCCGCCATCACCAAGGTTTGTTTCGAGATGCTACTCGAGCTGTTTGGACGGACTCTGAAACTGGACCTGGGTGAGCACGATGGCCGGGAATTGGAGATCGAGGATGTGTGTTGAAAAGCTCGTACGACCTGTAGAACCGCAGGGATAGGTAGTGGTTGCGTATGAATTGGACGATTGCCACTGAAGACTCCATGATTGACCCTCGACTCTAAACCTTGTCAGGCTTCTGAAATGGTTGAAAATATCCTCATATAAGGAACACCTCCGCAAGAAAATTCGTGATCATAACGTATGAGGGTCTAAGTGAAGCAAGGGATGACCTAGTTCCAAGAAAGTAAAACAGCAGTCAAGTAACTGAGTAAGTCCAAGACAGTATAGCTACGATATACACTGCTGTGCAATACAGCCTGACACATTTTGGAATCATGCATTGTGTCTTACAGAAGTTGTGGTTTGACTCCATTGTGTGCGTGGCTGGGTTGCTCTCGCGGGTAGGTACATAGCTAATGCAGAATTATCTGATGTCTCAGGGCAATATGTACCCCAAAAGTTATTGCAGAACATAAACCATTCGTGTTTACTAACTTTTGAGATTCTTTCCTTGCCTATACCGGATTATATCGGCATCGAGGTGGAGAAATAGAGTTTTTTGTTTCAACAAGGGAACCAGAAATTATTCACTACTATACTCGGTAATAAGGTTAAATCCATTGATGTATGCACAATTGACCCAACTCGAGTACACTGAAGACTAGGAATACTACTAGTAAATACTGACTCTGCTGATAGCAATACATCCTTAGGGATGAAGTATACGTCGTCTCTGTGTATCTCCGTCATTTGATCTGTACTGAGGAAAGAAAGAAAAAAAGAAAAAGGGAGGGGCGGGAGTCAGAATCGGAAGGAGAGAAGGTGGATTATCCCTTGGCTGAGATGTCACAGTGGCGCGCAGTGGCTTGTGGTGATAAGTTCCCTTTCATGGAATCGTTTCAGACTCGCACAGAACCGAGAGCTGTGGTTCCAAGGTTACCAGTCGGTTTTGTATTTTCCCAATCTTGACATATTAATATGGTCCGAAGAGCTCGCTGTCTTTTCTTTACATCCTGTACTATATCCGAGATACGGCCAAGTTTTCAAAGATGCCTTAGTAGTTACCTGGGAGTAGTAGTTGAAGATACTTACCTAGGTATGTACTACTGTTAGTAAGTGCCTAAGGTAACAAACAAACATTTCCAACAATCAATGGTTGCACGGCAAAGTTCTTATTGGCAGAGAAACCCGTCGAGTTGAGTTCCTTAAAGTTCAGGCAACCAATATCCCAGAAATAGAAACTGGGGAAATGGACCCAAGGGAACCTTACCCGAGTTCAGGGACAACCCAAACTATTAACCATGGGTGAACCACATCCGATCTATATGTAAGGGTGGAATGGGACAAGTTTAAGATCTAAATACTTCATCCACCACTGTGAATTCGATCTGAACAGACTGAATCCAATCATATCACCATCAACTGATGATCATGGGTTAACCAGCCTCACCAGCCTCGCGTGGTATCCCTGACTGACAGGAAGCCCAGCCAACCATCTTCCACTTCCGACGTTCCTGAGTTGCATCTTTGCTGCAGGGTTAAATTTTTCTTTTTTCTTTTTCATCTAAGTAATCCTTCTCAAATCGGCAAAGAATAAAGTATTAAATTAGTTGGCTGGCCATTGGGTTTGCCCACTTTTCCATCCACTAGGTCTCGGGTCTAGTCCTAAGGCGAGACGAACCGTCATTCTTTAGTGCGCTTTAGCCGTTTTGCGCCTATGAGAATTGTTGGTTAAGAGTTTACCACCTTCCTCTTCCTGCTACAGCACGTTCATACCTTAGCTGTTTTTCTTTTTCTTTTTCTCTTTCTCTATTTTTCCCTCCCCCTCTTTCGACTTCCAGGACCAACACCGCCATCGTCTTTTTTCCCTCCCTCCAACATCCTTCTACATTTTTCTTTCGGCCTGTTCAAAACCTTCTCTTTGTACATAAATGCAGTATACATCGGTCCCACACACAGTACATACGTCGCCGGCTCTCTCACTTGCCCCAGTATCTTGTTAATTTGCTCGGCCTCGCCGTCATTTACTTCCTAATTTGTCCATCTCTCCACCGGTCTCGTCACGCTGCAGAAGTCGATTGACATACAATTTGACGTGTCAATACTCCGGAACATTTTCCTATTAATTCGTGAAATCTTTTGCCCCTCACTCAAGAGACGAAAGGCGTTGACGAGTCCGAATAAAATCAATAAACGATAATCGTCAGCAACCATACCGCTTGTTCTGCGCCTCAGATCTGCGCCGGACCGATCGTAACGGTCCTCAGCGGGTCCGAGGAAATCGACCAATTTAAGCCCCTACACTACCACGCCACCAGCACCACTCCGCGCCCACTTTCTCTTGCTACTACACATCTCGCATGATCTCTCATTTGAACGCTCTCTGAATCATGGGCTCGACGCAATTTGGGAAGTTCCACGTGAGTTCCCGACAAACGCAAATGCCGGCTCCGGAAGTATGCTGACCGCCGATTCTCCATCCATTTCAGGACTTCTGTCGAGATTCTACATTACCAGTCTGCAATGTATGTGAAGCGACTTTTCCCTTGCTTTATAACGTTACACCTATTCAATGGGCAGGGTTGTCGTTAACTTATCGATCCTCTGTCTAGCTTTTCGTTGACAAGAACCAACCCCCTAATGCTGCCTTCGGTGGTTGTCCGCTCACAGGCATTACCCTTAGCGGTAATCGAAATCTGGGAAATCTGGGTATGAGATAATGATAAAGCCCATGCCGGATGATTATGCGATCGCAGTCTAATACGTTGTAGGCTCTATCTTACTTGCCTTCATTGCCATCCTGACATCGCTTTTGCTGCTATGGAGATCTGAGCGAAAACAGGCAGCAGTCGGGAGAAGGTACACAGTGAAATTGAACCAAAACAAAGACAATGGGCAGCAACTAATCTGGGGTATATCATAGAGAGATACAGCTGTTCTTACTCGGCTTCATCGTTATCGAAATCTGCGAAATCTTTAGCGTTGGTGCTTTCCCTCTCGACGCAGCGGTCCGGAAAGTATGCTAGGATTTCTTTGCCCAACCATAACCAGTTCGGAATTCTAACGGTCACATGCAGGGATTTTCTGCAGCGCACATCGCCGCGATTACCGCTACATGTTGGGTACTGTTGTTAAACGCCTTGGTGGGCTACCAATTTCTCGATGATGGCACGCCTGCGTCGCTCGGTCTCATCTCAGCATCCGCCTTGGTTTTCTTCATTGGCACTGGCTATATTGCTTTGGATACGGGGTTCAACTGGACCGGCGAGTTCAAGCCTGACCCGTCAACCGAGTACCGAAACATTGCTCTCTATGTGCTGTACCAACTTTTCCCACTCGTTTGTCTGGTGGTATTCTTCGTTTTGGAGGCCGTGTTGGTGATTCGAATACTGGGCGAGTCCCGCCCAATGCGTATGTTCCCCATTTTAACCCTTCCGCAATGTTAGGTAACCATTCTCTGACATCAAAAAAAGTTTACTTATGTGGTGCTGGCTTGCTCTTTGCTATTGGTCAGATTTTCGAATATGTCATCAGCACCCACCTCTGTCAGGCCACGAACGGGAAGATCAACGGTGCATTGTTCGAGACTCTGTTCACCCTCCTATCAGTAGCTATGATATGGATCTTTTGGAGCAGTATCACCGAAGACGACTGGCCCATGCCAACGGCACCATCCGGTGGATACAACTAGACGATTCATCTGCTTGTTCACTTGCTCAGACCTAACTTCCGCTTTCCTTTACCCCATACTGCTCCACGTCGATCGTTGACCGACTTAGTATTAAAACCAGCTCACGATCCTTACCTCCGAACGCTCGATGCCTGTACTCAACTCCTGAAGTCCTGCTTTTGATGCCTTTAACGGAGTCTCACAGAGAGACCTGTTTTGATACCATGCTGATACTCTGATCTATATTTTTATGCTTCATGATATTGTTTGACGTGCCTCGGTGTGGTTATGCTTGTCTACGATCTTACTGCTTCTTCCATGTGGATGTGATCTGCTTATCTTCAAAAGCATCTGGTCACTGTTGGTGTGTTCCCTTCATCGTTAGATACCTATTTGCTTGTAATTCGTGTATGTCTTACAATACATAATTGATCCATGACCTTCAATCCCTTTTACGTGTATCCCTCTTGTGTCGTGGTCCGTTCGAGGCTAAGCTGCATCACCACCGCCTCAGCATCAACGTGGCGCGGCCATTTAGCACGTCCTTCTCAAGGTTGAATATAGTCTAGCAGTCTATTTAGAGCTATTTAGCAGATGGATATAGCGGTGTTTATTTATGTACAATGCCTTTGGGTAAAAAGTCAAAGCCAGTCCACTGTCGCACAGATGTGCGGATATACGCGCGGGCGAAAAGTTCGAAAGCAGTGAGAAGTATAATCAACGAACCAGTATCATATGGTTCGATGAAGGGACCACTTGCTGCTCGCGGGTTCGAAGCTCTTCGTCTTGTAAGGCGCGGGGTATACAATCTGTATTGTTAGAGATCATTCTAGGTTTGTTGATCAGGAAAAGAAAACGACCAGGAAAATATTCGATCAGCCCCCGGTAGAGCATCAAAGCAAACCATCTCTATAGACGGACCTTGACGTCGACACAGGGGATCGTCCACTCCCGTCGTCCAAGCAAACTGCGCAACCACTCCAGCCCAACCCCGGTCCATTCCTCCTGAACCAACCCGCCCAGTCCTGCGGCGGCTGACGACCCATTTAGTGCCAGACGACGTTGCGCCTCGTCGACTACTACGCCCGCCAGGTTCTTCGTAGTAGTATTCACAGTCTCCAGGATAAAGCCGGCGACGGTCTCATTGGGGGCGACCGAAGAGGCGCTCGGATCGGAAGAGTAGCGAGGCGCAAACCAGTCACCACGAAGGTCAAAGAAACAGCGATCTGACCAATGGCAGGATGAGATAAAGAGGATTAAAAGAAGAGCTGAGCAGTAGATACATGGACGATGGAGGATGTAGGTCAGAGTGACGAAGGAGACAATGAAAAGTGGGGAGGCATTGGTCGGGATGAATAGGAGAGGTAACCAGCTATATAAGGACTCTATTTGTTAGTACTCGGCCTAACGAAAGAAAGTGGTATGGATACTGCTTGGTAGCCCACCTTCGTAGACAAAACATGTTGAGATCTAGGTGATAACTATGTGACGTGCGTCGAAGATAACCATCGATCAAAAAGTTCCGTTGCAAGAGAAGAGAAGCGGGACGGAGATTCAGTGGCGAAGGAGAGTTCAGAGGCTCTGGGTTTCACAGCAGGTGGGAAAGGGCGGAGCAAACGTCACGGTATATAGATTGGACACTTTTCCCATGAGGTGAGTTCAGATAAGTGAATGATCATCCATCAATCCATGCACTTCTTGTCCATCACGCTGTTGTTGTCGTTTCTGGTTCCTATTGACGGTTTCCCAGCATCATTCGGACGGAAATAATACTGTACCATCAATACGTCACCTAGTGTAATTCACAGCCGCGCTCTAGCCACACACAGAGCCACATCGGGCCTTTGCTTCCTCGTCTCTTTTGATGATTTCTGTTCTTCTTCCCTCTTGAGCTTCCTCCCTTCCCCCTTTAATTCCTGTATAATAGTCGGTCATTTGGCTTCGTTTCATCGGTTAATTCTCTCTTGTCATTTCCATCTCATTCTTTATCAGACCAGGCTCGGCTGCTTACCCTCCTTTTTTGGCTCTCGAAAGAGAGCTCGTGAAAAGTACGTTGGAGCTTGGATATCGCTTGGAGGTCGTCTTCACTGTGGCGAGTGACAGAAATGTCCACCCCCAATGATCTCCAGGCTCTGTTGGCGAGCATTAGGCCGCGTCCTTCTCCCTCGGATACGCCTGGCCACGATGCTCCCATGCCGTACCCTCAGCAGTACCAGTCCGGATTACGCCCCCAGCAGCCGCCATATGACGGGCAGAGCTTTCCTCATCCCCAACTGCAACAGCATGGTTACCGCCACCCATCGGTCTCGTCTACCATTCACAGTCCCTCCCCAGTGAATACTCCGCCTCATCATGGCTCGGACATTCTCAGTCCTAATGCTCCAACGCCGCGTGGGGAGATGTTTCCTCCCCAACAGCATCAGCCAACGCCCCATAATCCCGATCGTGCTGCTAATCTGCTCAATCTGCTGAAGTTTAACCAGTCTGCGGCACCTCCGGCTTCCCAGCAGCCGTCGCCTTTTGGATTGGAACAGCCGAAGCCGTCTCACAGCCACGAAACCGGTCCGGAGGCTACGAAGTCCCACGCGAGAAACATCTCCGCGTCCGATTTGGTTGCTACTCTCTTTGGGCGACAGGGTACCACGGCTCCTGTCAAGCCTGCTGGTGCGCAGTTTGGTCAACCTGGACCTGCCGTCACCGCTGGTGAAAACTCTGTTGTTTCCACAGCCGAGAACACCCAGGAGATGTTGCTTCGCTTGCTCAACCGTCCCAAGCCGGTCCGAGAAGTTTCTGAGGGACCGATAAAACCAGTCTCTCAGCCGTTAACTTCTATCTCTTCTCAGAAGCCCCCTGTGGCCGAGGTTGTCTCGGGAGACCCTGCGATAGCCTCAGTCCAAGCTGTAGAGGAATCTTTGGCTATGGGTTCTCGCCCTGAGGAAATCGTAGCCGGGAAACCGGATGCTCTCGCCTCTCATCAGCCCAAGCCCTCTCCCTCTGGCAAGGAGACATTGTTCACATACGTCAACCCCTTCGACCAACTTGCCGCTGCTTCTCCTCGCAAGGGAACTCCCCAGCCGAAGTCTCGGAGCGAGAGCCCTAGCGTAGAGGCCACAGGAAGCAAAAAAATCATCACCAAGGAGGAGACCACTCAGGAGGCAGCACGTGCCAAGTCGCCGAGCTTAGCGGAAGAGCAGAAGGAAGCTGTGTCCCAAGTAGTTGATAATCTCGTCAGCCAGATTGTTCGTGACGTTGATGAAGCGGTCGCCAAAGCTTCCAAGGAAGAGAGCAAACCAGTTGTGCTGATGGCTCGGGAAGAAAACACGCAAGAGACCCTGTCGTCGATCGCCAGCCACCTCCAGGAGACCGCTGCTGAAGCCAGAGAGGCTGCCCAGGAGAATGGAAATCACGGAACAGTCAAGGATACTACTGCTGATACTTTTGTTGCGAAGGAGACTTCCAACAATAGCGGCGGTGATGCTTTAGCTGATAGCTGGGAGAGTGCTGAAGATAGCGCCCAGAAGGAAGAGGAACGTATCGTACCGGTACATAATTTCCCCTTGAAGCCGTTTATTTCCATCTCCGTGAAGGCCCAAAACTCTGAAAATCTTACGACCCTGCGTGATGATGGAATCATGGACATCGCTCGACTGAAGAAGGAGTTCGACCAATTGGATCGCTCGCTCACTTCAGCTACCTCGGATTACATCGTCTATGCCCTGGCAAAGAATGGAGGTATGAGAATAATCCGCCAGGATGATGGGAGTGACAAACAAGTGTTCCGCTCTACCCGCGATCGTGTGTTTAATGTCGCTGTCTGTACCTCCCAGACAACGACAGGTACATCCGATGAACAGGCGGTCCTAGGCATCGGCGTTAGTGGTGCTGTATACTGGGCATTGATTTCGAATGGAGACAAGGACTTGTTTGAAATGGATGCTTTAGAAAGTGAGAGTCTCACCTTCCCTCCGTTCCCAGCCTCAGATGAGAATACTTCGGGTGGCCAGCTGAAAACGCGTGCCAAACGGAGCTCTCGCCATCCAGGGTTCTTCGCAATTGGTCGCGGTAAGAACATATACGTGATCTCTCCCCAGGCTGCCGCAAACTCCAGTTACGGCGTCTCCGGCACACAGCGTACCGTCAACACAGAGAAGTTTTTCAAAGAGCGTGCCTTGAAGATCTCTACCGGTAAGGCCGGCAAGGACTTCATGTTCAGTGACGATGACACTGTTATTGCCTCCCTAGACAAAACAGGTCGTCTGCGTTTCTGGGATATCCGTGATGTTGTTAACAACCCCTCTTTCTTCGCTACTGGACCCAGTCCCTCGGAAGTCCGCGTCCCATTGAACACCTTTGTAACCGGCTCTCCTGCTGAAAAGTCGTGGCCCACATCTGTGCTTTTCATTGACAAGCTGCGCCCTTATGTGAAATCTATGGCTCTTCGTTATGTCTTAGTTGGTCTTAAGCAGAATCACACCTTGCAGCTCTGGGATATTGGGCTAGGCAAGGCTGTGCAGGAGCTTAAGTTTCCCCATGAGAACGAGTCGGATGCTATTTGTAGTGTTGCATATCATCCCGGATCCGGTATCATCGTTGTTGGACATCCTACGCGCAACTCAATTTACTTTGTTCATCTGTCCGCACCCAGATACAACTTACAGTCCATGTCCCAGGCCTCGTTCATCAAACGCTCAGGTGAAAAGGATGGCAGCCTTCCCAAACCAGAATCGACTGCATGCATGAGCGGCATTCGAGAGATCTCGTTCGCTTCAAAGGGTCAGCTGCGGAGTTTGGACCTTCTTCCAATCAATAAGACAGCCGGAGAGGAGAACGGGTTGTTTGAGCTTTACGTTATGCACTCCCGGGGAGTAACCTGCCTGAACATCAAGAAGGAAGACCTTGGTTGGAGCTCCGATAACAAGATCATTCGACCCGTTAATGCCTTGGAACAAGGTCTTATTGACATCTCCGAGCTTCAAACTTTCCCGGCGTATGTTACGGACGATCCTTCCATCAATGGTGACGCTGCGCCCACTCCAACCAAGATAGCTCCTAAGGAGATTGCCAGGAAGACCCCTGATCTGGGCGCCGAAGCCAGCGCCGCAGCTAGTGCTGCTGTTTCTCGGACCCAGTCTCCCAGTAAGCCCGCTCCAAAGAAGAAGGCAGGTGAAGAGCCAGCTGAGTCGACAACTCCCCCCACTGCCGGGGAGAAGCCCGAAAAGAAGAAGAAAAAGAAGGGTACCACTGCTGTTGAAGCGCCAAACAAAGCAAAAGACGCGAACGCTCCCTCCGTCACTAGTTCAAGTGAGGGCCTTGCAGCCGCGACCCAGGCTCAGGCCGCTGGCGAACAGCTTAATGGAGATGTGTCAAAATCGACTACGATCAATACTGCACCGGTTAATGTCACCGGCGCTGAGCCAAGCGACATCTGGAATAAACACGTGGAGGTATTGCAAACCGGCGTGTCCGCTGAATTTAACAAGAGCCTTGGTCGGGAACTTGAAGGACTGTATCAGCGCTTTGACGAAGAGCGACGCAGCTGGGATGCGGCTTCCGCGGCCAAGCAAGACCAAGTTTTGCGGTTGGTCTCTGACACTCTTTCTAACAACGTCGAAAAGAATCTCGCACGCATCGTTTCGAACAGCATCCAGTTGGAAGTGGTACCTGCTTTGGCAAACCTAACATCAGCAGCTGTCGGTAAACAATTGGACAATGTTGTCGGTCAACAGATGGGGGTTACCCTTCCTCGTGAACTGCGCCAGGCTCTACCTGACACTGTTTCCCGTGCTGTCCAGCAACCTGAAATGGTGAAGGCCCTGTCGGAAGCCGTAAGTCAGAAGCTTTTGCCTGATCTTGAGGCCGAAATATCAAAGGCCGTTCAACGCACGGTCACGCCAGCTTTCAAGACCCTTTCTACACGTATTGCAGAGAAGACTGGGTCCGACATGGAGAAGCAACTACAGGCACATCTCAAGCAATACGAGGTTCAACGCCAGAATGATGCCGCTAAGATTGACCAGCTCACTAGTCTTGTCCGTGGTCTATCGGACACGGTGGCTTCATTGGCCGCGGCGCAGACTGGTTTCCAGAATGAGGTTTTGAGGCTTAATCGTGCCGTGGGTCAGCAAGAAGGAGACAGACAAACTTCGCAACAGCCGACAAGCGCCATGGCCGCTACACCTAGCGAGGCACAGTCTGCCGAGGACGCGGAACTAGCGGAGATTGCTCAGTTGATGAGCCAAGGCAGATTTGAAGAGGGTTCAGTCAAGGTTTGTATTCATTTCAACATTATTTGAGGAGATTGCTTATCGTTCTGCAACTAGTGGCTTCAATCCAACCAGCAGGCAGACCTATTTGACAACCTCTTCATCAACTTAGACCCGGCCTACTTAACCGGCCTCTCTCCTATTGTGGCGCTTTCCGTTGGAGTTGCGGTCACCTCATCTCTACAAACAAATGTTGCAGAACGCCTCAAGTGGCTGGAAGTTGTTCTGCAGACAGTAAATCCTATGGTATGTGCAAAACTATAACAGTATACAGATCTTGCTGACATGCTCTAGGATGCGGACATTCGGGAAGTTGCACCCAGGATCATGGATATTCTCCTCCAGCGACTAGATATTTTGTATATGTCTGTCGCTAAGAACGCACCACACGATCCTGTTATTCGTAAAATTCCTTTTCTTTCGCGCCGCGCTCGAGAGCTACGTGGCTAGATCTGTGATCTAGTTACCTGCTGCACTTCTTGATGCTGTCGTACGAGGCTGCAATTGAATAATCAACTACGTTTGGTTTTGTCTCATGAAAGTTACGCATATTTAATGCAGTTAATGACAAAAAGGAGGGTGCTATCTTTAAGTTATGCAAAAAGAAGAAAAAGAAAAAAGAGAAGAGAAGAGAGAAAGAGTGAAAACAGCCAGTTAATGCATGAGGTTTCTCGTGCCTGGACTCCTCGCGTATGGGACATATGGCAATGGCTAATGGATGAAAAGAGAGAAAAGAGGAAAAAGAGAAAAGAAAAAATATAATGTTTTCATCTTGACAGTGTCAGGACATTGGTGGGCGCCTTGGGCATACCTATGTTAGCTCTACAACGGGCTGTTATGGCTGAGACGAGCAACGGCTATGGCAAGATTGATGCATATTAGGCGAATGGTACTTGTAATGGTTTCTTTTTCTTTCTTTCTTTTTTTTTTTTTTTTTTTTCTTTCTTTTCTACCTGGATGGTGTAGACTTCTGCTTCGTATCCTATGGATTAAACCCTAGGACCACCTCTACACTCCAAGTCCAGGAATCTGGCAAGTCTGGACTTGATAGTACATTAGTAGTACGACTAAGATCAGTGCAACCCTGGCCCCTCCTCTTTTGACCCCCCGCAAACAAGAAAACACCCTCAAACTCCTCCTCCAGCCTACTTCCTTTATTAAGGATATTCAACATTGTACCATGTCAACCCCCATCATTCTAACCCCCCGATTTGAAATCCGCCAACTCGGCCCCGAACACCAAGACTGGGCCAACGCAATCGTCATCCACAGCAATGTCTTCTGCTCACCAATCTGGCCCAACATCTACCCCACGGACAAGACCAGGCGCCTTTACCAAGGCTTCCTAAGCAGCGAGTATCTAATCGCGCACCAAATCGCCTCGGGCCTGTCCTACGGCGTCTTCGACAAAGAATACAAGTACAAACTCCCCTCGTCCGAGCAAACCGGGGGTAAACTGCACTGGGACCTAAACGATGAGACCGCAACGAACGAACAACTCGTCGAACAGATGGACTTCCCACTGGTCTCGGTCGCGATGAGCTACAATGGATCCAACCCGCTGGATCTCGACCGGTTGAAGCCGCTGTTCGGGGTGCTGCCTCTATTTCCCAAGATGATGCAACGTCTGGTTGAGATCGATTCTCGGGGTGAGGTGACGACGCATGAGGGGACATTGATGAGGAATGGGACTTCGACGAGGGCCGATTATGAAGGGCACGGGCTGATGAAGCGGATGGCGCATTGGTTGATGCGCGATGCGGCGAGGAAGGGGTTCAAGGGCATTGAGATACCGTGCTTCCATGATGCTGTTATTGGGGTTTGGTCGAATCCACCTGCTCCCTTTCGGGGGGAGATCGTTGCTCAGCTTAATATTAAGGATCAGGAGGAGGTGGATGAGGATGGGAAGAAAATTAAGCCCTATGCTCATGTGGACCAGCGGATTGCTAAGATTTACGTGACGCTTGTTTGAGGGTGTGTTGGTCTGTGATGGACCGGGCTGGATCTTGGGATTGGGAGGTTGCATGGCTTGTGAGTTCTTCGTTCCTGGGAGTTTGTTTAAAATAGCGAAGAAGAAATCGGCATTCCTTTGTATGTAGCGGTCATTGTCATCGGAACTAAGTTCTATGTAGTCACTGCTTCCCAATTTCATAGATCATGTTCCCGGAGGTCTATATAGTACATGGTGTTTTCTAGCCTCGTGTAAGTGTTATGCGTGAAAGGCCAGGCCTTCCTCAGCACTCTTCTCTGTGACTCCATCCTCGACGAACTCGAACCCCAGGGCCCGCCAGTTCAACTCTTTCCGCCAGTGCAATCCATAGTACAACCGGCCTTCCTGGGGGTCGGCGTGCTCAATGGATTTTCTATCTCCTAACTGCTGCTGGTCCTGATCCTGATCCTGCGTTGTTTCAGAGGTCTCGTCCGCCTCGTCGGCAGGGTCCGACACTGCGGCTGGTGCAATTACAGGTTCCGATGCCAGACCTCCCGTTACCATCCGTCCTTGTCGGGGAAATATAATCGCCCGAAAGCGCGAAAGAAGAAGGCCCATCGAGCAACAAAGGCAAGGCTCATGCGTCAAGTACACGTCAAGGTCTGTGCAGAGATAGCCGCCTTGAGCACGCGAGCGAAGTCGAGGCTCTTGAGAACTGTCGGTAGATTTGGGGATGGCCCCGGTATCTGTTTTCTGATACTTTCCCGGCACGGGCGACGAATCATCGGAATCCGCCAATGGCTCGGAACCGGAGACGTCCGATTGAGAAAGAAAAAACTTCTCTAATCGATTTAAAGGTATCTGTTCGTTGGACTCGTTTCCATCTTGTTTACGTCTTGCATTAGCAACCAAGTCCGCTGCGCGCATTAGCGCGTGTAGCTCCGGTCCGCCTTCTACGTCTGAATTATACGTCTCCACATTGGGATTGGGCCCTGCACCTAGCTGTCGTTCTGACTCTGACATTGCTCCGGCCTCTCGGCGTGCGTATCGTACATCACCTGCAACAGCCACAACAGCATCGGCCCAATGGATTCCTACATCCTCGTCGGTCGCACCAATGTGAGCCTCGAGCTCTGGGTCGACAACCACTGCGCCAACCCCGCGTCCTAGTCCAGAATTCTCTGCTTCATAGGCAACCTTGCGCGCCAGGGCTAGATAGCGTCCTGCCTTCGGCTTGATAGAGTCGAGAACACGGGTTAAGGTTTGAGGAGGTGGTGCCAGGGTCGCTCTAGGGGTCGCAGGATTGAAGACGACGGGCCACATGGTTTTGGACCATTTCTCGGCTTGCCCAACCGTCAAGGGTGGCTCCAGTGGGACGCGAATAGACTGGAGTTCAATATTCCCTGCACCCTGAGTCGACTCAGACGGGATTTCTGATGGTGGCGCAAACGGAGCCAATAATTTCTGAAGTGTTTCCACTTCGGGTAAAGGAGGTGTAATCAGAGTGAAAATTGTCTGCATCGATGGTTCTCCCTTTATAAGGGTAGATCGTAGGCCATCGGGTAGCTGGGTATGCTTTGCGAAGCGTCGAAGATGGTGCAGAGGACGAGAAGGGTCGCGAGGGAAGGCACTATCCAAAGCCCTGTTTGCTACCAATCAATGCACTGCTCAGGTCGTAATTGTATCAAAAAAGCTCACTTTATCACTTTCGAAGCACCTTTCACGCTGATTTCTGCTACATAGGCATCCGCTGGGAATTGTTAATTGCACAACCAATTTCCACCCTGGCAATGGGGTTGACCCACCGAATTCTTCACGTGGCCGCGCCTCTTGAACAGTTCTAACAGGGATAACCTGTCCAGAAAGTGGCTCTACGCCACGAAGTATCTCTTGTACGTCCATTGAGTCGTACATGTCCTGGAATATTTCTTTGGATCGCGGGGTATCAATTTGCTAAGCGAGGGAGAATCTGGGCCGCTCAGGGAATAACAATGTGTGGGAGCTAACAGATTTCGTTCACAACATTTTTCTGACCGTGCAGCGGCAGAAATTGCATTGTTTCTGATCGCCGGGGTCCCATCGAGGGAAGGATTGATAGAGAAGTCGAGATCAACATGTTTCCATGGATCGCAGCAACCCTGTACCCTGTGACCTAAGCCCTACCCTCAGCTGTTTCGAGACTAGCCTGTTGATAGCCTGAGGCAGGGAGGGGACGTCATCATTCTAAATTGGCTTCGGGTTGATCAAGCTGATCATGATTGGATAAAACACTACTGTGATTGCACCAGTAATAGTACTTAGCACCTTAGTCGTCGGGTATGCATACATCGTTTCAGGGTAGTTACAAGTGCTATAGTAGGTACTTCCTTGACGCCGGTCACAATAACACCAATATAGCGCGATATACAGCCTGAAAACATAGTTAAAGAAAATGATGCGATCAAGAAAAACAAAAAATAAATGAACCGAAAACATGAATAAAACCGATCGTCCACCACAGTTGGGTTATGTATTAGCACAGCCATCTGCCTGTACCTTTCTTTTAACGTAATATGTACTAAGACAATAGGGGATATTGCCGATCCCCTTCATAAGAATTTAAAATCGGTGACCAACACTGCTGCGTGCTATGCAAGTAATCTCAAACCCCATCTAAAGGTCGACCAAATAGTAAATAGAATGGCATCTGTTGCAATGAAATCCACTCCTTCAAGTTTCGCGTACGATCTCATATCCTTCACATCTTTCAACTAGACTCTGGTAGTAGTCCTCAAGCACTTCCGGCTGAGGAACAATGCGCCACTCTACGCGGAATAGAAACTCTAACTCAAGAAGAGCCAACTCCGTCATGCTGATACCGCCCACCCGAGCATAGGTCTTATTCGTCCAGAAACTATCGCTCAGTCCTTTGCTCGCAACTGTTGCACTGGCAATGAGGAATCGGTGAATGGTAAGACTGGAGACGGTAAAGGCTGGGTAAAGAGCGCAAAGGCGGTCGATATAATACACCATGCTCAGCAGGATTGGAGGTGAAAGTGTAGCATGAGTGGTCAATCGCTGCAGATAGTCATTGACAGAAATCCGTGGAGGAGATCGGGAGTGAAAGCGAGTCAGTCGACCTTGGTGGAGCGGGATTTTGTCATTGAACCGAATGAGTTCCATCAGCATGCTGGAGATTAGCACAACGATATCCCGAGGATCAGCGAGTTCATATTGAGCCGGCAGCAACTTGACTGCGGGGTTGGATGGACGCAGCCGCTTCGATTGCGAGCCCTCCAAATCCGTGCTCCCAATCCCGCTTGTAAGCCCACCATTAGCGATAGGGTCGTTCGGACTGTTACGCTTATTAGACCCTGCGCCGTTGCTATTTGGCGCGGGCATTGAGGCGGCCACGGGATGTTGTGTGGGAGCGGGGGCGGAGGCCTGAGATTGAGTTACAGCAGGAGGGCTGTTATTGTGGGTATAACAAGGGGCACCTGATGGATTTGTGTTGGTATTGGCGGCGGCGGCGGCTGCGGCGGCGCTTTCAGCGGTAGACGCGGCAGTGCTGTTTCCGCCCCCAAGGGAGGTCAGCCCAGCGGACATGCGACCGCGAGGGAGATCCCCTGAGGGCCCCGGAGGGGACGATGCAACGGTGTGTCGATTTAGAGCTGAACGAAGCTCTTCGATGGCCACACGGGAAGAACGAGGAGAGAAGTGACTACCGGGCGCAGCTGTCGGGTTACCGGCAGGCTCATAATGCTGGCTATGTGAAATAGTCGTCGACGAGTGACGAGGAAGAGGAGGAGACGAGAGAGAGGGAGGAGGGCGAGTGGGAGGAGAGGAGGGTGAAGGGCGAAGGGCGGAGGAGGGTGAGGGCGATGAAACTAGCATCTCCGCCCAACGATACCACCACGTGGGCGCACGACTGAACGACGTGCAACGGGGCTGGCAGACGCTGCGAAACCTTGTGCTGCTGCTGCTAAGAATGGCCGCATGCCCTGGCGCATCGTGATCTGCGGGGCTTCAGCTCTAGAAGAAGCTGAATATGGGAAGCGATGAGGAACAACTATTTTAACAATAGAGATTGTTCCAAGGAAAGAAGATGGGAAGAGGGGAAAAGGAATTACGGGGGGGACCTTTAGGTAATTAAAAATAAAAAATAAATAATAAATAAAAGAATAAGTAAAAAGAAAAGTTATTAAAAAAAAGAAAGAAAATTTTTTCCTCTCCCACAATACAGGTAAAGCTGCAGAAATTGTTCAGGCAAAAATCAAGGAATATGTCACAAACTTAACGAATTTCTTTACAATTATCCAATCGGAGGTCTTCAATAAGGGCTAGAATCCAAGACGGATAAGGAACGTTACCGTCCCGTTACAATTGAGTTGCCGGGCACGCGATGGTCATGGCTGTCATGCATTGTACAGTACGGAGTACCACCAGAAATCTATTCATTAAGGGTAAAACGCTAAGGGGTAAAAAAATGGACACCGGATTTCTACCCGACGAACCCCGTACGCCGTACTCATCAGGAGAGCTTGGGATAGTTCATCCTCGTATACAAAACATCTCATCCATGCCATTTCCGTGGGTCAGGTGCAATGAGCTGATTGAGGACTCTTATGCCACTATAGGAGCGACCATCCGTCCCCAAACATGCAGGTTCACATCTATCTCTGCAATATACATTGATACCTTGCCTATAATGTCCCTCAGACTAATACCGGCTAAGTGGTCAAGTACAGGGGTTTGGTCTCACGGTGAACACTCCCGGAAGAATACTAGAAGTGAAAGTGAGGCCCTTTCGACCAACCCACCCCGTCAGGAAAGGCTGCTGCTGATCAAGCCCGTCTATAAGGCTGAATCACATGATGCAACTGACATTGGTCTATATCCGGAATTCGGAGGAACTGAACCCCCGCCTGGACGATGGACATCACATGACCTGGGGCACCGAAAGCGGTGACTCGACGGTATCGGCATTACTTTCTGTAATGTTGTACTCCGGTAAGGGTAACAGCTAACCTTAAGGAAGCTCTCGCAACATGACGGCTCATAGAAGGAAATCGGTCGGATGTCAGCTTCTTTGAATCGGTGTCGAAGGTTTACCGTTCTACATCGCTTCATTTTCTCTTAATTGTCTGTTTCCATAGACTTCGCCTAGTTCATCTTGCGTTATCTTACAATATTAGTACATAACGATCCCTCCACGCTAGGTACTGTATGTTGTACTGTACTTAGCTGCTCATCAGACGCCATTCATTCGTATATCATCGCCAGACACGACTTACCTTACTACTTGTACAGAACCCCTCCCCTGCATCAACACTTCGTTTCGGCAACATCTATCCACCTCCCCCATTTCCCCCCCTCGGACTATTCCTGTACCTTAATTCTTTTCATTCACTACTCGACTCTTTTTTTTACCAAAGCGGTCTGCTAGACATCCTCCCGCGGGAGGCGGTGATTTCCGACCATGACTCGCGCTTCAACACCTCCGATACTTTTGGAACTTCAAAGCGCAGATTCCTTATCGTCTCAGGCTTCGGCACTTCGAACCCTTAAAAATGAAACAATTGGCCATGATCAACGCAAAGAAGCCTGGATCCGGTGGGGTATAATCCCCATACTAGCCAAGGTCCTTGCCTCCAGGCAAACTAACGGAAAGAACACCGAGCTCAATGGGCCGACCAAAAGCCAACAGCCATCGAGTCGCAATCCGGAGGAAGACGAAACGTGCCTACAGGCAATTATCATACTTGGTAGTATAGCACAAGGTATTTCTCTCAAACCGGGAGTTCTGTCCGTCGCTCTGGCTCAGGAACTGATGACCATTATCAATCAGGCGGTGCGGCTTTCCTTTCCCCTATCCTTTCTAGCGGCATCCTCTCGATCCTCCTGTCTATATTGTCATCTCCCGATTGCCCTCAATCTTTCGTTCTCCCTATACTGCGAACCCTGAATAACATCGCGGATCGGCTACCACTGCAAAGCCAACAACAATGGCCGAAAGATACACGTTTAGCCGATTTGCTCTTCTCAGACGAACATATCAGCTGTCTGTCACGCATTCTCGAGCAGGACTATAGCACTTATCAAGCGCAGGCATCCATTGAACTTGCTGCTGCCCTTATCGGGAAGCTTTGCACAGAAGAAACCCATAAGGCAATCTTGGCCGATTGTGGCGTGTTGGATGCGCTGGCTGTGAAGGTGGCATCGTTTATCGTTGCTCAGGGTTTTGTACTTCCAGGTGCGGAGGCACATGTGCAGGAGTCTGGTGCTCTTGGTTCTCTCCCTCCCCCTGCACCCCCAAGTGCCAAACTGGCTCCGATCCTTCGTGCTACCACGGTCATTATTGAACACTCTAAATGGCGTGCGGAGCATTTTCTCTCATCGCCTGGCATAGTGACTGTTTTCCCCAAGCAGGTGCCTGGATTTGCTCCTTCTGATATCAAGACAGGCCCGTGGGGATCGACATATCTCTCGGGCTCAGCTGTGCCACGTCACGCCGGGGCCAGTCCCCTCGAGCATCTCCTACCATCGGTTCCACTGTCTCAAGGAAAAGCTTCTGCTAGTGCTACCAACTTTCCACCTCTTGGTCAGCCACATGGACCCCAACGCCGGCATAGCCATTCATTCCCAACCCCCTTCTCGATCTTGGAGGCGCCGAACTCTGATGACGATGAGAATGCCATCGTTCCTTGGCTTCTATATACTATCCGTGCCGAGTGTGGCATGGTGCGGTTGATGGCAGCACGTCTGGTCACAGTTCTATACCGTCTAGGTCTAACGAAGAAGCTTCGAGTCTCTATGCTTTGCTACTTGTTGATTCCAATTCTTATCCGAATGCTTGATAAGGACTATGAGATAACTGGCGATGATGGCGTTCAATATGGAGGACTGATTCTGTCCACTGACCGTCTGAAAGAGGAAGCCCCGGCGGTTCTTGCTACCCTGGTGATTGACGATCAAGAGCTGCAGAAGCATGCAGTCGATGGAGGTGCTATTAAACGACTATCTCAGCTACTGAAAGAAACCTATAATCCAATTCAAGAGAACGCGAAACCGATGTGGCATGTCGATGGCGGGGAAAAGGTCGAGATTACTTGCACACAATCAGCAGAGTGCATGCTGGGTCCTCCAGGGTATTCTCCCATTCATTGTCATGTCATGCGATACCGGGAGAACATTCTTAAGGCTTTGGCCGCTCTGGTGCCTTTCAAGGATGAATACCGCAAGACTATCTGTGACAATGGGGTAGTCCCCTATATCATTGATTCGCTCAAACCGTGCCCGAACGATCCTCGAGACACATCTAATCCGAAAAACACCGCTGCTGATGGCAACCCTACACCAACCCTATTAGCAGCTTGTGGTGCTGCACGGATGCTCACTCGCTCGGTTAGCGTATTAAGAACCAGCCTGATTGATGCTGGAGTAGCCACTCCTTTATTCACCTTAATTCGGCACCAGGATATAGAAGTTCAGATTGCGGCAACGTCAGTTATATGTAATCTTGCGCTGGACTTTAGTCCAATGAAAGAGGTAAGTTCTTACACTGGCTTGGTGCGCGGAGGATATACTAATGCGTCCCAGGCAATTATATCCGCAGAGGTCCTTCCAACATTATGTGAGCATGCACATTCTACGAACACAAGGCTCCGAATTGAATCGCTTTGGGCGTTGAAGCATGTAGCCTATAACTCGACCAACGATGTCAAGATGAAGGTCATTAACGGCTTGGGACCTACGTGGATCCAGCAAATCATAACGCAAGACCCAATTAGTGCTCTAGCTAAACGAGGGCTGGATGATGAGATGGAAAGCGGCACCTCAACGGGCATGAGTCGAGCCAACTCCGCAGGAGAACAAGTTGATCTATTGAATCCTGTCGAGGACACACAGGAACCCGATGAGGATATGAAAATGGCCGATACATTACCGCCGTCTAAGATGAGCTTAGAGATGTTCCTTCCCGATGTTAGCCGGCGTCGCAAGCTTGCGCTGCATGGGGACCTCGACCAAACCACTCAAGCACGCCAAGATGATATTGCCGTACAAGAACAGACCTTTGATCTCTTGCGTAATCTTGTTTGTGGTCCGGGTGCATCAGAGATGATTGATCATTTGTTCAAGGAGATCGGGCAGGATTTGATATTGGATGCACTGGCGGATAAACTACGGCCTCGTACCATTCAAGTGCCACATAAACGAGAATCATCTACCCACAGAGCTCTCCAAGTTCCAACAGAGATCCTGGTGGCAGTCACGTATGTGATCATCCACCTCGCTGCTAGCCTCCCATGGCACCGCCAACTTTTGGTCTCACATCGTGATCTGTTACGTTATCTCATGGGGTACTTCGAGCACGCCAACCGTGATGTGCGGACGAATTGTGTGTGGGTAGTGATCAATCTTACATATGAAGATGACTCGAGTGATCGAGACGGCTGCCGTGAGCGAGCATACAAACTGCTTTCTGTTGGGGTGATGGACCGGTTGAAGCGCTTAGAAGAGGACCCAGATCTTGATGTCCGAGAGCGAACCAAAACAGCCTTACATTTGGTAAGGACCTTGACACAGGCCTAACGGATATCACCTTCTTCTATCTCTTTTTATATTCCTTTCTGGGTTCGCTTTGGCCATCTTCAGTTTAATTACGATCACTTTATTGCTTGTTTTCATGCTGCATGGACAGGCACAGCTCTATGAACTATGGTAGGCGTTAGGATGGTTGTATAAAGATATTGAAAGGATTATGATAAAATGTACATGTTGGCTTATGCATACAAAATCTCTCACTTTTTCCCTCTTCCTCTTTTTTCTTTCCAGTTTCTTCCTTCCTTGATGACTGGGAAAGTTTTTGAGGTTTTGCCTATTCTGATATCAGCTATCCTGCTGGGCGAGTGTTGTGTTTGCGGAGTACATACAGTACAATAGGTACCTATCTTATCGATAAGATAAGATAAGAAGTGGGACCTGACCGGATACGTCATCGGAACGGCTATGGTTTAAAGCATTTCCAGCGAATGGAACGAGTTCTCAGGTACATAATACCATCAATTTCTATCCTCTTTTATCTCTCAGGTTAACTCGCATAGCATATCCTTACGAATCAAGAGCCATGGCTCCAGTCCCCGCATCGCTGTTGCGTGCTCTCTCCATCCCCGATCCCTCTAAAGCAAGCTTGTCCACTGCTGGCTTAGGGTCGGGTTTCACCGGTACAGGAGCCATTCGAGCAACAGTGCCATCTGCGGATGGACAGTATGAAGAAGAGAGACGATACTTTGTTAAAACATCCGCAGACGGTAAAGCTGCTGAAGAGATGTTCCGAGGGGAATATGAGTCCTTGAATGCTATTGCGACCTCCGTACCAGGATTTTGTCCCCGCGCTCTAGCTTGGGGTCCTCTGGAAGAAAGCAACGGAAAGAGCTTCTACCTAGCGACTGAATTCCTAGACCTAGGGGGTGGTGGCCGGACAGGCCAATCTCTGGCTCAAAGACTAGGAAAGCTTCATTCGACCCCGGCCCCGCTAGATCCTGAGACGGAGAAACGCCGGTTCGGGTTCCCCGTGCCGACCTTCTGTGGTGATACTAAGCAACCCAATCGATTTCACGATTCATGGGCAGACTTCTACGCCAATGAACGGTTGATAACGATTCTCGAAACCTCGGAGAAGCGCAATGGCCGAGACGCCAGTCTACGAGATCTAGTGGAGCGGACGGCACAAACGGTTGTACCCGCCCTTCTAGGGGATGATCATCTAGGCTACGACAAGAATGGGAACGGGGAAGGTATTACACCTGTGGTTGTCCATGGAGATCTTTGGAGCGGCAATGCAGACCGTGGAAGAATCGTGGGCAGTGGATGCAAGGGAGATGAAGAAGTGGGTGACGTTGTCTACGATCCATCATCATGCTATGCACATAGTGAGTATGAGCTGGGAATCATGAAGATGTTTGGAGGCTTTGGGTCGACATTTTTCACTGCCTACCATAAGATTGTTCCTAGGACTGAGCCAGTGGAGGAGTATGAAGACCGGGTAAGGCTGTACGAGCTGTAGGTTTATTTTTTGTCCTTCGTCCAACTCACGTTCACGGCCTTTCTAACCAGACCAGATATCACCATCTAAATCATTACGCCATCTTCGGCGCTGGGTATCGATCGGGAGCAGTGTCAATTATGCAGAATTTGATCAGGAAGTATGGGAACTAGTTCTGCAGAGTTGCTTCTCGGCATCTTTTGGTTATTTGGCGTGGCAGATTCCGGTTTCGCATACCGACGTTCTCTACTAGATAGATCTACATAGTCAAAATCCCCGGTGTTGTGCTTGCCCCGAGAGAATTAATAATCCTGTGATCCGATGACACCATCGTACATACTGAGTCAGCATGGTGAAGTAATAACGTAGTATTTAAGGAGGGCACACTTTCTGTGTAGTATCAAGTTCCCCCCGCATCTTCCAACATTTTTTTTAATCTCTCTCTCTCTCTCTCTCTCTTCTGACAGCACCTGTAGAATTTTAACATGGCCCCCATTCCAGATGCAGCAGTCCACCCTGAAGCAACGGGGGCTGCTAAAGTGTTAGTCGAAAATCATCGTGCGGAGCAACCATTAAAGCTGTATGCGGGGTGGTTTTGTCCGTAAGTTTACTTTTAGCACCAGCTAGTGTCTACGGATCCGTACGATAAGCAAGTTTGCTGACCTGAATGACAGCTTTGGTGTGTCTCACTTGTGAACCTTCTTCTAATATGCACTGCATATCTAGTATTTGCAATCTTGGCTAACCTCTTCAAGTCCAACGGGTTTGGCTCGCACTAGAAGAGAAACAAATCCCTTACCAGTACATCGAAGTCAACCCCTATCACAAGCCCCAGTCACTTCTTTCACTGAATCCGCGCGGTCTGGTGCCGACACTATCTTGCCTGGTAAAAGACGGGGGTGTCCGGGCAGCCAAACCCCTTTATGAATCCACGGTTATTCTTGAGTACCTCGAGGAGGCCTATCCAGATAGCTCTCCACGGCTCCTCCCAGTAGACCCCTACGACAGAGCCCGAGTACGCATCTGGATCGACTATGTTACCTCGCGGATCATCCCGGCTTTCCATCGATTCCTTCAATACCAGCCCAAGGCAGGAGGTGAAGACCCAACGGCTGGCTTGGAGAGACTCAGACAGGAGTTTCTGGGCCATCTCAAGGAGTGGACTAGGGAAATGCATGTCGACGGACCATTCTTCTTGGGAGATCAGATTACACTGCCAGATCTGGTCCTCGCCCCATGGGCGGTCCGGTTGTGGGTCTTTGATGAATATAAATCCGGTGGACTTGGCATCCCAGCGGGAGGCAATGGAGGGGAGGATGAGCTTGTTTGGCAGCGGTGGAGAAAGTGGCTAAAAGCCGTAGAGGATAGGAGAAGTGTGAGAGAAACTACGAGTGAGAAGGGGTACTACCTCCCAGTCTATAAGCGGTATGCAGACAATGTGGCGCAGAGTGAGTTGGCAAAGGCTACCCGTGAAGGGAGGGGGGTGCCATGAACTTGAATTCTTTCTGTCTTGGAGTCGAGGAAACATGGAGGAAACCCAGTCATATACATTAGTTTCTAGCACCACGATACGTGTATATATGTGTATACATATACGTTCAGCTGCACCAGTGAGATGACTGGTATTCACTTAACCTGTGACCCACATCAGCAAACAGAATTGCAGGAACCATATAATGCAAACTCTTTCACCTTATAACCTTGCACCTCCTACCCCTTCTTTGACCATCAATAATATCTATGACTTTTTGTTCTGATATGTATAAATAGACTAACGGAACAACAATTTCCCGTGTATCACACGTGACTCGAAGTCGTCGCCAATCACGCTCTTTCATACCAAAGCTATCATTTCAGTCTTTTGAACATATCATCGTCCGGTTATTCGGAGATTTCTAGTACCATTTACAAGTATGGTGCCGGAGAATAAGGATGGCTTGAACAATCAGGCCGCATCGGAGACAAGCATACCGGAGCCGCCTTCCATTCATCCCTCCTTCATCCAAGTAGCCAAGCCGTATATCTTCGAGCAGACTATTCAACAATGTATTGCGGCTATGGGCGTCAATCCCCTACGCGAGGAAGGACTGCGCCTGCAGGGAGTAACGTGGATCGATAATGTTCGCCGAGTGTTATATTTGTATGTATTCAGTAGAGTGACATTCCTCAAGAGAAAGAGAATATGCTAACGGATTAGACCTATCCGTACCTTCAACACGGCTGTGGTGTATTATCACAAGTTCCGACTCGTTCATCCTGACAGCGAGTATAATTATATGGTAGCTGCCACCCTTACCCACCTATGTAGTTAAAACCAACTGACCGTCTAGGATGCTGCTGCGGCTGCATTGTTTACCGCCTGCAAGATTGAGGACACCTTGAAAAAGTCCCGAGAGATTGTATGTGCAGCATATAATCTCAAACTACCACCTTCAGAACATATATCTCCTGATAATCCGGTAGGTTCTGCGCTTGCATTGCACCTGATCCCTCGCTAACACGTTTAAGGTCTTCGAAGTACATGCTAGAGGTATCATTGGATTGGAGAGGCTTATGCTTGAGGCGTCAGGCTTTGATTTTCGGACGCGTCACCCGCAAAAAACCCTGATCAAGCTTGCCAGACATTATGGCCTTACGTCGCAGTCGCAGGTGTCTAATGTGGCATATCGCATCTCGCAGGACCTCTATCGTACTTTCGCTCCAATCAAACAGACTGCCTCAACCATGGCTTTTACCTGTCTAGAACTGGCAGGCCGTCTGCTGGACCAGCGCATCGAGGCGGTCGAATTGGGAGTAGACTACGAGAAGTGGAAAACCAGTCGGGAAGAAGTAATGGGTAAGTGCTCCTCGTAAATGCCCTATACTGAATGAAGCATTCGCTCATCGTATCAGAAACCCTCTTTGACCTACTGGAGCTGTATACCCACAGTCGTGGCTCCACCTCAGTCGGCCCACATTTCCCAGCCGATCGATTCCTGACAGTCCGTATCCCATTGAACAAAGAGGCAGAAGCCCAAGGACTCCCTCGCTACACACACTGGGTTAATGAGTCAAGAGACCCCAAAGCTACCAATGGCGCAAAGAGCGGCAAGGAGCTGGCCCTGGAGAAAGCTGGCGCCAGGCTCCATCCGCTCACACCTGTCGCTGCCAATGGGGAAAGACCCAGAGCCGGCGAGAAAGGACGGGATGGAGCCGTACGCTTTATGCTCGACACGGAGTGTGCGGATGCAGAGAAGGCGCGTGTTTCCGAGTATTTCAAGGTCGAAATGGAGGAGTACGAAGTGGAAGAATGAGCTGTCAAATCCCTGCATCATAGATACATTGCCCCATACGGCTACCACACTGCGACGAGTGCAGAACGGCGCACTGTCTGCGCGTCTGATTTTATCGGTCCGCCAGCTACTTTTGCGGCAATCGCTGGCGCCGAACAAAAGTACACCGGCCTCTACTTGGGTTTCGAGAGGTGGAAGAGTGGCACCAATTAAGAGGGTACCATCTAAAGCTAGGCCAAAAATGCAAACGGCAAAGCATCCCGTCACGCTGAATGGCAAAGAAGATAGGATGGGAAAAGCGGAGCGATTGACCCTACAATGATATGACCCAACGATTTCGATACCAGTGTGCATCGGATATTCCGTGGAGTCTGCCAGCGAAAAGGCACTGTTCAGGATAACATATATATCCAAGTCACTTATTCATAGAATACTGGTTATGAACTTGGTTGAGCTAATCGGCAAAACAAGTACCGGCGGTGTGCAAAACCCAGTAATTGCTCAACATATATTTCCTATATATGAAAACCTTTACATTGCCCATTTAGACGCCAGTCTCGTTCCGTTAGACAACGGCGGCTTGACATATCAGAATATGATACGGAAAGAAAAAAAAAAATACAATTACCCCTTTCGCACGTGTACCTAGACATGAACCTGGCCTTCTGACCGTAGTTTCCCGACACTATACAACAATGACCCAATGTGAAGGCAAGAAGAGAGAGCAAGCGCAAGGCAAACGTTCGGTAGCCACCGTTGAGGAAGAAGTTTCGTTTGAGGCTCGTTAAAGGGCTCTAGCGATGTCGAATGACGACCGATTAAAATGGTATTCTAAAATATGAGTCGCTACTTTTGATATTCCGAAATTTTTGAGCAGGTCGGGAGGGGGTTGGGTTTCGTCACTTAAAGGTAGAATGGAAATGGCATGGGTCATCATCGAACGTTCTTCATCGGCGCTTGAGCTCAGTGTTCAGACACTCCAAAATCTACATTTTGTTAGTTACTCGATATATTCTAGATTTTATGAAAAGGATATTGGAGGGTATACTGACCGTCTCGGAAACAGTACCTTGGTTGTACAGATACTTGCCCAACCCTCGGACAACCTCCAATTGCTCCTCGACCGTCAGGCCATTGATGGCGGTCTCAATCACATCTCCAACGGTAGCTTTGTACACGGCAATAAAGCTATGGTAGTACATGTACGCAAAGAAGCCCATGATGAATTGGCAGTCCATCCGATCGGTGATACCGCCATGACCCGGGATCGATTCACCAAAATCTTTAATTTTAAAGGTTCGCTTAAGCCCGGAAGCGAAGAAGCCACCGAAAGGAGCGATTAGGGAGGCGAATGTAGCGAAGATCAAAATATGGAACTGTATGGGCTCGACGTAAAAAGTCTTGTCCACTCCGGTCCACTCTGGAACTTGGTACGGCTGGGGCATAAAGGCTGGGTTTGGGGTGCATTCCAACCCCGTCAACACATTGGATCCGAGATCATTTACCGGGCAGATGAAGTACTTGTAGCGCATTAGGACATTGGTCATGAAGTAGCCGAAGATTATGGTGCAAATCCAAGCACCGAGGAACCCCTCGACTGTCTTTTTGGGAGACAGTTGGATCAATTGGGTCCGGCCAAACGTGATCCCGCAAACGTAGGCAAAAATATCGTTAGTGATGACCAGAGACGCTGGGAGGAAGAACCAGATCATTCCCTCCAAAATGTTGTTCATAACAAAGTGTGCTTGTACGACGATCAGGTAAAGTGCCATGTGAGTCCAAGCGAACTGTGTAAATTGGAACCGGTAGTGTCCCTTCTGTAAAGATGCAACAAAGAAGACAAATCCTACACTCTCACATTAGAATCTTAAATGTTTATCTTCAGTTACCCTGGAATAGGGAACGCAACTCACCCATGACGTAGAGAGTAAAGCTGATAAACCTGTGATGAGTCGCGAGAGGCAATAACACCTTGTCGACTAACAGGACGTGCTTAAAATAGTAGATGACACTTTCACCGTACAAAAAGTACATTGTTGTGGCTAGGAAATACCAATTCAGCGATTTAGTGAAACGGAGGTTCTTTTCTTTGCTCGGCACATTGGCAATCGCGATAACCTCCTTGAATGAGATGATTTGAATGGCGGTAACGAGGCCAATGATGTAGATGTGGCCTGAGAACATGGCAATAAAGAAACCAAAGATCATCACGAAGGTCCATATTGTGCGAGTAATGAAGGTCTGCTTCTTTTTCTCATAGTCGGACATCTGCGGCTGTTCGGGTTTCTGGCGGTGCTTCCTATTAGTCCCCTAACAACACTGAGCAACTCGGGCCGCTCACCTCTTCGACGATCGTCTCGGGCTTGGACACGCTGCCATTTTTTGACGGACTTCCGGGTTCAGAAGCGGCATCGCTAGCATCTGAGATACTTAACCGACGAGTTTCCGACGCCCGGTGTGGGAACCTGACATTCCGACGTGGTTTGGACATGGTGTAAATGAGCCGAGGGCAGAAAGGAGGATGGCGCGGTACCTAAGCGGTATGCGTGGGGAAAGACGGGAAAGTCTAGAATAAAATCCTAAGGCGAACTGGGGTCGGGACGGGGCCGACAAGGACAAGTACAACAGGGGAGGGCGAAGAGGAGAAAAGGGAGTGAGAAAGGGAAGAGAGAAGAGAGTGAGCACAGGTGATCGTCGTTAATAGATTAAAATTTCATGTGAAATAGCGACCGACTACGGTCGGCGGAAGCACGGACAAAAAAGCCGGGGAGCAAGACACAGCTGGGTAGGACTCAACAAGCAATTCTCCGTCAATGTTTCATTGACTGCGGTCCAAATCGCAGGGTTGATATTGAGGAAGCGGAGGAGAGTGAGGAGTAGGAAGAAGAGAGGGAGGTGAGATCCCGTGGCCGCAGGTGACTTTGACCGGCTACTACGTCAGGCGTTATTTTCCCCTACTTTTTTTGCTTACAACCCCAACAACTAAATCCCCACTATTTACCGCAGTCATTCCTTTACTCATACGCCACGTTCGCCTTTCATTCTCTCATTCATGGCGATCGTGCGTCTTAGGGCATGGAAGAAAACGATGATGATTTCTTCTCTGATGATGGCTTCGACGATCTGCCACCGGGCACATTATTCCAGCTGGAACAGAACGCGGTCTTAGCAAACCAGGCTGCACAGCCCCAGTCTCAGACTACAGCGGCAATAGGCCAGCCCTCTCGAGCTTTTGCTAGCCATAATATTCAAGCGGCAGCTTCCGAGCAGTCCTTCCTCTCCAATGCTTCGTTAAAACCCCCTGCGCATTTACACACGGGATTGACCGGCGATTACGGCGCTTTGGATGTAGGGGAATTGGACGCGGTGGTTCTAGAAGATGAGACTGAGTTGATGCATGGGCTGGATCAACCAGCTGTGCCTACCGAGCAGTCTGGCTCCTACCAATATAACCCGGAAGGAGAGGGTGAACAAGCTTATCCCGAGGCCATGGAGGTTGAAGCAGAAGCTTCACACACTAAGCGTGGTCATGTAGCTTACGGCATGATAAACGATAAGGTATATCATTAGATTCCTGATCTGCATCTCTGCAGAGCTAATTCTTGACAACAGCTGGCAGCGGAGAATGAACGGTATAAGCGAATGACCGAAGAGCTGGCTGCGGCCAGATCTATGGCGGAAACAAAAGCCGGGGAAATTGCTATCATCCGATCAAATCAGGCGAAACTTGCAGAGAACTATGAACGTCAGGTTGCCGCTCTACGAAAGGCGATGGCTGAAGAGATAGCTAGGCACAAGGAAGAAGTAGAGGCCGCACGTGCGGAAGGGAAAATGCTAGCTACGGAGAATGCGTTTCTTAAGCAAGACCTTGCCGAAGAGTCTATGCGGATCAGCAATCTGAAAGCGAAAGGCCGGGCAGAAGAAAAGCCAGCTCCAGGAACACCAAAGAAACACAAAGCCCTGCCTTTCCGCGATGGATTCGATGACGATGAGATACTTGCCGCCTCTCCCAGCAAATCTACGCGGTATAAGCGAATGAGCCCGACAGTGGGTGGTAAACGGAAGAGGAGGCTGAGCGAGGATAGTCCGATACCACTTGAATTAAGCCCACAGCCAGAGCCTATGCATGTCGAAACTGCTGTCGATGACATGTCGGACGATGCCTTAGATGAAGCCATACCGAACCGAACCGCTCATGTCGACGACCAAAGCTCACAATTGGTCAAGCGCCTATTGAATCATCGAACATTCCCAAACGAGAACAGTGACATTGAGGTGATGGCTAGATTAACATTCCCCTCAGAACCTCAGCGAACACTGTCGTCAATTTTACTTGAGGAAGTGGCAAACCTCGACATTGGTAGTTATTTGCTAGAATATGCACGGGCTATAATTTCATTATGGTCTCGTGCTTTGCGCGAAAAGTTTTTCGAGCCCGTTCCCATTTTTATGGGGATTATGCGGCATGTCTTGGCTCTTGATGCGCCGTCGTCTACCTCTAAGTTGATCGAGCACCTAGTGCCGCTATTACAAGAGTCGGGGGAAGTTAACGGCATCCCCCGGTTCAAACACTCCCCCGTTTCGCGGCAAAATTTCGGACAGGTCAGACAGACACCATTATCTGAGCTGCAGCCTCTTGTAAACTCGACTGAGGCGCTGGGCCTCCTGTACCAAATGGCTTGCTCATGCTTACATATCGACCGCGTGTTGGAGCAATTCTGGCGATACATGCGCTACGACTTTATTCTGATGATGTTAAATTGCTCACAGTCCATAAGCGACATCATCCTAACCTTAAATCTTCTATCGACCAGCATTCGCATCGAGTCTTTTGGTTCTGTTCAGGACACAGAGCAGGACCAGATCGCAAACGAAAACTACATTGTTGATCGCGTGGCGAACCTTCTGAGTGAGATACCACAGGTAGACGAGGGACAGCCCCCCTACATGGCTTCGGAGATTTGCGATATGCGGCTGGAAGCGTTGTCTCTTTTGACATCAGTTGCCTTCAATCAAGAGGCCCCCACCAGTACTCATGGCAGCATGGTCATTGCATCTCACTCCACGGCGCTAGCACGACTTATTCGAGCCATGCACGACGAACTCGATGCCTTGTATGCATCACCGCCCGAAAAGGAGTTGCGCGCAGAGTTAGTAAATGGGTTGATGCGTCTAGTGTACGGGGTGATCCGTCGACATCCAGAGCACGTCGACCTCCAGTCGAAACTCAGCCGAGTAGCGGGGGGAAAGCAGAAGTTTTTAGTGGTGCTGACGCGACTCGCGTTCAGTGAAGGGCAGATACTAGAGGCCGGCATTGAGGATGAGACGGTGGAGATGGCCCACGAGATCTTGGACGACGCTGTGAATCCTCAAGAGGCCGAGGCTCTGCTCGAAGCTTTCCCAAGTTCAAAGCAGCAGGAATAGAACAATATAAAGACGTGCAGGTGCATAGATAGATACACGACGGAATAATCAAATGATACAAAACGACTGCTACTATAGCGGAAATGAAGTTGGTATTTGGGAATCTCGTTTATGGGTAACTAGAGAAGCAAAGGACGACAACATGGATAGATAGAATACGCAGGTAACTGATAAAAAGTGGAAGAGAATTCAAGGTACTGCTGAAGTGCAGACATAGAAGAAATTACAAGGTCGTGGTACAACATGATTACTACAGAATATCCCTCTTCTCCATACCCCCGCTCAAGGCGGAGAGATGATGAAAAGAGAATGATGATTCCAGCAAGTGGAAAGGAGCCAAAGAATACGCCTGCCAATGACCCGAAGGCCGTTGGACGGATTGTTCCGCCGCGCTGTGCAATGCAGGGACCAATCCGTGGTGGACCGCCTTCTTGATCGCAGCCACCCAAACAAGGTAAGTATGAAGAAAAGAAAGAAGAAAAAAGTCAAAAGGTTGACGGGTATCCGGGCAATTTATCGAAGTGGGTGGAGCCATTCAAAACACGCTAGTGGCAAGCGAGACCCCCAAGTCCAATCACAAGCCATTACCATTCGCGAGTCTAAGCGTTTCTTGGTGCCTGACAGATATGGCATTAATATTCCAAGGTCATGTGCAAGCTATCACGTGTTACATGCGAAGTTTTGGCCGCAAGATCGCTGGATGAACAGCAATACATAGTATTCAGGTCACGCTCAGCCGAACCGCCATCATGAGGAACAGGGCCACTACGCCGTTGAGCAAGCCTGTAAGCCTCCCCTTTGTGGACTCCTTGTTTTGATTTCCTTCCTTTCACCCTTACAGCAGCTAATGCCATTCTGTTTAGAAACTCCGACAATCATGGAGCAAATATAACCTATTCAACTTGCAGCGCCTGCGTAACCCCCCAACCGGCAGCAAAACATTTTTCCAACAAAAATGGACCGCCAAGTCTATGGCCAGATCATACCATGGTGAACAAGTCCGCGAGAGCCAATGGGCGCGCATGTTTTCCCGGCGCATTCGCAGCGTCGTGCCCATGAGCCCAGCTAGATTAGCCCAGGATGACGGCTCCGGCATGTCCGCTGGTCGTGGAGCGGGTGTGGAGGGCACTAAAGACTTCCCTCGATTGACGCCCTTTACACAGATGACATTTGCTCCTCTGGAGCGTCGATTGGATGTGGCTATCTTCCGAGCTATGTTTGCTAGCAGTGCTAGACAGGCTCGACAGTTTGTTGTTCACGGTGCGGTGACGGTCAATGGGAAGCAGGTATGCTTTATATTCACTCATTAAAGTTGCATGCCAAGGTGCCTTGGTGAACTAACCGTATGGTTCTCTAGATGAGATACCCCGGCTACCTCCTCAACCCCGGCGATCTTTTCCAGGTCGACCCCGAGCGTGTCATGTATGCAACCGGTGCCCCTAAGGACAAACACGAGCGTCGAGAGGGACGTATCGCCCGGAAAAGGTCGGCGGAGGCGCAGGAAGCGGAGGCGGAGGCAAAGGAAGAGGGTGCTACGGAAGAGTCGGGAGAAAACAAGGAAGCCGAGTCTGAGGAACAGGGTCAAAAGAAGGAAAATGACGATCCACGAGAGACGCTAAAGGTCCTGCTGGCCCAGGCCAAGACTATCATGGCGGGCAGTAAGGATGTGCTCCCCGCGAAGCGCAAACAGGAACTGCGTGGTTTCCAGAAGGCCGTCAAACGTGTCCTCTCTCGCTCCGATTCAAGCACTGTTCTCGCCGACAACTTGGAATCGCAATTCTCCGAGCTTATTACCCTCCTCAAGGCCAAGCCTGCGGAGAAGAAAGACAATAAGCGCCCTAAGCGTGATCAGTCTTCCGACGAAACTCAGAACGTTTCCGAATCCGCATCCGAATCTGCTACTGCCAGCGAATCCCAGCCCGGGGAAGCCTTGACCGAGGCTTTCCGTCAGGCCGCCGAGAACCCCGAGGAAGAAGTTGACACCTCGGAACTCACAGACGAGGAGTTAGATGTGCTTAAGCGTGCTCTCGTCCAGATGCGTGACAACCCCATCGACAGCACAAAGCCCTATGCCACCCCCTGGAGGCCCCGCGATTACATGAGCGCTTTCGCCTTCATCCCCCGATACCTCGAGGTCAACCACAACATCTGCGCAGCGGTCTACCTGCGCCATCCGGTGGCTCGTCCCGGCTACTCGGAGGTGCCGACACCGTTCGGTGAACCCGTTGGTACAGCTGCTTTCGCCTGGTACCTGAGACGGCGGTAGACAACGCAACGACCATGTAATAATCATTGTATTTTCTCCTTCGGCTTCTCTCTTCTTCTTACGTTCTGCGGGCATGTTCCACAGTCATGTATTACTGGGTATCTGGTCTGTTTTCCTGTTATTTGGCATATGTCCGTTCTCATAGATGTACCTATCTATCTATCGATCTACCTTTGTGTTCCCTGCGGGAGGACAAAAATCATGTTTGGTGTTGGACTGATAGCGCATACACCCTGTACAATCAAGTGAATGTAAATGCAACCTCAATCTCCGATTTAAATTTAAATAGTCAAGTACTGGTCGTTTTGAGATCGTACATGGTATAATATTTTTAGGGTAGTGACAGCCTGATATACCCGCTAGTTCTAGACCACACTATAGAAATATATATGTGTCATGGGATGGGTAAGAGTCGTATGTCAATTACAATCTAGACTAGCTGAAAAATACAGTACCAGGCCACACCTACCCGCTAATCACAACAGCGCGGTAAAATTGCAAATCATCACCCCATTTTTTCATTCCGCACCACCGAGACATACCACACCCACCACTCTAGACCCGGCTCGCCACAACCAAAAAGCAACCGGGGGAGAGAAGAGAAGAAATCGCCCATCAAACGGGGGAAAGAATAAAAAAAAACAAAAGAACCCCCTCCAACCCAGAACCTGGATCTCTTAGATCCGCCCCCAAAAAGAGACCCAATGTATTCCTGGCACGGACATGGACCGAACCATCATGCGGCGGCAAACGCAGCAACGACGACGCCGGGCCGTCGACTCGAATCGCCCAATCCCTCGTCTCACTCCTCGTACCCCATGTCGCAGCTGCGATGGATGTCGCGGCCGCATAATGCGCCCCCTGGTGCGTTACCGACCCTCTCGTCGAATTTGAGGATGGGTGCAACTGCCGCACCAGGAGGAGGGGCTGCTGCAGTTGGGGGTGGTACTACGGCTGGCGGGAAGGCCATCGCTGGTCCTGGGCCGAGGACTAATACGCCGCAACATGCGCCGGGGGTCGCGCTGGTGGTTGAGTCGCGGGTTTCGGCGGAATCGATCGAGAGCTCCGATAGCGATCAGTCGGATGTTGCGAGCGGGGGGCGCGATGTGGTGGGGGCGGATGCACTGGGGGATACGGATTATGTACCGTCGCATGGGGATGTGCAGGAATCTAGGAGAGGAGGGGAGGGGGGTGCTGGCGGAGCGACAACTACTGGAGGCGCTGTGATGGGGTCTGCGGGGAGGAATAGTATTATGGATCGGGTGCTGGGAGACGACGATATGGATAGTAGCGGGATGGCAGGAGATACGCCCCGCAAACATGGCAAGCGGCTGACGACGCTGGAGGAAGTGTCATTGTTCAACATCTGCAATCGGCATGCGGAGAAATTCGGACAGCGCAGTAACCTGTGCAAATGGTGGATGACGGTGACGGCGGAATTCACGCGCGACCAGGGACATCCATATTCGTGGCACTCGGTGCGGCGGAAGGTTGAGCTGGTCACGAAGCAGCGCATGAAGTTTCTCGAGGAGCAGCGAGAGAAGGGTGGCTCGGAGAATGAGGACCTATCGAATCCCCGATGGCGTTCAGCTGTCGACGCCTGGATTCCGACGTGGCAGCGCTGGGAAGAGGCCGAGGCAAGGCGGATCGAGAAACGTGACTCACGCCGGTCTCGCAAGAGGAAAGAAAGGTCTTGGGAACCGGCGTGGGATGCTCCGAGCTCGAACGGTTGGAGACAAACGTCCAGTCCAGCAGTGGACAATACTGCGATCAGTGGTAACCAAAGTCAGGGTCCCCTGCCTCCTCCGCCTGCCCCTGCCCCTACTGCCCCTGCCCCTGTTACATCTAATCTAGTCCGGTTGCCTCCCGGATTTGAAAACATGTTTGCAAATCAACCTTCCAATTCACCTGGGTGGTCGTCCCAGCATCCAGCGTCCACGTCTGCTCTACCTTCAGCTGGGGAGAATGGCATGATGAGTGCCGTCATAGAAACGCTTGGCAAACTGAACAAGCATCTGGATGCTGTGAGCTCAGAACCTCAGTCGTCGCCCTTAATCGCATCGCTAGCCTCAAACTTAGAGTCCCAGCGTCGTGCAAGGCTGCTGAGCCAAGAGGAAGTCACCCCTGACGAAGGCGAGAGGCAGGAGAAAGCATTGCCTGCGTCGACCATCAGCCAGCTCAAGGAGGAACTCCGGCAGGAACTGCGGGATGAGATCCGGTCAGAGCTGGAAAAGGACCGGGCGGCGTTGGAAGAGAAGTTGGATTCTGTACAGAGAACGCAAGAGATGATTCTTGAAATGCTAAGACAGGAGCCTGCGTGATTTTTTCGTTCGGTTTGTTACTTGATCTTATTGCTATGATACCCATTGGCGAACAGCGTATCCCTCTCCAAGTCATATTGCAGTGCTGAAACTTCACCGATAACGTCGACATACATGCTAAGGAGATTTTATATATTTACCATTAATGTTCGAACGATCTCCAATAGTATATTCCTAACGTTATAGGAGAATAATGCAAAAATAAAGATATAAATCCCGGCTAAATTACATAGTAAACGTGCATGGTAATGCTGCATAGGAGCCTGCCAATTTAATTGTTTTTTATACTTCCTCCGTCATTGTCACCCCCGATGAGAAGCCATATCGTGTCATACTTAGTAGTAGAAGGTCTCATCAACGGTACGACCCCTCATCCATCGGGGCTCGCTGCCACGGACGTAGATGTCCTCAAAGAGGATACGAGTGCTGTTGTCAGGAACGGGCATGTTCTCGGCGATGGCGACCTCCTCGTCAACAAAGGCACGAGCGGCCTTGTCCAGGGCCTTGAGCTCGTCCTCGGTCATGACCTTCCAGTCAAGGATCTTCTGCTTGAGACCGGCAATGGGGTCGTGAGTGCTGCGCATGCGCTGGATCTCCTCACGACTACGGTAGGTAGTACCGGGGTCGGACATGGAGTGACCTCCGTAACGGTAGGTGACGTACTCCATCACGAGAGGGCCGTTGCCAGAGACAGCATAGTTCTTGGCGTACTGGACGGCAGCCTTGGTGGCAAGGACATCCATGCCGTTAACCTTGATACCAGGGATGTACTGACCACGCTTGTAGTACTCGGTCAAGGCAGAGGAACGAGCGGCAGAAGTACCCATACCATATTTGTTGTCTGCAACGAATCAGAATCACTTCACCTTTACGTGGGCCGTAGTTAAGGAGAACTTACTCTCACAGCCGAACAGAACCGGGAGGTTCCAGAGCTTGGCCATGTTGAAGGCCTCAAAGACCTGACCTTGGTTGGAAGCACCGTCACCGTACAGGACAATGCTAGTAGTAGGCTCCTCATTGTACTGCTGAGCGAAAGCAAGACCAGCACCAACAGGAACCTGAGCACCGACAATACCGTTTCCACCGTAGAAGTTAGGAGCGAACATGTGCATGGAACCGCCCTTTCCGTAGGCGATACCTTCACGGCGACCGAGCAACTCTCCGATAATGGACCGGATGGTTCCACCGCGCATGTAAGCATAACCGTGGCAACGGTAGGCAGTGATGATTTTGTCGTCACGGGTGATGGCGTGCTCAATACCAGTCGCGACGGCTTCTTGACCGGTCGCCAAGTGGCAGAAACCTCTGATCTTCTTTTCTTTGTAGAGACGATCGGCGGCCATCTCCATGCGTCTAAAGTAACACGAGAGAGAAACGTTAGAGCTAGATCGCAACAGCAATAAAGATCCCGCAATAATGCATACCTGGTCGAGACCATATCATGGTACATCTGCTTCAGCTCCTTCTTGGTGACCTCCAGGGTGTAGGGAGGGGGATCGATCTCATAGGTCTCAAAGCTCTCATCGGAAAGCTGGACAGTGAAAGGCTTGTCATCCTCCTGTGAAAAGCGCACAGCGCGTTAGCATCACCATATCAGAGACTTTTCCGAAGGGCTCAACAAACCTGCGGAACGTTCTCAGCATGCGACGAGGCGGCGTCGGTGGTGACGGAGCGACGGGCAAGGGGAGTGAAAGCGTGACGCCTCAAAGGCGCGGCTTGACGGGCCCACGCAGTGCGGAACAACATTCTGGGTAGGGCAGGAGGTCCAATTGATGGAGAAGGGAGCTGGAAGAAGATCAGGGAGATTCTGTTATCTTTCAACAACGGAGATGTTGGGAACAAACTTTCCCCTGCGGCTAACGGCTTTGGGCAATGGCTTATCTAAGCTGACTTTCCAATCGGGAACTGCCGGTGTACACCCTGCAAACCTGGCAAACATTCATCTCTCTGCTCCTCTTCACAATAGCCGTCTCTTAGGTCAGCAGACCCACCACGCACTTCGGCGTGTTGGTCTGCCTCACCCAAACGATAATTCCCACCTAAACGATAAATTTGAAGCTATTCAGGCTCCTATATACCACCACCATGCCTGATTCTTATTCTGATATCGAGATACGGATCGTACAGGCCTGTACAATCGCCCAAGGCCAAAAAAAGCCCAATATCTCTGCGCTAGCGCGTCAATTTAATGTTCCTTACCAACGACTCCGGGCGCGTATTCATGGCCGAGCAAATCTTTCCTCACGTCCTATCTCAACCAAGACACTTGATGATTCACAAGAAAAGGCACTAATTCGTTGGATTCGTCAGCTTGATAATCTATATAGTCCACCTACGGCCGGAATGATTGAGCAGAGTGCCAACCAAATACTGCAGCGGAATATAACCGACGGGCAATCTCGTACAGTTGACAAGAACTGGGTTTATCGCTTTATTAAACGTCTTCCTGAGGAGTTTAAGCTCATTCAGCAGAAGCCGAAAGATAAGAAGCGTCTTGATGCAGAAGATATAGGTGTTCTCCAACACTGGTACGACTGCTTAGAGGCCTTTATCAAGAATATACCTCCCAAAAATATATACAATTTCGATGAAACTGGCTTTCAACTTGGACAGGGAAAGACTCAAAAAGTTGTAACTACTATGCCTCTACGAGCTGCAAGAGGAAATCCCTCTAAAGAAGTAGGGGAACTGATCTCTGCAATAGAGTGTATTGCAGCGGACGGTTTTACTCTTCCTCCATACTTTATATTCAAAGGAACATATCATCTTGAGCGGTGGTACGATGCAGATATTCCAGAGGAATATCGAATATCTCTATCTCCAAAAGGCTATACTACAGATAAGATTAGTTTTGACTGGATTCAGCACTTCCACCGTCATACAAAACACCGTATCTCTACAAAAAAAGAGGTTCGATTACTATTTTTCGATGGCCACGAGTCCCATCTTACCTATGAATTTCTTCAATTCTGTGGACTACACTATATTATACCATATTGCTTTCCTCCTCATACAACACATCTTGTACAGCCTCTTGATGGACAACCTTTTCAAGTCTATAAGCACTTTTATCGCAAGAGAAACAATGAGCTCGCTCAAAGAGGTGCTGAGATGGACGATAAGAGTGATTTTTTAAAAGAGATCCATTCTATTCGTACGATGACCTTCAAACAACGTACAATCCGGGATGCCTTTGAAAAGCGAGGTCTATATCCCTTAGATTCAGAAAAGGTGATGAAATCTCTACGTGAGGCTTTGGAAACTGCTCCAGAACTTGAGATAATTACAACACCATCACCACCACCATCAAGCTCATCGCCACCATCTACAATACGAGGTCTTCGTCGAAGTATTAGTAAAGCGCAGAGCTTTATTAATAATAGCCCGGAGCTTGATCAAAGCTTTGTACGACGCCTTGACCGTGTATTCCAAAGCTCGCTTGAAACTACTGAATTAGCCGCTCAGCTCAAGGATGATCTACAGCAGCATCTTCGATACCGGAAGCCTCAGGATAGACGGAAATCACAGAAAAGGGTTAAATACCACGGGCCACTAACTGTATATGATGCAAAACGCCGAATTGCGGATCGTACTGAGGTGGAAAGACTACAGGGTCTTAGGCAAATTAGAAAGACGGGAGCTTTGGAATACGATAAACCACCACAACCGACAAATACAGGGGATCTGCCTAGTACAGAAGCTGGCCAGGTGGATAGGGAAGGCCCTAGATTACCTTATTGGATAGATACTCAAGGCGATGTTGTATAGGAGCTTGAATAGCTTCAAATTTATCGTTTAGATGGGAATTATCGTTTGGGTGAGGCAGACCAACACGCCGAAGTGCGTGGTGGGTCTGCTGACCTAAGAGACGGCTATACAGAAATCCTACGGAACAGTGGAATCCTGATCAATTATCATCAAAAGCTTGTCGATGGCCTTCGGTAGGTACTTCTCTGCCATATACGACTTTCCCTCTTCCCCATAGATACACCGTTGATGTTGGCCCGGCCCTCCGGCGGATGCCACCGATCCTGATCCTGCATACGTGTTGGACCGGCGTACGCCATTCTTGGAATCACCTGACTTCTCCTCGGAGTCCCAAGGATCTCCCTTCAACATCAATGGGTGATCACTTTTTGATTACGACGTGGGATGAAAGCTCTGCGTAACATAAACAATAACTACTTGGATCGTGAGAAATCGGGTAAGTCAGTATCGGCGGGGCTTTGGTATCTTTTGACTAAGAGATGATGTCCTTTTCTCTTTGGCGAGATATGAATGCACAGGATGGCCTTTCCCAAAAGTTCAAGACCAAGCCAAGAGGACAGTTCGTGCTCAAATGAAACAAGTGCCAACCTGGTTTCGCTTGCCGCTTGCTTGAATGCGTCCTAACTGAGATACATGTAGCGATCGACACCCTGATGTGGTCAAGGCTGAGAGATTGAGGCTGACTGCTATACGCTGACAAACCGTGCAATGGTATGAGGGATGAGAGAGATAGCAAGTGAATCCAAGGCGGCTCGGTATCGGTCCTTGGAACCTCAGCATTGGGGCCAACCTAGAGAGATGACGGGAACGAGTCATGACCCTAAATATAAACTTCAGCTATGCCAGGACACTCTGCTATAGGTGAATAGGCGGAAACCCTCCACCTAGAAGGGATCTCGCCGTATTCATACACATATACCGTTATCAATGCCGACAGCAGATCACCTTAGAAGTGCACCAGATGGCATATTCACTGATTCGCAGAGGGACCTTAGGTAGCTTCCTTGGGTTGTTTCAAGCTCGGTCGCAAATAGTACTCTTGTCCTTATTCTCAGTGACATGCGTATGGCAGCAGACAAACTGCTCGAGATGCCAATAATTGATCTGAATTTTTAGAATTCCAACTTTCAATGCGTCCTACATCACATATTAGTACACATTTTCAAACATCCGGCTGCGCTTGGGTATGATGGTGCTCGACTGGAGGTTGTTCATTCATAAAAGACAGTAGTGTGAACTCACGCCAGCACGGCTGTGCAGTTAATCGATGGAAGCCCATTAGACACGATCAGTTCGACCTGAGATGGTCAATCTTGAGAGGGAACGACGTTGTAAACGGGCGACACTATGTACATTGCCGCCATTGTTGATATGGCACAGATTGATGTGGGTCATTCTCCCCTAATGGTTAACTAAGCGATTATCTATCAATCAATTGCTTGGACAGGAATGCGAACTCCGAGTGGAAGGCCATGAACGGGACGATCGGATCTCCGATCGTGGACCTAATTAGGGTCCAAAATGTGAGATTTGATGGATTATCAACAACACCAGCTTAACTATTGCGTATTTTCAGCCAGCCTGTTTCACATAAAAATACCGCAAAACATATTCGTCAATCTCCACGAACCTTTTTTGCCCTTCCCGAATTAAGTTTTCCAGCATCCTGTTTCAACGGAAGCCTTGGGCAGGTTGCATTGAGGCAATTGTCTAGGTTTTAGGATTAGTCTTTTTGTTTTTTTTTTTTTTTTAGCAAGAACCATTGAACCATGAAGATCTTGGTCTGGGTTGTTTCGTGGGTACAGAGTAGGTGACAAGGTAGTAGTCAGTGACAAATCTTTTCCAAGGCAATTCTGGGTCACGAACCTAATAGCTTGCCGCCACAGTTGACTGGGACTGGATGATGCCTGTATGTACTTAGCTATTTTCGGTATGGTAGAGGGCTAACGTTGTAGGGGGATCGGTCTCCGTAGTTCAGCCGAGATGTGTCGGAGTGGGCTCCCTCAACGTGGCAAGAGCTGTGGATAAGCTGAGTAGAGTAGAGGTATCTTATTTAGGAATGTTGCAAGGAAATGGTGTTAAAGCTAGTCTGAGAAAATTTTGGTCGGACAGCGAATTCTGTAACCCCCCCTGTGATCCAAACTTGTCACATCAAGTGGAACAATAGATGCCTATCTGGAGTTCTTGGCTGGCATCGAGTTCGACCCTCAATATCGATATGGATATTTGTGAACAGTCATTCTATGTGCGAGTCTATCGACGGTGTTACCAACCCAACTGCATGTACATACATAATACTCTACATCTCTGTCCCACCGTTACCTTTCTCTCGGGTTATCCCGACCGACCGAAAAGCCTGTAACCACCAAACAGCGCGCGGTTCCTGACTTGAAACGGACCAATTGCACGTATGCCAACGGGCACTATCTCATCGCTCACCAGGGATGAACCACGGATGATTCCCATTCTCCGTCGATTACCCACCTGACGAGAACCCAGAAATTTCCAGAAAAAGCACGTCGGCCGATGCTACTAGCCTTGTTTTGACTGCTACAAATCCTCCGTTAAACGAACTCAATGGCAAGTGGGGGTTTGATAAAGTTTTCTTAGTTAATTGCAAATTGATTAATAGACGGCTTGATATTGTGCCCTCATTGTATTCGTACTGGATTGTAACAGTATTGTGAAAAGTGAAAATGAAAACCCACGTGAAGACAATCTATAACCGGAAAAATATATCCTCTTGGGTTGGATGATCTTGATACTATGTTCGAAGTTATCACCAGTTGACTTCACGTACTTCGCGGAAAATCACGAGACTCTTTCCTTTTCCGGAAGCAATCTGCATGAGTCTTCGCAAGAGTTTCTTCTAGGCAGGAATTACTAGTATTAGCAGTGGTGGAAATTAAACCGCATTTGAGGTCCGGACAAGACCGGCAAAATACTCCGTATTAAAAGGTCGACGTGGCCAATGTCCACTAGTGTTGTTTCAATGTATGAATGTATCTAGGTATGTAAAACCAGCCCTGTTACCGCGGTGTGTGGTACCCCGTACGTATGGATGTAGTACTCCGGGGAGTATGCATAGTATGCATCTGATACTCTGGTATGCAATGCAATGCGGAGTATAGGAGAGGCTGATAAAACTATAGGTAGGCACATGGTACATAAAACTATGGTGACATCACTCATTGCCACTCGCAGAGACTATTTACTTTCTAATTAATGTTCTTGCAGCAAATTAAAGTTGACATTAGTCCCTGTTGCCGTTATCCAGGGAAATGGATCATGATATATCCTCCACTGATCTACCGCCATCTTCAATATACGGGACATAAAATGTGAGCTGTCAACAGTCAACTTCGTTCAAATCCCGGACAATTTGATTTATCTACGATAGATCACCAGCGCAGGCTGATTGCATACGCCTTGCATATAACATATACAGTGGCAAGCCTGCGGCCGTAGTTTTTGTCATTATTTTCGAGCTTCAGACAAACGCGTACGTTCCTATGGCCGACGGTCTGTGGCAAAATGGTCGAAAAGGAGAGAGCATCGCCGCAAAAAGTACTGTATTACGCATCGCGTCGCAGGGAAGCAAAAGTCGTTATTGGTGGGATGATCTCGGAGTCTGAACCGCTGCATATACTATTTCTTTGACTGCTTCCCATGCTCTCTCCTCTCCAACAACGGTGGTCTGAACAGAGGTCCTGTATACTCCGAACATACCCCGATATAAAAGCACTCTGGCCGGTTGACGAAACTATGAGGAGTTAGTTAGCACCATTGGTGATTGTCTAGGCAATAGCCTTGGATCCTGCGATTTATGGACTACTGCAAGTAGTAGACAATGACGCTGCTAGGAGTTTCACTACTGTTTCATGCGCCTTGAACCACAAGGTTGTCGCCTAAGTCCCCTGCCAACCATGTCGCCGTTAGTTCAACAGACGACGCCCCAGCAAACCGCAATGCCTGTCACAATCTTAGCAGAACTGTTGGGGTGCCTATTTCGTGCATGATTTTCACCGTGGTGGATCAGTCTGCACAGAGCACTAGAGTTACTCCGCTCGGTTACAGGAACTAGACTTGACTTCGGAAAAAAAGCTATAATAAAGGACATTAAGATGCTCAGGCTTAGGCGGCCAAGAGCACGTATCCTAGCAATAGTGCGAGACATAGGCGGGCCGGTCACGTAAAGTAGTGGAGATTGAGCTGATCCTTATTGTATCCCATGAGTCCAAAGTTCAAACGCTCCTCTTTGAACAGAAGTTGCACCGTGCAGTTCACATGGTTGAGGTAGACGGAAGGATTATTGGTTTAAATTTCATGCATGACTTGGTCAATCCAGTAATTTGCTAAAATTGGACACTCGTTTTGTCAGTGCTCGCGCGTATGACCCTAATTCCTGACCCATCAATGTGTCATACTGATAATCAATAGTTAGTACCCATCTGGCTGATTAGCGGATACACTCCCATGTCTGTGGAGTACTGTCTGTATATAGTCGGCAGTGATTGACGCTGCTGACCATGGATTCAAATCCACCAAACACTGGTTAACTTAAAGTCTTACATACTCCGTATGGATTTACCACTTAGGATGCTCTTCTGTTCTTCGATAAGATTTGGGAGAGTCAGCGTCTCGGAATGCTTCCTTCTGACGTTGGACGCAGGGTTTCCAGGGGGCCCAGTAGGATGTGTTCCGTGCATCCTTGGGGATCAGGCTTAACAGCTAATAAGGTCTCGTGTTTTGTATTCAATGACTAGTAGCTGACTATAGCGAGATGCGGAGGGGATTTCTGACAATTGACGTATGATATATGTTCTCACTCAGAAACAGGCACTAGCCATGGTTGAAACTTCTATTGGTTTACCCTCTTGTGAAGCCATGCTCTTGCGCTTATGCATTTAATCAATGCTATTGCATGTACTACTACGAGGTACAACCGCATGTGTAATGATTTCGTTCTCCTAAAATTCGTAGGGTAGCCGATTTTTCGACCGAGGGGCATAAGGTTTGACATTCCGTGGTCCGGACGGGGAGTTCTACCGTCGGATACCGGAGACGATCACCCATGGATATTAATTGGAGGGAACCATCGAAGAAAATGGTGAGCTTAGATACTTAGATGTTTAAGCTAGAAATCCTGGGGGTTTCAGTGCCGTCTGACAGTTGTATCCATTTTGCGGATTCCTGCAGGAACTACGGAGTCGCTGCACAAGAAAAAGTGAGTGGCTTGATACAGTACTTTACACACGTACACAGTAGTACATACGGAGTATGGAGACAGTACGGGGGTTGTAACTACCCTACCGGAATGAGGAGCTACTGAGCCCACTAAGGAAAAGTACTGCACCATTCCGAGCGGGTCGGGTGGGGATGAGTGCAGAACCGACGCCATGGTTATTGGCTCCTCCACAGAGATTTGGGTTTTTGGGAGATTTCATGCGATACGCTTTTCCCGTCCATAGGAGATACAAATCCTAAGATAGACTTGAAAAATAATGATCAGGAGAACGAAGTGGTGGCCAAAGAGAATTATCGTTTGAAAGATGGATAGTTTGTACAGATGGTTCTTTTTTAAGGGAAAAGCACAGGGCAGGCTGAACTTGAAGGGCCCCATAGATCCGTACGGAGTGAGTGCAGCTTCATCTCCGTTCTGCCGGACATGGCTGACTAAGTCCCGGGCTACCCATTTTAAAATTTGCCCGGTGGAGATCCCGAAGTTCTCAGCCGTTGACAACATATGCAGTATCAACGCTTACGTACGCCACCACAGCTTCATTTATTCGCCTCCCATACCAGAGATGCACCTGACCCTTAGAATGTAAGATCTGGAATAAGGGACCGACCAAGCCTTATCTCTTTGGAACTGGGTATATTCAATATTGAAACCTAGCAGATGAACTGACAGAAAACGCTCGGGGATCAGCAGTCGGTTAATTAGGGGCCTGTGGTCAGTCATTGCACCGTATGGCCCCGGCTTGGCCCATAAAGGCCATAATTTATGGAGAATAATAAGGCCATTGTATTATATCCCCGTCATGAGGCTAGTCTCTTTGTGCTTATGGTAGCACAAAGGATGAGAATTTCACCGGCACCGTAACGCAATTACATTTGGAAGGTACGGAGTAGATCTCTATACTTCTTTCTGGCCAGTCTGGGTTTATGGTTAAATTGTTTCCTAGTCATTCTCAATTGGATAGTCTAGATGTTCCGTTACTGGTAATGTGCGGCTAAACTACTAGTCCCCTACATATGGTGTAATGTCCGACTGTGGCGTTTCTCCATAGAAGAGATTCAATTACAATTCTTTGGGGGCAAAAAAAAAGAATTAAAAAAGTAAACAAAGTATTGAATGGATTTTACCAAGAATTAAATGTTCCGAGGGCGGCCTGTGGTTGATAGATAGATTGGATAGATCAATGTAGGCGATTTGATCATTGGCTTGTACAGGCCCGACTGGCTGGAGTGATGTCGCCTCTGGTTGTACAGGATGTACAATGTAAGGAGAACCAGGAGGCTGGATCCATCTAGTTGGTGGTTTCTTTTTCTTGTTTGTGATCTGAGTTTAGGTTAGGAGAAATTTGAGTTGACAGCAGTACACATCTGGTACTTTTTACACATGACCTCATCCATTGTCACTTCATAAGTGTTGTTTGACATTCACCTCCTTCTCAACCCAAAGAGAAAGGAAAAAAAAGGTCTCATTTTTCAGGGGCCTTCGTTCAAACTTTCAGTCCCTGGATATGCTCCACTGGAAGCCTTTTTGGTGGCCTTTCAAACCATGGCTCGGATGCTGCATGCCCCACTTGGAAAGAAATATTTTTCTTTTTCTTTTCTTTTTTTCTTTTCGGGTTTCCTTTTGGTGCTTGTACTCCGTACCGTCGTATGGTATTCCTGCAGGAACTTTGTACCTTGATAATACTTGGGTGGTATGAACTAACCCGTGGTGGTATCAATGGGGAACGGAACGTACCAATGAAAGTGGAAGTGGTACTGTTCAAGTACCGTCGAGGTACCAGTATTGAATGATCGCTCACCCGCCCCATCCACTATCAACGGCCTCCTGAAGACCGGCCGTGACGCCGTCGTAAAATTATTCCCACCATCACGATATCTCCAACTTCCACTCCTTTCTTTCTCTCACTCTAACTTTCTGCCTTTGTGTTTTGTGTGTCTGCGCATCAAACAATTCTCTTTGACTTCCGACCCCCTGGTTCAATTCCTTCGTCCTCGGGAGTTTTTTTCTAAATTTCTCCCCCACTATAATCTCCCCACTTGGGCTTTTCCCCTAATATAGGAATTCGTCCTATTCTCCCCCCTCTCTTCTTTTTAGGTGATCATTTTTCCCTCCTGACCCGTCAGGAGCATTCTTTTCTAGCCCATGTGGAAGCATCGACCGTCTTCCAGATCGGATTCAAAGTCTGGGAGCATCGATTCAAGTTCCGAGCGTGGCTTCTTTGGTCGTCCCAAGAAGAAGTCTCCGCCGTGTAAGTATAGTGTCTCATACTAGTTGCTTGTGCTTGATTCTAGTCCCTTATTATATTTATTTTTATTATTTTTCTTTTTAGGCTTTTCCCTCTTTTAATTTTATTTTCCCTTACCCTATTATCATTATCATAACATTATATCATTCTGGACCGTCACCTCCTAACTCACAGTTCCTTTTCTCTTCTTTCCTGCATTTTGGTCGTTCCTTATCTCTCTACCCTAACCAACCCCGGTGATCCTCATTGTTATATGTGACACCGACGAGACAAAGGAACACCTAGAATCTTGCGCTACTGTTATGCAATACTACCTCACTACTGTCCTTTCGTAGTCGACCCTCCACTGCCCGCTTCCGTTCCTTTTTCTGGTCGTTTATCATTTTATAACCCCCGGTTCACTGACGGGTGCATTCGTCATTATCTACAGTAACATCTCGACCGGAGTCCCCCACCCGCTCACCATTCCGGTCTCTGCGTTCGCTCACCCGCTCAGAACGACCGGGCAGTAGGTTGTCTAACCACGCTGGCTCTTTCCGGTCTCGTGCACCTTCAACTGTCACCAGTGGTTTCCTGTACCCTGACCATTCAGGTTCAGACTGGCAATCGAATTCAATCAATTATTCGTCTCAAACGTCCAATTCCATATCAAGCAGGCCAATGGCAGGCTTAACGGAAGTTGACCGGACTCGGTCCCGGAGAGATAGGACATTTGTGGGCAGCGAGTGCGCCGTTTGCGAGGAACCGCTAGAACATACCCTGCGGGGGGAGCGCGTTCTCCAATTCTCCTGTGCACATGTAGCGCATGAGGCCTGTTTCTATGAGTTTATTCGGGAGTTCGAGGGCCAGTATTGCCCGACATGTGACGCGCCATTAGGGTTGGACACAAGCCGCGGGGGGAATGTGTTAGATATCGGTAAGTGGTAACACTAGGCAAGACATTAGAAGAACTGTTGCTAACTCAATTGCAGAGAAACTTAGCAATATGGTGCGCTCAGTTACCAGTGATGCCGCCACACAACGAAGTGGTATGACCGGGGCTACCACGCCGTGGGATCAAAGCACGAACGTGAGTCGCGGCCGGCTGCCTAGTGACGCTGGGAGTAGGCCGTATAACCGGGATAGTCGAGACATATACAGTCGGCGGGATAGCCGTGATACGGGCGACCCGCGCGAACGGATCGAGCGTCTGACATCCGGATCCCGTCAGCATCACTCCAGGAATGGTAGCGCTGCTGGGTCATCGGGTGACTACAATGACACCCAGCATCCGAGCAACGGAAGACGGCATGATTATGATCTCCAAGCCATGGAGTCCGAACTGAGCCCTCGCTCTGGGCCCACAAAGAATCCTATCCCGGCCCCAACGATGACTATTCGGAGCGAGTTTCCAACCCTCAACCGGTCCCGTCAACAACAGCCCTTGACCTGTCTAATCACAATTGAAGTCCCTGAAGGTTGGCGTGCAGACTCTGATGACTTGCGCCACACGTCGACTGGCTCACCGCAACCTGAGGATGAGCCTTACAGTATGATGCGTTTTCCCGCCGCCCAGGAGCCACGCCCCTCTCCATACGAATCACAGGAGAACTTGGATGAGATTGCGGAGGAACTGAGGACGAAAGTTGACAACTGGCATGGCCTTGAGTTTCAGCGGTATGCTGATTTGTGGTTCCGTCTGCTTGTAGGGTCCCGCTAATTATAATGTAGGTTCGGAAAGCTTCGCTTGCATGGACAGATGCGAGTCGGTAAAGACCGTGAATCGTGGCAAGACTTGCAATGCTACCTGTTCGCGGAGATGCTTATCTGCATCAAAGAGAAGAAGGTCAGCGACCATCGCCGCCAATATGATGACAAACCGCGACACACGCGGTGTACGCTTAAGGGCTCGATTCTGATCAAGAAGCATCTCAAGCATATCGATGCGGACCCAGGTAAACCAAGACTTCGACACCAGTGGGCAATGAGCGAGTGCTAACAGTGGATACAGATGAGCCCGTCCTAACTCTGAGTTTGTCCGTCAGCGAACTTCCATGCTTTTATCTCAGTTTCCAGAACCGGAATCAGTTAGAAATCTGGCGTCGTGCTCTGCTCGATCTCCACCAGCTCGATTCCCTGTCCCGCGGTGCCGACTATGACCTAGATAACTCTGGGGCCGAGGAGGAAGACTACCGAAACAGCCAGATCAAACGCCAGGCGTCGCTGAACTCCTCATACGGTGCGGCCCGGTCGAACAACACTGCCATCACTGACTACACGAGTGTGGCCGTGGAAAGTGGGCCTAGCCCATCTCTGCACATTCCGCTTGATATTGTAGTGGTGATCCCTGTATCATCTTCGATGCAGGGCCTGAAAATCACGCTTCTGCGCGACGCGCTCAAGTTTCTTGTGCAGAATCTTGGGCCTCGAGACCGTATGGGGTTAGTGACATTCGGTTCTAGTGGCGGCGGAGTCCCTCTGGTCGGAATGACAACGAAGTCCTGGGGGGGATGGGGCAAGATTTTGAACTCTATCCGCCCTGTTGGCCAGAAGAGTCTTCGCGCGGACGTGGTTGAAGGAGCGAATGTAGCCATGGACCTACTGATGCAACGGAAGCTGTCCAATCCCATATCCACTATCCTCTTGATCAGCGACTCGTCTACCTCTGACCCGGATAGCGTGGATTTTGTTGTGTCCCGGGCAGAAGCTGCTAAGTCCGTTCCCATAATTTTGATGTCAGGACCATGGAACTAACTGTCTTGTAGGGTTAGCATTCACTCATTTGGCCTGGGACTGACCCATAAGCCGGACACAATGATTGAGCTCTCAACCCGGACAAAAGGCTCGTATCTTTATGTCAAGGACTGGATGATGCTTCGCGAGTGTGTGGCAGGCTGTCTTGGAGCTTTGCAGACAACTTCTCACCAGAATGTTAAGCTGAAGCTTCGTCTCCCGGAAGGTTCTCCGGCGAAGTTCGTGAAAATTAGTGGAGCTCTTCACACCACTAAGAGGGCCACCGGCCGTGACGCGGAGGCTGCTCTCGGTGATCTCAGATTTGGAGATAAGCGGGATATCTTGGTTCAGCTTGTCATTCAGCCCGACAACTCCTCCCAGGAGAACATGCCGCAAGACCCCTGGGAGAGTCTGGTCTCCGGACTGGAAGCCCTCGGTGGTGGGTCGGATGGAGATGAGCAGCGAGTACTTAGCGTGGAGGAAGTCCCATTGATCCAAGCGGATATCACTTACGGAGATCTTCTCCGTGATGGCCATTTGACGCATTCGCCGCGACCATCACTTTTGGCGATCACTATGCTCCCACCGAACCCCAAATCTCGACATTCCAGTCGACCGATGACTCCCCCTATCCCTCCACATCCTTCAATTGTTCAGCGACGCATGGAGCTACTCACGTCCGACATGCTAACAAGAGCATTGACTTTGGTATCGCGTGGACATCATGATCGTGCGCAGCACTTACTGATTGAGACCCGCAGTATCCTCAAGGGTCTTGGTAAAGGGAGCCTTCCCCCGCTCCCTCCTGGCGCTGTTAAACCATCAAGTATCAGCGACTCTGGCAGCAGGGGTGACACGCCTACATCCACTTCTCCAAGGTCTTCTACTTTCGGCGATAGCCACTCCTCAGCTGTCTCAGACTCGGCCACGATCACACCAGGAGCCGCGGTTGATGCGCAGACCATGCAGGCGCTGGATGGTGACCTAAAAGCAGCACTCGAGTGGATCAATCATCCTGCAGTGTTTGGCCGGGATTCCCGCAAGGCTGTACTACAGGGTATCGGCGTGATTTCGTCGCAGCGGGCGTACACCTTCCGATCACCCTCTGAGGCGCACTGGGCCCAGCGTGTGGCTGGAGTTCGACGACTGACCGAACGGTCTAAGGAGTGGCGTGAGACCGGCGATGACGCATTGACTGAAGAATGAACGCACCGACATGACTCTCGCTTACAAGCTTTTCTTATTCTGTCGCATTTGTTTTCTATTCCCTCTTAATCACCTCTTGAGTGGCTACTAATATTCCCTTTCCTCCCTTTGATTGTTTATGATACCACTTTGTTCACCATGACTGTGCAGCACGATACCACGGGTTTGGTTGTTTTGTAATATTTTCATCTGTTCTTACTGGTTGTACCTATGTATAGATCAGCTTATATTCTTAATATTGGGTGACGGATGGGGGCTGGGTTGAGTCTGGATGAATCACGCATATGCTTGCTTTGTTATTGTCTCTGAGCAGTTACGAGATGAGGTTCGTTCGTATACATTGCTGTCTCTATTGTGTACTTCCTAGTTTGCGACGCTCTTTGCGATATGCCCCGATCAATATAATAGATCAATATAATCCAGATCTTCTACCGGCCACCAGTACATGCTAATTGATCCTCCCGTCAGACCTGCCTCCCCGCGCTATCATTTTTCCGTGACTCCTTGTTCATCCAGTCTGCTTACCTTAGCAAATCTAATACAGACTCGTGGTGTCATCCAGGGCAATACGCCAATCTGTGTTCAGCTTTCTTTCTATCACTGTATCATGTCTAAGTAACTGCTGGAGTGAACAAAAATCAGACCATTGTCGAACCCTTTCTTACACATGACTTAACCGCCCACCTACAAGTAGTAATCATTCCAAACTCAAGCCTTGAACCACTGATCCCGTGGCGCCTCTCGCTCTCTGTATGGATGACTTTTGAATAGAAAAGAACCTGGATAGATTGCTAAGTATAGAAACACGACTAAAGTACAACCGCCCGATTGCTTACAGCTGAAAGAAAAGTGGTTGAGCCGAGAGAAGCGCCGGACATGACAGTGCAGCGATAGCTGAAATCTTTATTTAGAAATGGCGAACTAAAACAGTAGCTCATAGCAGATGGAGGAGGAAAGAAGTTGTATGAAAGACCCTGCGGTGGAGAGGTACTGTATGATACCGTATTATACAGTGACACGGAGCCATATCTTGAGATGGGGGATGGCTAAAGACAGCACGAGCTGAGAAACGATTGAAGCGCCGTGATAGCTGTGAAAAACAGGGGTGCTACTAAAATTAAAACAGATCAACGACTAACCCGGTAAATGGCTCAGGCAGGGAGGGGGGAAGCAACAAGGAAATGATGTGAAAGTAGACGGGATAAAAGGCACTTAGTGGAGGGCTTGTGCTGAAGTAGAACGGCGCTGTGTTTGAGACCCAATGAGAACGTGGAATATCATGTAGATATGGCTACTAATGCAAGAAATGTCCAGATAAGAATAGAAAAATCAAAATGAAAGTCGACTTTTGAGAGGGTTTGATAGAGACCGGTTGTGGCATGTCCCGTTTAGGAACACCTTCCGACGAATTGACGCTCCTCTACTAAGGGATGGGGGTATTGGACCCTGTATATGCAGATATGGGTTAATCTAGTTTGAATGCCCTGATTGGACTGATCAGCGTGACGCCGTTGTGGATTGTTTCGTCGAGTGCATGCTATTGTTATGCGTGATCAAAAGCACTGATATCTTGTGGGTTGCCACCTGGGACTGGGGTTTGCGAAAAGGATGCTCCTGTTGGGGAACGCATAGATCTATACAGGTTGACATCTACTCAAGCGAAACTGGAAGTAACCGACTTAAAATTCAGCGTCCTATATACTAGAAATGTCGTGGTAAATGCATAGAAAGTAGAGGTGAGGTTGCAGGGCCAAAAATAGAACATGAGATCTGCGGCCTTACCGCGGGGGATTCTATTATTAGATTTAGTCGCTGCCAACCCCTACATCCCAAATCACAACCACAATTGGTCGGAATACCGTCATTAGTACGTTTAGATGTCAGAACTAAAACTGCGCTTTTTATCCCAGTCGGTGCTCAATGCAAATCTATTGGTAGATTGATGGGATGGCCGGTTTGAGCTCATCTCCCCGGCGCGTCGAACCCTGGACGAATGAATTGATGCGGTGCGTCAAGAGAGTGACGAGTGTTTCCCTAATTAGATACATTGCGCTTACAATCCAGATCTGTGCTCTTGTTGATAGCGCTGGACCGCTACCTTACAGCTATCGGGGGTATCATTAGATGTTGCAGTGTCGACGTGAGTGCTCGATAAACGGGCATAATGCTTGCATGTAAAGGCAGTTGCGACTTATACTACCGTAGTAAGTAGTAGGTAATGCCAAGGGTTGAGAGCGACGAGCGAGCTTGTACAGAAGACATAGTAGACATTAGGTAGATTAAATTGTGTTAGTTGAGGGACTTTCAGTTTGTCAACTAGCGCTACAACATGGTGACTTGAGATCTGGTGCCGCTTTTGTGAGTTGACCAGACCCATCTGTTTTTTGGTGGTCATGCTGACTTCAATATCGCCCTAGCAACAGGCGCTTGGATATTAATGATATCAGCGCTAAATGATATGCACACATAAATTGTAATCCGCCAAGAAGTCGAGGAGACTTCAGCGACCCCCATATGAAGGGCTTGACAGGATTTGAGAGAACTGCTGGGCAGGATAATGACGCCCAGTAAATTGAATGGCATCAACTAAAGCCCAAACCTCTTTGCATCCTACAACGCTCGGCCGACACGATATGTCATAGCATATACTAAAAGTTAAAGTCGCTATAGATCGTCAAGCTGTTGAAGCGTCAATATAGAAGAGAGACTATCTCCACAAAGCGCCCACCCTTGCTTGCATGCAGGATAATTATATAGCTAAAACTATAGGTCCCCGTATGGACACCTCCTATGCAGCCTGATTGGACATACTCAGCAGGATTGGCAACTTTGATAATGAGAATTCTGGATCAAATTCTGCAAGCCAGGATTTTTGAGGCTCTAGATGCTTAGGGTTGCAGGAACACGTTTGGAATTACACCACCCCGTGTTTCCAAACTGCCTTGAGAGCGTGGATCGTAGAACCGCGCGCTTTACTTGGACGAACCACGCTTGACAGACAGTAAAGAATTGAAGTACAATTGAGGCAAAAGGCACATTAGAGCAAGGGGTAATGGGATGAAGTTTGCTTCAGAAGGCGCGCGACAATGTTGGCGTTGTCATGAATCCGTTTCTAATAGTTCTTTCATTCAAAAAAAGCTGGGGAAAGGTATAAGTACCTAGATAATTCTCAAGTACTGGATCTCTTCCAGATTCATCTCCCTGAAGAACTGATTTCCTATTTCCCTTTTAAGTTCATACTATTTCCTTTGTTGTGATAGAATTGAGGCATCAGCTGGACTGATTTTGACTCTACGGATTCCTTCCGAAGAGCAGACAAAGCGCTCGTCCACAACCACAACACCTGGCTGAGATCTCACATGGGCTGTGCCTCGCTCAAGGGTTCAACCAGCGGTTCCACTGGCTACACCACTTTGCTATTATCTTAATTCCTTTAGATCGTGGCTGCTGTAAGTGGATCAATTGTTGCTATTTTGGATATGCCTGAGGGTCAGCCACTAACCCTTCTCAGGTTTAGACAATACCCATACATATCGATACGGTCTGGTACCGTACCTCCAGTATGTATGTGTAACTTACATTCCCTATCCTCCAAGTATACCCATGGCGCTGACAATTATATTATAGAGATTTCCAACACCTTAAAACGCTTCTAACCATTGCTCGCCACTTTGAACGCTGGCAGTTCAGCTCTACTACTACTTAAAGCCGCTTTCTCACCTTTTGTGACCTGGTTTTTTTTCGTAACCGTTTCTCATCGCCGTCTTCTTTGGGGACACCCTGCCGTGTTTTTTGATCAAATTCTGTTGTCACCGTGTCGTTCCGTGAAGAATCCCTGCCTTTCGATCGCAGAATAGAAGTCGTCAAGACAAGATGGGCCCGTCAAAGCCGACTCTTCATCCTTTGGCCACTCCCGAAACGTTGAGCTTCCCTTCGGAGCTCCGACCACGCACCTACTACACATGCCTTGACCCGGACAGGCCGGACAAGGAGATCAAGAAAGAGGATGAGGATGACGAGATTACCATCACTCCTCCACCAGCATACACAGAGTTTCTCAACACCTTCAGTCCTATTTTTTCCAGCCCTGCAACCTCCCGTGAGAACTTCTCCAAGTACATGCTCGACAGGCCTCGTCCTTCACCTACTTCGGCTCCTACCAGTTCTACTTCTCCTTCATTCCCCAAAGGGAGTACAAAGATTCCTCCTCCATATTCTGCCTCGCGCTCAGTCGGATCATTGCCTTCGAAGAGTCCGGATCACACTCGACGTTTGCCTCTCCCCCCGCCTTATGTCTGCACATCTATGACAGACTCCCCGCGCAGTGCGCATCCTCTTCGGTCCCCCTTTACCCCATCTGATTACAGACTGCGGGCATTCGACTCCCCAGTCAGTGAGAACGGGACATCGTTCAGTGTAAGGCATGTGGTCACAACGACCATTACCCTTAAGCGGGCCCCCCAGCTCGAGCCCCCGCCGCAGGGAAAGCGGAGAAATATCGCACGTCGGAATACATAGTTGCCTGAGAAAACACCATGTATAGCTCCATCGACAACGAATGGTGATGAAAGCGTACTGTTATGATTGCTTTTGTTTAATGTTATCTGTTTTAGCATACGTTTCTTTTCCTGTATCTACCGTCCCACAAAGGTTGTTTTGTATATTGGATCAGGTTCATTCTACGGATCTACGCTGCGAGCATTATGCGATATCCATGGTTCCTTGAGTTCAAGATTTTGAGACTGGCCGGGGTTTCCAGGCACTGTATGGCGGGAGTTGAGGTTTCTGGTACATTGTATTTAGCATTGGCGAAATAAATGCTATAACGTGGTGCTGTTCGATGCTTGTTTGTAATGAAATCAGTCTATGGCATCGGTCACCCCACACTGATCTCTGGACCCATAACACGGTGCCACACACATTGACCGATAAACTAAATTCAGAACCCACGCGCTTACTAGCGATAGATCTAGCGGTTGATCGATCTCACGAAGAGTTCAGGCTCTGACCACCCTGGCCCCCAAACTGTTTCATTAGACGCATCCTGACTCCTGAAGGATTCCGTACTTTCCACGTGTCGCTCAGCCACTGTTCTCCAGCCAATACTACAGAATGTGGAGCCAACAAACCCAACAGGACAAGCTCTACTAAAGTCAAATGAGTAAGGTTTGAAGCCACGCTCGCTTAGATGAGGTTGTTGAACCTGTTTGCCATTTGGATTTAGTTACTCTACCGCGGATCTTGCATCTTTATATCCGTTATTGGTTGGAGAGCAGACCGTTGGAAGACAAGATCGGTGAGAGGCGGGTATGCGTTAAGTGTTACCTTTCTATTCTTACACGTCTTACAACTGTTGTTGTGGAGTCAGACTTACAAGCGGGAAACAGGAGCAAGCAAATAACAAGAACAAATCTACTAAAAGAGCAGGAAATGTGCAGGAACTTCATTGCTCTATCTCTTCCTCCTTCGAGATGCTTTGGCTCTATCAAAGTGTGCCCTCTAGGCCCCAACGTCCAACCGAGGGACCCATAATAGACCATACATGACCGAGTCTGATTGCAGGTGCATCTACGTGTCACAAAGAATCTCAAAATAGATACGGAGCAAGCGCTAGGTTTCATCTTCATTCCAATTACGGCTCTGGTTTCTATTTTTGGGGTATGACTACTGTGGGATTGGGATATTTTTAGTTCGGCGAGAGAGGTATGTGGACTCTATTTGCCTTACGGTGTCCTTAAGAGTCATTAGGACCCGTCTCTACTTGAGCCGTTGTTGATGAGACCCTCTCAGAGGACTACAGCTACCCAGCCTACTCGAATGGCCTTTCAAAAGTAAGGGCTAAAGAAAAACCAACAGAATTGCATTCAACGAACATCAACAACAGACATAATCATGAAACCATCGTCAAAGACAGACCGTGGCAGATATAATGAGCGGACAGGATGGTATCAAGAGAATAAAATATGCGGTTTAATGATGGTAAGAAGTGAAGAAAGGAGAAATGCTGCAATAACAGCAGGAAAACCGAAATCGCACCCAAAGTCAACGACGTTAAGGAGTGACTGATTAGAGAAGACAATAGACAAAGAATATAACCAGAAAAGAAGACAAGAGAAGAGGAGAGCAAGAAAAAAACAGTGGGAATTGAGAGGGGAATTGAACGAAAGACTGAATTGAAAAAAAAAAAAGGAGAAAACTCACGACAAAACCACGATGTCAAATCAAGGTAAGGCCCAACAGTCCACTATACAATTGCTGGGGCAAAGTCACGAATACCCACCAAATCATCGCTGCCATATCTGTCGTCAACTGTGTGCCCTGTGACAAACATGAACCCCATGGACATGTAACATTACTGATTATGAAAGTATCCTCACTAGGTCAATATCAATTTTCCAGATGCTGTGTGCGTTGGCGAGGAGACTATCACATCAACAAGAAATTCCATTTATTGCGTTTCATGACGTCTCTCCAATGGACCTGTCGTCCCATGGGCAGAACCTCAGGTTGGCTAAGTTGCTCAGGCTCTTGTGAAGGATCTTCCAGCTGCCAAGTAATGATAAGGCCACTAGTGTTGATTGGAAAGTTAGGGTCCGCTGCAGCGTCGTGGGAATCATCTTCTTCTCCAGTTGGTGGCACCGGACCTCCGGACTCTCGCCAGACCTCTTTCAAAACACGGTACATCTTGCCAAAGCTACCAAGCTTTCCTAGATACCCGAGGGCAACAACTCTCTCAGTCAAGACTTTCCGGAAGTTACTGGATGGCGATGCAAATGCTCCTGCAATAAACAAAGGCCAGACCAGGCAGCGATCAAAACCACTAGAGCCTGCGGGGATGTACTTGAGAATTTCGATCATGGTCGCCAACCAGGTGGTAATGGCAGGGTCATTATAATCGACGGATGGAAGCAGGCTATAAAGATATAGACGAGCTGCAATACGGTACAGGGCGGTAATGATCTTGGTCAGCTTTTCTGGGACAACGTCTCCGCTAGACGTAAAAGGCACCTCGAGCCGTGGATCAGCTGGCTCCGTCCAGTCAAGCTGTCCTGTCAACGCTGAGACGTGGCTTAATATAGCCATATCATCTACGAGACCCTCTAGTCTCAATGACTCTAGACATGTGATTTCCGAGATCAGGTACATAACACGGTCATCACAGCCCATCAGCTGCTGTAGGCCAGATGTATGGCCACTGAGGTGCTTCGTCCGGTATGTGTGAGAGAAGTACGGCGTCGCCCCCGCCATGGTAGCTGCTATGATATCGATCCATGCGATAAGAGTGACGTTAAACTGACTAGGTGCATAGTTGAGTTTCTTCACCAGGTGTGCAACTCCTTGGAAGTGGGAAGTCCATGGCACGTCGGGAAGATAATCATCCGGTTCGCCAAGGGAGCAATGAAAGAGTATCAGGGAAAGTGTAGCATCGATCACCTGCATATAACCACTCTTTTTACTCAGGAGACGACAGAGGTGAGACATCGCGTCATAGCGATGCTGCATAATGTCATGATCCATCTGGTCCTCCATGCCCAAGCTACTCTTCAGGTGGATTGCGCCTACACTGAGGCAGCAATGGAAATATGCGCGATTGTTCTGCATAAGCCCGAAAACCTCCCTGATACGGGCAGGGCCAGCCTGATGAACATCCACTATGGGGAAAATCAACAGCATAAAGTTGTCAAGAAAGTGTTCAAGAAGATGGCGGTCCTTCTCATCTACGGGCATCATCGTCTGCAAGCATGTGGAGAGAGACTTGTTCGGGTATGCAAAGCCTCCTTGGGGATTGATCGGATTGAAGGGCTGAAGTGGGCCGTAATTGTTCGCAAAGAATTCGTTGCTAGCCAATGGCGGCGTTGGTATTGCTGGATTCGTGGTGCTGAAGTCCGACAACGCTACATTGGTCTGCAGAAAATTGTTGTTCAAGAACATCTGTTGGTCGGATCCGATATTGAGATCAAACGAAACGATAGGCGCTGCAAGTGCTGGTAGCTCGGGTTTTGGCTCTATTGGAAGCCCGATAAGGGCTCCTGGAAGGGCTGCTGACCCGTGATATGCCCTCTGTGCTGGTGTCGCGAAAGGATTTGGTTCTGGAAGCATTGCGTGACTGATATCGAAACCAGATGCTCCTGGGCTTTCTTCGCATAGAGCCTTGATCTTATCCATATATTCTGGAAACATAAGCCGTGTTGGAAAATGCCGAAAGTGGGAGTCTTTGTGGTTCATGACAAACCTTGCAAGCTACTGTTTTTCTCCATAACCTTCGTCTGGCGGATTCGACCTTTGATCCTCTCCCTCTGACCGCGCCGTTGTTCATTTGTGGCCCACCACTGAGGTGGCCTGTACACGCATTTAAGAGCATGAGTTGAGCAATTTTTGCAAAATGGCCGGGTTTCATCGCATTTTTTCCTTCTCAGTCGACAGGTAAAGCAACCTAACATACTCGTGATTAGCAGGGTTCAGCCCATGAGACAGTTGCGACTGGAGCAGCATCGTCACGGGCAATATCAAGATCATACCCGATCGTGATCTATGGTAGGCCTTCGGTCCAGATCTACCGGTGGAGTCATCAGCTTCAGACGAGTCTGATGTAGCCCTATTCCTTCGAGCAGTGGACCGCGCTGAACTCGACATGTTCGAGGTGCTGGCTAAGAAGCTTGGACGGGACGGCTAACAGAGAGCACTGTTGACCTTATGGTTGGCAAAGACGGGAAGCTATGAAGCTGTTCGAGATAGCTGTGCAACCCACAGCTATCTTACCTGATTGTGTTGAGGAGCAATAGAGATTCAGAATGATGACCTGTGCTATTGAATGGAACGAAGATGGTCAGAGAACAAAGGGTCAGGTTGGGGAAGGATAGGCAGGGCTTTTATGAAGTCATCCGGTCCTGGTATCCTGAGATATGTTAGATCCGTCGACTGATTCTCAAACAAGGTGTATACCCCTCGTGCTTCTATTTTTTTCCAAGCTAGGGGTTAGACGCACGAGGATATTGTTTCAAGTTTTACCAGAACACTAGAACCTCGAGTGGAGATTGACGCCGAGCAACAAGGAGAATTCGGCATCGTGCTCTCGGATAGGCTGAGGACCCTCAGTTGGGATGTCTGGTGGTGGTTAGAACCGTTGGTCAACATGGTTCCTGGAGTTGTAAGGTTGATCATCCACGCCGCCATGTTAGCCGCGGACTGAAGCAGATGGGTACAGGGATCACGCTGGGCGGATGGCTAATGTTCCTGTCAGGGTCTAAAGGCTGTCTAATCTAAGCGTGGTCGCTAAGGATCCTGATTGGTGGTTTAATAACAATTACCCTAGATTTTGGACCTTCGACCATTTTTGACTCCCGCAACGCATAGAGCTCCAAATTTCATCGTTGAACTTGGAATTCGATACCAGAAACACTGCAGAATAGCCAGCTATACTCTCATCCTTTTCCCAGAAATTGTCCCATTTTTTTACGAATTTTCGCGAGTGGAAACCGATTTATATTGACCGCCTTCCTTTTTGTCGCCTTAGAAATTTGGGTTGAGATAAAGAGCAAAGATAATCTGACAGTTGGCCCAATGGTCCAATGACGATGACCGGAACGCTGAAGTGGGGCTCGGCCCGTGCAGGGACGGGGCGGATCGGTGACGCTTGGACGTGATAACATGCATACGGAAAGCCTTAATTAGCAACACTTTTACCGCCAATACTGCAGGATATGGCAATTATCGGCGTCTAATCCTTTCCTTTCATTCGCCCACACAAGATTAAGCATGTTTATATTTAGCTAAATGACTACTTTAGCGTCATTTTCCTATTAATAACTTCTGAAGTGGTCAGAATTAGCAACATTACGCTACCTGGATGCGGGGTACAACTCTTAGGGTTGCATAGCTCGTTGCCGCCGACAATATTCAACGCAAACCAATGGTTTAGCCGGGAAATACCTCGCGCAGGCTAAACGAGCCTGGAAGCTGAGTTAGGATTAATTACGCCATTCTTTTTCTAGTTGGACGCTAACAATTATAGATATACTGAATATAGACGAACAGGCAATCTATCATGGTTGACACTGTCGCCCTAATTGCGGTATCACCAACGTCGCTAAGATCGAACTGCGGCATGTTTAATTCTAAAAAAAGTAGCACCCCATGGTTTCATATCGAGATATCGCATATCTTGAACTAGTTCTTTTAATAGATTATCCCGATGATGTAGTCCTACGAGCCTATTCATAGACATCCTTTGTACATTGAACCTACGCTAAGCTACGGACCACCATCTTAATTTAGTAACCGGATGTAGTTTCTAACCGTCAATCTGCGCAACAGCGACGCGCTGAGCATCACATTGCGGGCTCTACAACTGCCTTGGTTGTTGTTGTTGTTGTTGTTGTTGTTGTTGTTGTTGTTGTTGTTGTTGTTGTTGTTGTTGTTGTTGTTGTTGTTGCTGCTTCCATGCCATATGGAGATACAGTACTACGCCGCATCGCTTTCTGAAGAACCCCCCGCCAGAAGAAGCACGTGAACGACATTGCGATATGAACGGGGGCCTTGATGTACTTAAGGGTAAATTCTCTAGAAATTAATGTCACAGCCAATGAGATCTCAAGTTACTTATGGTTGACCTGTGATGAGAGCTATCGTCCCATACTAAGTCAAGTAGCGCGATGTGATAGTTACAATCACACCGTTTCCCCCGCCTCCTGCATCACCTGACCTCACCGTCCCCTCATTTAATCACTCTTATAATTCTGTCTGTCAATTTTCTTCAGATTTGGTCTATGATCTCTCCTGAATATATATACACGTATTCAATTCGTAGCAAATTCAAGGTGCAAATGCTACCAGTAGAGAGGGGTTACAGCCACCGTATTCATATTCTACCCTCAGCGTGCTACAATTGACCTACGCAAAGACCAAACAGTAGTATGGGGGGGTAATGTATGTACATTGTGTAATTGTTACTCAATATCTTTCTAGTGACTAAAACAGAAATCCCTGCGAGAGTAGAATATGGCTGTCTGATCCAACGGCCAACGATAGGTACATCAATTCATGCAATGCAGCCAATTCACATGTCACTGTACAGTAGCTCCGCACTGCTGCAAGAGCGAGAGGAAGGAATCAAAAGGATCCGAGATTCAACTCCAAGCGATAAGCACGGTTAGTTTTCAACGACCAAAAGTGATTCAACGAGAAAATTGTTTGCTGTGCCTTAGAAGACTGTAAGGTAGACGCCGAAAGGTGTGAAGAAGGGAAACGATGGGGAGGCAGGATGATGCAAAAAGAGACAATAGTCAACCAGTCGAACGAGCATAAGCTACCAACAAATCGCAAGGCTGTTGGAGAAAGAGGCACCGTCGTTGCCGCAGTAAATTCCGCTCCGTGAAAGGGTGGGATCATCGGTCTATATAGAAGTGACCTGGAAACGCCAGAAGATGTTGCTCCCGGTTATGTGTGGTGGATCGTGAACCCAGAGAAAAACAAGTGATAACGACGTGGTTGGCCAGGACGTTCTCAACGGATCGACGCCTGATTTCAGAAAATGCAGCGAATAGCATTCGATCAGGAGAGGCCAGATGGAATATGACTCGTAATAAATTCGAAGGAATCTATTCTCCGCACCGTAGCCGAGAGCTCACCAAGGAGGGATTGGTTGACTAGAGAAGAGAGCGAAACGAGGAGAGTCGCCCGGGCGGTTATACGTAGCGTTTAATTGCTCAAGCGGAGCAATATTTAGAACGGTTGAAGGAACCCCCAGCGCTAGAGCAGTCGGCCAGTCACGGGCTTCCATGGCGGTTGGCCTCCACCAGCTCGGCGCGTAGAGAAACCACAAACCTTCTCCCTTCGACCTCTCCCAGCCCTCCATGAGCCATTTCGATTTTCCCCATCCACGGAAACTTTGCCTCGGCGGCAATTTATTGGTCAGGAACAATGTCGTTCTCTGCGGTTGGGTTCCAACCTACTGCAAGTTGGTCACTCTGATCACCTCCCATTCAAGTTTCTCTGCGCTTCCCAGCCACTTGCTCGGACTTCTTTGTGAAGAACGAATGCCACTACGTTTCACTATCCCTGCATGTCACGGACTTAGTTTTCCATGCGATAGTGATCCTTCATGAGTCTTGTTGCCATGCTACCGTTTCACCGCCCCCCCTAGATGACTCCGTCGGTCAGATGCTTTTTCGTTACCCCATATACTTATACTCGGAGCGGCCCAACTTCTCCAATTTCCTTCTCCTCTTTCTGCCCTTTCCTCGTCACGTTTCATGTATCACTGTGTGATAACTGGCCACCTTCATTTGCGTTCCTTCCTTCAGTTGTTATGAGGTGCTACCCGGTCTAGCAGAGTTATTGACTAACTCGTAAATTAATTGTCGCATCGAGTAACCTCCTCCCCTTTGAAAACTTGCACAACCTGACATAGACATTATGGTAAGAAAACAACTTGCACTGGTTAATTCATGACGTTCTAACCTTAGCTCGGTGCAGGAGTCGCTACGCAATCGACGTAAGGCAGCGCCTGCGTCCTTGGACGTGAAGAATACTGCACAATTCTATCCAGCATGGACTGTGGTGAAAAAGCGTCAATCGGAGTCGACAGACTTTGCCGATACCGATTTCGAATATGGCTCCTCAGACGAAGAGTCTCCTCGCATGAGTATGGGCTCAGTAGGTTCACCTCTCCATCTTCAATCAGATTAGGGTCATTGATCGCCTTGCTAGTTTGGTCGTGATAGTAGCTCTTCCCTTTCCACACCAGAGCTACCTACGCCTGACCAGGCCCCAAACGAGCCTTTCAGCTTCCAGCTTGACAAACGAATCAAGGGACCTTCCGGACCGCACCTCTTCAGGTCATCTATTGCTTCTTATGGCTCTGCGCCATCGACTGCCGAGATTGATGTCTACTTTGAGAGATCACCTGTGCAGTCTCAACTCGCCCAGGCCCCATATTCTGGGACACAGTTTTCTGAAACACCAGTTACTCAGTCCCAGTTCGCCCCTACTGCAACACCTAGCGCACGATCTCAATTCTCGGAGGCCTCGAGTGCTCGGTCGCAATTCTCCGAGACTCAAACTAGATTCCAGTATTCCGAACCCCCAAGCGGTCGGTCCCAGCTCTCCGTACCTGAGAGCTTAACCTCGAGTGCTCAGTTCTCTGAGACCCAAAGATCGAGATTCCAGTACTCTGAACCTCCGAGCGCTCAATCTCAGCTCTCCGTTCCCGAGAGCTCGAATCCCAGAACCGAATTCTCTGAGACCCAAAGCTCGAGATTCCAATATTCCGAACCTCCAAGTGCTCAAACCTATTTTTCTGGGACGTCAAGTACTCGGCCTAATATCTCCATTGCGGATACCCCGACCTCTAGGACTCAATTCTCTGAGCCTCCAACCGCACGATCATTCTACTCGGAGACGTCGAGTACTCGACCTCAGTTCTCTGTCGCCGAAACTCCAAATTCAAGGATCCAATTTTCCGAGCCTCCAAGTGCTCGATCTCAGTTCTCAGAGACGAAGAGCACTCGCTCCCAGGTTTCTTCGGAAAACCCTTACTCAAGGGCCCATTTTACTGAGACCCCAAGCTCCAAGTCCCAGTTCTCTGCGGGTGAGGCTTCAATGAATAGGTACCAATTCTCTCCTTGCACTCCCAAGGCCTTCGCAACCGTGCACCCAGACGTTTCGCAGGTGGAGGAGAGTGAAATCCGAGGCTGGATGCCCACCCAGGTAGCACACTGGATGCATATCGCCGGATATGATGACTACGTTATTGAGAAGTTTATGGTCAACGACATCACCGGCTCTGTTCTGCTAAGTCTCCAAATCGATGATCTCAAGGAACTCGGAATCAAATCATTTGGCAAACGTCATCAGTTAATGTCATCCATTAACCATTTACGCACGACTATGCGGAAAACCCCAGACCTAGAACTACCTATCGACCATAGGCGCTCGTATGCAGTGTCCGTATCTCCGACGGGAGAAGTGCTTTCCAGGGAAGCCGTTGGCCTGGACGGTAGTCGGCAGGTTGTGGCAGGGGAAGCTGTCTCCATTGTCGGTATTGAGCAGGTTCTTCCTAAGCCCCATAAGTGCTCCAAGGGAGAAAACTGTCCCAAGTATAGAAAGCGCCAGCGCCAGCTGGAGAAGCTCGCTGCGGAATTCCCTGACGCTGTTCTCCTGCCAGGAGGTTCAATGCTCACAGGAAATCCTGGAAACCCAGACACGGCAAAGAACCTCCTGCGTCCTACATCCGATGCTGGGCCTTCGATCGTCGCTTCGTCAGACATCTTTGGGCCAGCCCAAGAGACTCCTAGACTCTGTGAAGAAGCGCTAAACGAGGTTCAGAAACTCGATCCACAGGAAAGTATTAGGCAATTTCTAAATTACCAGCACGTGGAGTCGTGCGACCCTGGATCTGAACTAGCACCAGAGCCAGCCCCAGATCCCGAACAGCCCGCAGAACCCGTCCCTGCGCTGACTCCCCCAACTTCTCACACAAACAACATGGCTGCTAATCTTCGTAACCTACCCAAGTTGAAGATTCCTACTGACTATGACTCGGATGAGCTTACGACAGCTGTTACAACCCAGCGAACGATCACTCCGTCCGTGGCAACCCAGACGTATGGTTCCCCGACCGTAATCCAACAGTATGGTCCGTTCAGTTCTATGAGAACTATGGACCATTATCGTCGAGGCACACCTTTTTCCGAGATGGATGCCCCAATCACTGCACTCCCTAGTGATCCTGTGGGCCGTGATGTCTCTCAGTCCGTTCCGCCAGATATGCGCTATGGAAACCTCATGCAACTTCGCCAGCAAAGGCATGCACCACGTAGCGCCTTCTTACGCCCTCAACCTAGCCCACCGCAACATCGTGCTCAGGGAAGGCCACTCACCCCTATCGAGGATCCCGAAGATTTAAGGAAGAGAAGCCCACGTATAGGATTCCACAACCCCAGCTCCTCAGATACCTCTCTCTCCTCGGACCCAGATGTGACCAAAAGTGGGTATATGAAAAAGCGGAAACAGGCTCGATTCCTTCGTCATGAATGGCAAGATGCGCACTTTACCTTGCGTGGAACTAATTTGGCTATGCACAAGGATGAGCTTGCTGCCATTCGCAACTCCCAGGCTCTGGATTCGATCGACGTCGATGATTTCGCCGTTGCTTGCTCATCACTAGCTACAAGCTCCAAATTGACCGCCGCATTCAAACGGTCAGTCCTACGCAGCGGGAACAACATCAGCAAAGATAATGCAGCCTTCGCCTTTTCCCTGATTCCTTCGACAAAGGAAAATGAGAAAAAGGCATTGTTTGGGAATAGTAATGTTAAGAGCCATCATTTTGCGGTCAAAACTCGAGATGAACGCATTGACTGGATGCGAGAGCTGATGCTTGCCAAGGCCCTCAAGAAGGGTAAAGAAGGAGGTGCCTCGATGCAAGTAAATGGGAATTTCATCTAAACTCCCTCGTCTCAAACTACACCTGGCTTTTATCATCTCCCTTTTCCATTCAGATTTCAGTCCTTCTTCAGATTGCACGACAGGCCCCACCAGATTGTCCTACCTGTATTTCTAAAACCATATCGCATATGTGGCTTTGAAGATTTTCACTCACTGCATCATGATGTTTTGATATTGCATTCCGTTTGGGATTTCCTTTGTTACGACCGCATGAACATGAACAAGACGCATCGTCGCAGGACGGCCAAAGTCATATACCCCAAATACCCTCACTTTATCTCTTTTATTTTATTTTATTTTATTTTATTTTTTGTTTGGCTTGTTGTGCTCCACTTTTCTCGGCTTTATGTATATACAACGCTAGTGGAACTCTATGCGTCAATTTGAACCTTTAACGAGACACTATGAGTAATACCATCAATGAATGATGAAGCGTTGCCCATAATAGAAAGATAATGATGCTAGAGATGTGCCGGTATGCTACGCCAGGGAAATGGCGCCAAATATCAGGGGTGCCCCAGGGGGGATAATTACTGACACTCGCCCTTTCAAAGTGGTATAGTTATGTGACAAGTAACATTCGGGGGAGTTTCGATTAATTAGTGAACTTTTTCCAATTTACGAATAGTATGACATGCTAAGATATAATACTTTGTAGTACTTTCTGTCGAGGCTTACCGCCCCTCGAGAGTTTGGGCGCACTTTCTACCTACATATATTAACTGTATGTATGTACTGGACATCGCGTGCGGTCAGTGCAAAAGCTGTTTCTGGTCTTCAACCCGATTGGTGGCCATTATTGCAGCAATAGGCGCCAATTATAAATAATCAAGGTACTGTGCTGTATGATTTGGGCATTTGGTATGATGGCTTCACCCAGTTCCACCCTGAAGAGCAGGCAGTCGTCGCTCACTAAAACCGTACGCCCACGAAGGGCTGTTCGGCCATGTGACTTGTGCCGTATACGCAAGTCACGATGTGTGGTTCCACCAGATTCGGCAAGAGCCGCGAATTTCTTCAACAACTATATGAAACAGTTGCACGCTCCAGAAAGGTGCATTGCAACTTAGCTCCAAATATAAGAGCAGGTCAAGAAGCCTTGATCCAGCCATGGTGTAATGTCAGGAGCGCGGTTGATCAATCACCCATTTGCTCGCCAGAATCAAGCTACCAGAGTCCCCTAGCACCGGGAACTATGACAGTCGGACTCTCCGATCCGTTTCTTATGACCTTGAGTGTTTTCATCATCCAAGTTGTCGTCGTGTTGTGCGTGGTGTTTTGTGCTAACAAACTACCCAGGCGACCTCTTCTACTCATCACCACGGGCATTATGGGAGTTTCTATCTTCGTAGTAGGATGCCTAGGAGTCTCCCACACATTCGGGAAGGTGATCATCAGCTTCGTCATCATCGAAATAACAGCATTCAATTTCGCCTGGGGGCCTCTAGGCTGGACAATCGTAAGCCTTGACACGTATCTCTAACTATGAGAAGAGTTTACTGACGTCAACAGGCCTCCGAAATGGCCGTTGGCCGCAACAGAAACAAAAATCTACGCTGTCGCGGTAGCCTGATTCTGGGTAAGCATTCTAACACACTCCTCAGACAACAGAACTCAACCGCAGATGACTGTCTGAACAATTGTCTTTACCTCCCTTATCTATAATAGTCGTCAATCTTGGCCCTAAAACTAGCTTTGCCGGCCTCTGTGTTATTACCTTTGTATATGTACATTTGTTTCTTCGTTGGCGTGGTCACCGATCGCTCGATGGAGGAGCTTAACTAGTTCTTCATCAATGGATCCCAGTGCGCATATGGCGCGATCAGCCTCTTCTTGCTGTTGGGGAGACGTCAACTGAGAAGGGTCTAGAAGCGAACGAGAAGAACTGTGTGAATGTACGGGTCGAAGGCCCATGATTGCATTTTATAAGGTTCTGATGTATAATATGGACGGAACCATCCTGGCGACTACATGGCTATATAGTAATTTGGGATAATATCATAAAATTCAAATCAGTCGCTCTTCGAAAACCAAGGCTACTAGACCACAGTTCATAATCCTAAAACCATCCCGGGGATCTAGTATATACATGGATAGCAACCAATCATCCCATCATCCGTATAACGACATACAACCAACCATCTCCGTACGCCGAACTCCTGACTAGCTCTTCGACTGGTGCTGACATAGGCACAGCGGCACCATGGAGCACGGGCTTCGCTAACACAGGCGTCCTCCGACTAGGAAACAGGTTCGGTAGGAGCGAATGCAAAGCCGAACCTATCGTCTGCGTCTGCGGTGTGATACTACTTCGTGAAAGGGCCAATTGGCTAGCCGCCACGCTGGAGGGAGGGATCAGCGGCGGGACGGGGGACTGAACTATTTTGAGAGAAGGGGAGCCAGAGTCAGGAGGGAGGGGGAGGAATATGCGAATAGGGATGTTACGGAACGGCTGATTGAGAGGGGGAAGGAGGATATTCGAAATTCGTTGAAAAGAGGAGAGTTCCACTGTCTTTGTTTAGCTGTTGTTTCCCGGACAATTGATATAGCCATGAGATGGGACGGGACGGGACGGGACGGGGGAACGAGGGACTGAGAGATGAAGGGGGTGAGAGGGTGATCGTACCATTCTGTACAGACTTCCATAACCCAGATGAATCCTCCTTGGAGAGACTCATGATGCCCTTTGCGGTCCCGTTTCGCAGGAAATCCGCTTCTTTGACGCTGTTGATGAACGCATCGTTCATGACCATCCCCTCTGCGTCTAGTCGGACCAGTTCCTCATCTGGCCAGTCGCTGAAATGCACGACGAGACGCCATGGTAATGGATTGTCTTGGTCATCGATGTCCCAGCCTGCGTCTTCTGACTCGGCCGTCCCCTTGGACGCTGGGTCAGCGCCCGCATAGAGGTCATATAGCAGACCGATAGGGAGATGCCATTTAAGCGGGACGCCTTCGAAGGAGAACCATCCATCATGAGCATTGGAACTGGGGTCGATGAGAGAAGATGCGAAGAAGGCCCTTAATCTGGGTAAGAGGGATGGCAGATATGAAATTCGGGGATAAGAGATCTAGGCCGTATTAACATTGCCCCGAGGAGTTGACCATTATAGATATAGAGGGTAGAGAATAATTACAAGATACGGATCAGTCTGGTCGTATATGCGACTTTCTGATGGAGCAAGTCTAATCTGTAAGGGAAGTCTGCCGTCCCATACGGCCTTCTGAATACTGTTGAGAGTTGCTTGCGTTTCCATCTTTGCCAGTTGTTCGATGGTAGCAGTTTAAGCTTGCTTGTCTACTACGGGAGGTTAGCATGTTGCTCAATATCCTTTATACATGGTCTTGGACAGCACAACTTAAGTTTTGGATTATGAGGACAGTCCGCGACCTCGATTAACTACACGTTACAGCTGAGACTTCGAAATGTTGTCCCTTCCCCACTATCAGTTCAACATGGTTGAGGGGTCACGTCCGTCAACGCGTTGCGTACTGTCTATGTAGAGGAAGTAGGTCGTGATGTGAGTATATGCTAGTGTTTGTCAAGCTAAAGAAGAGGAACCACACTATGAATGTGAAAGGTGAGGCTGATGCAGAAATGCAAGTCCAAATGTTTAGAGAGACGGAAAGTTGCCCGATTGGGATGACACGTGACGTTGGCCTGAGGCAACCCTGTTTACAATATAACTTCAAAGGCGTAGAAGTGAATCCACTCTGCAGCTTTAGGGAGATGAAGCATCGTGGAAATGTTCATCCTATGCCAGCCTGTAACAGCGACAGTCTCAGCGTAAGCTCAGCTGGGTATTTCTCAGTAACACAGTTGGTGACCCCATATGTCTTATTGATCTGCGTCTACTAGACCACCAATTGCCTGGTTTTGCTTACAGTGACACTTAAAGGACTCATTCAAAGCTCGCAGGGCTAAAATCGTTTTCAATAAACTAGCAATATCGTGAATGATGCTATTTTCACGGTAGGATCGACTAATACAAACTAAAAGTGTTCCAATCGCAGGTCGCAATCTCCCGGTGATCCCATTAGCCTTGAACTAGTTCAGTACCAGTGAGCTGAACTTGTCTGCCTACGAGATTGCTAGTTTCAGGCAACCCCAAATGCACCCTGAGGGGGGCTTCAAAGATCATTCGAGAAGGGACGTTTGATCGCCATCCAGCCGAACATCAACAACAGCTGGCAGGCTACAATGGCTTACCCTCGCCCTAGAACCACTAGGATCTACATGCAATAGTATTTTCTACTTGTCTTTCACTCTGCCAGTCCGTCCATGAAAGCATCATAAACTATGAACTAATTGAAAACTGCTGGTTGAATGGTCGAGGCATCAACTGACCATAGCTCACAGTGACCGCAGCCGGGGATCTGGCCCTGTTCCTTTCGCCAACGGAAGTAGATTGTACCCAGCCATGGTTGAAAGTAGACAAGGTGCAAAGACGGTATAAGCACGGATTGGAGAGATCGACAAGAAACAGTGCCCTGATCACTGCCAGGTGGTTGGCAGTATCGTTCTCCCACCTGAAACCGAACCTGTTTTCTCGGCCTCTAAGAACAGTACGGCTGGCGTCTAAATGTCATCGTCTCTCGTCGTGGCGTATCGTGTAACTGTGAAGTGATATCACACACTTGCAGACGGTGCCTGTGCCCCGAGCAATATGAACAACCAGTTCCAACAACTTGCATATCAATGACCTGGCGAAACCCTGGCTTGGGGTCATTGCCCGGGTGGGAAACTATTATGTAAACGCTGCAAGCTTGGTCATCGCCTGAGTAATCTTTAACCTGGACGGTAACAATGCAGGTTCATCCGTTGATCCGATGGGTGTCGTCAGACCCATCATGGTTGCCTAGCTGTTTGCCTTGAGGCAAGTCTTTCACATCAATAAGATGATCAGCACCAGTGCAAATCCCTCGTACTCTAGTATTGGAGCGGTGTATCTCCCTGCGTATCTGTCCTATTCCATCAGACTCATTACCAGGGTCCAGAATACTGAAGCACCGGGTCGCGTTCTAGTTGATACTAGCATTTCCTTCACTGATGATAGAATACACATTCACTCCAAGATGCTCGAAGTTGAAGGCAAGGATATTTTGTTGGCATGTTATAAGTACTCTCACTATGAACGAGGGTTTCACGAAAGCCACATGGTGTTGCTCTCCCATCTAGCAGGCACACAGTGGACTCTCTTCCCTTGAGCAAGTAGGCTCTGGCAATAGCATTATGAGTACCCATTAAGTTCTCTATACAAGTAATGAATTTCACCCAAAGAGCAGGTGACACGATATTGGAAGTTCCTTGCCATTCTCCCGCTCAGCGTCCGGAAACCTACCAAGATCGTGATTGATTTGAGTTTCGCTTGCAGCTCTTCCCTACCACTCAAAAATATCAGTCCTCCACAGAGAGAACCCAACAGACGGCGGCCAAGCCTCACTCGAACATGACCAGCCTATTTTTGTCTACCAATGTGAAGAAGTAAAACCCCTGCACCTGGTATGCAAGAAGGCCGTCTGACCTCAGAGAAGCAATTGCAAAGCCAGTTGGCTATGGCGGTAGCAGCGGGTATCAATTTTGCTCAAGAATGTGCTAATTGTGCAACGTGCCGCATCAACAGCTCCAGACGTTTGCTAAAATCACAGTCACTAATTCTGGACCTATTCCTATCATGTGCGAGGGTAGCACAAGATGAGTTTGGCTACATGACTGCATCCTTGGCCGAGTCCGACAAGGGCTTTCCGGTTTTCCGCCAGGTGCAACTAGGAAAGGTGTAAAAGGTTTCGCATGGTCATCTAGTCATCCCCAATCACTTTGTGCCATCATTGGTCCCCATATGCGTTGGGCCGCTGGTGAATAAAGTTAACAAGATTCCAATGTCAGCGACTTAAATTAGTGGCGCAGGCCCACTGGAGCATGGGGTGTGAAACGTGGGGTGGACTCTCGTCATTGGATATGGCTGTCGTCTCGTATACTAAAAACGGACATTGGAAGGATAAACGCTGCCTAGTCTGGATTCGTGCTTCCACGAGGGCATTTCCATTTGTTTCATGGCCTCGGTGAGCACCACCCTCGTCTCTCATCCCTTCCAAGGGTGCTAGCAAAGGCATATGACATCAAGAGAGATTGCCCTATCTCTGCCTTGTAGAGCCGTGAGTGTGTTGCATACCAGACTAGAACATCTAAGGCTGGGTCATAAGATCGTTTTTAGACATGCATTAGCGAAAGATAAACAAGGGAGGGGGGAGAAAGGGAAAAAAAAAAAAAAAGAAAAGAAAGAAAACAAGCTAAAAGTAAGGCTAGGCCGAGTGCGATGGACACGCGAAATCTAGCTGCTCAAACCTACCAATAGACAACATGATGTAGCATAGCGTATGCCACCGGTCCGGTGTGACCGCGTGAGAGATGCGCATATAGTGACTCGTAGCCCTTTTCCTTGCAGACTTCAACGTCCCACTTGCACCATCTAGTCCTTTCTTTGGGAAGTACCTCAAGTGCCTGCGTCCGCTGACCGGAATCTACTCTTTCCGCGCTTGGTAAGAGCGATTCATGGAAAACCCTTGGCTAGGATGCCGAGAGACCGACTATGCGAATCGCCGAGTGAGACTAGCAACCCTGTGAGCGATCATAAACAGATCACTAGTAAGGTAGTGGAGTTGTCGGCAGTTGCCGATGGTTAATTTTGTGAAATGCTCGCCAAATTAAGGCCTCATCAGCTGCTGTCGTCACCTCACAGGCGCCTCTTGTCGTCAAGTTGAATAAACATCTGGCGGCTGTTTCATCATCGGTTATCACCCTAACCTTTTTTTTCTCTTTTTCCCTCCTTTGTAGAAAGGGGGTGAGAACAAGGAACGGTGTGCAACGCCAACGGGAAGCCCCGAGAGAGGAGAGAAGAAAAAATAATAATAAAAAAAGGAGCTTAATTCTCCGGAATTCAGTAAGATGTTTCATAACGACATCGCTTCTCTCGCTCAGGCAAGATCAGCGGCCCCAATACATTCCCTTTCGGTTGCGGCCGCCAGATTCTCCTCATTAGTGCAAGAATACTACGAGAGTAGCTTTGAACGGACATATTTTGTGACAGCGGAGCTGACGGTTTATCCCTTGCTTCCGTGAATCATGTTTAAACTCGGAATACTTGCAGCCGCCATAACTCGGCTCGGTTCGAGACGTTGTGCTCTTGAGTTCTTGGCCAGGGATACCACGCGGCATGGCGTACTTGGTCGTCAGAAAAGAAAGATGTGCAGACATCTGTTGAAGCAAAGAATTGCATGTAATGGCTATTCGGTTGCTGCAACGAGATCTATCAGATCCGTGATCGGACCTGCAGGCGCTCCCTTCAACTCCATACCAGCGGCTACACCGTACGTACATAACAAAGCGAACGCTTATGCAGGGTTGCAGATCGAGTTCCTGGACAGAGCCTTGCGGGACCTGATTGATCATTGCAGGCAACACCAGCTCATGCTCAACTGGGGAAGATAAGGTTGCTGGATTGGCGCAGCTCGGGCCAAGCGCGTACCTTGCATGTTGGAACGCGGGACTATGCACGCCCGTGTCGATAACAATTAAAATAATTGATATCACTGGCCAGGGACCCCCTAACATATCCGACCAATCCCATCTCAGAAGTGAGTATTTATTTTGGGAAACAAGATGCCTGAACGCGTCCTTCCCTCGCGAAAAGCACCTTTATTCGTTCAGGGAGGCTAAAACACTGCCACGAACCTTTTCTACCCGGCGCACAAAACATGGCATGGTATGACACATGCATTAGATTGAACTATGGGGGGTAATCGCTTAGCAAAAGACCAAGCGAGTCGGATCAATGTACCCCTTTTCGTATGCTGCGCTTGTGTCTTGGCCCAGGATGTTTTCGGCTACGTGATCAGAGCGAGATCACGTACCCGACTTTGTGGTAAGCCATTTATGCTAAGGGGTAGGCTAGTAGGTTAGCTCCGCGGATCATCTATCGATTGCCCGCTAAGAAGTCCCATACTAATGGCATACTTACTGAGCATCCCCTCGTAGTTGGTACCAAATTTGGAAGGAAAAAAAAAATCACAGATTTGCTTTTTCAGGACCATCTCAATTTCGGTTACCCTGGCATGAGAAACGCCCCTTTCGACGTGTAGAGCTCCCGACTTCTGCAGGCAAACCCGCAACGCGAACGAGGCGTAACTTAGAAGTCTTTCCAGCAATTAGAAGGCTCGTCGTTTGATTAAAGGACCATTGCTCAAATCACGTCGTCAACTAAGCAGAACAAGGTCTGTGACAACCAAAATATGTGAGAGATGTACGATTAAACGGGTGATCGATATCTTATCCCATGTTCATGACTTAGCCTTTTTCAGAAGGAGGGAAGCAATCAGATGGAAACGAGGAAAAGAGAAAATCAAAAGAAAAACAAATTAAAAAGGGCAAAAAAAAAAGGGCAATGACCCTTGCACAGTGAGGAAGTCGAGTATCCTGACATTTGCGGTCGCAATCTCGCAAATGGAAAAATTGTTCCTTGGCATGGGACTCGCGCATTCTTCGAGAGTGATTAAGATAGATAGACCTACTGCGTACTGCATAAGGGAATTTCCGTAGCGGAGCCATAACGGTCTGCGAGTAACGCTGTCTGCGCATTATTGCCAATGTATGTTCAAGTCGGAAAAGCATCGGCACGTTGGAAGCGTGTCCTTGGCGATCCTCACCCGAAACAGCATCAAAGGATTCAGTGCACTAAGTGGGCACAGAGACCGACAGGTATCAGCTGTGGCAGTGCATGTCCATGACCAGTCCTCTGGAGCAATCAACCACGTTTGGCCCACGTCCGTTCGATCTTAGTCCAAGCTTCAAACGGTTCGTTGCTGACCCCCTTCCCTTCGTACGTGACCAGGTTCTGATCTCGGTCTAGACTCGTGACGAAGCTTTCCATCTTGATTGCCGAGTCCTGATCTGATGTCGGTGTTTCAGCGTTGTGCCCCTTCTTTCGCAGTTCACCCATCCGGTGACGACACTTCGGCGTTCATCCTGAAGACCTTCCTTACCCCATAGTTCGCTTAGCCATCATGGACCCCGAATTGCATACCGAAAGGATGGAGGATAACGCTTCCTCCGCGGCCGAGACACCTGTTACCTGTCGGTCATGGGTTCCCCAGAATGTCCATTCCGGATCTAACCTGACACCAGTCTGACCTCATATCCCAGTTTCTACTCCCCTCCCCCTCCCAAATGATCATCGGCAAACCAGCCTCTTCTGGGTCTAGAGCCCGTGAAACTAATTTTGTAGTTTTCGCCATGGCAATGTCTTGGTGGGTCTCTCGAAAGTGGACTTGCTAAAGCATATGCAGGGCAGAGCCCCATCTCACCATGTGGCGGACCTAAACAGGCTTGGTTCTCCGCTCAAAGTAAATGAAGATAATCAGCGGGACTGTTCCAAGTGAACGGTTAGAGATACGATGCCCAAAAATGCAGTCAAGCCGAAGATCCCCATCTCTGCGTCACTCTCCCGCAATCGACTCATTTTCGTCGATTCCGAGCTAAGCTATCGTAGAGGCTTCTTCTTTCTATTCTCGTATCACAAACATCGGGCTCCCTTTTTAAGCAATTGCGCGATATATACCTCGAGGAGGTATATAAACTTACACTCTTTCCACGCTTTTCCCTAGTACATTCCCAAAGGTTAGCAACACCACCAAACCACATATATAGAAAGACTGCAGTTTCTACCACTTCAAATCCGTGATTGCACCCTCAGAACTTCTCTCCATTGCGACGATCAACAAAATATACGTCCGAACAATCTTCTCTCGAAACGGTACAATAGTCGATTGGGCACGCCGTTGCACAACTGTCCAGTTATCTCAGTACACGCCGGTACCATAGGCTGAGCTCAAGTTATGCCAACAATGCCTTCGGGAAGCAAACAACACGCCAAGTAAGACTCCTTGTCCATTTATGTGGCCATCGTCCTGACTTTCTGTGTTCCTAGCAGAGTTACGAACGGCATGAACAAGGGTCTCAGTGCAGGAGATCTGAGTCATGTACCGGACGGAAGCAGCCACTGCGTGGTCGATCGTTTTTCCCAGTCATCCGCTGCAGATGAACCTTACTTTGCTCGCGCGCGAATGCAAGACCGGTCTGATCATGTATCACGACTCTCAAGTCAACTCGACGCTACAGACGAAATCCTGAAAAAATGAACACGGAACTCTACTCTGTATTCCAAGCATAACCAAAAAATGGAGGTCTAAAGCGGCCACAAAAGGGCATCATATGTACAAGTCTATTAGGTTGGACAATCACAGCACAGCCCGACGCCCAGAAAGATACAAAGGGCACATACCCGGGACAAACGACAGGTCCTTCAGTTCGATGAGGAAGAACGGGTTTTTCCTGTCATATAGTCCAGCTGTTAGACAGTTCTCAATGTAACACTTCCAATAAGGCGCGTGCGACGTCATCATATTTTGTACTGGGGAACTCGTGTCCCGCATTAAAGTATCTGAATTCCACGTTTCCCTGAAGAGCAGAAGTAGCATCTGGGACGAGTTCGTCCTTGACAATAACCGAGTCATGTTCGCCACACATAATAATTACTTTGTCACTGGGGAGACCGTTATCCTGCTGTTCTTCAGGCGACAGTTTGCTTTGCGCAGATAGATATTCACCCAGGCGCTCCCATGATTCCCGTTGGCGCTGCTGCAAGATCGGCCCGTGTTGCATGCTGGACATGAAAGCATGAACGAAGCCAGCGTGACAGTTAACTTGCCATTTAACAGCTCCGGGCACAGTAACATGCGGGTACGCTCGAGACAACAGTTGAGTGTTGGCGCCTCCTTGCGAGGGAAGTTCCTCGGTCAATGCATCCGCGGCGTTAATCTTTTGAGATTTGGGTTTCGGCGTGGTTAGTGGGCCCGCACGGAGACGACGGCCGACAAGGAAACCCAAGACACGTTCTGGAATGAGGCCGCGGGAATAAAGGAGCCGTGACTGAAAGCTGATCTGAGAGTCACGTATCAAGCCCGCCGGGGCAAGCAACACCAGCGAAGAGAGTAGCTGGGGAAAGAACGACGCAAAAGATGCTGCTATCCCTCCTCCTAATGAGTAGCCAACTAGGCTAAATTTACCACTACCAGCTCCGGTCCACGACACTGAAGATGTGCTCAAAGCAAGCAATATTTGGGTCGCAAAGAGTCGATCGTCCTGAGGAAGATCGGACGGGCAATCCGAGTACCCTCTTCCAAACCTGGTCGCCATGTATTAGATAAGAAAAGGAAGCAAAGAAAAACTTTCTTTCAAGGTCCAGACAGAGCTATGACCGATAGGCTACTTACAAGTCGAATAGCATAACTCGACATCCTTGATCTGCCAGTGCATGCGCCACTCCACCGAGGGCAATACACGGCGTGGTGATACCATGGACGAACAAGACCTTCGGTCCATCTACTGGACCCCATTCATATACTCGCATCGATCCATACGGAGTCGGCACATCACGAGCCCCCGGGAGCACATCGTTTGGGAGAGGAATTTCACCGTTCTCTGCCTCTGACGCGGAGGACGAGACTATAGCTCGGGGGCAATGGAGTACAGAACCTTGCGGATGCTTATCGGTGAGAAGCGAGCGCAAGAGGAGCCCCACAGTCAACGAGGCCGCCCCTGTCGCAGCGAGCACGGGAAGTTGGGCGTGGTGGTTCGCAACCGAATCGCGAAGAATGTCAACAGTCTGGCTATACCATGCCATGATGCAAGCAAGGTTCCTTTTACCCTCTATGTCTAAGTGTATTTTTCTAATTTCGGTCTATGATATCAACCAATAGAGAAATCAATCTGTGCTCAACAAATGAATGCAGTAAGAAAGACTGTAGGTGGAAGTGAAGGAAGAATGAAGAGAAGTGCCGACGGTCCGTCTCGGCTGCATCTTTCCTTTTCGGGTCTGATTATTGATATCCAGTGGGGCTGCCGTTAAGCCGAGGTTCGTCGGCCTGAGGCTCCCTCGTTTTATCACTCATGTTTACATTTACATACTAGGAACAGAAACCAGCCTTGTGCAGAACACTACCATAGCATTCCACGGGCTACCTTCCTTGACGATCTAGAGGCTAGACTTGTGCCTTATGCGGTTCCAAATATATACTACCGGGGTCCTGTTAGAGATATACAGGTGATCGGACAGAAGGATGCCAGGCTACTCAAAGGGGATAATCAAGTGGAATGCCCGCAGGAGCTGAAGCCCATTCGTAGACGTAGAGCGAAAAGAACCAGGCGAGTGGACAAGTTCGACCATTATACCCCGAAACAGGGCATCTCGAATCAAAGTAGCAACAATGAAACTACAATAGCCCAACCAAGGGTCCTTCAATTTTCTTCTCTCCTCCGTCGAAGCGACAGGATGGTGGCCATGACCAAGTTAGTGGTCACCAGAGTGATACGGACGAAAGTTCCGTCTGGTCAATTTGGGGCCAGAATACCGGCTAAATATGAAGTCTTCTAATATGACAGCTGCCGAAGGATATCAGGCAAAGGTATGGATTCAATAGGGAAACGATCTGCAAGGTACCAGCCCCACATCCTATCAGCTGTATCGAAAGATGTCCGGGTGTGAAGGAGGGCGTCAGACAATCGTACTGCTCTGAGGATGGGTTTCTACAGGGATAACTGTCGCGGATAATTCCCGAAGATCCTAGCTGCATATGACTTATGCACCACAAGAGGTTCTAGTTACAAGAACGGCACGGAGGGCTGCTGTTCCCAGACCCAGACTCTGCAACTGTGCCTTGGTCGAAGAATAGCAGAAGCGCTCAGAGCCGAAACCGTAAATGGCCGGAAGGGTTTGATATTGGTTGGAATAGAGTGAACGGTTACATTAGCCACGATATGCCAAGTTCCCGGGCGCCATCTGGCAGCCACAATTCCACGAACAACAGTGCCGACAGGTCAAGGGCGCCGCGAGGCTTGATTTCATTGATGGATCTTCTCCCCCGCATTCCGACGATCGGCAGGGTTTATCCAGAGCGTTTAATGATGGGCCATTCCTTCATCTAAACGCTCAATGCTTCAGAATCTGCATCGCGACCAATCAGTACACATCATACCACCTCGTCCTTACCCACAGCTATAGGGAGTTTCGTCTTGCCGATCGACTTCCCAAACAAGGACTAGAACTAAGATTCGATCTGTGTACTACACCCGGGTTGAGATTGCCACAAATGCCTAGTCTCCGGCAATGGAAGAATTGGCCGGACAAGCCGGGGCGACAAGTCGTGAAGAAGACATTCACCCGAGCAGGACGTCTGTTTGGAATATGGCACCAGTTTCATACGTCCTCACTGGGCTCCTGATCAACTCGAGCTTTTGGTAGTAGAATATACCTCCGTGTATAGTCCTTGTTAGTCTCTTTCGATCGGAAGGCCGACCCAACAAGCATGTAGCATATCTCCTCACCCTGCTGACAGTCTTCGAAATTAGCAAGGGCCATGGTTCTTCCCCCTCACTGTAATTCTCTAACCGGAGCTGTTGAGGATAGCGCTTAATGCATTATTTCGGAGCATACTCCGTTACCATCTCAGACCAACTGCAGCCCTTATGCGCCAACACTCCTCAAGTTTTCACTACGCATATGTCATGAACGCTCTAGGATCCACTCTTGGCTATACCTCAACAGCATTATGCTCATGTGATCCCGGCGGTTCCTGTATGGCTTCCTCAATCTCTATGAAACGGTCATTTCAGCGGCTTCACGGTCCGTTGCACCGGCTGGTATGGATAGGGCTTCGTACAGGAATTTTTCCGAAATGAACACCGGGGTGTTTCTCTCGTAATTCCGAAGGCAGACAGGTTATATAAAGACCGGACGCCTCCTACTCAAGGTCAGAATATCATCGCAGGACAGGCAACAATAGCAATCAGTTCAATCTATTCTCTCTTTCTATAGAGCATTCGCAATGCATCAACGTGCACTTCTCTTCTCCGCCTTTTGGACTGCCGTCCAGGCCCAGCAGGCTGGAACTTTGACGGCGGAAACCCACCCTTCCTTGACCTGGCAAAAGTGTGCTGCTGGTGGCACTTGCACCGAGCAGAAAGGCTCTGTTGTGCTTGATTCCAACTGGCGTTGGTTGCACTCCGTTGATGGCTCCACTAACTGTTACACTGGCAACACTGTAAGTTTTCATCCACGCATCTATCCAAAGAACATGTACACCTGACTGACTGAATCAACTTGAAGTGGGATGCCACCCTCTGCCCTGATAACGAATCCTGTGCTTCGAACTGCGCTCTGGATGGAGCTGATTACGAAGGGACTTACGGTGTTACCACCAGCGGCGATGCCCTGACCCTCCAGTTTGTCACTGGTGCCAATATCGGCTCTCGCCTGTACCTGATGGCAGACGACGACGAGTCATACCAGACATTCAATCTCTTGAACAACGAGTTCACTTTTGATGTTGACGCTTCTAAGCTTCCTTGTGGCTTGAACGGTGCCGTTTACTTCGTCTCTATGGATGCCGACGGTGGTGTCGCGAAGTACTCAACCAACAAGGCTGGTGCCAAGTATGGAACTGGCTACTGTGATTCACAATGCCCGCGAGACTTGAAGTTTATTAACGGCCAGGTAAGAAGTCCGCCTTAATATTTTCGACCAAAGATAGTAACATTAGATATCAGGCCAACGTAGAAGGATGGGAGCCTTCCGACAGCGACAAGAATGCCGGTGTTGGTGGCCACGGTTCCTGCTGCCCCGAGATGGATATCTGGGAAGCCAACAGCATCTCTACGGCCTACACACCCCATCCTTGCGATGATACCGCTCAGACCATGTGTGAGGGCGATACTTGTGGAGGAACTTACTCCAGCGAACGTTATGCAGGAACTTGCGACCCTGATGGTTGTGACTTCAACGCTTACCGCATGGGCAATGAGTCTTTCTATGGCCCCAGCAAGCTGGTTGACTCTTCCTCCCCAGTTACGGTGGTAACCCAATTCATTACTGCTGATGGCACCGACTCTGGGGCCTTGTCGGAGATCAAGCGCTTCTACGTGCAGGGCGGTAAAGTCATCGCCAATGCCGCATCGAACGTTGACGGTGTCACTGGTAACTCGATCACCGCCGACTTCTGCACTGCCCAGAAGAAGGCATTCGGCGATGACGACATCTTCGCGCAGCACGGGGGACTCCAGGGTATGGGCAACGCCTTGTCCTCCATGGTTCTGACCCTCAGTATATGGGATGACCACCATTCCAGCATGATGTGGCTGGACAGCAGCTACCCAGAAGACGCTGACGCAACCGCCCCCGGTGTCGCTCGTGGCACCTGCGAGCCACACGCCGGTGACCCTGAGAAGGTTGAGTCGCAGAGCGGCAGTGCCACGGTGACCTACTCTAACATCAAGTATGGACCGATCGGCTCTACTTTCGACGCTCCAGCTTAAGTGCCAGAATTTATGGGCAGTCAAGGCTAGCCCTATTGGGTTTGGCATCGGCAACATTGAGCGAGAACATGTACATAGCATGGGAAAAAGATGTGCTGGATAGAGGCCTAACAAGGACAGATGTGTCTATACTTTGCTCTCTGCTTTCATTTCTCTTTACCTTGGTTCTGCCGAGCAAAATCAGGGGGTTCGACCGGATTTGAATTTGTTGTGACATTCTCTGTGGTTCGCGTTCTTTTCTTCGTCTGTATTCAATTAGGACAAATTGACGAGACAGAGTCTTTCATTCCACATTTGTTATTCAGATTGCTAGAAACATTGTAGCGCCAATCATAATAAGTAGCAGCAGTATTTGGAGTGGTAGATGGTCGATCGGGAACGTGGTTACATTTGAAATATATAATTAACAAGTGGAACCGCCTGCGGAAGATTCATCGGCCCGCACTTTCTCCAGCGGGAGATCGATCCGAGCTTTATCCAAGAGCTCCGAAGGGAAAAAAAAAGGGAAAATTGGTGACCACTTATTTCCTCATTGAATCGCCATGTTTGACACAGTCTGCACATTACCGCTTTCTGCGGATCTATTCGCCCAGGCTATACACCCTAAGGAGCCAATTGTCTCCGTTGGGCTTGCCTCCGGTCATGTTGAAACCTTCCGTCTTCCGTCAGATGAAGTGGACAGTGACGACGATCAGGCGTCGACTTCCTCATCGCGAAATGGTCGAGGACATATTGATACGATGTGGAGGACGAGAAGACATAAGGGCAGTTGTCGGTGCTTAACATTTGGAATTGACGGTGAATCGTTGTACTCCGCTGGAACAGATGGGTTGGTTAAAGCTGCAAAGGCAGAGACCGGTGTGGTAGAAAACAAGATTGCAATTCCCCCGGAGAAAGATGGGTGAGTCCTATAATGGCTGTTAAATATATATATAGTTTCGTGGGGCAATCGGCGAGTGGAGGACTTCTATTGATTTGTTTTTGTTCTGCAGCTCCGTTGATGCCCCAACCGTCATTCATGCGCTTTCCCCCCAAACCCTCCTTCTCGCTACTGACTCGAGCGCACTACACCTCTACGACCTTCGCCTTCCGTTTTCCCGCGTCTCGGCCCGGCCACAACAGTCACACCATCCTCACGATGATTACATCTCGTCTATCACCCCATTGCCTGCATCGGATACTAGTACCTCGGGATTTAGCAAACAATGGGTATCAACTGGTGGTACTACGTTGGCCGTGACGGATCTACGACGCGGGGTAATGGTGCGCAGTGAGGACCAGGAAGAAGAATTGATCAGCTCCGTGTATGTCGGTGGCTTGGCCACGACCGGGACAAGCCGCGGCGAGAAAGTGATTGTGGGTGGCTCCAGTGGGGTCCTGACCCTTTGGGAAAAGGGTGCATGGGACGATCAAGACGAGCGCATCTACGTCCAGCGAAGCGGCGGTGAAGGAGAGTCTCTCGAAACCCTCGCGATGGTTCCTGATGAGCTCGGACGGGGCAAGATGGTCGCGGTTGGTCTCGGAAGTGGTGGTGTTAAGTTCGTCAGGATTGGCCCCAACAAAGTTGTGTCAGAGGTCACGCACGATGAAACGGAGGGAGTTGTCGGTCTAGGATTTGATGTGGAAGGACGTATGGTCAGTGGTGGTGGACAGGTGGTCAAGGTTTGGCATGAAGCAGTCGGATCTGGGGCAAATGGCGCTAGCGCTGGTGAAAAGCACATGCTTGGAGACAGTGATGAAGACAGCGACGACGACGATAATGATGACTCGGACGATAGCGATGGAGAACGTCGGCGGGCCGACGAAGCGAAGAGAAAACGGAAGAAGGGCAAGGGCAAGGATCGCAGCGGCGGCCAACACGTCATGGCGTTCTATGATCTTGATTGATCCTGTCGCTCTTACTGCTACTCGTACCTGCACGAAGAGAATTGGCTTGCGGGGGACAGACGGCACGGCAGGAATGCATAGCGTGGGGAGTTTGTCTATGGGAAGAAACCATTTAGATTGGTGAGATGCAAGGTCGGAACCCTTGCATCTTATAGTATGTAACTTAATCGGGTTAACCCTGGATATTATATGTCAATATTGGCAAGTATTCTCTACATGATTGAACCTGACGTCAATTTCGATCTTTTGAGCCTAGAAACAAATTAGCCCTCTTTAACCCTGTGACGTTGGTCAATTTTGTTACAGAACGGGGGATTTCCGATGTGAGGAACTGCGCCGTCCTTCTCTTATAAATCGGCCTTCCCGGGAAGCGATCAGAACAGCAGCTGCCGAGAAATCAGGACCCCCGCGAAGAGGACCCACGGCAAAGGCATTTGCCTGACGGTTGTTTGCAGGACCGTTTCCCACTACTGGTGGGGTGTGGGGGGCAGAGAGATTATTCATGATGATCAAAGCTTCGTCTAAAACATAAGGTCTCGGTACTTATATCGGTCGACCGCCAGTTCCTACACAAGTAGCACTAACCTAGATATAAACCAATTTGATTCGCATTGACTGTTCCCACTGTGACTTCCATCTTCTTCCAACGTCACAACGACAGAACAAGCTCTTAACATGGATGCATTCGAATATAATGCGAACCCTGGACGAGTCGTCTTCGGCAGTGGTACTCTCCAGAAACTGCCCGATGAGATCTCCAGACTCAATCTGAAGGCTCCACTGGTGTTGTCGACACCACAGCAGGTCAGCCAAGCGGAGATGGTCAAGGATGTCCTAAAGGGGAAGGTAGCCGGTATCTTTAATGAGGCTACGATGCACACTCCTACACACATTACAGAAAAGGCTCTCGAGTATGCGAAGTCTCAAAATGCTGATTTGGTCATCTCTATCGGCGGTGGAAGCACCATCGGGCTGGGGAAAGCCATCAGCATCCGTACGGGCTTGCCTCACATTTGCATTCCAACCACCTATGCGGGAAGTGAAATGACTCCTATCTTGGGTGAGACGGCCGATGGTTTGAAGAAGACACGTTCGGATCCTAAAATCCTTCCTGGAACTGTCATTTACGATGTCGACCTTACTATGACACTGCCACCAGCAATGAGTGCTACCAGTGGTGTGAATGCTATCGCTCATGCCGGTGAGTCCTTACGAACCTGACCATTATATGATGTCGAAAGCTCAACGGTTATCATACGACTAGTCGAAGCACTCTATGCCCGCAATACTAACCCCGTCATCAACTTGATGGCCGCCGAGGGTACCCGGGCACTAGCATCAGCCCTTCCTGAGATTGTCGAGAATCCCACATCACAATCTGCCCGGGCGTCGGCTCTGTATGGAGCTTGGCTCTGCGGAACCTGCCTTGGTAGTGTGGGTATGTCTATCCACCATAAACTATGCCATACTTTAGGTGGCAGTTTCAACTTGCCTCATGCAGAGACACATACAGCGGTGTTACCCCATGCAATCTCTTACAATGCGCCGAAGATTCCAGAGGCAATGAAGAAGCTGGCTGAAGCACTTCCCGATAGCAATGGTGATGCTGTCCAGGGTTTAAACGCCTTGTTGTCTAAATTGCAAGTCAAGCGAGGCCTTAAGGACTTTGGCATGAAGGAGGAAGATATCGATAAGGCAGCCGATATTGCTGTTAGCAACCCCTACTGGAATCCACGGGAGATCGAGCGCGCACCAATCCGTGAATTGATTCGACGTGTTTGGGCTGGGGAGCCAGCACGGGCGGATTTGTAGGTCAGAGAGCCTTTTGTGCAGCACGTTACTATCTTATGTATATCTGATAGCTAGGCGATCATACCTACCTACATAATAAAAAATACATGTCTTTGGCAGTAATAAAATCTTACCTTACACATAATCGATTCTCCATTTCATTAGGACAGAGATATTATGAATGAGAAAGGTAGAGAATGAAAGGGAGACAGCATCGCATTTCATGCATACAACATCAGTAATTGGTGTCCGCGCGATTGGCTCTTGTACGGAAATACTAAGTAGTAGTAATGGCGGGGTGAAGTGGGGGACTTCTTGTTCTGCCAAAATCGCGAAAAAAAAAAAATCCACAACAATTGCAAACCCCGCCGATCTCCACGATCGCTCCAATTCAGCACGGTTTTCTCCTACTATCAGTTATACAACTGTTATCATCAATTTCTCGAGATGACCACCGAAATGGCAGCAGCCCCCGTGCTGTCAACCCCCGATGATCGTATTCTCGAGGCCACAGAACCCGTTACTACACAAGAGGCACCACGTGCGTTGTCGGACGAGGAACTATCAATCACTTACGATATTGATCGCACGTTGAAGGAGATCCGAGATGCCCGTTACAAGCGAATTGCTCTTCAGTTTCCCGATGATATGCTCCCGGACGCACCACGGGTGTTTCAATTGCTTAGTCGCGGTTTGAACAAACGCAACGTTACAGACAGCAGTGTTTCTCAGACGCAGAAAGACGGAGCCAGTGATACTGCAAACTCAGATGGCCTAGCCCATTCGGTTTCTCAGCTCAATATGGCGGATACTACGGAGACATCACCAAAATTGTATATCTTAGCCGATACGTCCTACGGGACTTGCTGCGTTGACGAGGTGGCCGCGGAGCACGTCAATGCAGACGTCGTCGTGCACTATGGCCGTTCATGCCTATCTCCAACGTCTAGGCTACCGGTGATCTACGTTTTCACACATAAACCTCTTCCCATCGACCCCGTCGTTCGCGCTTTCAAAGAGACCTACCCTGATCCTACCACAAAGGTCATCCTCGCAGCTGATGTGACATACACCGACCATATACCTGCAGTGTACTCGCGACTTGTGAATGAAGGTTACACCGACTTGTTTGCCACTGATTTGGTCCACAACCCGTCATCTGCGATCCCCAATCGAACAGTGCCAGACTCGGTTCGCGAGACTCCTGATTCATTATCGGACTGGCAGCTTTTCCATATTTCAGACCCTCCCACGGCTCTCCTCATGACGCTGGCGTCTCGCGTAGCTTCAATCCACATATATCCCACAGATGACCCCGACAATGAAAACGTCAAGCCTTTGCCTGCATCGACTGCGATCGCTTTGCGGCGTCGATACGCCACTTTGACCCGTCTCAGCACTGCGCCAATCTTCGGAATTTTAGTCAATACGCTCAGTGTGAAGAACTATCTACACATCGTAGAACACGTGAAGCAAAAAATCGCGGAAGCTGGCAAGAAAAGCTATATGTTTGTGGTGGGGAAGTTGAACGCAGCCAAGGTGGCTAATTTCAGTGAGATCGATGGTTGGGTAGTTATCGGTTGCTGGGAGAGTTCCCTAGTTGACAGCAAAGATTTTTGGAAGCCGGTGATCACCCCATTTGAGCTGGAGCTTGCTCTCAAGGGGGATGCCGAGCGTATCTGGACCGGAGCCTGGCAGAGTGACTTCCAGAGCGTGCTTAATCAACCTAACCAGGAAGCCAAGGATATGGACGAGGATGAGACTCCATTGTCGAGTGGTGCGACCGCCGACGAGGAGGAGGATATGTCGGAATCCGAATCTGCACCACCTGAGTTCGATTTGCGCACCGGTCGATATGTCTCGCACTCGAGGCCGATGCGGAATCCCGCACCCCGCGTTTCAGCTTCAGCGGAGGATGCAGCATCAGCAGCTAACGGACCGTCTGCTGCTCGAGCGCTAGCTAAACGGGCCAAAGGGGATTTGGCTATGATCGGCGGGACCTTCTCCCCAGGGGCAGAGTTTCTTCGATCGCAACGGACGTGGAAGGGGTTAGGAAGTGACTTCAATATTCAGTATGAAGAGGACGCCACAGATGATACGCTGGTGGTGGAAGGGCGCAAGGGTATTGCAAGGGGATATACAGTGGGCGACTCAATAGACCGACACTAAACTTCCCGGGGATCCATTGGATTGATGAAACTATATTATATACCCTATGTTATTGAAGGTCAACACCTGAAAATGGAAAGAAAAAGGGTTGCTCCTCCATAGATCGACCAAATAGTATTCAACCCTGTCTTCAGGACCTCTTTTGTTATTTATTAAATAATTGAAGTATCTTAACTGCTCGAATAGGGAAGGTCGCAAAAATGAGAAGAGTCTTTTTTGAGTTGACCTATCACATGATGCAAGCGGGCAGTTTGCCGGCCGTAAGGCCGTTGGTTTTTGTCCCAGTTGTGAGTTGTCAAAGCCACCCATCAGCCAGTATTATCGTATCTTATTCTCCCTTTCATGGCCTCGCATGATGTCCAACTCCTGATCCTATACCACCCTCCTTGCGCTGTGTCGCCCTCCTTCTTTTCTCCTTATGATGCGCTGCATCTTCCGCAATCTCCGCTGTGTTCGCGACCTCGCGTCACTCTGACCTTCAGCGGCAGCAACACCAATAGCGTGACCGACAGACGATAACACAAAGGCAATAAACCACGCTGCTACATCTCTCGCCCACGTTCTGACCGCCAGTCCATAGGAGAACCAGGCACCTGAAAGCATGGCCGATAGTACCGGTCAGAACCAGCAGGTGCTGGTTGACTCGGCCCTGGAACAGTCGCTCATCCCCGTCCAACGCTCTCTCTCTACCTTCGAACGAGTCGTTACAACTCATGCTCCTCTCCTCGAATCCCTGCTACTTCAACTCCCGACAGACTCCATTTTGAAACTTTATCACACTTCCCGCTACCTCCGGTCCTTCCTTAGATCCTATCCCACAGCATGGAAGCACTTGTCGTTTCGTCTTTTCTTCCCTTCAGGCACCTCTTCCCCCCTCCGGGTTGTCATACCAGGGACTTTGGAGCCAGTTGTGGTGCCCCGACAATCTCGGCCTTATGCTCTTGATCAGTTGTTAATGAATGTGGTGGTTCCGTTCAGCCCGTGTTTGAGGAGTCTAGAGCTGGATAATACGGCGGTGTCTGGGCAGATTCTCATATCGACTGTCTTGTATTCACGGCGTGAAACACTAGAGCATCTTTCCGTCCGGGGATGTAAAAATGTCTCCCTGAAATACCATATCATTCCGTATCTGATAATGTTTGGGCTTCAATATGATGTGGATATGGAAAAAAGCATTGGTAGCTCTTCATCTACCAAGCGTCTTGCGCTGAAAAGCCTATATACTTATCGATGCCGACATCACCGAAGAAGACCCTACCTTTCCTCTTCCTTAACTCGGAAGGATTCAGACTCGGAACCGACCCATGAATTAGTCAATCTCTGCCATAAACTGGGGATCTGGACCGATACCGCGTGGTGTTCGACTCCCGCCGGGAGATGTTATAGGAGGAGAGGCTACGTTTCCATGAGAGTACCGCAAGGCTCTGCGGAGGTTTGGGTGGTTTTCGATCGGTTATGGCGGTCGAAGAACTGGATTGGCCCGGTAGACCACAGCAGCCGTCCACCGAAAAGAGACGGTAAGCTGTGGGAACACGAGGAGACCGGCTGCTATGGTGAAGCCCTGGGGACAGGGGAAAGCAGGGACCTTGGGGAGGGCAAAATGTCACCGGCCCATTCACGTTGGAGCCATAAGCGATTCGTGGAAAATATTCGCTGCGACAGCTGCGACGAGGAGATTCCGGAGAGATGCGAACAGTGTAGTGTTCTAATGCACTGTGTTGGATGTCGTAAGACGCTCTGTGCAAGTTGTGCTTACGATCGACCCTACGTTCGTCCTCGACGGCCCTCCTCGCTCTCGGGGGAGTCAAAGCAACCTTTCTGGTGGGCGCCGGGGGCTACCACTTCCCCCTGCCTCATGCTGGACCCCCTAGCAAATACTTCTGAAAGCGATACCTTGAATCATAATGCTACAGCTCCTCATCCTGTCCTGAAATTTCACTGGTGTTGTACAGAGCCAATATTCTCCGGTGGGGGCGGTATCAGCATCGGGACTCCTAACCGGGATGTAGACCAGGTGCGAGCGGCGCCTCTTCCCCGTGGCCAGGGCTGGGAAGACCTAGAATACTCGGCGCAAGAGTGGAGTAAGACTTTCCCCAAGTATGCCTACGGTGATCCACGGAAACCCGACTACACACTCGAAACAGGACATATAGCTATGATGAAATGGTTGCTGGGGCCTCCAGACCGAGAACCCACGGCCTGTCCTCGAAATCTATGCCAGGAGTGTTATGACACTCCCCAGTGGAAGGTACATTGTAAGAGCTGCTCGAAGCCGTTATGCATTGAACATGACCTACGCGGTCTTCGCTTACGCATTTGTGGATACCGCGACCTTACTCTAGAAAAGATGGCTATCCAAAATCGGCCCGGATCAAGCTCTCAGCAAACCACCAGTGCTTATGCTTCGTCGCATGTTCCATACATGAGCTCCTCAACCGAGTTTGCATTGCCGTATAGGACGCACCGGGCTGTTGACTCTATTGCAAGCAGCTTCACCGAGGATAATCCTGCAGATGGTGTCCCGGATGTTGGTAGCTACACTTTGCAGGGCGCCGACGACCCGCCAGGGCCCATTTCTCTTGTGCACCGCCGACTCAGGAGTGTCTCCGTTTCGAACTCGAACCGGTCCCGCTCTTCATCACGTTCATCCGTTGGCTGTGAATCACAGTCAGATGCGGCCAAGTGGCAGGGTTGCCAATCATTCTTCTGCCCGCAGTATCGAGCTGTCGGTGATCAACGACAGAGATGTGGTAGTGTCCTACGTGAGTGCTCGAGCTGCTCGGTGCACGTATGCCAGGACTGCGTTGAGGCAAATCCTCCATGTAACTGTTCATACTGCGAGGTAAACTATTTGTGTCCTAACTGCCTCAAGCTCCGAGAGCGGGACGGAACCTGCCGTCGGCTGCAAGAGGAAAAGGCACGGAGAGAACAAAGGTGGAAAGAAGATATGCAGATGCTGGAGGGGATCTTGGAGACTAAGATGGCAAACGAAGTTGCGGAATTTGCGGGACAGTTCTTCAACTCTGTCGAGGAGCCGTGCATATCTGTTGAGCAAGTGGAAGATGTCCACCAAAATGCTCAATCTCCACATCATGTTCGCATCTTCGACGGCTCACCCTGGATGGGACCTATCGCGGAGGAGGATGTGGTCGATAGCATAGAGTAAGTACAGAGCCGACTGCATGAGGCTATTCACAATCGTTGCTACCTTGCATTCTCTCTCCTCCGAGGTTAAGTGAGTGGTCCGCCGGGTGTGTCGACTGCCCTGACCTGCAAGGGGAGATGTCGAGTGATGATGCGAGTCTCGATTCTTCTTACTATCATGCCACTTTATCTTCTTGTTTCACGCACATATATGATAATGCTTTCTCTTCTTACCATTTGTTCACATAATGCATATCAGATTAACCACGAATACCCTATGAAGACTGGGACGCTTGCTGCTATAGGCAAGCCAACCCAGTCGAATTACATGATATGATTAAATTTATTGAATTAATAAAAACATGTGCAATATTCATAAGTTACGGAGTGACAGCATTCCAACATCCACACTAATCCAATCGAATAGAGAAGCAGCCCGAAAGAGGCTAGTAAGCTCCAGCTCCATGCGGAAGGGCCCCGCCAACGGAGAGAACAAAAGTCCAAAACAATTACAACAACACTACGGCCAGAGTCTCTTTCCTATCCCTTCACATCCTCTAGCTGGTTCAAGGAAGACTCACTAATCTAAAACCTTTTATTACCCCGTCAAGGTATTCCAAGCGTCCATCTATTCTTTCCGCAATCCACTTCAGTTCATTACCCCACCATCCCACTCCGCAACAAGCCAAGTACTAAGAAGCATCAGCATCAGCTAACTTACCGCAAAACTTTCGAGCAAGCGCATCAATCCCAATCCCAGCCATGTCTTCTGCTGAGGCTGAGCGCGATCCGAACCCCGCCGAACTGGCCGACCGCGAGCGTGAGGAAAAGGAGCGCAAGGCCAAGGAAGACGCCGAGCAAGCGAAGCTGCCATACAAGTGGACGCAGACAATCAAAGACGTGGACGTGACGATTCCTGTGCCGGGAAATCTTAGAGGAAAGGATCTGGATGTGGTTTTGACTAAGACTAAGATCAAGGTGGCGGTTAAGGGGCAGGAGCCTATTATCGAGGTAGGCCACGCTCTTCTGGTGATACAGTTGGGCAGTGAAAGGGGATAAGCTAAGAGTTTCACAGGGAGATCTTCCTCACCCGGTTATACTTGACGAGTGCTCATGGACGCTGGAGACGACATCGCAACCGCCCGGAAAGGAGGTGGCCGTTCATCTGGACAAGGTGAATAAGGTCGAGTGGTGGCCACATGTGGTGACTTCTGCGCCCAAGATCGATGTCAGTAAGATTACGCCCGAGTCATCGAAGTTGAGTGATCTGGACGGTGAGACCAGGGCTATGGTTGAGAAGATGATGTACGATCAGCGCCAGAAGGAAATTGGTGGCGTGAGCAGCGATGAGCAGCGCAAGATGGATCTTCTGAAGAAGTTCCAGGCGGAACATCCGGGTATGCTTGGACACCATCTTGCCTAGTCCCCCGTAAGGTTTACTGACATTCTGGTACAGAAATGGACTTCTCCAATGCGCAGATCGGCTAGTTGATGGGACATTCCTAGATGTGTATGAAGTAATGAGCATTAGTCTTTTCCAAAAGGACACAAGTATTCAATATTCTGATTCGTTCAATGCGCATGAGCTATGTAAATAAGTAAACACTCCGAGGATACATCCAGATGGTTGCTCCTGGAGGCCGAATACGAGAGCTACCCGATTAAGACTAGCGGCGTGTATACTTGCAATCCTTGTGCTATACTTCGTGGCAGTTGTGCATCGTTTCAAAGGCATTATTATGGTCGGAGACCTCCTCTGTAACCCTTCGCCTCATGAAGCGTTCTAAATACGCTCGTATTCACAGAAATAGGCCAATATGTGACACGTCCATGCGAAGACTATCATATATAGTCCCAACTGCCGTGCCATCAGAGGAAATGCAACTAGCAGCGACTTTCCCAAGTTGACATTTCTACAGAGCACATATACACCATATCATCCTTTCGTGGCTTCTCATCCTCAACATGATGCATTTCCGATGCTTGCAATGGTCTGTTCGCCAAGACCCTGAGACAAGTTGATGCCTACACGAGGAACAATTTGCGATTCAAAAGAGCATTTTACTTGAGTAATAGCGTCGAACATGGTTCAAGACGTTCGACTCGAATCTACAATAGTTCAAGTCATTGAAACTTTTCGGGGATGGTCAAATTCCATCACTGTCGGTTGATCATCCTTTCAGTTGGTCAATTTCAGGATCCACAATACCCGTCCGGATGGATGCCCCAGATCTGCCATATCAGACGGAGACCCAACGATTATAAGGAACATCATCTTCTTTTGTGGCTCAAGGCGGTGTGTCTCACGCCAATGAGGACCTGGAAAGCTTCAATAATGTTCCATGATGTAGGGACACTTACGATGAGGCTGAGTCCTCGTATTCCTCTCACATCCACCCAAACGTTCCGTCTATGATGAGAAAAGGAGGAACAAGTCTCAATATTCGACTTCTACTTTTTCGCACATATATACTATAAAGGTGTTGACTGGAAATCGGGTATAAAAGCGATGCCAGCTGTTGCAGATGAAGCTCTGCAAACTGGGAATGGCCAGTCCCACCCCGCAACACTCCCAGACACATTACAGGGCCGCAGGAGCCTATTTCGTGTGCCTTTGTACCAATCGTCGGGCGCAGAAGGCGGCACCGAGAAGATCTATCATGCCCGTCGAGCGCATCGGAAGTCGCGCGCTGGATGTGTGAAATGCAAGCAACGCAGAGTTAAGGTACTCGCCACTTCATACAAACTCCTTGTATTTGAAGGAATGCAGGGCTGAAGGATCCTAGTGTGACGAAACTAAACCCCACTGTCTGCGATGCCAAAAGCATGGGGTTGACTGCAGTTATGACGCTGGTCAGGTTAACTCTGCGCGCAGCAAGGGTGTTATATCATACTTTATCAACAGATTCCCTAACTTGACCGAGCAGGAATCAGCGGCATATAAAATGTCGCTGCTTGCTGTCTCGGCCAAGCTAGATGAGCTGTTACTGATGAAACCTAAAAATGGTCGTCTGTCTTCTACTATGCGAGCACTACACCATTTCCATGAAGCTACGATCCCTACTGTCAGCTCCGAGCGCAGTCAGAACATGATGAGGGGGAAAATGATACAGCTGGCGTTTGATGTTAGGATTCCTGCCATATCCCCATTCAGCAGACCACCAACAGGCTAACCGGATCCTAGTCACCATTCCTCATGCACGCCATCATCGGCGCAGCAACATCCCATCTCCGTCGCATCTACCCAGAAGACAACACATACACAATGGTCGAGGCATACCACTGGCAAAAAGCCATCAAGCAGTACTCCGAGGAGATATCCACCGCCGTCGGCCCACACAACATGGACCCCCTCTACTCCGCCTGTCTCCTAATGACCATCCACTCATTCAGCCTGGAAGAATACAACCCCCGCAGCTCCTTCGTCTTCTCCGACGACCCCGAATCCCTCAACTGGCTGATGCTCCAAAGCGGTCTGCGCTATCTCCTCCAGCTAACAGTCCCCTGGATGACCCAAAGCATGTGGTGGGACGTCTTCAAGCGATCTCGCGAAGGCAACCCCCTCTACGACGACCATCGTCCCGGCCGTGTCGATTTACACCCGGAACTCGCCGACATCTGCGGCATAGACGATAGCACGACCGAGGAAACAAATCCCTACCACTGGCCTCTGCGAATGCTAACCCCATTGCTCTCCCTCGAACGAAGTCTGAAGACCTTCACCCACTATACGAATTACATGGGCCGGCTACTACCGGACTACTACGACCAGTTATTGAAGAAGGACCCGCCTGCGCTGATTATCCTCAGCTGGTGGCTGGCCCTTATTGTAAATCTCGATGTCTGGTGGATGGAAACGCGAGCCAAGTCCGAGTGCGTAGCGATCTGCATGTACCTGGAGGAGAGCGACGATCCGCGCATTCTTAGCTTGCTGGAGTTTCCGGCGCAGGCTTGTGGGTATTTACTTAAGCATGTACAGGAGCGGATAGAGAGGCAATATGATTTGGTGGTGTTGTAACTTGCTTGTTATGACTGGGCTGGTAGGTGCTTCATGCGTTGGTTTGTTTACTCGAGCGTTTAAAGTGTCTTATTTCACATCCAAAAATTGCTAGGCTTGAACAAGTATATATGTATATGTATTATGTCCTGTGTAGTCTCAGTATATGACGCAGATCGAGTCGAACAATAGTACCCATAACGCCGATTACCCATATCCATGCATAGATAGTAAGTCCTCCTAACGTCCATCATTACTCATATAAATATGCAGTGCTCCAGTGGCCAAAAAATAGTATCAAGAAAATAAAGGAAAGAGAGAAAGGAAAAAGACAGTGGGGGGAGAGGCTGTGTGAACAGAGGAGGAAGTGGTAAGAGGAAAGAGACAAGGCAAAGCCCCCCAAGCGATGTCCCGATCAATCAAATGACAAAACTATGCGGACCAACTATTGGCTCTCCCAAGAGAACCTCCGCAGCCTCCCAGGCTCATGCTGTTCATCGAAACTTCGTCGCGACAAGACATTCCGGACCAAATTGTCCGCTCTTTGGAATACAGGTCGCGGCTGCGCAATTTGCATCATAGCTACCTGCTGTGGTGGCAGCGGATACCCAGACGAGGATATCGACATAGACCTCGACGGCGCAGGAGAGACGCCGCGAGACGAATACGGCGGCGGCGGAGTGTCCCTCGTTGCCGTAGAGGTATTCCCGTAACTACTAGGGAAAGAGATAGCGGACGAGACCTCCGAAGTCAGGTCTTCGGGATTGTGATTCCGGTTAGAGGTCGTCTCAAAGGCGAGACGGTCCTTCTCATCTTGGAAGTATGTAGAGTTGCTGGCGTAGTCAGAGGATGAGACTGGTGGATCCCGCATGTGTGCTTCTAGGGTTTTTTCCTGAATGCTCACGGGTCGCGGGGTATATCTTGGTAATGGGACGACAGGGCTGTAGCCATCTTCATCATCTATCCCTGGGGGACTATCGCTGGCGTTGTTATGAGTGGTAGTGCCATTGTCTCTGTTTTGGGGTGATTGATGACGAGGCTGAGCCGGCGGTTGAGATGACAGTGGGGAACTGCGGGTCACGCAACCGCACAGTATGTTGAAAATAGACATGTTGACTCGGGGGATATTTCGAAAAAATGGTCTGGGATTTGATGATATGAAGGATAATTCCTAATGACTCCGACGAGAGGAAATAAATCGAGAAATAGGTCTTTATGACTAATGCGGGATCTGTATACGATGTACAGATGGTCAATGCGGTCGCCCTGATAAGAGTGGAGCAAAGATGAATTGTGCTCAGTGCATGTCCAGCATGACGGTCGACACCCGCAGTGTGTTCCCGTGGGGAGATAATGTCAATTTATGCACTGGTGGGAGCGAAATGGCCAGACAAGGACACAGTATGCAGGAATGAGAGGAAGTGAGGAGAAAGCAAAAGTGACATTCGAATGGGGAAGTGGAATCAGAATGGGGGACATTCGTATTGGTTAGTGCCTGAGGCATGAAGAGCTCAGGCTCGTCGCCGATCCTCTCAGGCATCCACATTTTTGATTGGCTGCGTTGAAGATAGCGTTTCGGGGATCCACTGATACGATGGACGCCTGAGGCAGGAACGGGTATCTTTTTTTTTCTTCCCCACCAGATCTTTTTTCTTTTTCTCCGCAACAAGATTTCTTTCCCCTCCATTCATTGCGGTCTACTTGATATCCCCTCGTTGAGCCACATAACGATCTTTTCAGCTTCTAGGAAGATGGCTCGAGAAAACGCTCACTCCTATGATGACATTATAAAAGTCACCCAAGAGGTTCAACCTCCTATGATTGCCCCGCATCGTTCGCACGATCCCTCCAACAATCTCAAACGCAGTGATCCCTTTCAATTCGGCTCTCGCTACTTGGAACAAGGCGACGACGTCTTCGAGTTCAATGCCTGGGATCATGTCGAACCGGACGACGAATTCTTAGCCTTCGCGGAAGTCCAATACGCCAAACAGCGCGAGTCGCCCGCATCGGACTTCGACAAGTTCCGTTTCAACGCAGACCCCGCCAAATGGTGGAACCTGTTTTACAAGAATAATACGGCCAATTTCTTCAAGGATCGCAAATGGCTGCAGCAGGAATTTCCCATCTTAGAAGAGGTCACCCGCGCCGATGCAGGAAAGAAGGTTGTTCTGGAGGTGGGCGCAGGCGCAGGAAACACGGCATTCCCGTTGCTCAGAAACAATGCGAACGAAGAACTTATGGTCCATGCGTGCGACTTTTCGAAATACGCCGTCAAGGTTATACGGGAGAGCGAGCACTACGACCCAAAGCACATCACTGCCGACGTTTGGGACGTCGCTACCGAACCCGATGAGAACAATGACTCCCTTCCTCCAGGACTGACGGAGGGATCAGTGGACGTTGTGGTATTGATCTTCATTTTCTCCGCTCTCAACCCCAACCAGTGGGAAAAAGCCCTTCGCAATATCTATCGGGTCCTCAAGCCCGGCGGCAAGGTCTTGTTCCGTGACTACGGGCGGGGAGACTTGGCTCAGGTTCGATTCAAGAAGGGTCGGTATTTGGATGAGAACTTCTACATCCGTGGAGACGGCACTCGTGTGTTCTTCTTTGATAGAGATGAGTTGGAAGAAATGTGGGGTCGGTGGACCCCCGAGAAGGGTCTCCCGGCGAAGTCAGAAGGTGAAAAGCCCGTTCTCGGCAAGAATGACGGTGTCTTTGAAATACACGCCTTGGCATATGACCGGCGTTTGGTGGTCAATCGCCAGAAGAAACTGAAGATGTACCGTTGCTGGATCCAGGGCCACTTCGAAAAGCGTGAGAAGGCTGTTGCGGAGAACGGTGAAAAGAGCGAGTCGTGATCGGGATTTACTAAAAAATACTTAAGCATACAGCTTAATGCAATGCGGCCTTGCATTCACCTCAGATTTGACGCTGCTAGTCCAGGCAACTCAATTCAGGGCCGGCTGGCTTAGAAACCCTCCACGAGTACCGGTTTTGAAGGGCCTATCAGCATGCACAACGTGTCATGAGAAGATATTACATGACTCTGCACGCAATCCTTCTAGTCTTCCGGGGACCCTCGACCCTACGGCTGGCTTAACACTACGCATCACCATAGATGGCATGTTTTGCTAGAAGGGCTCCGCCCATAGATTACTTCACGATGTTATGATGGTTTATGCATGTATCTATAGATTTCAGGATACCAGTACGATAAATTGCTAGAATCTGAATGACTTTGTCTAGATTATGCCAACTGAACAAATATGTAGAGTCGATATAAGCCTAAGAACTAGTGTAGTCCAGCACATAAACAGGGCTTAGTCCGGATAACTCAGCTACTCGAAGGGAACTTACTGAGCACAATCCCGTTATTGCGAACGTGATCGAAGTTGATTCGCTGTGTTCTGTGTTACTGTGCCATTTCTTTACACTCCGGCCCTCTATCTGGCCTACCAGGATGACCCCCAAGGAGATTCTGAGTAAAGCTGCCAACAATTCTTCACCTCCTTCATATGCCTTGCCCCCTTCTATATGGAAGAAAGAATGCAAGAGGTCGCAAACGTAGACTAGCCAGTTCCACCTCTGGGGTTCCAGGAACTATATAGTATATCTCCCATACACGGTGAACCAAATAGGACAACCATTTATAAAGGATCATTAAAATTTTAATAAGATACTACATCATTAGACCTCACATCCTCACCACTAGTAACCAGCACACATCATACATACAACGAAGTTCCAACCCCCCAACTAAACCTCCTTCCCGATAGCCCTAATCTTCGGGCCCCAAAACCAAAGCACAAAAGGAATCGGCACACCCAACCCCAAATAAAGCAAAGCAAGTAAAGTATTCCCCCACCCAAACCCCAAGCGATCATACAAGCTCGGCGCAAAGATCGGGAACGCAAATCCGAGGATATTCGACAACATCCTCGTAGCCGCGTTAGCCGACGCCGCATGCGCGAACTCATCCAGCAGATAGGCCAGCATGCCCTGACCGACCATGAAGCAGCCGGCGGTGAAAATGGCGGCACCGATATCGACGACGACCCACGAGATGCGGTTCTCGGCGGACCAGCCGTACCAGACGAGGCCGATGGGGATGAGCAGGACGCTAGGGATCATGTAGGGGATGCGGAATTCGGGGGTGACGATTGCGCCGGGGCGATCGCGCATGCGGCGGAAGATGTAGTCCATGAGGTGGCCGCCGGCTTGGGCGCCGATTGTGGTGCCGATGGCGATGGCGAGGTAGTTTAGGCTGGAGATTGTTTCGGATTCGTGGTAGCGGTCGATCCAGAGGTTGGCGTAGGTGGAGAGCATGAGGACGTAGATGCCGAAGTCGAGGCCGTAGACGATGGCTAGGAACTGGATGATGGGGCGGGTTAGGAGGAGGCGGAGGGGACGGTAGATGTTCTTTCGGAGTTGCGTGAAGAGGTCGATGTAGAATTGCTGCGTTAGGGGGCTGTTCTTGGGGTAGAGGTTCGGGTTTTGTGCTCTTGCCTTACGGCGGAGCAGCGTTGGTGTGTATGATTCTTTCAGGATGATTGCGCCGAGGACGGTGACGAGTGCCTCGAATGACGATAGGATCCAGAAGAGCCAGTGCCAGTGGATGTGTTGTGAGGCTAGACCACCCATTATTGGCCCTAATGCTGGTCCCAGATAGGGGATGAGGGTGGCCAGCGCAAGGGACTTTCCACGGTCTTTGGCATGGAACAGGTCCGCCATCATAGGTGCTGTTAGCTGTGTCCTTGTCAGCTAGCCTTGTTCACGGATAGTCTTTAAGAGTGGTCACTCACCGTGACACCGGCGCTCGCTCCACAGCCTGCAAGGAACCGCCCGGCCATCATCAGTCCTGGGTTGTTCCCAACTGGACAGAGTGAGTTCCAAAGGATGTACCAGACATTCGAAACCAACCAGACGAACTTCCGGCCATATATCTCGGACAAGGCAGCGACGAGAAAGGGCCCAAAAGCCAGGCCAAGAAGAAAGATTGAGAAGCAGATCTGCGTTACGGAAATGCTCAAGCCCACATCCTCTGCAATCTGGTTCAATGCCGCAGCCATCATACTGGTCGACATGAGAGTAGCCAGTTGACCGCAGGATACGACGATGGCAATGGAGACTTTGCGGGTCAGTGACCAGTTGTACGGGTTGTGAGGATCATTTGGGCTATCCCAGGTGGCCTAGACAGCGATTGGCACTAATATTAGCCTTTTCTATGATCGAGAATATTTGATAGAGTGTGAGTGTCATTACACCATGTGCTTCTCTGAGTCCATTTAGCTTCGCCTCGGCTTCGTCGTCGACAATAGCCAAATATTTTTGGTCTCGGCCTGCCTCCACAGCAGGCCCCTGCGGAATCTCTTTAGGTTCAGCCGTCATTCTCGCGAAGATCGATTGCAAATCTGTGCTAGAGATGTATTTGGACTGAACTAAGCAGATCTAAACACCGAAAATGCCAATGTTTTGTTTTTAAATTGCTTTTTTTTGAATTACCCCATCATTCCGGCTCTTTCAGCGTCAAGTGGACTGACATGAAATTATCGTTTGAAGGAAAAAGCAGAGAAGCAGTTGTCGGACATGCCGGATGTTGCATTCCAGAGTGCTTACGTCGTGACCGAAAACGGCAAATAGTTTGGATGTAACCCTTTCTTTATCTTATCTGATCTTGGTTGCTGGTTCTCATGGGCTTAGAATACGGGAAACTTAACCATAAATCAGCTCATATCATATTTAGTCTAGTAGACATAAATTTGGTGCTAGGATATCCCCAAGCTAGGCCGTGATGTTAGGGCTAGGCCGGTCATGACACTACAGCTGATTGATAAGACACAGATATTCCGCCTAGTTTTAGACAACTAGGGATCATTCCGCGTGCTATGGGTAATTAGATAGGTAAGGATGTCTCTCTAGTGCTGACCGGTTAAAGAATTCCGGAGTCTGCTAACCTTCCTATATCCCTAGTGCCTATCACACAAGCATATGCAGGCCTCATGTGACTCTTTTTGTTCACTCAGATAGTAGTACTATGGAATTGAAGTAATATTGACGGGCAGATACCTTAATTAACTTTCTTACCATATGCAACACCAAGTACTCCATATAAGACTCCGAAATCCAACCCTAGATCTCCGGTTTCCGCCCGATCATGAAATACATAGGAGTGAAAAGGCCAAGTCTACCCCCTTCGACAAGACTATCAGCACCACTGGCGAGCTCTGTGGCTGTTTCAGCAGTTCCAGATGGGGCCAACCGCAAATTTTCCAGTGTCCACAGCAGGTAACCCATCGCTCCTCGTCCGAGTTTGGTCATGCGCAGAACAGTGAGTAGATCCCAGAGACTTCGTGCGTGCCGCAGCTCCCCTGCAATAGGGTAGTACCATGGTATAGGATCTGGTCGTGCTGCTAGGTCTTCTTCATGTTCGAGAACGAAACCAGCAGCTTGAATCGCTTCGGCAGCCTCGTTTTGAGTGCACATGTTGACAATGCCATTGCCGCGCTCAATCCCGAGTCGAATAGCACGATGCTTGGGATTGGACTCATCGAAACGATCCGTCATGACCCACTCATATACACCAAAGCGACCGCCTGGTTTAAGGACGCGGAAGATCTGCTCATATACTTTTTGAAGGCTTGGGGCATGGACTGTGGCTTCGATGACATAGACTGCATCGAATTTATTATCTGGGAAATCAAGATGCTAAATTGATAGTCAGTGAGACAAAGAGCGCCATGGTAATGGTGAATATGGCACCATTATACTTACCATGAAATCACCCTTACAGAAGGAGACCTGCTCCTCCAGACCCGCCTTCTGCGTATGCCGTGTTGCACGTGCGATCTGATATCCATTATTATTGACTCCAACCACCTGGCACCCAGTAAATCGAGCAATCTCTCTCGCTGGACCCCCAACACCACAACCAACATCCAAAACCTCCATTCCCCGCTTAATGCCTAATTTATATGCAAGGTAATGCTCGTGGCGCGCCAAAGCCTGGAGGAACGATTCACCGACAGTGAACCGACAGAAATGGAACGACTGTGCCCACGCTTCTTCATAAAAGTCTGTCACAAGGTCGTAGTAGCTGTGCAGGTCAACCAGTTAGCAAACAACTGTTTATCATTGGCGAAATGCACCGCAGCAGGAAGACCACTCACTTATTGACCACACCCATGTACTCAGTTGTTCTCTCCTTTCTGGCCTCGTCGGTCGTGCCGTCAATGCCCTTTTCAGTCCTCCACCGCCGCACATATTCGTTTGTGATCTCGCGATGGGCCGCGTTGTTCTTTTTGAGCATGGCGAAGAAGGCATTCTTCTCTTCTGCCGACTTTCCGTGCATGTCCTTGGTCAAGGCAAGGTCGGGGTCTTCTTGTAAGGCGACGGTCATTGTGAGATGCCAGTAGTCGATGTTGTGTAGGAGAAGGACTCCGACGAAGCGAAGGCCTCAATATACGGAGAGAAGGGAAATCGGTGGAAAGAGAGGTGTGCTTGAGCAGCTAGCGTGGTAGGAATAGGAACACATCGCTGAGGCAAGATAACAACGGATATTTATAGCAGTAAAAGCTCATGTTCGTTACATAGATACCTTCAACTACAACCATGATCGTGTACATTGTATACGCTCTATACGACAATTAGGGCTCAAGGATAGCTTACTCATATAAGCTTGTGAGCCAATTAGAGGATTGAATGGTATCGTATCGACATCGTATTTCGGTTAATGCACCAAGTGGGTCACAGCTGGGGTAAAGTACACCATTCCAACCATGTTCCACTCGGACTTCCATGCTGTACCTGCTGTACTGGTGGAATCCAATGGCATACTGTGCCTTTCCAAGCCCCTGGAATAACTTGCCGACAGAGCACATACTCCACCGAAGGCAAAGGGATAGCAGTGGACTGCCCAAGACTTATACTAGTCTGTGCATGTCTTTTCATTGGTCCAGGGCACTAACAAGGCATTTCATTTTCGCCGCCATGCTCCAGTCGATAATGAAACATCCCTTCGAAGACGCGAATTCATGAGATCAGGCCACCTCGGTCCGGCTGTTGTACCTGTGAGCAAGCCGTGAATGCCGTATCCGTCTCTGCTACCATCCGCCATAGCTTATAGACGTAGATGAAAGACAGTTAGCGCAAGATCTTTGACTGGGAACTTAGTGAAGTCCGTATTATCGTATGCCAGGATCCTTCGCATTTCCTTTGCCGATAACGAGGTACTCAAGCACTGCCTCTCTAGATGCAGCTACCGGTCCCAAGGATATCTCGGTTAGCCTCACATATAATACTGCTTCTAACGGCAGCAACGAATTCTCTCTCAGCCAATCTCATCAGCTGATCTTAAGAAATCGAACAATATTCACAGCTTGAAACACAACCACGCGTAGAATCCTCTTAGTACATTTGTGAATCTAATGCACACCTGCCGCTCAGTATGGTGTTGTGTCCGTCGAGATCTCGAAACAATAGCGATGGTAAACGATGATTCCAAGGGTTGCAGAACATCGCGAGCTTTCGGAAGTTCATCTCTAAGCACTGACCGCTCGCTGTCTTGATTTACTGTTGCAAAGAGGAAGCTTGAATGCGACTTTTGTCGGAACAAGCCAGTTGTGCTTAATGCGTCAGGGAAGATGCATCCGGGTCTGGTACATATTCCCTTCGGTGATTTGTTGCTGCTGTTGGTAACGTATACCTCACAGGTCTTTCCGAAAGAACGTCGAAGTAAAAGTGTGACTTGCTCTCTGCAGGTCTGATGACTGAGGCAGAGGCACATCGTGACAGTTAGGCTACTCAGGCAAACATGCCAGGGAGAACAGAAACTGTCATCAACAGAGTATATACACAGTCTACTCTTAGTCTATCCCTCATGGTAACAGCTTAACACAAGCTACATCACGTATCTACTTGCAGGATAATTAAAGACAGTCTATAAATAAGCCGAAGCCCATTTCCGTATCTAGAAAACAGCAGCTAATATTACACGATCATAAAGACCAACAGGTAAAGACATGAGACCATGGAGGAAAAAATGTACAGATACAGAAGCACCAGATGGACTCAGGTCGCTGCGATCCAGTGCCCCGTTCGCCGAACCTTTGACAATCCCTACCCAGATTCAACGGGTTGTTTTATATGCATCTATTGCTTCGATTCTTTTTTCTCCTGAGCTTTCTGGGCCTTCTCTTCCTTCCGGCCGTCAAGCTCTAACTTCTTAATCTCCCGCTCCAAGTCGTCAATGCCGTCTTTTCGGAATCGCGTTACCTTCTGTACGTTCAACCGTGTCAGTTCATTGAGAGTGTCCAGACCCTGGGACCGTTGCCTGGCGACGGTGCGTGCCGTCATCGCGAATCGCATATCCTTGGGTCCGTCAACAAGTTCCAGGATGGCGCTAGGTGCTTGATCGTCTTTCTTAGGCTCGACACGTAGTACCCGGGTGTAACCACCGGGACGCTCGGCGTAGCGTTCACGAAGGGGTCCGAAGAGCTTCGGGAGGAGATCATGAGGAGTCTGTGATCCGATTAGTACCAATTGTGGGAGATCCGGCAGCATAAAGATAAGCCATAGAAAGGAAGGGGAAAGTTGCCATGCAACATTCATCCTGGCTTCTAAGCGAATTCCCTCGGCGCGGAATTGGAATTATAGAAAATAACCAAGAACCAGAATCCCACATACATAGAAAGTCGACAAAGCTTGTCTCCGACTCGCTTCTGTGTTCTTCTTGCCCAGTGTGATCAACTTCTCAGCCAACCGTTGCGCCTCCTTGGCCTTGGGCCATGTTGTTGTGATCGACTCATGTTTGAAGAGAGAAGTGACCAAGTTGCGAAGAAGGGCCTGTCTATGCGATGACTTGCGGCTAAGATGGCGATACTTGGCTGCACCACCGGCCATTGTGATAGGTATATGCGGAAGTTGTTTTTATTCGGTTGTTTTGGGTTCTCTTTGCCGTGGCAATTGGCGGATGACGAAGGTATGTGCTGTATTAAAAGTCGTAGGTCTATTCCTACAGCAAGCTGAAGGAAAGGTAAGAGGGGAGAATGGCGAGATTGGGGTTAGGCGATATTGAGATGAAGTTGCAGGTCACAGCCGTTATGCTCGACCCTCTTCCAGGACGGTGGAAAGATTCGTTCCTCCGCGGCAGCCAATCGGAGTGCTCGAATGGCATTCCCGATCCGCGCAACAGAAACTCCCCATACTTGCAGATTTGTTCTTTCATCTAGACAAGAAGACAAGCATATCCTTTTCAATTTCACACATTTTACTCTTGCTTTGGACTTAATTTGGCTCGCCATAGCTCCCTACATTGATAAACGCGTATCTAGTCGCTAGTTTACTCATTCAGGATCTTCGAGTCGTGACTTCTGTTCTTTCGGCCGGCGCCGAAAGGCTTCCTCCCCCACCTACTATCTTGCAGCAGCCGGAAAGTGTTCATTATCCTTTTGAGAATCAGTTTACTTCGGAAAACCAAGAAGCAGATATGGGCTTCTTTGCCGGCTTTGTAAGTTACAACTCCCTCTCCGACTTGAAAGCATGTGCCGAACTGTCAGTTAACATGAGAAATAGTTCAGCGGATTCGCCTTAACTACAACCGCCTTATATTTAACCGTTCAAGTACATCGGTCTATTCGCCTGGAACAACGTGATGCGATCCGTCAACAGACTCAAGCTCTGAATTGGTTGTCGTCGCCTATAGGCGCCTACGACCGCCGACTAGCCCCGAAAGATAGCGCTCGACCAGATAATAAAACGACGGAGCCAGTACGGCCTACTATGGAGGACTTGCTGAAGCATCACTGGAACCAGGAAGTGGAAAAGTTGGCAAAAAAGGCAAACGAAAGTCGGTGGGAAGACATGCGAGAAACGGCGCAGGAAGGTTGGAAGACTGTGGTGAGGCTTGTAAAGAGGGAGTAGAGTCGATTTGGCTGAGTACATGTTCATGGGAGTTACTCGACGTTGGCGAGCAGATATGTCCAGATACCCTTTTTTTTTTTATTTTTTTGTCTGTCATTGACGAGCGTTTCTCAAGTATTAATATTTCCTTTGTCGGTCCAGCCTTACCATTTCCCTGCATTGAATGACAACACTGTCGCATTTTTTATACGCCAATAATAGCCATGGCCATTCTCTCACAACATCACAGGTCAAGCAGACTGCAAGTGGTTTCTTGTGGTGGCTGTACTATCAAAACGATAGAATTCCCATTTGCTTCGTTGGCGGTAGTAACCCCCACCAATGCTTTGTGGACTTGATGAAGTGTACACGTCCACTGCCTGTCAAAATGGCACGTAATACATTCCAATCCACAGGCTAGAAGGCTTGTGCGGTGTCCACAGACGATCAATCCTCATAGGTTTCTGACAGTCTCACCCAGTGTTAGCCGTCGATGCGGTCTCCGTGGTTATGCTTTCATTATCACTCCATATGTCTCTGCTCTCCCTCTCCACTGCGCGCATAGCTTGAGCAACCTCCTCAAGCTTAGCTACCACATCCAATACGCCGTTGTTGACCCTATCGAAATAGCGATCATTCGCTTCACGCCTCTCGCGTGCCAGAAGAATGTCCTTTTCTGTTTCCTCATCTAGATTCCTCTGGGAGGCATCATCCGTTGCGGTTTGTTCTCCCGTGTGACTAGTGGCAGGAGAGGATGCTCTTGGTCTTGATTGACTCTTGGTAGCTGCATTCTTCGGATCAACTACCTCATCAGCTTCGCTTCGAGCCCAGGCCTGGGCAAGCCTCAGCTGCTTTGTTCGCAGGTCTTCAAGGGCCTCAGAGTGCTTTTCGCCAAAGACATGTTCACTAGCTACCGCACTCAGCTCGACCTCTGACAAGGCATTCTGCATTTCTTGCCAGATGGCGTCCGAGCGATCAAGTTCGCCTTTTGATTGTGTACGAGATAGAAAGGGGGAGAGAGAGCCTGGGGTCTCAAGGCCGCCTTGCTGGCGCGAGGAACGATTCCGCTGCAGCGCAGGACGCTGAACCCCTCCACCGGGAGAAACCGAGGGCACCGGAGGTGTGAGAGATATGTTAGATCCATTATGGGAAGTGGGTGGACCTTGAAAAAGAACAGGGGGAGGGAGACGCGCAGAGGGAATTTTCCTCAGATTCTCTAATTTTGGAGCCGCATCCATGGTGTTCGCGAAGTATACGTTGTTGGCAGGCGAACTAAAACAGAACAAGCTCCAATTGACAGCCGTAAATAAAGGGAGCTTAATCTCCGCATACAATCAATGCTGACGGTCACTGATAAGGGGCTTATCGATATCGGAGAACGGCGGAAGTTGTTCCGATCCCGTGCCTCGCTTAGCGGCCGATTAGGGCGGAGCGCGCACAGCAGAACATTTTGGTGAGCCTTCAGCGACACCGCCGGCCGTGAAAGGAACCCTTCGACTCTCGACAACCATCCCCATCAGGCCTTTCGGCAATCTATATCAGTCGGTATGTATATTGTTGCTGCTATTTTTTGATGAAATATATTCGTGTCTAGGGACTCCCGTTCAACATCGAATCTTTTGATTTTTGATTTTCCACCGCCCCGGCCATGTACTTCTGAAATCCACGTCCCCTCCACAAATCACGAAATCACCAAGCATCAGATTGCCACAGCAAGATCTAACGCATTCTTCTTCTACAGACCGTCCTTCGAACATAATCCGCCAAGATGGGTAAGGGACAGCCTCGTGGTCTTAACGCCGCGCGCAAGCTCGCGAACACCCGCCGTGAGAACCGTTGGGCCGATCTTCACTACAAGAAGCGTCTGCTCGGTACCGCCTACAAGTCCTCTCCCTTCGGTGGTGCTTCCCACGCCAAGGGTATCGTCCTCGAGAAGGTCGGTGTTGAGGCTAAGCAGCCCAACTCCGCTATTCGCAAGTGTGTCAAGGTCCAGTTGATCAAGAACGGCAAGAAGGTCGCTGCTTTCGGTGGGTAGCCCTCTTTTCTCTCCTACAGTCATACCATGTGCTGCAATCTCGAAAAATGAGGATGGTCTGGTGATGTCGGGTTGGTGGATTTGCTGGGGATGGGCTCGGATGGAATCGAACGAAACGGCAGACATGGAAGGATGTGGTTCAGATTATGCTAACGGTTCAACTTGTAGTCCCCAACGACGGTTGCCTTAACTTCATCGACGAGAACGACGAGGTTCTCCTTGCCGGTTTCGGTCGTAAGGGTAAGGCCAAGGGTGATATTCCCGGTGTCCGTTTCAAGGTCGTCAAGGTCTCCGGTGTCTCCCTGCTCGCCCTCTGGAAGGAGAAGAAGGAGAAGCCCCGTTCTTAGAGAATTGCGCGAACGAACGATTGCAGCGGGAACGATGGGAAAGGGCCCATTCCATGGAACATTGGAAGATTACTACGATGGGATCTATCTTCAGTCTATGGTCTGGTCTGGAAATTATGGTTCAGGACGGATGACCCTGCAAATAAATTGCAGCTACTACGATTGATATACTTATAAAAGATGGCGCCATGATTTATTTCTTTGGGAAGGGCCCTAAAATATCAAGTCTCAAACTTCAATCTTCCGTCTTCTTCTAGCCGTTGTAGTATGCATTGGGTGTTGAATATGTCCGTAACGATTTTCACAATGATATAAATTTGGATTTAGGCTAGAAAATCCGGTACAATATTCATCTGATTAATCTTATCGCATGATCCATATCATATGATCTTGATTCATTACTATTCCATTTAGGGTAACTACGTGTGTGTAGGTGTCTTGAGTCCATTTATTGTCCCCATGGGTATCGTCCCTCATATTTTGTCTATTACAATCCTTACGCCCGTATGTAACCATGCTTTTCTAATACCCAATTCCTTTTTTTTATTTTTCGTGCTTTTTTCCTCTTCAACAAGGCGCTTAAAAGCTGATGTCCTCCTTGCGATAGTGGTCGGACACAATACGGTAAAGATAAGACGGTGCGTGGCCTCCTCTGTAAAAGAACGTCCATAGTTAGCTCGGCCAGACAATAATGCATGATATATGGGAACCCACAAATTGGTGATATAGAGGTCGATCAACTCTGCCGGGACGTAGTCGTACAGAGGGTTTTGAACGTCGATCTGATCCACCAAGTCGCCATCCTCGTAGCCGATAACGTTGCTGGAGTCGCCATATTCGATTAGCGAGTCGAAATCGAACGGATACACAGGGCTAAGTTTGTATACGCCGCTCACGACCACGACAGGGGTCTGGTGCACCTTTGCTGCGCGAGCAATAACCCGGGTCCCTGCGGAGGCAACCAGCCCACCATTGGCAAGAACGGAATGTGTGCCCAAGATGACCTTGTTGACTCGGGACATGAGCGCAAAGACAGCAGAATCCGGGATCAGGATGACTGTGATGCCCAGAGCGATCAGAGGCTTTTGGAAAGATTCAGTGCTCAGGATCTCTTCATCGCCAGTACTGTTGCCGCTGACAGTGGCATGTGTAGCTTCGTGGTTGTTGGGATAGGATTCGGCGTGAATCACGGTGAACTTCCGCTTGGCGGCAGCTTTCAGCAAGAACTTCTGGACGGTAGTGGACGAGGTATGGGTGAGGATGATCTCGTTGGAGTGGATATGGTCGAGGGCATAGGCCGCAATCTGGTCATCTACTTGGCCCAATTCATCGATAATCTCATTGACACCTTCGAGAACCTCAGCACGAACGTCCTTGCTTTGTACGTGTCCCAGCAGTCTTCCGGATGGAGAAGCTGATGCAGGGGTGCCGGGAAGCGACGTTTCGGGCTCCGGGTGTGAAAGTAGACTGAACATGGAGATCGGTGCGGGCTGCGACAAAGGTGGTCGGGAAGACCCTCGGTCCGAGCCTTCGAAACGGCCAGAAGAATATTCAGACGGATCTATTATCCAACTGTTAGCGCCTTTAAATCGCACATATGATGCGGGACGGTGAGTGCTAACCATCCAAGGCACGGGGTGTTTGAGGCTGGCTCTCAGATGCTTCACTCAGGTTGAAGTCGGCTTCCCTGTCATCTTCGGCCTCATCCCGAATCAGGCCCAGCACGCGCCTGACAATGTTACCGACTACCATCTCCTTGGGTTGCGCAGCCACCAGCCGCCTTCCCACACTCTGGACCCGCTCAATAAGCTTAGCTGCATCTGATGTCCGACAGGCCGAGATGACACGAAGGAGAAGGTAAGCGGTTGCGGTAGCGCATGATCGGGAGTGACGAATCTGTCTTCGCTTGAGGAGTCTAAACATTTGTTAATATACCTAGCGAATGCGAAATGTATAATGACGGTGAGAACGCACGAGATCAGATTATCGATAGATGTGTCAATCGGATTGGTCTTCAACGACCGGAGAAAGGACGCCAACCCTGGCGTCAAAGCCATAGATGTGGATGGCATAGTTTGTGGTATATGCTGTGGGTATTTCTTTGCGTGAAACGCGCTGCGAACTGAGACAGGGTGGTCCTTGGTGTCTATGTGCAATGGTTAGTAGATTGAGTCATGCCGCACACGGTAATTTCGCACAGTTTCTCTATATCCCCCAAGAACGGACCGTAGGATATGTATGCGATTCCAAATAACCAAGATGTAGATAAATTAGGGGACCAAAAACTCACTTGATTTTTGGGGCGGAAAAAGCACCGGTGGTAGAGGGGCTGCGCTAAAAGTGAGGAGGAAGGAGGAGGTTCTTTGGCGTTTGGTGGGATGTGACGGAGGGAGTTTTTGCCCGCCGCTTAGAGCTGCCGCTCGGCCCAACGTGCTGCTGGCATCTGGGACTAATTCCGGGACGGCCTGACAGCAGACCACTTCTGAACCTGGAGTATGTATGAGTGTCTCTCCCCACACACCTCTCTGTCGTCTCCGGCTACTAGACCACTTCGTGTTCCTGGCTGAGAGGCTGTGCCTTTATATCGGTCTTTCCTTCCTTTCCATATCTTCTTTTTCCTGCAGCGTCTTTCCAGCCGGCACGACTGGGACCTGGTCTACCCGTCGGCTATCGCTTCATCGAACAGAGCTGGTATAAGCGTGGTTCTGAGACACGGGTTGTCAACTGGCGCATTGAGGTTCGTACGAGCATATTCTGTATCCCATTGCAATCTCAATGCTGCCTTACCTCGATCCATGTCCGATTGTTCCTACACTACACGAGTGCTAACTAGCACGTTCTCCCTTAGATAGCTGCGCCAGCCCGGACACCCGTGGGCCGTGTTGGAAGATGAACTCGTTGAACATACTTTCGTCCCGAGTCATTGGCCAATCTTCCCATTCAAACCGTAACCGTCAGAGATCACGTTCGCAAGGAGATATCCCACCAGTAACTGCACCGGCGGACCTCTCCAAACTCCGGTCTTACAGCAGCCACGACTTCCATTCGGCAGACGTTTTTGAGAAAAGTAGCGACGATGGGTCTGGGTTAACGCATGCAGAGGACCAGCTTGGCCTTACGTTTGATGAGAAATCACCACTGATACGAGGGCTTCAAAAAGACGGTTCATTCGCTACAAAAAGTACACTAGGTCTTGTTGCCCAGCGGTTTTTCGACGCAGTTGCCGAAGCAATCAAGTTCATCTTGTCCACTTTGGCCGCACCCGGTATATTTGCAATCGAATGCTTTCACGAGGATGACGGGCGTTATTCCCCCATAGCTCCTGCGAGAAAGTTGGGGCGATTTCTATTCGGTTCCTCTGCCAGCAGTGCAAACACATCAGCGAAAGGTGTTAAACGGACGGAAAGTAGACGACGGCAGGGCTCCACGCGAAAGCTGAGAAGCCATAGGTCGCGAGATTCTATTGCCTCGAGCACTTCTGAGTCCGAAGGTGATCGGAAGGGCCTGAAGGGCTCCTCAGGTAATAAAAGTCGATCTTCGAAAGCGAAATCTTCAAAGTCGGACCAGATGTCGGATGAGAGCACCCCTCGTCGTTCTATACGGATCAAGCTTCATAACGAAGAAGCTCTAAAACGACAAAGGCAGCGCCGATCACAGAGTGTGGACCTCGATCAGTCGTCAGATACCGGACCCCTAAACCCAGATAGCCTGAAATCGCCAACCTCTTCATCTATCCACAAGGTTACAAGGTACCCTCACTCACCCGTACCTCCTCGGCCGCTGATCCCACCCCGTCTACCATCCTACACGGCCACTTCGCGCACATATAGGGCTCCCCAAAAGACCTTGATCCTTGATTTGGATGAAACTCTCATCCACTCACTGGCTAAAGGAGGACGCATGTCTAGTGGCCACATGGTTGAGGTTAAATTGGCCGCGCCAATGACGACTGCTCTCAGCCCGGGGGCACCGCCGACGACCTTAGGACCACAACACCCCATCTTGTATTATGTGCACAAACGACCCCACTGTGATGAATTTCTGCGCAAGATCTGTAAATGGTATAAGCTGGTTATCTTCACTGCTAGTGTTCAAGAATATGCCGACCCTGTGATCGACTGGCTGGAGCAAGAGCGAAAGTATTTCCATGCGCGGTACTACCGCCAGCATTGTACTTTCCGTAATGGTGCCTACATCAAGGACCTTAGCTCGGTAGAGCCTGATTTGAGCAAAGTGATGATCTTGGATAACAGTCCTATGAGCTATATTTTTCACGAAGGTTCGTCAACTGGCGATTGAGAGCTGCCACGGCGAGCATGATAGCTGACTCTGTCTAGATAATGCGATTCCCATTGAGGGCTGGATCAACGACCCAACGGATAACGGCCTCCTCCATCTCGTTCCTATGCTAGAAGCTTTGCAATATGTGACCGACGTACGGGCCTTTTTGGCGTTACGTAGAGGAGAAGCAGAAGCATAGCCTAGGAGGGGACGGACATGGGCTCCCAAATAGAATTCATGGATCAAACAGAAGTCCTATGAAGCAGCGCGCGTATACATGCTGATGGAAGTTTATAATGCATTCATAGCCCATCTGATGTGACTGTAAAGAAAACTGGCCACACGCATCATAAGTGCCAGTAGCATTACTACTTCATACCCTCCTCTTTTTTACTTATCATTGTCACACTTATGTTCTTGTAATTTCCCCCCTCTTCTTCCCTTCCCTGTTCTATTGTTTTTGTTCCTTTTTTCCCCTCTACAGTTGGACGGATGTTACGAGTCAGGATCATCATTATACATATTATCAACATATTTCACGTGCCTCCTCTGTTGGTTGTAGGAAAACATGAGCCACTGGTCGTTATATATAGTCACATTCAACATGGCATCTACTAAATATATAAATATCCCACTTACCTAACAATTCAGTACTGGATGTAATTTTCTTGTTTGCAACCGATCGGGTACACTACCGTTAACTCGGAGCCTCATCCTATTGGCCGATCTGTGGAACACATCTCAGGTTGCAACCTGACAGAGAAAGGCTGTATGACATACCCTTGATTAGGAACTTAGTCTACATTATTCATGTACATGTCTTCACTAGATCAAAAACCGCTACCAAAATATAGATCAGATATCCCCGGGAAGCGTACTCTTAACATGAAATATTAATTTTTTTATTTTTTATTTTCATTTCTACTTAAGTTCGTGAAACATGGAAGGTATCATCATTTACAGTCCCTTGGCCTGCTTGGCTTCGGCCATGGCCTCCTTCAGAGCGGCAATAGCGTTGTCAATGTCCTTGCGGGCAGGATCGGAGACACTGACGCCCATGTGTCCGAACCGGATGTACTTGGTCGCAGCCTCCTTGTGCAGACCCGCTGCAAAGATGACGCCCCGCTTCAGCAGCCCGGGGAGCACGTCGGGTGGGGCCAGACCCTCGGGCAGCCAGATGGCCGTCATGGCGTGGGCCTGGTTCTCTGGCTTCGCGGCCAGCTGCTTCAAGCCGAGCTCGGCGACAGCAGCCTTGACACGGTCCGAGGCCTGGGCGTGCACGGCGAAGCGCTCAGCCATGGGCCGGGAGGTGATCTGGGACAGGGTGGTGTGCAGGGCGTGGACCAGCTGGGTGGGTGGGGTAGCGAAGTAGGAGGGCTTGAAGTTCTCGTAGTTCTGCATGATGGGGAGCCAGTTGCCGATGGAGGAGTAGTATGAAGCGGGGGGGGACTGGCGGTTCTTGAAGACGTCGATGGCGCGGGGGGAGGTCATCAGGATGCTGAGGCCGGGGGGGCAACCGATGGCCTTCTGGCTGGCAGTCAGGACAACGTCAAGATCCCATTCATCAAAGGCGATCTCCTCGCAGCCGACACTGCAGACACCGTCCACGACCACCAGGGTGTTGGGGCTGACGCGGCGGACGATCTCGGCGATGCGCTTGATGTCACTGAGCACACCGGTCGAGGTGTCGACGTGGGTGATGGTGATGATCTTGTAGGGCTTCTCCTTCAGGGCCTGCTCAATCTCCTCGAACGAGGGGCGCTCTCCGATGGGTGCCTTGAGCTGTGTTGCGTTCGCACCGTAGGTTTGCAAGCATGTGGCGAAGGAATCGGCGAAGTAGCCGGTGTGCAGGACGAGGGCATTCTCTCCCTTCTCGACCAAGCTGGAGGCGACGACATCCCAGCCAAGGGTACCGCTACCGGAGATGACGAAGGGCTGGGCGGCGGGGTTGGTGGACTGGAAGAGCTTGCGCACCAAGGTCAATGTCTCTCCGAAGGTCTTGACAAAGCCAGGAGCAACGTGGCTCTCGCTACAAAAAGCATCAGTATGGAGGGGTCAATGGCTACTAGACGACAACGATAGACTCACGCATAGTGGGCCATAGACTGGAGGACAGCATCATCGAATTCGATGGGTCCGGGAATCAACAAGGTGGGGTGAGGGGCTTGGGACGACATTTTGGTAGAGGGGGATTCTGGTTGTTGCGAAGGAGATGTAGAAGGAAGAGTGCGATCGAGGGGTTTATATTCGATGTCGTCGGGAGGGTGGGATCCTCTCTCGGTCGAGAAGGGAGTATTAAGATCGGGCAACGGTAAATGCTGATCCAGGTGCCTGGAAATCAGACTAAGCCGCTGCGTCGTCCGTCTGCTCGCCAGCTTTTCCGAAGGTTCGGCGTTGAGAGCCGAGAGTCCGCGGGGTAGAAGAAAGTGAACGTGATAGTAATGAGTAATGGGAGTGAGTGAGGGGAGCAGAATTCGGGGATCGCCGGAATCAAGCACGACTTGTTATTGGTAGATGGTTTTCTATATCCCAAGTATCCCTGGTGTATACAAAAATGAGAAAAAAAGAAGACGTGAAAGACTTCAAAGGGATGTGCTTAAATAGGGCAATTGATCTATAAAATTTTTCCTGGGTCAGATTATTAACCCTTTTTCCATTTCCTCCCCTTTCTATCGGCCGTAATGTCAATTAATGTCCGTCCACCACGGGCGGAGCCTTCCGTACGTTTACCTCCGCACTGCGGAGAACCTTTGGGTCCTCCGGATGGCGTTTTTGTTGGGACTGGGGATGCGAACCGCAATTGACTCATCTTTCAACTATCTATCGAGTAATGAGAACTCGGACTGGAATGAAAACATCATATTCCATTGTTGCGTCTGGGTTTTAGAACATTCGGAACCCGTATGCTGCGGAGAATTATATATTTATCCAACATAATTGTGTATACGTATGGAGTATATAGCAATATATGTATATATCAGTTCTGATATATCACTTTCGTAGGACACCCAATTTCCACTAGTAGAAGCTAACTCCAACGACACAATTGCATATATCCATCTCAAGTTATGTGCACCAACCAGGTATCCTCGAGACTGTATCTGAGGCGTGAATATGTTCCCTAAGTCAAGGTTCCAAGTCATCAGGACATATCCAGAGCTACTCAAGTTTCAAACCCCCCTAAGAAATTGCCCCAAAGCCTTCGCAAAAAGGTCAATGGTCAGACAGTGACGCCTAACAAAGGTTATCTATGTACCTAGTACTAGCACAAACTCACAGGCGAGTGGACGACTAGAAACAACGCAGTAGATTGTATACTGGATGGACACTTATCATTTCCGCAATAATTCAACAACTGGGTTGGAGGTCAAGGTATATTGCCAAGAGCAAACAAGCACCCCGGTCACAGTGAAATGAGTATCAAATCACGCGCAGTGTGTCTGGCCCACAATAGAGTGATAGGTGGTAAGTCGATCAGCACGGCATCAAATACCGATGATAATCAAAAGTATGATCCATAATAAGACTAGTCCGATTATAGTATAGTGCAATGTAAGACTAATCGAAGCATTGGCCTAACCATCTCTGCCACGGTAATAGGGCTTAGGGCTCGAGGACCGCGGCATCGGCGTCAGGCGTCAGTGAGCTTTCCCCGCGAAGCTCCATCGAGTCGACGGAGCACCAAATAACCATACGTAACCTTAACTACTAGTTCACTGGCGGCCCGAATTATCCTGTGCACTTGCAGGTAACTACCTTGTCTCCTAACCACAGGTTTCTTTGGAATGGGCTGTTGAGTTGCCAGTTCCCTTCTCCAAGATGACGTCGCGTCTTGTTCTGGTCATTGGTGACCTCTTTATCCCTGATAGAGCTCCGGTACTGAACATGTCTGTTCCCTTCATTTTCTCTTAATTAGCTGACATGCTATCTCTAGGATCTTCCAGCTAAGGTGTGCGCCACTCAATCACCCATCAATCGGCAGCCACCCACTGTGCAAACCCATCCGGACTAACTGTCGCAGTTTCGGAAACTCTTAACGCCAAACAAGATCGGCCAGATCCTCTGTCTGGGCAATCTGACCGACCGAAGTACATTTGAATTCCTCCGTGGTATCGCTCCCGATCTGCAATTGGTCAAGGGTGATTTCGATGTCGACTCTCCCAACCTACCCCTCTCAAAAGTGGTGACCCACGGAAGCCTCCGTATTGGTCTTACACATGGCCACACCATCATCCCGCCGGGTGACGCCGAAGCCCTGCTTATTGCCGCACGCCAGATGGATGTTGATATACTACTATGGGGTGGTGCGCACCGCTTCGATGCCTTTGAGATGGAGGGAAGATTCTTTATCACCCCCGGAAGTGCAACGGGCGCTTTGAGCACTGGGTATTGGCCCGAAGGAGAGGAACCAACACCTAGCTTTTGTCTCATGGACGTGAGTTGAGGCCCTAACATCACCATGTCACACTTTCTCCTTCACCTATGCTGAACATTCTGCAGATTCAAGGTGACGTACTTGTGTTGTATGTCTACCAACTCAAGACGGACGCCAATGGTGTTGAAACCGTCGCGGTCGAAAAGGTCTCCTTCCGCAAGAACACCGTTCAATCATGAGTTAACGCCTCGTAATATTTGCTTGTATATATGTCATAGAAACAGCCACGATCATGACCTCCTAATTGTATGTGACTTGAAATTTACCTAGCTCTCCCTAACTGACTTATGGCTTAAATTTGATGATGGACGATATTTTACGGTCCCTGATGAGTCGCATGGAGTGGTTTCCTTCTGACGATGTACTTTAAACCCAGAAGAAGTGTCAGTTGCCAGTATCTGATCCCTCTGTTACCCTTATAGCTGTAAAATACTGAACCGGAATATTCTATGAGGTTCTATAGTGCTTAATACTTCTGCGCGCATTGTGTTACTGCGCAGTTGCAAGCCATCTGGTTTCAGAGTGTATGGTGGCATTGTTATACAATTTTTACAATTTAGAAGGACAAAAAAATAAGAAAGAAATCAAAAATAGCACCAGCGAAAAGTAGTTAGCTAGTTTGAAGACTGAATGAGGGGGCAACAAAGGCGGGCAATCTTTTTTGTTTTGCGACATGACGAAGTACTCGAGGCTGGATTTGGGTGAAGTTCATTCCCTGTGAAGGTTCAGATGACAAAAGTCGCTAACCGGAAAGAGCAGCAGTGACTTCGGCGTCGATCAAACACGAGCATTACCATTTGTGACCTACTACGACGGGTCTTCTACCTCCAATCACCGGTTGCAGGTCGTTTTATTTACCTCTTCAATCTTTTCAATCTAGACTTACTTTACTCCAATCTTTAAAGCTTTGCATTTGTCGGATATTATATTTTCCCAGAGCTCTTGCTCCACTCCCGCTCCGCTAGCAGTTGGGGAGGTGCCGTTACAACTTGAGTTTTTCCTTGACTCGGCGGGTTGAACATAGAAAAGAGGAGGCATCCCAAGATTACTTCCATAATGAATCCCGAAGAGAACGAAGTCAAAGATGAGCGCTTGCAGCATCAAGAAGAGGGGGTAGACGATGAGGTAAGGTTGTTCCTTCAAGCTGGAGCTCATGCTAGATTGAAGACTGGAAGCTCAACTCTGGTGTTTCTGCATCGTCCTTGCTTCATCACAATGTTACTTTCTATTGTATCAGTCAAACTAACACGGTGGTCTCGTCTGTAGGAAGAGATTGCGGCGATGAAGAGACGGGTAGCCGAAATGGAATCCGAGGCAGCGAAGTTGCGCGAGATGCAAGCCACCCTTGATCAACAGTCCGAGAACCTGCGGGAAGATAAGGAAGAGATCGATGCGCGGAGTATTTTCGTCGGCAACGTTGATTACGGTGCTTCCCCGGAGGAGATTCAGGCGCATTTCCAGAGCTGTGGCTCAATAAATCGCGTTACTATTCTCCTGGATAAGTTTTCGGGTCAGCCGAAAGGGTGCGTTACCCGCTTTTTCAGCCTTTCAGACATTTTTCCCACCATTTTTTGCTCCTTTATGAGAACAACTTCTGTTGCGAGTGCTGATGTCTGTGGTACAGGTACGCCTATGTAGAGTTCGCAGAACCTAGTTTGGTGGCCCAGGCACTTGTCCTAAATGAGAGTGTTTTCCGTGGCAGGAATCTAAAGGTTGGTCACCCTGTCTACCCCTTGTGCCCAGTGCCGTTTTGTCAGCTAACACGCATGCAGGTTGTCCCCAAGCGTACCAACTTGCCCGGCATGAGTCGAGGCCGCGGACGAGGTGGCTTCCGGGGCCGGGGTTTCTTCCGTGGCGCCCCTCGGGGAGGCTACCGCGGAGGCTATCGTGGTGGCCGGGGTCGGGGCTATGCACCTTACTAAATGCATGCAACGTATGCTGCCACGCCGAGGGTGAATAGTTCGCAGACCAGAGCAAGCGAGCTCGAACGAGTCGAGTGACAGAGGAATACGGCCGGACACGTCCACATTAAATCATAAATCGCGAGGTTTCTCTGATTTCATGGAGAATGCTTTGGAGTTGGGGATGGGATGTACTGTATGATAACCATCTGGCAACCGGTAGGATGGATGGATTCCGCTTGTTTCTATGATATCACCCTTATTCTGCTGGGGTTTTCTTTTTTATTTTTATTTTGATTTAGTTACGATCATCATCATTTTGAAAGCATATCTTGCAGGGTCAATGGAAAACACTATGTTGCCTCTCTTTTATTTTTATTTTTATTTTATTCTTTTTTCACATGTGTGTGTGTGTGTGTGGTGTATGTGGGTATGGATACGATGTGTACGGAGCTAGGTAGTATGTACGAGGGAATTGCGACGGTAAGGATCAAGCGATGGCGATGAACTTTGAAGGCTGGTAAGTAGGTCAACTAAAGCAGTGTGCCCCACTGTCTAGGACCGGTCGTACTGTCCGTACTCCGCGTATGCTCCTGAACGACAACATTAAGGGGTTAATGATTGAGGAGGAGTGGTATACATCGTACCAAAGTCAATATAAAAATAGAGGGATAAATTTTGTTGCCTTACGGGAAAGCCACTAAATGCTTGGCTTGGGCTACGGGCGAAACGTTTCTTCCAGTCGAATGGGAACTTAAGCACGCGGGGTTGCTGCTTTTGGCGTCATGGGCTCTGGAATCTTGGTTAGCCGCCGGCCTAGACACCTTAGGTTTCAGGTATCCTATCACCGTCTTTCCTTTTTTCCTGATCTGGAATGACTTCGAGGAACACGAATCATACAGTACTGTATGTACATGGATACTACTCGTGATCTGTCACCGGTAATTTTGGGATGGAATATGGAAATTTATTTGGAAGTATGATTTTGCTGGTAAAGTATTATATCCCTAGTGAAATGGAATGGATCGGAGTATATTATTACATGATGATTACCGATATATTTGGTTGGAGAGAGCTCAGGAATGAAATTATAGAATGCTTATTTATGTATTATTGACGTTTACAATATCACTCTAATATTTTTTATAATTTTTTATTTTATTTTTTTTTTTCCCTTCATTTTTCTCTAGGAATTTATTAATTATTTCCACCCCTCTCCCCTCCTTCGCCACGATCCGCCCACACCCGCGCTACTGTTCCTAAGGAGCCAAACGGAAATCAAGTCAATCAACCGCGCGCTGCTCGTCTGGTCGGAAGAAAGCCCCTCGTCACCAGGTGATTGGCTCGTAACAGCGCAACGTCAGGACCTTCTCTGGTTTGCTCAGCCCCAAAGTTGCCCGCGCCTCCATCCTCAGGCTTAGTGTCCCCGTTATCGCCAAACCTCAACTCATCTTTAGTTTTCTCCGTTGCATCAATCATCATCAATCTTGCTCCGGTTTCACCCCCTCCCCTCCCCTCTCCACTTCACACCACCGCTTCTGTCATTCGATCTACGGCCGACTTGTGTTCCCGATCTTTCGATTCCTGCCTAGTGTGCGGCCTGTGGTCTGTGGTGGATGCGCACGCCGCGAATTACCTTTTAGGCTTGTCCTGATCGGCCGTTTTACACCCGGAGGCGTGTACTGCCAGCTCCCTTTCTACAGTACAGGATGGGTTCCAATCTGCCCGCGTAAGTCTTCTCCAACAACTCCTTTCCTTTCGATAAGAAGTTCTATCGCGTCAAAAACAAGAAGACAAGTCCCGTGGATTGAAAAGCGAGGGTGTGCTAACGAATCAATGACTTGCAGCCAGCCAAACCTCAGGGTTACAAGTAAGCCATTCGGGAATGGGGGAGAACCATCAGTCATTCTTCCATAGAGAAGAGAAGGGCAAAGAGCTTACTGACTCTCTTTCTTGTTAGTTATCGCGGCGGATGGACTATATAAGCGAGATGTCTTCCGTATGTCCCGCCTATATGATCTGAAATGATCCACTTTCGCCTTTACCAGTTTGACTAATACCTTCTTTCATATATACAGGATTCCCTGATCCGTTCGCTGTGGCCACTGTGGGGGGCGAACAAACCCATACAACCTCTGTTATCAAAAAGACATTGAACCCTTACTGGAATGAGATGTTTGATCTGTATGCCTCCCCGCCCAAGTTCCGACGTCTCCATACTGATCAACACTGCAATACAGGCGAGTAAATGAAGATAGCATCCTTGCCATCCAGATCTTTGACCAGAAGAAGTTCAAGAAGAAGGACCAAGGGTTCCTCGGTGTGATCAATGTACGGATCGGTGATGTGATAGATTTGCAAATGGGCGGTGATGGTAAGTTGCTCTGCGAGTCAACTGTCGTCATCCTCTAAAAGGTTTGCCCCGTGCGTGAAAGTGTCTCAACTGACATCGTTACCTCGTGCGCTACAGAGATGCTCACTCGAGACTTGAAGAAGTCCAACGATAATCTTGTTGTGCATGGCAAACTCATTATCAATCTGTCCACCAACCTAAGCACACCCAATACCAACCAAGCAAACGGCTTACACCGGTCACATATGCAGCCATCAACTTCCAGCGGGCTTGTGCCACAGGTATCGGCATCGACTCCGCAGCCGTCTCCCGGCCCAAGTCAAGCTGACCCCACCGCGTCAAATCCATCTCTCCACCCGCAGCGTGTCCCATCGACTACTAGGCCAAGCAGTACGATTGTCCCTGCCAATGGCCCGCCCGCTCCGCCCAATGGTCAGCAGGGCTCTCGCACAAACCTTAGCTCGTTCGAAGATAGCCAAGGACGGCTGCCAGCCGGCTGGGAGCGACGAGAAGATAATTTGGGACGGACATACTATGTGGACCACAACACGCGGACGACCACTTGGACCCGGCCATCGAACAACTACAACGAGCAAACGTCACGCACGCAGCGGGAGGCCAGCATGCAGCTTGAGCGGAGAGCCCACCAAAGTCGCATGCTCCCGGAGGATCGTACCGGTGCGAGCTCACCCAACCTGCAGGAGAACCAGCAACAGGCTCAGACCCCGCCGGCCGGTGGCAGCGCCAGTGCTGTTTCTATGATGGCTACGGGAGCGACCACCGCCGGCACTGGCGAGCTTCCGCCAGGATGGGAGCAACGGACTACCCCCGAAGGACGGCCTTACTTTGTCGATCACAATACCCGCACCACGACATGGGTGGATCCGCGACGACAGCAGTACATCCGGATGTATGGCCAGAATGCCAACGGCACCAATACCACCATTCAACAGCAACCAGTGTCCCAACTGGGGCCGCTACCCAGTGGTTGGGAAATGCGCTTGACGAATACTGCGCGTGTGTACTTCGTCGACCACAACACGAAGACGACCACCTGGGACGATCCCCGTCTGCCGTCCTCCTTGGATCAAGGCGTCCCGCAGTACAAGCGTGACTTTAGACGTAAATTGATCTACTTCCGGTCACAGCCCGCTTTGCGAATCATGTCCGGACAATGCCACGTCAAGGTACGACGTAACAACATCTTCGAGGATTCCTACGCCGAGATCATGCGGCAGAGTGCTTCGGATCTGAAGAAGCGCTTGATGATTAAATTTGACGGTGAAGACGGATTGGATTATGGTGGTCTGTCCCGGTAAGTAGTCCTGTCGATTGCGAAGAAGTACCCAAAGCTAACAGCGCCCAGTGAATTCTTTTTCCTTCTCTCTCACGAAATGTTTAACCCCTTCTATTGTCTTTTCGAATACTCCGCACATGATAATTATACCCTGCAAATTAATCCTCATTCGGGCGTTAATCCGGAGCATCTGAACTACTTCAAGTTCATTGGACGTGTTGTTGGATTGGCCATTTTCCACCGCCGTTTCCTTGATTCATTCTTTATTGGAGCGTTCTACAAGATGATGCTCCGGAAGAAGGTGTCGTTGCAAGATATGGAGGGTGTTGACGAAGATCTGCACCGCAACCTGACTTGGACCTTGTACGTTCCTGTAGCCCTATGCCCCGAGGCATATGTCAAGAGCTCCTGCTGATAATCCACAGGGATAACGATATCGAGGGCATTATAGAGTTGACGTTCGCCGTTGACGACGAGAAGTTCGGAGAGCGCCGTACGATCGATCTCAAGCCGGGCGGTCGGGATATTCCTGTTACCAACGAAAACAAGGGAGAATACGTTGAGTAAGTTGTGGCATCCTAGTGATGAGCGAGCTGAGACAATTAACGCTGGGTTAGGTTGGTCACCGAGTGGAAGATTGTGAAACGGGTTGAGGAACAATTCAACGCCTTCATGTCAGGCTTCAATGAGCTGATCCCTGCCGATTTGGTCAACGTCTTCGACGAGCGTGAACTGGAACTGCTGATTGGAGGTATTGCGGACATTGACGTTGATGACTGGAAGAAGCACACCGACTACCGTGGCTACCAGGAGTCGGATGAGGTGATCCAGAACTTCTGGAAGATCGTCCGCACCTGGGATGCGGAACAGAAGTCCCGTCTGCTTCAGTTCACTACTGGTACATCCCGTATCCCGGTCAACGGGTTCAAAGACCTGCAAGGTTCCGACGGACCGAGACGGTTCACTATCGAGAAGTCCGGCGATCCGGGGGCGCTGCCCAAATCCCACACATGGTACGTTTTCTCCCTGGTGTGTGACAATCGTGAATGCTTAGCTGACTGTTTTGAAGCTTCAACCGGCTCGATCTTCCTCCGTATAAGACTAATGATGTGTTGGAGCATAAACTCTCGATTGCAGTGGAGGAGACATTAGGTTTCGGACAGGAGTAGAGGCATCTTTTGTTCTATTCCGAGACAAGATATTTTGCATACGAATATATTAATTCCGCCGCCGCGTGCAACGCGGACGGCATGCAAACCAACGCGATTGAGAGGGCGCATGCGCATGTTCATGATCTCCACTGGCTTGTGTCCCTTTGGCATCCCATATTCCCCCTTCGTTCGTGGTCTTCGTTTTGTTGCATGCGGCTTGGAGCAGACTATATGAATTCTTTTTTATTCTTCTTTCGTTACTTTCAGAGTGGTGGCTTTGTATATATTCTGTATTATTGTCCTATGGATAACGAGCTGACTTGAATCTGGAGTTTTTAACATTAAGGAAGGTCTAAAATTTCGTATCCAATTTTAGGGTTTGTGTTGTCCTGTGGCCGCATGTGACCGGTCTGATTTTGAAGACGGAGAGATCAAGAAGTGACACATCGTCCCTAACTATTGGACTTAGTGTTTGAACCCTTTTTGTCACCGCCATTCGATAGACACTCAACTGTGCAGAATCAATTGAGGAACTGGAAATGCAAGACCGTCCCTAATTGCAAGTGAAAAGGGGAAAAAAGAGACTCGAATGTATGCCTCAACAATCCATGTTCACCCCGTCAGGCAGTCGATATCTCGACGTCTCCATCGTACGTACATGATTGACAGCAAGAAATATAATCCATCTCAATCAATAGGACAGGGTTATAGAAACTATTGACACTTAGACAACCATCCACTAACAAACCCAGTCAGTGCCGTGGACCATTCATATCGCATAATGGAAAGAAATTCCTCGGGGTGGCTGATATAGTGCGATGCAGTGTCTTCCTCCACCACCTGTTCTCACTTGGTGGGTGTCATGTCGTATCTTACCGACAAGAGCTCTACAGATGTCACGCTCATTATTACTTTCTGAGAAAACGCTCAGACATTGTTGTGTTTGATTTAAGAGCTGAGCTGTCCCTTCTCCCTTCGTTTCTCTTTGTGACGTTTTGTACTCTTGTCTAAGGCTGTCTAGTGACCAGAGGTTCTCTATACTTCATCTTGATTTGCCCTAACTCTCATTTCAACTACCATTAACAATTCAAACGGAAACATGCGTGCCACACTCTTCACCACTATCCTGGCAGGATCCCTCCCCCTCCTTGCAGCGGCCCAGACCCAGGCCACTGCTACTGCGGGGACAACGACTTCGACCGGGTCGAAGTGCGCTGCTCAGAAGTATGTCACAAAGCCGGATCATTTCTACTCAGATATCTAGATATTGACGAAGCTTATTCAAACAGCATCGTGGATGATTGTAAAGAACGAATGATGGGCCAATTGAAAGCTTGCGGAGTAAACGAGTGGAAGTGCCTGTGTGAGCAGCAGGGCAACGTTGTTACGTGAGTTTAGACACTTCCTTTCCTGTTCAACACTTTCTTGTACAGAAAGCATGCATGTATATACAGACATTATGTTTGAACCATTCTACCACATGCTACCATTGGCTAATATATGGAACGGCATGAACAGATGCTACAACAACTGCCCTGGTTCTGCGGAGAGCGGCCCTGAAAAGCAAAAGCAACAAGTCTACTGCAACGCAGCAAAAGCTCTCCCCTCGTCGTCAACAACGATTGCCTCTTCGACGGCTTCGGCGACGGAAGCGAAGAAGACCAGTTCCTCTACTGCCACTTCGACTAGTACGTCTACGGGTGCTGCTGCTCTTCCTACGGCGGCATTCGGGGCTGTCGAGGGGGGCTTGATGCTGGGTGTTGTGCTGGGTGTTTTGGGGCTGTAATTGTTCCAGCTTGAGTCGAGAGATTTATGATAATACATAATAGTAATCACTGATGTGTATGCTGCATTGATGGAAGGGCAGTGGTTTAATGTATGTCTAATATGCTATGAATTAAATCGATGTAATTATAATCATATCCAATTCCGTATCTCAGACATAAAGTGCTTCGTCGTCACCAATTTGTCTTAGGGGAACTATCTACCCTGTGTATGTACATACATCACGCTATCCATGCGTAGGGTATCAAACGAGCCGAACCAAACAATAAGCTATTCAATCATATCAATAAACCCGTCGAGCCCGTAGTGATGCAAGATAACGCAGCCCCACTGAGATCCTCTTCCTGGTCTGCCATAGAGCAGCCAGTACAGCTCCCACCGCACAAGCAGCGGTAAGCATATGCAGCAGACCATCATCTTCCGCCAACGCCGAAGAGAGACTCCAAGACTCCTACAGATAAGACCTGTCAGTATCAACCCTTCTAGATCACCAAATAGTAGCAACATACCGAATGGTCCACACCAAACACCTCCGTATAGCCCAACTCCTCGCCGGTGAAGTCCACCGCAACCAACCTCCAATACCCACCAGCCTCACCCATCTCAATGGCCGTCTCAAACCCCGTCTTGGGCAGATAATCCACCGTCTCAAACTCGTCCTCTGTAGAGCTGCCGACCCTCTGCAGAACCCACCCGGCCACATCCGTCGCGCCATTCCAACTAACAAACACCGTCTTTGAACCCTCATCAACCGCTACATCCGGCGGCATAACAGGCCTCCCAACCCAGTCCGACTTATACGTCCGATACGACTTGACCCAACCCAAAGGAAAGAACATCTTCGGACCCCAGTGCGTATCACAGAGCACCTCCCCACGGGCACTGAACTCGGTATACGCCGCAGCCTTGCCCCAGCCGACAAACACATTTCCCGATTCCTCCAACACCTGCATATTACCCTGCGAACGCGCACTGAATCCCCCAGGCGCAGGGTACACGTGTCTGGCCGTCGCGGCCCAATTGTTGGCATCTACCTCAATCACCAAGCCCCGACTATGATCCTCATCCATGACATGATCATTGGCCCCATTATCAAACACTGTAATCACATCCACACCCTCATCGCCATTCCCTCCTCCAGACCCAAAAGACCCAGGAACCCACCTCGCATTATGCTGCCACTTAAACCCCGTCGCCAGTCCCCCCGACAAATCCCCAAACATATTCCTCTTCCCCCCAAGAACCCACAACACCTCCCCATCGCCCCCAATACAGGTAACAGTATGCATATACCTCGACGAAACAAGATACCGTCCACCGTCCAACTTATCCACACTATTCATATGAAAATAGTCATAAGCCTCCTCACTCGAATTCGCACCTCCCTTCCCGTTTAACGGGAAATAAGTTTCAGTGATATTGTAATGGTCACTGGCTCGCCATTGGAAGAGGAGTGTGTTGGTTTCGACGTCGATTTCCTGGAAGAGACAATCGTAGATCCACCCGCTTGGGGGACCGTTGACTGGCGTAAGGTCGTAGGGGATGATCTCGTAGATGGTGATTAGGGCTGTGCCGGCGGGGGTGAGTTGGAATTCATGGACGTCGCCTTTTTGGTTGTTGAGGGGGGTTATGGTGTGGGTTAGGGTGTAGGTTGAATCTAACTATTGTTTTTCAGTGTCAGTTATCACTGTATCCCTTGTGAACACAATAACCCTAACAAGTCTCACCCCCTACACCCAGAACTCAAACAAGAAGAAGAAGAAGAAGAAGAAGGAGAAGGAGAAGAAGAGAACAAACCATATAATACACCCCCAACCCCCTCGTCCCATCATCCTCCCCAACCCAAAACGTCAAATAATCCTCCCCCCGATACCTCTGAACCCTGAAATCCATAACCATCCCGAACCGATCCTCCATCCAGACCAAGTCCCCCTTATTATCGAAGATCAATGGCCCCGGGTGCGGGTAGAAATGGCCCCGTGGACTGAGGAAGACGTATTTGTCTTCGCAGCGGGGGTCCCATTTTAGAATATTGGGTTCTGGGGAGGCGAGGTCGAAGGATTCGTATTTTGTGACTGGGTGCGCGCCCAGCAGGCCGATGTCGTAGAGGAGGGTGTGCCATTTTAGGGCTTGGGATTGGTTTAATAGGAGGAGGAGTGGGTAGATGTATGTGTATATTGACATTTGGGGGTTTGTGTATGTGTACGTATAGGTGAATGTGTATATGTATGTATGTGAGAAAAGTGCATTATCAAGTCTTTGAATAAGATAGATAGGTAAGACTTGTATACTACAGTGATTATACTTTTTACATCGTCTAGAGAGTACGAGTCGGGGAAATGACCTGTGGGGAGTATCGAATGGAGTACGTTATAGTATCAGTGGTCACTGACCAGTGACAGAGTACATAGAAAAGGGGAAAGCAACGATGTTCCCACTTTGGTGTAAAAGTTCATGGGATTCATCATCGGCGACGCAAATTGAGCAGCGTGGGTGACGAGGCCCGCCACGATGTGGGGAGATTGTGCTTCATATCGTTGGTGGACGATGTGGTCCCGGCCCGCTTGAATGGCGCCAACGGGGAGATAAGCATTTGAGGAGACGTCAATTGATCCTCTTAATCTTTTCTTCAGATTATCTGATTAGGGTGAATTACGAGAGACCTCTTTTCTATGTAGGTTTAAGAGGCTGAACATAAGGGCAACGTTACTTTTCAAGATACAAATACATCGGATATCATAAACAACCACAAACCCACACCCCCCATCAAGTAGTCTTCTTCTTACTATTCCGACCTCCCTTCTTCAGGTCCTCCTTATCGAGTCGCTTTCGTTTAATCCCCGGATTCGCCTTCGCCTCATGAGTCCCCTCATCCGCCGGCTGCAAATCATGATCCACGACATCATATTCCTCCAAATACCCCGAAACATCAATATGCCTCAACACAAAAGCCACCTTCTCAATATCCGCACAAGAAACCTTCCCTGAAGGAGTCTCGGACTCATTCAACCTCGCCCGCAATTCATTGACAGCCGTCCACAGCGTCCGATACTCCGAGACATCATATTTGACATTGATCTCGCCATTCGGCCGTCGGAACTTGCTCGCCTTCTTCCCGAGCTTGTTGATCTCTGTCTTTTCGCTCTCCTGACCGAGCCGGGTCCCGGGACACGGGAACTCCTTCATACATAGCCAGAGGTACGTATCGTCACTGTAGAATGGAGCCTCATGCTCGGGGTCACGGATCGTGCCCACAGATAAGAGTAGCGACGCTGTAGCTATGCCTACGCCGCGGAGCGGTTTCATTAGAGCGTCTAGGCTCGGCTTGGGGAATGAAGCTGTCGGGTCGGTTTCTGGCTTATCCCCAGTTTCAGCCCCAGCTTCACCCTCGGCGGGTGTAGTCGGGTTCACTGCCGTAAAAGCATCCGATGTAGCTTTTTGAACAGTTTTTGCTTGATTCGCCTTCACCATGCCCAGCAGTGTAGGACGGAAAATACCATGTTTCCTACACAAGGGTCAACAGCCATTCAAACCATACAAATCAAACCAAGTCACACAAAACACAAAAAAAAAAAGAAAAAAAGAACTCACAACTTCCACTCAACCAACTTCACAACCTCCTCCTTCTCCAAAGCCCTCTTCTCGGCCGCCACACCCGGCAACTCCTCATACCTCAGGGCGTCCAACTCCCGGAACGCCTCGACCTCAGCCTCAACCTGCTTCTTCTGCCCCTCATCCAACTCAGGAGTCACAACCTGAGAAGGAGGCGCCTGATTTAAGCGTTTGGCCTGCTTCCCTCGTTTTGAGACAGTTTTGAGAACGCGATCTATGGCCTTGCGGCGCGTCACGGCCTCTAAGGTGGCCGGGTAGCAGGTTAGTAGGGCCTGGAAGGTATCCCGGGTGATGTGGCCCGGGTGGAAATCTGTAGAGGGGTCGGGTTGGTGTTGGTCTTCGCCTTCTTCGCTGAAGTCGAAGCTGGTGGAATCTTCATTCATCTTTTTCTTTGGGCTCTCTTCTCTCCTTTGTTTTCTATTTGGGGTGTGGTGGTTTTAGATGGGGTTGTTGGAGAGTATAGTGTGTCTCTATTTTTACTGAGGTGTCTGGAGTTTGGATCACCAGGCACTGTATTTTTGTTCTTCTACAGGTTGATATTGGCTGAGGTTGAGGTCGCGTGGGTGGTATCGTATGTAATGATACCTTATCGGACTTGAACTAAATGTGGTAAGTTTGGTATTCCTATTACGATCCTATTCGGTAAGTGATCTTTGATGAGTTACTCGACGTCACTATATATTGCACACTACTTTTTATAAAGTCGGCAACTTGCAAATCTTTGATTATTCAATACAGAATCATCCCGTATAAGTAGAGAGTCGTCAGAGTTGCATCCGTAAACATCGCCAGAAGCGCTCAACTGCAACGTCTCGCATCGCACAAACCAATAAGAACTAGAACATGCAACCACGAAGATTCATCCAGACCGATCGGACCGTGGCAAGCATAGTCCCACGTAAACACAAGTTGTAAGGCCCTAAAGTCTTATACAAGAATCTGGGAGAGATGTATAGCATTACAACGGACGAGAGGTCTAGCCCCTGCGAGTAGTGATAAGAGTTGAGAAAAGAAAGAAAGAGAAAAGAAGTCTATAGCATTTACTGGCCTCCACTAGATTTTCGCTTGTGGTCCTTCTTCCTCTTGGGACTGGTGTCCGGACTGGCAAAGCTCACGCGCTTCTCATCCTTGCCACGGTTCAAGGACACAATGGACGCGGAAAGAAGGTCATCTTTCTTCTTGGAGCTGCCGCCCCGAAGTGGTTTCGAGAAAGAGGGTGAAGGGTGAGTGGCTGGGTCGGATTTGGGATCGCTGGTGGTCGTGGAGCCCGTCGTATCGTCGTCGTCTTCCACGTCAATGTGACTGAAGTCTTCTTCATGATCCCCCGCTTCCGACGAGCTGGGACCCGGGCTATCCGAATCCGACGCCGCTCCGTAGTCGTCGTCGTCGTCGCTCACCAGACTTGGAGCCTGGTTCGATTCGACAGTGTTCGGGCTAAGATTGGCCGAGCGATCGATCCCATCGACTTCACGGAGACGAAGGTCATCGATCGGGGCTACTGATGAGGGTGGGCCGTACGGAGATTGATAAGGCGCAGCCCGCGTTGGCGTCAGGGTTTCCAAGGTGAGGGGCTTATGACTCGTCTTGTCCACCCCCTTTCGGCTACTGGGGCGCCGCGACCCGGCTTGTGGAGCTGTGGTCCGCATGGGTTGCCGGCTAATGCGAGCTTCAGTCGGTTTTTCACCGTGACTCGCATTGACCGACGGCTGGGCCGGCTCCACGTCCGACTCGCCCTCGTCGGACGAGTAGGCGCTCAGATCAACGGGGGTTTTCGCTTCCCCAACCAGTCGGTCCAGATCGAGTCCGACCCCCTTGAGTTGCATCAGTGATGACAGATGAGGGGTAGCCGGCGAGCCCAAGAAGGCATCCGCGGGCTTCGCCGGCGTATTGCGCTGACTGGGTTGAGGGTGGGCAGACGGACGAGGTGTTTCCACCACGGAAGACGCCTGCTGGCTGGAGACCGACCATTTCTGGGGCGTTGCGTTGTCACCAGAGGCCTCCGATGCGGATGGTGTCTTGGCGGACGACTCAATAACGTGAGCAGATCGAATGAGCGGATGAACGTAACCTGCCGAAGCGGTACTGGAGGTGTCGTTCTTACCCCCAATGATCGCACCCGCTTCGTCCACCTCGACGGGCTCTCCTGATGCGACCGCGGCGGCATCGTGACTAGCAAAGTTCCGATTATGGGCAATGCGGCAATGGTTGATGAATCCTTGCGTGCTGGAAAAATTGTCCCTTCGACAGTCCAAGCAGACAAGTTTGACCAGGACACCATCTGACTTTCGCCGGATGATCATTGGGCCCGCTTTCTCCTTGGGCGGTGGATAGCCATTCGGCAAGGATTGGAGCTTCATGTTACCCGAGCCTCGCTGGAGGCGAGATTTGCTAGCCCAGTAGCCATCGCCAGAGCTTCCACGTGTCGAACGGCCTTCCATCAGCGGCGTACCCGGTGCACCGAATCCCAGAGGGGTTGCCGGCTCGAGCTCCCCTCCGTCGAAACGAGGATCAGGAAGTAACCACCGGGCATAATGGCGGGTGTATGGGCCATCCGTTACACCCCACGGTGCCGGGGAGAGCGGCGGAGGTCCATTTCCAGGAGCTAGCACTGCCATCCCCGTACCGTTGCTGACCGACTGACCCATCGCATGCGATCCAGGATACGGGATTTCGGCGCATCGTCGCAACTGTTCCAACGCGACTTGGCATTTGGCGATCTCTTGGTCGATCAAGCGGAGTTCGTTGTGCTTCAACAACACCTCTAAGCTTAACTGTGCCTCCAACGTCTCGCGCAACCTGTCCACATTCACTTTGCGCGGGGTGGCGTCCTGTTTGGCGACCGGGAAACCTGACGGGTCGGGATTCTGACGAGATGCGTTGTCGGACGGGTGTGACGGTTGGGATGCGCGATCGCTGCGAGTTGTTGGTTCCTGTGACGTCGCAGTCGCACTACTCAGAGATAGAGACGGATCTTGACCAATCGCGACTGGATTGCCGGGCGTATCGTCTGCGCGCAACTTGGTTGCGACCGGGGCACGTTGACCGGTGGCGGAATCGCTCGAATCGGAGCGCTTGCGCTTCAACTGGGGCAGCGCCAGGCTGTTCACACCGGGCGCGGCGCAGTGTGGCGAGGTCGCGAGCATCTTGAGCTCCTCAGCCATCACCTTATTCCCCCCAATTGCAGAGGACCAGGGTAGCAGCCGAAACATGCCATGCGAGAGATGTGCGACAGGGAGAGAAGTAGGGTGTTCAGACGCCAAGGCGACTTGGGAGAAATGCGACACGTCCAAAAGCGACAGAAAAGATAAGGTGGGAAAAAAAAGGGCGCAAATACAGTTAGTCACTGAGCGATTAGATCATGCACCAGTGCATGCGAACGCGATCGAAATCTGGGGGAAATAGATGGAGAGGTGGAGAGTGAGGCGTAGAGTCCGCGAAGGAGTGGACGTTGCTGCCGATCGGTGATCAGGCGTCGTTTTGCGACCGGCAGAAGCTCAGCAAGGGGGAAGAGGGAGGAAAGAGTCACCCCAACCAGAAACACCGGACGTTAGAGCGGATTTCACCACCTTCAGCGGGAGAGGAAAGGATGATAAGGAAGTTGGGGAAGGAGCAGATTCGGGAAAGTTGTTTTAGATTTGAATTTCCGAACCAGACAGAGTTTCCCAGAGAAATGAAATAATGACAGATAAGAGAATAAAAGCTATGGGGATAGGAAGTAAAGTAAGAGGGAGTACAGTACGTTTCCCGTACGTCCCAACAAGTAAGGTAGTAAGCAAGTTAGTCACTCACATGCAGCTCCCGGGAACGGAGGGACCGCAACAGAGGCTATTGATTGGCAACCTCCAGAGAGGCAAAATAGGCGGAAAAGGTGGTGGCGTAATCTATTAATAATGGATGCTAAGGAACAAAACTCGTAACGAAACAAACAGGAACAGGCAGCAGACAAGAAGAGGGAGGGAATGAATGAGGCAAGAGAAAATAAAATAAAATAGAGACTTTTGGGTTCCCTCAGATCCGAAAAGATGATACAGAATAGGAAGGAAGTTCTAGCTAATCTGCAGCTCTGCGAATCAATTAAAGATCAGTTTGGGGAAGAAAAAAAAAAGAAAGAAAACTATATACGGAGTAGGACGAGGGAGAGGAAAAGGGAACGCGTCGATAAGAAAGAAGATCGCAAGTCAGTAGTCCGACCAGGGACCCAAATCTTTTTCGCGGAGATGGAGAGTGATGCAAACCCGTCGGGTATGGAGAGAAGGAGAAAGAAGAGGAAAGAATCCGGGAGGAAACGGTGGAAGAGGAAGAGTTGGAGGAGTTGTTGGGTTTGGGTTCTAAGAAAGGGAAAAGGAGAAGAATATCTTTAGAAAGTTGGATGGGGGGGCAAAAGAGGATCAGTGACCGTGAGGGGATCTTCCAGGGTGGTTTTTGTTTCTCGTTGGTAACCTGCATGTATGTTTGTCCATAGTAAGTAGTAGTATGTACATGTACTACAGAGGTTGAAGGGTCTATGACGACGGGGTGAACAGTTATCACCACTGCACATTCAATCAATCATTATCTAGTCTCAGGGCTAAGAAAATGGCCAATGTCGATTTGCCGGAAGAGAATTTCCTACCGAGTCAGTCCGTTGTAAAAGTACCAGTGAAATCTTTTTTCTCACTATTAAATAAATATTATATTAATAAATATTGATTGATCAAGAGCTCTCATTGATCCTCAAGGAATTGACTTCCCTGTTCCAGCGTCTGGTTGAATCCGACTGACACGTCAAATCAGATCTTCGCGCTATTGACCCTTCACATTGGCTGGTGGGTCAATGATGTGATACCGGGCCTGGACTGGTCCATGGCTCGTCTTCGTTGTAATTACCGTCACGCCCCGTATGGTACTTCTGTTGGTATCAAGCGATCTGAGCTCTTCCTTCTTGTCGTCTTCTTTTCTTCCTTAATTAGTTCTTACTGCACTGCCACAGGAGTCAACTGCATGTACCACCTACTTGACTGGAATTTGATTCTACCTGCTGGTAGGAGTAGCTTAGCGCGCTGTACCACCGTTAGCAAGGTTGACTATTCACATATCATTGGGCACCGTAGAGTTAATGCCCTAACGGAGCTGTATAGGCCTTTCTGAAGTAGGAATGGTGGAGTTGTAGTTGGCCAACTATTGAAAACATCGCCTTAGTCACAGTCGTGACAATTGAATTATGAGCTAACAGTGCCATGGATCGGAAGAGTGTGGTTAAGGTTCGTCGGGCACACATGGCGGATTCTCTTCCAAGTGTTGACTTTTCTTTCATGCTGCTGGACCCCTGGTTCGTTCGCTGCCTGATCAGGTAACGACAGTCATCGAAGGAGTGCCTGAGGTACAGTGATTAATTACATCATGACATCTAGTCATCCCTCGCTTTTCCATTTTGGGTGCTTTGTTTTCTGAACCTTGAAGGATACAGACGATCATCACCACCTTACCATCTCCATACTCTGGTTCAGTAGTTTCACTTAGAGACTCTCCTGCGCCATGACTCTGGTAGATTATGTCTTCTGGACCAGACAATGGTATGTGGTGAATCTTCGATCGTTACCTCCCCTTCGGTCTTTTGATTCTCATTGAAGTGCTGTCATGCTAATACTTTCACGATTTAAAAAGGGGGGTGGTTGAGTCGGACAGTGCACTCAAACAGTTAATGAGCGAGATACCAATCTTGCAACTTTGGCTATTCCCAGCATGAGGGAGACCCTCGTATATAACACCGCGTGCCTCGACTGAAGTGAAATCTCTCAATTCGGAATATCCGAGTGCCAAAAGGCGGCAATTCCTTCTACCACGGTTGGGGAATTCCGGCCGGAAACCTTTTCGTCAACAATGGCCACAGCTTATGGGTCTTGGGCAAATGTTGATCAAAATTTTCGGGTTGATATTAGACCGTACATACTCGACTGTGATTGCACGCGGTGGATACTCTGGGGGTTTGGGGTACTGACGAACGGCATTTTCTCCTCCGCACCCCGCAACGATGCTTTTCGGCAGGGTCACACTAGGTCTCCATGTGGATTCAGTTATGCGAATGAAGAATTCTCGTGGGATCGCAAGATGGATCTCTGCTCTAAGCTCTCCCGCCATTGGGTAAGTTGCCTTGTGCCTAACGGCCTTGGCTTCAACTGCTGCGGAAAATACTCTCTATATGGTTAGACTGTGGAACTTCAGAAAGCAGCGGACGAGGGAATTCTTGCCCCGAAGAGCTTTCCGGATGCACATTGTGATCTCATTGAGAGACGATCGAGCTCGGGAATTCCTATATGGCACCGGGACAGCAGTTGGGCCTATATCATGGCGAGGGTTCCCCCTTGGATCTTGCGCGGTGTGAAGAGTGATTCCTGGGAGGTGATTTACCAGTACAAGGTTACCAAAATTGCACTCATTACGTGAAAATGCGGGCGTCACTACCGTTTCTTACTGCCTTGGGATGTATTCCAGCCGCTTTGGCAGCTCCCCATCCCCGAGTGCAGAGTCCGGAGTATGTCAACTGGACAACTTTCAAAGCCAACGGAGTCAACCTCGGAGGCTGGCTCGTCCAGGAGTCCACGATTGACAGCCAGTTTTGGGGTACATATTCCGGCGGCGCGGACGACGAATGGGGGCTTTGTGAACATCTAGGATCCCGGTGTGGGCCTGTTTTGGAACATCGATATGCCACCTACATCACAGAACGCGACATCGATAAGCTGGCCAGCGTCGGTGTAGGGGTCTTGCGGATTCCCACGACCTACGCCGCCTGGATCAAACTCCCTGGCTCCCAACTGTACTCGGGGAACCAGACAGCCTACCTCAAACAGATCGCCGACTACGCGATCACCAAGTATGGCATGCACATTATCGTGGACGTCCACTCCCTTCCTGGTGGCACAAATGGTCTCACCATTGGCGAGGCTAGCGGGCACTGGGGCTGGTACTACAACGAGACCGCGTTTGACTACTCCATGCAAGTCATTGATGCCGTCATCTCCTTCGTCCAGAACTCGGGGTCGCCCCAATCTTACACCATTGAGCCGATGAACGAACCTACCGATAACCCAGATATGTCCGTCTTCGGTACTCCAGCAGCGCTCTCAGATCGCGGAGCCACCTGGGTACTGAAATATATCCGCGCCGTAATCGACAGGGTCGCATCCGTCAACCCCAACATCCCAGTCATGTTCCAGGGAAGCTTCAAACCGGAGCAGTACTGGTCCAATCAACTCCCCGCCGACGCGAACCTTGTCTTTGACGTCCACACTTACTACTTCGAACGCAATGTCACCTCCGAAACCCTACCAGCCCGCCTATACGCGGACGCACAGTCCAAGGCGGGAGATGGCAAGTTCCCTGTGTTCACGGGAGAATGGGCTATTCAGACGTTATACCAGAACTCCTTTGCCCTCCGCGAGAGGAATGTGAATGCGGGTCTCGATGCCATGTACAAGTATTCCCAAGGTAGCTGTTACTGGACTGCGAAGTTCTCGGGCAATGCGACCGTGAATGGACAAGGAACACAAGCAGACTACTGGAACTTTGAGTACTTTATCGACCACGGGTACATTGACCTTACGAGATTCCATGATACGAAGTGAAAGACGACCTAGATACCTTGTCGGTCGACTGAGACGATATTTTTGTACTTCATAGTCTCCAATTGATTCCCAATAATTCAATTTTGCAATTTTGAAGCTCACTAAACAGCGGCCGTAGCACAATTTTAATCGCTATAACACAGAAACAATAGAGAAATATACAAACTACCCACAATGTACACGTACAAGCAACAATAACCAATCATGAAAAGAAAAAGAGAGAAGACAGTCCTGCGACCGCTCATCAGACGAGACTATAATCTATCCACCGAGTTTTAACCCTTGCACCGGCCAGCGACGTCGACCGCAGCACGAAAAAGAAACAAGTCCATAAAGGGCATAGACCATAACACATAACCCAGGTCTAGCGCCAGCAAAAGTACGGGCACGTGCCCCACAAAACAAGGGGGGTTTGAGAAAAACAAGCACGAAAAAGATAACACCCAAGAAACCACAGGAGATGGATTTAGTTCTCCGTGATCCTGAGGATAAAGTTAACGACGACGGCCGCCAACAAGGCGAGGGCCAGGACGGTGGGACCGAAACGGTCGTCGATGCCGCTCTGGCCGCGTTTGCGGATGCTTGCTGCGCGCCAGTGGAAGGTGCAGAGGGCGTAGATCATGGCCGCCATGGCGATGATGGTGAAGAGACCGGCGGAGATACGGCCGATGCGGTCACCGAAGTTCAGGAGACCGACGGCCAGGCCGCCCAGGATGACCGTGAAGTTGAGCCATGAGAGGAAGGTCCGCTCGTTGGCGAAGAAGACCTTGGGTTCGACTCTGGTGGGCAGGGCGATGCGCTTGCCTTTGGGGAGTTTGTTAGTTGGGACTGGATGATTGATTCATAATTCATTTTTTTTTACTGACCTGGGGCAGTCTGGAGGAGAGGTTGACTCGACATTTTGGTCCGTGTATGTGTGGGTACGGAAGGGGAGAGATAAGAGCTATTGAGATGGGATCCGGGGAGCTTGAAGGAAGAATGAGAGAGCAATTGACGGTCGAGAGTTTCTGATCAACCTCGATAATGCTACAGCCAAGAAATGTGATAGGAAAAAAGATAGATGACGCTCGGTTAGAGAAGGAGGAAGAGGAGAAAAAAATTAATTCGAGGTGTCGGGAGGGGAGACTAGAGAGGATCGATACAGTTGCTGCAACCGCTACTGTCGGTATTCCAGACGGCCCAGATTTCTGCCCCGCTACAAACGCTCTGGGTTGTCTTGCTCCTTACCCACTTCGGCCTAGTTTGTGGCGTCGGCTTGATTTCCGACCGGCTACTCCATCCACGTGCCTCCGTTCGTTGCTGTTGTCATCGCTTGAGGTCGTTTCGGATTATGGTTACCCCGTGCTACTGTGGCGGTGACGGGCTAAGCACGACACTAGCACTTAGCGGGTAAGTAGCTACTAAGCCAACCCTGATCCAGTATGGAGCGGTTATGAGGGTGGGCCAACCACCAACCGTCAAGCCACATTCCTGATAACACACTCAACTGCGGCTCCTAAACATCTAGCAAACACGACCTGTAGGACTACCTTCTCTCCCTCCAGACTTGGAATCCCACCAGCACTGACGCTAGTTTCATCCCTGCATACCACATTACATCAGGTGAGTCTTATACTTCTGCAGTCCTTGACCGTCAATTCGTCTCAGATCTCGGGGCGCACTCCCCCACAATCCTATCTCCAGATTCACTCCGGCCTGCCCACCGTCGACTCTGGACCCGTCTAGACCCCGATCGCAATTAGAGCATGCTAACTCAATAGGTCTATTCCAGAAAATCATCTTCACACCCGACTATCCCACCTACAATGGCTGTCGAGACTGCTCCCACTTCTTCGGTGCGTGACCATGCAATCCTTTTTGCCGCTAAAACGTCATTGTCCGCTATCGCTCGTCCATTGACGCTTACATCTGTCTCTCTTGGACGCCTATAGCCTGTCCCTATCGCGGACCTTACCAAGATTGCCTCCGAGGTACGTTTCCCCCTTTTATCATCCGGCTCCACCAAGTCACGGTGGTATACACTATTGAATACAACTGTCGACCATGGCAAGATAAGGAAAGCCTGAACTAATTCTAGAACAGGCATGTGACTCCGCACTGAACGGCGTCGAGGGCTACGAGCACACCAAGGTCGGCGAATGGAACTCTCAGATCATTGTGAGTGTGGGCCGTATTCTCTAGCACCGCATGCACAACAGACTAATCACCAATCTGCTAAAGAACACCATCCTCAAAGCACTCATCAGCGCTACCGCCCCCTCTACCCCCTCGGCAGCAGCCCCATACCGGTTCACCGTGAACAGCACCATCGTGCAACAAGGTCTGATCGACAAGTCTGCCGCCGCAGAGGGTGCCGCCAGCAACACTGGCAAGCGCGGTATGCACTCCGCCTCTGGTGCGTTCTGGGACGTCAACCGCGATGGAATGTGGACATTCAAGTACCCCGGTGCTGACGAGCGGGGTCTGGACGTCGTCGTGAGTGTAACCTGGTTCGCCGTCAATTAAATCTAAGCATATCAACATGTACGGGGTTAAAGGAAAGATAAAAAGGTTCCTGATATGTTTGGTGGTTTTGATTGATTCTTAAAGCACTGTGGTTGTTATTTTACGATTTATTCTTCCCTCTATCATTCTAGTATTATTATTTTTTCCATTTGCTTTGGGAGCAAGGAGCAACGAGCCAGATAAGGGTTTCTTACCTAGCATTTGTTGGTATGATGTTTTTTCTCGAGTGAGCCTTATACCTTGTGTGTTTCTGATCGTATCCATACGTATGTAGGGGAATATACAACGAACTTGTACAGAGAGAATATTATACGTATATTCTTTATTTCGTATTGGATATACCACAATCATACGTGAGCATGCCATAGACTCGGAGACATCCAAAACAATACAAGTGGGAACAAACAAGCCTGAACTCCAATGCAGAAGGCAAAATACCTCCATGCTTCACCCAATCCCAGGCGCCATGCTAACCATGAAGAAGACTAACTGACAACGGACAACGGACAACAACGGTGCGTAACTCGGGACCTCTCACCGAGGCTCAGAATAATCGTTCAGAGCAACGCACACCGCCCCGCGGTGATGCCCACTGTATTGACGGATAACCTGACCCGAAGCCAACTCCCATAGACGAGCGTAGTGGTCACTCGAAACGGTGACGAGATAGGCCGAATCGGCGGAAAAGGCACAGTCCCACACCCACCGCTGGTGATTTGCTAGGGTGGTCTCCAGGTAAAGGGTGTTGGTATTCGGATCTACTGGGGGACCATCTTCCTGTACGGGGAAGGTTTGCTGGGGCTCGTTGGTGGGCGGCGGGGTTCCGTTGATAAAACTGAATGGGTTGATAAAGTCGGCTCTACCATTTTCACTGCTTGGCGTGTTCACCAGGCTGTCTGAAGGGGGTGGGGATGAAGGGGTCTCTTTAGGTTCAGGGGTGATGCCTTTGGCCTTGGCTTTAGCTGCTTGCGCGGCGGCTATCTTGGCCGGGGGATAGTCGAGGTCAAGGTTCCAGACCTTGGCTGTGTGGTCTGCTGAACAGGTCGCGAGGTGCTTGACGTCTGGTGAGAGGAGAATGCGAGTGAGATAATCTTTGTGAGCCTGGAAGGTGCACATTGGAACGATGCGCGTTAATTCAGCGTCTTGGACCATGCGCCAGATGTAAACATTGCCCTAGCAGGTAAATTAGTCTCAGATCGCAAAGTGAATAAACAGTTTGCTTGATGTGGCACAGAACGAGAAAGAGATGAATATGAATACCTTCTTATTCCCTGCGCAGAGTAAGGATCCATCGCTTGCAACACTAACACTTTGCACAGCAACGTCATCTTCGGGAATTAGCTGATGAGTGCAGACGCTCTCGCCCAGATCCCAAACCCGGACAATACCAGCACGATCACCACTGATGAGCTCACCCTGGTTGGGGTGAATTACAACGTCATTGACGGGGGCTTTATGGGCATAATTGCGTTGTAGACTGCCGGTGCGCGTGTCCCACACTTTCACCGTGCCGTCTTCCGAACTAGTGACCATCCACTTGCCTTCGCAGTGAAATGCAACACCCGTAATGTTGTTCGTATGGCCATCAAAGGTCATAACGGGGTTGGGATTAGTGGACTTGATATCATACAACTTGACATTGTTGTGACCTGCGGCGGCCAGATAGCGCTTGTCTGGAGTGATGCATAAGCGATTTACTTGAGAGTCCGGATGCTGAATAGTCCGTGAGCATATTCCAGACAGAGCTTCCCAGAAACTGCCATGTAGGATTTTAGCGCTGACTATACCGACAATCGTAGAGAAGGTACGACTTACCGAATGGTGTGGTCATATCCGGCTTTGATAGCGAAGCGGTCAATTAGCGTCACTGAAATACCAACCGAAGCTTTCGAAGCCAATGCTGAGATCCAGCTTGTACTTACCGGTACAAAGAATGACACTCATATTGAAGGTGCAGGAACCTATGAGGAACTGAAGAGTATTAAATATCAGGAGACCCTGAGCGTTTCCCCATCAGCGGAAAGAAAGTTGATTTGATTCCTGCCGGCCTTATGCTGCGGCGGCATTCGCTGCCCGCAATCCCTGGCCGTTCTGGGAAAGGCACACGTGAGCGGTCTTTAAGGCGGTGGGCGAGGCGGAAAGTGATCAAGGAGATTAAAAGTCGACTTAAAAAAAGAACCATTGAAATCATGTTCTCAACTTAGTCGCAGATAAGATACAAAGTTTCGCCTTGCGCTTTGTTTTCTTCGTCAGCGAGGATTATTCCGTGGTTGTCAAAGAGGGGTCTGACAAGGCGAACCATCCCCGTATTTCTCTCCTTCATTTGAGCGGCAGCAAGGTCGTGTCCTTGTTCAGTTCAAAATTCTCGAGGCGTCGTACTTGGCAACTCGTCCTCCAATCAAGTAACCATTCTTGGTTACCGACCGTTTATTCGTCTGGAGATTATTCGTGCCGTTCCAAACCCTGTGACTCCCGGCGAGAGCCGCCTGCAAAACTCCTGCACCGACTCGGTATTCGACGGAAGAAGACTGAAATTTCCGATTAGAGGTGCTGTGGTGTCTCAACAGGTACGTACTGCAGCGCAACAAAAGGCTATCAGAGGAAAACACCAAGAACTTATTCTTACTTATTTTGCACAGCCTTTGTACATCATCCATGGCGTATTTTCTCGTGTCGCTGCGTTGATATCTCGACGCCACATACCTTGCGCTCATCGACGTGTCTACAATATCCATCGCACTTGCCTCATTTGAGACCTCCGCTTTATTGAAGGACGTAAAACCATAGTGGTGGACACTCTGTCTTTCTGATCTACATCATATTGGGTTATCTCTGTCAAGATGGATGGAAGCGTGGTTGAAGGTATTTCTACCTCTCTCCAGACCTGCCCTCCTGATCTTCAAGGGCTTTACGCTCTCGAGGATCTTCCATCTCCCCCTTACATATCTCATCTGCATGTGAATGATCTGGGGCTTACACCACCCCCTGGGTCGCAGCCACAGCAACCTGTCGATGCTCAGGTGCCCTCCCAGGAAGAGGACCATAGTTTGCCGGACGGCGGTGATCAAGCAGACACTAGCAACCAGTTTCCTGGGGACCAAAAGGCTAAATATTCGGCGGCGGGTATTGGCTCGTCCAAGTTATCGGTCCAGGATGTTGACCCTGTAGGTTTCACTGGTTCGACTGACCCAGTACAAGCACTGTTTGACGACCCGCTCTTCGATTCCGAGGCTGTGCTTCGCGAGCTTGATGCGGCCTTTGCGTCTCGAAAACGAGCTGGCGATGAGGCTTTTTCAGGGCTCGATTTATGGGGTCAACCAGAAAAGAGACGACTAGTCGAATTACAACAAGATCATTGTGTTCCTTCTCCTGGTGAAACGCCTTCATTGTCTTCTCCCAACTCTTCCCACCAGCCCGAACAAGGTGGAACCGCTCCTCATACACCAGGAATAGAGAGACTGCCGTCACCCAATCCGCTGTTTGACTCTTTGGATGCCCTGTTTGAGGACCCAGATTTCAAAATTCCTTTGATACCCGATGACGAGTTCCCGCCCGATTTCGAACTTGAGCTACCCCTTGCACAAGGCGACCGAATCAGCCATGAACCTTCGAATCAGGACCTGGCAGACAGCACTAGAAACGACCAACATCCCCTTGAGCTCCCTGAAGGCTCGATATCAAAGGAGCCTTCTGTCAGCGAACTTACTAAAGACCGATTTTCTCTTGACTCCTCGCATTTGGCGTCTAATACTAGCCGAGAGATTTTACAACGAATTCATAAAGAGCCGGAGTACACGTCTCCTTATCCACAATATGGGGGACCATTGGGTTACCTTCCGTCCGCACCAAATATCCACGTCAAATACGTCGAAGTTGCAGAGGATCGAATGAACTATCGCCTCGCCTGCCTGAAGGATAGGGTGTATCATCTCACCTGCGAGCGTAACAAGTACAAAAACGCTTTGCTTCAGTGGACGACTATAGACCCTGTGACGGGCAAGACCAGAGAACAACAGCTGCGCGAGGAGAATGCCATGCTTCGACGTGTTTCCAGTCAACACCAGAACCGCGTTGAGCAGTATAAGAGAGAGGCGACAGAGTGGAAAAACAAGCTACATGAGGTTGGTACTATCTATAACAACCTTCTCTACGAGATCCACGTCCAGAAACAAGTGCCTGCAGTTGCTCCAATCCCGGATTCATACAAGCCTCCACGCACATCGCAAGCCCGGGGACAACCTCCCACACCGAATTCGCACCCCGTTACTCCGGCGCCCTCAGGAGACATGCAGCATGTTAGGCAAGGGTCTCAACCCCTTCCTCCCCAGGGCGTGCCACCCAGTGTTAATGGGAGTCAGCAGCCTGCTAGTTCAGCAACAGACCGCGGGTCGACTCCAGTCACGATCGATTTGACGGACGAGACGGAGAACAAATCTGCGCCCTCGGAACCTCCTACGGAAGGAGAACAACGCCGCATGGAGATGCTCCAGTCCCTACGAAACAAAAGATACGGCTGGCTCGAGGCCGGACAGACCGGGCATGATTTCCGTACTTCGACTTCGCAATCTCCACGACCTCAGCAAGACACTAGTATCCTAGTTGAGCCGAGTCACAATGATCCTCCGGATCATCCAGCTGCCCAGAACAGCCCCATCGATGATGACGACGAGTTAGCTCGTGCGATGGAGGCGGAACTGGCCGAAGCTTAAAAGATCATGATACCCCTTATTATTACTTTAACTTTCACCGTTGTCATCGAAGCTTGCATAGCGATTAGGGAAATTACATACTTAGTTAATCCACGTGAAATCCGACTTTGTTTCACTATTGTCACTTAACAAACTCTTGTAATTGTAGCCGAGAGGTTGGCGATGAACCTCTCAACCATTATTACTGTATGTCAGAACAGGCCGAGTAGATCTATCCTTTGAGATGTAGTGTCAATCAAGACACGATACTTGCTAACGGATAAAGAACAATTTAGTAAAGAATGCCTCTATGAAACAAGTCAGATGAAAGCCAATGTATCGAACGAGCGCTTAGCTAGAGCCACCCCTATTATTACCACCAACGGATCTGACTTCTTTCTTAAAGGCTCTTTCTAAAGCCCAATGACGCGATCTCAGTTTTATGAGTAGAGGGTGCTCATCTCCAACGTCGCCATTATATTTCCGCCGAAAGTAATCGTAGGGCGGAAATTTCGCAACTTTCAGAGCATATACAAACTCCTCAAAAGCCCGTTGAAATATAGGCGTAAACCTATGGTTGCCTGAGGCCAACACCGTAGCATGGTCATTAAGCAAGGCACGCGTTTCCGAATGCACTACATATCATCCAATTAGCTATATCTACAATGAGGGCTACATACACCTACTCTTCGGAACCTGGAAAGGAGATATCCCATATAACTCCTCATAGAACTCAGTATCTTGCCTCAGACTCATTTTGTATAGCTTAGCATCTTCGTACAGAGATCCTCCAAGGACTGTCGAATTATGTCCACGGGAACGCTCTCTGTTTCTTCCGTAACGCATACCGCTTTTCTCTCTTAGTTTCCTGAGCTTGTAGGCCGTGAGAAAACGGTGTCTGGTTTCTAAGCTGGTTTTGTCACCTTCGCTCGGTTTTGTTCTCTTGTTGGGACGTAGAGGAGTGTTGGCAGAGAGACTTTTGCCGATTTGTTTCATCCATAGGTATTCCCGCATGGCTGGGGTGGGGATTCCTGGTTTCTTGTGTCTGGTTGCTGTGTTGTTCATGGTGGAAGACGTCATGTGGGATATTTCTCTAGGCTGAAAAGCAAGAGGTACAGAAGAATAAGAGTGATGTCAAGTAGGATGATGAATATGCAAAGTATGCTGCTGTTGCAGAGATACCCTCCTTTTTCTTTCTCTGGTCTGTTTCTTATATACAAACTGTTGATAGAAGATGGGCTAGAGGGATTCCACGGATAATGAGCCACAGGGCTTTATTTCCATTGATTAAGAACCAAGGGAGTTCATTGGTCATGCTGTACATACAGCGGTAAGACGACAATGTAAGCCCTGAGGAAATGATAAGACATTCCATACATGTGTCATAGCTCCACAGGTAATCCGCGGTAGAACAACTGTTAGGGCTCGCTATTGAATGGCAATCTCCGATCTTGTTGTTTGCCGTCCCAACCAAAGCCATGGCCATGGTCCTTTTCTAGTTCCCCACTGGATTTCTCAGCAAGCTGAACAGGTTAATCTAAGGGTTGCTCCCGATACAGGTGAACTACAACATTGTCTTGTTTTCTCTACGATCCGTGTACTAGACAATGACGTGTCGGTGCGCTGGCCATGTACTCATGATATCTATAAGAATATGATAAGAGTCAGCTGGAGCGTTATGAATCTTGAGGGAGTATAATCATCATTAAACAATCATAACTCCAGTATTCTACCAAATATCTCCAACTAGACCTAGGAACCACGTAGTTGTATATACTTTTAGCTTCTCTATACTTATACAATCTCTTTAGACAAACACTTCTATTAAAAGTGCCCTAAGTTGAACCGCAAGGAACCTATACATCTTCAACAACCCCACTTAGACCAGAATAACCAATAGTTTGTGCTGGAACCTACTCAGAACACCTGTATACGAGAAAGATTTCGATCCGCTCTAAGTATAGTATATGATCTAAAGTTATTACTTAGCTTGTAGTTCTAGTTTGCTGTTTTCTCTTACGCAAGCGTACCAGTGGAGGTATTCCCATCTGCACCTTACTAGGTAACCCTGGTACGCTATGGACAGAGACTGATGAAACTGGACTATACGTTCATAAGGTATGCGTCCTGTATCAAGACTGAGCTCAGGTACCTAGGACCACACGACTCTGAGACGGAGACGATACCAGTTTGAATCTTTGGAACGGGAATACAGTCCAATACCCGTAGATTATATCATGACAAGTCGTAACGATCGTAACTAACTAAATCAAATGCACCTCCGATGCTGAGCCAAGCTGTGGTAAAGTAATATCCGTATAGAAACCCCTGTCTATGTAACAGTTCTAAAACAAAAGTTGAGAGATATATGCCCCGCTTATATATGGCTCTTACTGTATATGTATGTTCTTGATGACCAATAATATCCAATTCAAAACCAATCATCGCTTCCAACGGGCTCTTATTTGAACGGGGCATGTTGGAAGAGACGGAAATCAAGCTCACTCTGTAGCTGTCGTCGTCGCAGGACTATGAGGACCCTCCTTCTCGCGCACCGGCAATCCATTCGCACCGCCGTTCTTCAGCGCCTTCCGGGCCTTCCGGCCACCGCAACAAGCTGCACAGCAGGAGCCCAACTGCAGGATGAACGACAGCAGGTTGCAGCCGCTCGCAATCCACATGAAGGCCATCATGCGGGTGCCCAGTTCCGCCTCAATGTTCAGGTTATAGTCCGCCGAGGTGAACACGTTCTTGAAGATGATGAACATGACGGTTGCGACGACGGAGGCGACAATGGTGAAGAGGGCCGTAAGGAAGGTCAGAATGAAGAACGGAAAGGCGCGGAGGAAGATAAAGGTGCGGCGACGGTGGGCCGGGTGAGCAGCGTTGACGTTGGGGTCCGGTGCGATGGACTGCGGGGGTCGCGAGGACGTAGCTAGCGGAGAGAGGAAGATCATGACGAAGGTCAGAATGGTGGACAGGATGAAGAGAGCGAACATCCAATGAGAGGCGATCCGGGCGATCTTGAGAGCGTCGGTGATATCTCCGGGGAGGGCAACTGGATTTTGTTAGTTTTGGTCTCTCGTGTCTGTATTGAGGGTCGAAAACATACTGGTAGCTCCGGAGAGCAGTTCGGACATGATGATCTCGACCGGGTTGAACCAGTAGAGAGTCTCCGGTTTGGAGCATTTGGTGATGCCACTATCATTGTATCCCTCACAGAAATTCCACAGACCGACGGTGTAGAAATCATGGAGACCGATGGATCGCGCAATACTGTTAATCAGGACGGCATTGGGGACGGAGAGCGGGATGATGTTGGAGAGGTCGATCTTGAGGAACCACGTTTGGCGGAGGACGGGTTTGTTGGATACATCGCCAATGACGACCAGAACCAGGAAGATCCATGCGATGAGATAAAGAAAGGAGCGCAGTAGACGGTGCCAGAGAACTTTCGAACGACTCCGGCCGTACTCTGGCCGTTGAGGAGCTTTGCGGAAGAATGGGAGGTTCGCCATGGGCGAGGCACGTGGTAGAAGAAGAGTGACCGATTGATGGATTTGATTTCAATGGTTTAAGAAGAAAAAGAAGGTCAGTGACTGCGACTGCATCGACGATGACGTAGACTGTGAGGGATATCAGTATCAAGAGACCATCCACAACGAGAAGAAATCACCTCGGACGGTATATCCAGAGAGTACGATATCGAAAAGGTGTGTTATACAAGGAAAAGGTAGGGCTGGAAGGAAAACAGGAAGGCAGGAGGAGAAGAATAAGCGAAATACGAGAAAAGGCGACGATCGAACGGGAATTACTTCAATTGAACCTTAAGGTCCAGGAAAATCTTCGCAAGATCGGCGGCGGCGTAATGCGGTCGTAAGTGCTTTTCACCTGTACTGGAGTCGGTAGGGTCCAGATTCCCCGATCCGCTGGCTTCAGGGGGACCGATCGTCCTCTCGGCGGTAGTCAATCCTGTCATTCCTTTCCCTGATAAGCGGTTGATCCTTTAATAGTGCCGTTGATCGAAACATGTTTCAATCCGTTACGATTCATGACCGAGATTACCTGCAGGATTTCATTACGGAGAATTGACTTTGAGCTAACGGAAATACCGAAGAAATAACATCCCATATAAGAAAGTAAAATAGAAGCAATTAAGAAAAAAAGAAAGACAATAACATAGGATTCAATACTAACCCGGATAAAACAGAAAAAAAGAGGCGCAGTGGATATTACGTGTTTCAGCTGAACCAGAATAACCTCACCCATATTTAGAGAATGAGTTGTCTGGACTCTCTGTGTTTATTCTGCCAACCCCTGGGTTTAATTGGGCCACCTGCACCGCCGCAACGTCATCGCAGCGTGCTGCTCCACAGTGGAGTCGTTACCATTAAATGCTGCCTGGAAGTTGGAACATGCTCCATTCCTATTAGTCGAGCCTCTTTTCTCCTGCAGCCACTGATCCGCTGCGATCGCCCTACCGGTACTCAGTTCTTTTTTATTGTTGCGGGTGGCTTGCAGTCCCTGTTACCAAAACATACCCATACTACATAGTGATACCAGAACAATACAGGATACGGTTTTAAGGGACTTGCCTCAGGTGCTAAACTCCGCATCGACCTTCTTTTTTCTCCATCCATTCCACCCTTTTGACTTTACACTCTCCTTTTCCTTATACCCATACCTTCTGTACTGTATTGATTCTTTTGGTTCCTTTCCTACATACATATCGACATACATAATTCTTATCTTCCCGATCAGAGAATCAACCGGCATCATGCGGGTGATGATCCGGTTACTACCGTTGTTGGCGGCAGGCGGCATTCTACCCACCTGGGCTGCAGATGACTCCTCGAGTTCGACCGACACGTCCACTGGCACGGGGAAGGGCATGTTCACTCTGGAAGGAACCATCACCGGTAAAGTCAGTGATGCCGCAACTCCGACCGGCACCTATCAGTCGATCACCTCCACCGTCACCCTAGGCAGCGGCCATGGCACTGTCGTCGGCTCTCACACCCTCACAGGCTCCGACGCCACGGCGACGACCGCATCAAATACCACCACCTCCAATTCTGTGACGGTACTGGGCGGCACCCAGACCCTCAACGGCACCGCCAATGCCACCATGACGGCCTCGGCATCCGCCTCGTCATCCCCGGTCGTCAACACCCAGCCTTGCAATGGATACCCCGAATTCTGTGCACGGAACTATTCCAACATCACCGTGGTGGCTGCCCACAACAGTCCCTTTGTACAATCGGGCAGTGTCGCCGCCAATCAGGCTTTGGAAGTCGAGGACCAGTTGAACGATGGGATTCGGATGTGTAAGTGGATCGATAGAGAGAGACGCCGTGAAACAAGCAACTGAGACTTGAATAGTACAATTCCAGACTCATCTGGTCAATAACACCATGTACCTGTGCCACAGCAGCTGCGAGCTGCTCAACGTGGGGACCCTCGAGGCATATCTGACCAGAGTGACCAAGTGGATGAAAGCCCATCCGTACGATGTGGTCACCATTTTGATGGGCAACTCGGACTACGTCGATCCGGGCAATTTCACCGCGCCCGTCCAGAACTCCGGTCTGATGGACTTGGTGTATACCCCCGCCAAGATTCCCATGGCCTTGGACGACTGGCCGACGCTGTCTAACATGATCTTCTCCGGCAAGCGTGCGGTCATGTTCCTAGACTACCAGGCCAATCAGACGGCGTACCCATGGCTCATGGATGAATTTTCCCAGCTGTGGGAGACGCCGTTCTCGCCCACGGACCGAGACTTTCCCTGCGACGTCCAGCGTCCCCCGGATCTGGCGGCGAATGACGCCAAGAACCGGCTGTATATGGCGAACCACAACCTCAACATCCAGATGGACGTGCTGAATCTCGACCTGCTCATCCCGAACACGGCTCTCTTGAATGAGACGAACAACGTGACCGGATACGGCAGTCTCGGCCTGATGGCGAGCAATTGTACCAGTAAGTTTTCTCTTCCCTCGTGTCGATCGGCAAAGGTCTCATAGCTCCTAGAAATCTGGAATCGCCCCCCGAACTTCCTTCTGGTCGACTACTACAACTACGGCCCTGTCAACGGCACGGTCTTTGAGGTTGCGGCGCAGATGAACAATGTGACGTACAACGGAAAGTGCTGCGGCGTGGCCAGCGCCGGCATGAGCCTGACGCCGCAGAGCGTCATGGCCACCGCTCTCATGATCGGCGGTATCCAATTCCTCGTCTCTCTGTTTTGAATCGCTTGATATATATATTTAGTTGTATAGAAGATTTGACTGGGAGTTACGAGATACGACAGCCCTGTTTACTACATATTTAACGAGAAACGACCTGCAGTAGCGCATATAGGAAAGAAGAATATAAAAACTTTCAATCCAATACCTCTCTACTTTGACAATCAACACCACCTAGTATTTCACTTTACCACAAGAACCAGAGGACAACCTCATATACTCGGTTGCCAAAGGAATGATACCGAAGATAGGGCACACCCCAACCGGGTTAGCGCAGCACCTGATCCGCATCACCTCCACCGCCCGCGGAGACAAATTAATCATACCAACATCAAAAACATATACTCAATCCCCTCTCAAACCGACGAACTCCCCTCAACCCCACCACCTCAATTAACCTCCTCTACCTCAACGGGCTCCCCAAAAAGCCAAAAACACAGAAAAAATGGTCGACATAGTCCCCCTCTCCAGCTACCCAAGCTACATCGACCTCCTCCCCTCAATCCAAACCTGCAACATCACCAACCTCCCCGAAAACTACTTCCTAAAATACTACCTCTACCATGCGCTCACCTGGCCGCAACTGAGCTTCGTCGCCGTCGTCCGCCCCAAGAATGGATACTCCAAACACACAGCTCCCGGCGGGGCCGCAACCGCCAGCGAGCAGTATCCGAAGGTGGTGGGGTACGTGTTGGCCAAGATGGAAGAGGAGCCGACGGACGGGGTCGCACATGGACATATTACTTCGTTGAGTGTGATGAGGACGCATAGACGGTTGGGTATTGCCGAGAGGTTGATGAGGATGTCTCGTATGTTTTCCCTTTCCCTTTCCCTTGCATTCTTTTCTTTCCTTTTCTTTGGGTTCTCGGGGTTTGTGGTATGGGGGGTGGTTTTAGTGGGGTAGTTTGATTGGGATGCTGGAATATGGACTAACCTTTTTTGTTTCTGGTAGAACGTGCTATGGCCGAATCACACCGCGCCCAGTACGTCTCGCTTCATGTGCGTATGAGCAACACCGCTGCACTGCGGTTATACCGCGATACCCTCGGATTCAAGGTCGAGACTGTCGAGAGCAAGTACTATGCCGACGGGGAGGATGCGTATGCGATGCGCATGGATCTGACGGATATGTGGATGGATTGGGCGGAGATCGAGCGGAAGGATCGTCTACGGGCGGAGAAAGAAGGCAAAGATGCCGATGAGGGCGAGGAGGTGGGTGAATTGGGGACGGAGAAGGAGAAGGAGAAGATGGTGAAGGTGCGGGTTGGACGTGGATTGGGTGTGGGCGATTTGGTGGAGAAGAATGAGTCGCAGACTCAGGCTTAGAGGGGATCTTTCTTCTCTTTCTCTTCTTTCTTTCTCCTTCCTTCTCCCGTGCTATTATTATTCATGCTAGGGTGGTATAGACCGGGTTTTTCTGCTGGATGTTGATTGTCTGGTAGTTCTTCTACTTGCATGCGTGGAAATGAAAGATGTATATGTACACTGCTTGCAGTGGCAGAGTGGTGTGATGCAGTTCCATGTCTCATTCAGCGCCAGTATCATGCTAACTACAGCTAAACAAAAACCTCAAAAACACGTAGACCACAAAGATGAAAGACTCGACATGCAATTGGCACTTATTACCCATAAACACATACAAGAAATGCAGTTGCTCCACCTGAACACCGGTTCTCATGTACCATATCCCCCAAAATAACCAATCACGGATTCCATGCAATTGCTCAATAACTCAAATGTTCAAAGCTCGCTGTTCAACCAGACTTTTTGCCTTTCTCTTCTAGTCTTGGGACTTCCTTGCGCTTGATCTTTTCTATCTCCTTTGGGCTTTGCTTGGCTTTCTCAGCCTCCTTTTGGTTTTCTTTACCTCCATTTTGAGGCTCATCTTCCAGAAGGTGATGTGAAGATACAGTGCTAGGGGTACTGATCGAGCTGATCACGCTAATCTCGGCAACGGACCGTGCCGGGGATGGGATGGATGTGAAAGATTGGACGGTCGACTGACTCTCCCGGTTATGGTCGAGGTCCAAATTCTGCACCTGTTGCTCGAGACTTGGCTCTGACGGAGTGGCTTCTATCTGGCGAGACCGTTCCAGACGGCGTCGGTTGCGCTTGAGCCGTCGCTGCTCCTTGTGCTCCTCCCTCGCTCGCCGCAGGACGTCCCGGAAGGCCTTCCGCGTGGCCCGTGTCTCCTCTTTCAGGGCTCGTTTCTCAGCCGCACTCCGTTCATGTTGCTGTGGCGATTCCCATCGTCCTCCCCAGCCGCGTCCGTAGCCATGCTGCTGTGGGTACTGGCCCCACCCCTGCCGCCAATTGCGTCCGGCAAGCCGGTCCCGACGGCGAGACTCCTGCAAAACGGTGAGCTGCCGTCGCAGCCCTACCGCTGCTTCGTGTAAATCACGGTCATGGTGGTCTTCGAGCGACAAGAGCTGCGCCCGAACCGTAGCCAGATCGGAGGTGCTCAGCTCCGACGTTGTGGATAACGAGTCAATCGATTCCAACGACGAGTCGGAGGATGCCGAACCAGTGGATAATCTACGGATACGTTGGACGGGTAGTGTGGTAGCGGGCTCAACAGGTTTAGTAGGCTCGACGGCGTGGGTGGCCGGAGTATAAGGATAGTTATACGCGTTCGGATAGTAGACTTGGCCGCGAGCATCAGTCGCAGGCCATTCGTTGCGAGGTCGGCTGACAAGACCAGTGAAGACATCTTCCACCTTTCGTCCTTGGAGACTGGCCTGTTCCTCTATCCATCGGCCATGCGCCATCGCGTGCTCTTCTACCTGTCGGCCATAATGGGAGGCTTGTGCACTGATCTGATCCCCATACTGCGCAGCGTGCTCCGAGATGCGCTCGCCGTACTTCTGGGCCTGGGAAGCTAGCGAGGATATCCAACCCAGAGGTCCACTCTTAGAACTCGAGTTTTGCTGTGGAGGGGGCCAAGCTCCAGCATTCCAGTTCCACGAGGCGTTGTGCTGATAGGGTATATGTGGCTGGGGGGAGTAAGGATATGTAGGATGGTGAGGAGGTGGAGGATGGTAGTACTGAGGAGCACCGTAGGGTGTATGTGGAGTAGGAGGCAGTTGTGGATGTTGTGGACTCGGGTATGCATAAGGTGCAGGAGAGTGGCGATTACTTGGTGGAGGGGACAGAGGCGACATTGGTTGTCTCGGAGTTAGGGATGGAGTAGGCCGCACCGTCACCGCTGTCCGGTTCTCCTGTGAGACCCGGGTGGCAGCAGGATAGCATCTAGGACAAAGAGGAGACGCCGGTGCATTTTGTGGGTCGGTGACGTAGGAAAATGTGATGCAAGTTGCGCGGGGTTCGAAGAAGTATTGGTTCCATTCTGTGATAACGGCCGATATTCGCTTCCGGCGCTGCTCGTCTGTCTCTTGTGGGCGATCTTTGCGATCTCGTTGGATCTGTGCCCTAACCTGACGAGGTAACTGATCGGAAGAGGAGGCGAGGCCGAGATGTGGAGGAAACAGATATCGCAAGAACATGTCCCAGTCCTGCTGGATGATGTGCTCAGTGCGTGAACCCCAGCAACGAGGGCGACGAGGGAAATCCTTGGACTGACTCCGCGGATAGATGGTTAGGTGGTGCTCGAGGATCGGCCTTTCATTGTCAACGGTAGGGACCGGGCGTTCAACGAAGTAAGCGGCGGCGGAGGTGAAGTTGGCGGGCGTAAGCGGAGAGGAGGCGAGCACAACGGAGCTGGAGCTATCGCTTGATGCAGTATCACCAAATGAGACATCCCCCCCTCGGAGACGGAGTATGACCCGATTTACTTCGGCCGATGCAATGGCATTTCGAGTGAGCGGATCGACGGCGGAATACGGCGGAGGTGCCTCCTCTTCATGGTCCATCACGGATATCTGAACAAAATGGCAGGGGATCGGGGTTGATTTCAATGAACTCAAGTGACCTTTAGGCTCGTCAACGGTGATCCATCGCGCAAACGATTAGATAACCTGCAGCCTTCTAGAAACCGGACACAGCCGCTGACGCTGGGAAGGCAGGCAGCAAGATTATCTAGCGCTTCAAGTGGGACAATCGGTATTTCAAATACGAGTCTATCCGAAAGGAATGGCGGGGAGGGGTTTCAGCAGAATAGCCAAGGTCAATAAACACTCCACAAGAATGAATCAGCGCTGGGAAGATGAACAGTCAGACAAGACAACAATAAGATAAAGTGAAGCTTCTCGTAAGGCGGCGGATGGTCACCTGCGATCACGGGGCCGGCGGGCCGGCATGCGATTGGCCTGACCGCATCGATAAGGCTGACTTATCGAACATTCCATGGATTCGATGCAAATATTAATCTTAATTCATCAGTCAATTATATGTGCATGGTATCTAAATTCTAACGCTCGTTGCGGTTTTACCAAACCCCCATAACTTGAGTTCTAGAAAGGAAAAAACAAAATAAAAACAAAAAATGAACTCAATCCCAAGCATCTCCCCAATCGTCCAGGTCCTCCTCCTTGGGTTTGGTTTCGATCTTTTTGACTGGAGCTAACGTCTTAGGCTTAGTCGTACTATTGCGACTGGCACTCCGAGCCGAGGACGCCGCGGAAGTAGTCTTGCTCAAGCCCTTGGGTAGAGTTTTCTTTGCCTTGGACTGTGCCGCTAGCCAACCGGCGAAGTCCGGTTCGCCTCCATCATCGTAGGGCACAGGGGCAGGCTTTGACGCCGGTGCAGATACGGTGGAGGAAACAGTGGTTGCGGCAGGGCTGAATGGATCATCTGCCCTTTCCCCGTCTTCATCGTCCATGGCACCCCACGCTTCGTACACGTCATCCGGTTCGTCGATATCATTGGTGACTGGAACGACCTGCTCTGACATTGACCGGTGGACTAGGGGCTGTGCTGCAGGACGTGGAGTCACTTTTGGCAAATCAAGCTGCGCCGAGGTTGACGGTTTCGACGGACGTGGCACGGATGCCGAGCGGGCTGGCTCGGCTTCGACGGGCTTAGCGCTATTCGCAGATGGCTCAATCACACCATTCGCCGCGGTAAGCTTGTTTGTAAATGAGGAGATCGCCCAGCCTGCCCAGGACTTATCATTGGACGTTCCAATACGAGCATCGTCCTTGGAAGCGTCTGAGCTGGTTGAAGGAGGCAACACGGTTTCCGGCATGGTGTTGCCGAATTTACGTATCCGTTGGAGATAAACATCGAGCGTCTTGTTCGCCTGATCTCGGATCATCCTATTTGCATGTTAGACGCATAGAGCCAGCGGTGAGATAAGAAGCTCCTTACTTTTCCTTGTCAAGGAGAGAAGGGCATATGGCGGGGAGAACTTTGGTGGCGCAATCCTCCTCGGTAAAGAATTCCATCGTGGCAGCCAACGACAACAAGCCCGCATTCCGGGCATGTACAAACGGATCGCGTAGCGATCTTGTAAACGCAGCAACTAGAACTTTGGATCGGGACTATACTGGCGATTAGTATTGGTTTGTTTCGGTGGCGTGGTGCGACCTACGCTTTGTCCTAAATTTTTCGCGATCTTTCCTAAGCAAATAGTAGTATTTGTACGTATTCCTGGCTGCTCGTCATTTGCAGTCCGAGCCAGGAATTTCAATAGGTCTCCATTAATAGTCCGATCGCTCAATTTGTCAATGACCGCCAGTACGGCCTTGACGGTTTGTTCTCGAACAACGGGTGCAACGTCAGTGAACCCAGATGTCTGGATGAAAGCAATTGTTAGTAACGGGAGAAAACGAGGATTCAATAGCACAACGAACCATCTGCGGGAAGATCTTGTCGTTCACAATCTTTTGGGGAAGATTGTCGATCATTAATGGCAAATTGTCCAACAGACATACCCGTAGCGCTCGATCAGGATTGGCAAATAGGCGCACAATGACAGGCGTCAGTCTTGAATTGAATTCCTCTGAGGATAATTTGGACCCGATCTTGATAATAGCCCCTAGAACCTTGGGGCCGCCTCCGCCGAATTCAACAGATTTCAATAGCTCTGGAAGTACCTTCATTTTGAAAAATTCTTCGGGGAAGTCCTCGGTGAGTCCATCAAGCTCACTAAGACAATCAGTACTTGAGTATTTTACAATGCACTTGTCAGCACAAGGGACGTGAGGGGAAACCTACTTAATGAATTCTTCCCGCTCAGCATCATTCTTGAGGCCTAGACTCTCTATGTCGTCCGTCAATCTGATCAACGGTGTCTGAAAGAAGCCGCCATGCTTCTTTCCTTGCTCAACAAAGTGTCCCGGACTCAGTCGCAACTTAGGATTCGCCGTGCAGAGACGCTTGTAGCTTGCTTGCATGGTTGGTGGGATATTCGTTGTTTTGCCCACCTGATCTCCTCCCATGAAACCACCATTGAAGACCTCATAGATTAAAATTCCAAGCCCATAGGCATCGACGGCCGTTAAAGGGTGGCGCTTAATGGTATCCCAGCCGCCTTTGACAACCTCTGGCGGTGTATACCGAGCCGCGTCTGGTACAAGGCTGGCATATGTCTGTTGGTCGTTAGCCCACGTCTCCGTCTGATCGACTCTGTCAAGGGGAGACTAACGTATATAACTGCATGTTCATCATTCATGGAACTTAACACATCGAAACCTCCTAGCTTCCACTCGCCACTTTCGCTAGCGAATACCGACGAGGCCCTCACGACTCCGTGAACAGACGAAGCATCTTCATTTATAAACTTAAGTGTGGACTGTAAATAAGTCTAGTTAGCAAGGTCCAAGTCCGTTCACACATTCAGCCACATACCGCCACTGTATGCAGTCCCCATTTAGAGGTCTCCTCACTCAAACTCCTCCGCTTCACATGCCACGACAGGGGGACGACTCGCTCCGTGATAATATAAAGACTGGCTTCTGTCTATGCAGCGTAAGTAAGTTGCACATCCACGGCTGCGTGACCCAATACACCACGCAGCAACTCAAGCCACCAAATGATCAAGTACCTCGATAGTATCCAAAACTTTAATCACACCAGGATGTCGTAACGTTCGTGACTTGCGCACCGCGTTCTTCGCCAGGGGTAGACGAGACTTATTAGAAGCAATATCGAATGTGAAAACACTGCATGCCGAGCCGTCATCCTATGCATCCAACCGGGATAGCGCCTCATTAGCCCCGCGATCACATCCAGTGCACCGATAATAGTCTCCTAGCTTTCATACCCGTTTCGTAGCATTATGAAGCGTCCATATCGAATCAGAAATATCGACTCTGTCGCCGAGCGAATAGGGGAAGGAGCTTCCCTTCGCGATTGCAGATGCGACGGCGGATTTGAGGAAATCCATAGTTGTTCGTTTCTCGGCCGGAGATTACTCTTAACTTTTGACGACAATAACACGGCGGAAGTCGGGTTGTAGAAAAGGACGATTATGCCGGAAACTGTTCGATTGCTTCTGAATTGGCTGCACCGCTGACGAAGTCCTGGTAAAAGCCACTTGGCCCCGATTCAACAGCCTGCGCTGCTCACAAGGTGATTGTCAGTGGCATTGAATCACGGAAACTAATAATAACTAAATGACGGCCTTAGGCTTGGCGTCGGCCGACGGTACCCCACCCCAAATGCGGTTTAGCGCCATCTCCAACTCCAATGTCATTCATCACCTGAGCTGTAGCTCCATCTCCTTTTTCTCCGATTCTATTTTACTATACGCGTCAAGGTTACCACACGCCCAAAAACTGCAGGAATGACTTACAATAGCAGACTTACCATCTGAATACTGATTTCTGCACTGACTAACCTACAGTAATTCTGGAACAAGTATTCCCACCGCACTACAAAACAAGTGAGTGAGCTAGCTATCTACCTTCCCCCTCCACAGTCCACCAAATCTCGAGTGATGATCCACTGGTAAAAGGTCAGACCGCGAAACCAAAAGGCACGTCAATCACCAGCCGAAGGGACTCCTCATCCGCTGTCAAGGTGTACCATCAGACGAAAACAAAATCCCTCCCATATCGGCAGCCAGCCGTGCGTCATTCTCGAGAAGATCTTATCATTGCTCTCATCCTCTTTGCTATCCATCGATGATGCAGACACATGCTTCGGTAAAAGGCAAATGGTCATAGTCGCAAGACTCACGGCATTGCATACCCTGGAAAGACGTGTGTACAGCAAAGAGGATAATCCGCAAGCCGCAATTTGGGGTTTCTGGTCCGCTTTGTCTCTATGAGGAATTCAGAAACTAATGGCTGCGGCAAACAAGAGGGGGTGGGTGTTTGGGCTTGATTTTGTGGGAGTAACTGCTGATGGGAGTGGAGGAGAAGCGGTGGGGCATTGGATCGAGAATGAGGCATGGCTTTGGCTTCGATATGGCGGTGCGGAATCTGTGATCGTGTGATGGGCTCCTTGTTTCTGAGCTGGGTGAGGCGAAAGTACCGCGGTTGCGACGCTGTCTTGGTTGGATGATGACCAAATATAAACTGAAAAGACCTGAAGAGATTTACCATCCGTGCCCGATTTCACTACACTTGTTTCTAAGGGTTCGTTGCTAACCTGATGCAACAGACTTCTATCATTTGTTATTCGTCGGCACCAACAGCTACACATACGGAAACACGCTTCTACATTGAGTAGTTCATCGTTTCGTGGAGTATCATTCCCAACTATTCTTTAGCATCACTGAGTATCATTCATCCATGCATAGCCTCTACCTCTCGTGCTATGTCAGCACTTTGCCTGCAACAAGTCAAACACAACAACAGAGCATGCAGAGTGCCATGTTGGCACCCGCTGGCGCTTAAGCTATGAGAAACAAACACAGTCATCGGCTGGCACATCTCCCTGTACATCTTGAGCCTCCTGCATAACCCCTCGCTACAAGTCATGTAAAATAAGAAGAACATGTAGGAAATTGAAACAAAAAACAAAGCAAAACAAGATAACTAAGACAAGTAAAAAATTTTCCAAACATGGTTGGCATATATCGATTCCAGCGGTGTGTTTCGCACGAGCATGGGATGTAATATTGGCCGAGGTCACCCCGTGGATGTTCCGGGGATTATCCCTAGATGCGTATAGTATAGGTGGTGGCGAGGTAGACACTGTCGCAAGTCCATGAAGACCTGCAAACGTCGACAGGTGGATCGTCTCATATTTCAGCATATACATCCTCAGGCCTATCATATACCTTGCCCGCTGAAAGTAGCTGATACACGACACGTAATCGCCTTGACCCATCAGCATAAGATCTACACAATGGGACGTATACCCAAAGGATACCGAGAATACTTACCAGTACAAATGACAGTACCTGCTCACCAGAAGTATTGCACGCTCTGGGTGCAAAAAGGGTAGCGTGAGAGCAGAAATCCAAGGTAGAGGTCTTTCAGAAACAAATTGAGGGCACGGGTATTGCGAGATAGTGTAGTTGTCAACGCTGGACGAATGCTAGGTGCACACTCGAGCGTAGCGGGTACGCCTATTCACAAGATGCAATGGGTATATCCTTAGATTGCTCAACTAAAGAGGCAATGGCGTCTCGCCCACTATTCATGGTGTAGATTCATTTCACCTCATCTGCGGCGTCTACTGGCTGAGGACCCGACGCTGCGGCCGGCGGCGCTTGAGCAGGTACCTGGGGTGGCATCTGAGGTATCTGGTTATAGCCGCTGCTTGGGGTACGATGCTGGTGAGGCGGATAGTGATGCACCTGATGCGGGCTAGATTGGAAGGGTGGCTGCTGTTGTGGATAGTTACCCCGAACGGGAGGCACTAAGAACGGTCAGCAATCAGCAGTGGGTCGCTTCATTGGTTGCAACATACTGTGGCCTGGCTGCTGAGCTGCATAGACGGGCTGTCCATGCTGCCCCGGTGACATGAACATTACTGGCTGTGGGGGCTGGCCCTGTTGAGAGTTTTGATGCATCATCATCGGCGCACCGCGGCTGGGGCTCGGAAAGCCGCTGTGCGGCTGAGGCGGCGCATGCTGCGGGTAGGCGTGGCCCGGATTCGGGGAATACATCTGCATCTGAGGCGTGTAAGGGGCCATACCCTGAGGGACCCCCATGTAAGGACCGCTGGAAGGTTGCTGTACCATCATGGGAGCACCCATGTTGGCCTGCGGGTTCATAAACTGAGGAGCACCTGGGTAGGGCCTCATATGACCAGGTTGGGGGCCACCTTGGTTGACGTAGAATTGTGGCATGGGTTGCCCGAATGCTAGCTGGGCATGAGGGGCCATGGGAGAAGGATACCCATGCTGAAGTCTCGGGGACGGGAAGACCTGAGAAGTTGAGGCTGACATTTGCATCCGATGAGGGTCGTCAAAGTGAGGTGGACCAGATGCATGGTGCTGGGGATGCAGATGAGGCCCATGTGGGGGACCAGATACAGGAGGTATGCCTGGTGTTGTCTGGGGGAATTGGAAAGGCATGTGGGGTTGATGAGGAGCCTGTGGGTTAGATGCTGAGCGGTTCTGGGGAGAGATGGCTGGAACAGTAACAGGAGGCTTGAACATGTGCTGGTAAGTCTTCTCTTCATTGCCAGTAGGCACGTCCCAGGTGGGGAGAGTTTTATATGCTGGCGGAATTCCTCCATTGAAAGTATAATCCTTCTCAGTGTTTTCCGCGCTCTCCTTCTTCATTCTCTTAATAGCGTTGAATTGGTTCTTGAGAGACGGGCGCTCGGTGACGGGCCGTGGCTTCTTAGCACCGAAGAATGCAGAGGGGCTAGTGGCACGAGAAACAGAACGACCTCCAACAAAGGGTGACGAGCTGGACGAAGCACCTGGGGTGAATGTGCTTGCGGCTGGGTTGGGCTTGAACTCTAGGGCTCTCACATTGAACTTTGTGGATGCCGAAGATGTTGGTGTTTGCGCCTTGCTTGGGCTGGTTACGCCGGACTGGTCACCAGCGGGGCCCGTTGGGGGTAAGCGAACGTCTTGAATGGGCAAAGGCGTCGGAACAGCGCCCATCGCTACACCTTTCCGCTGCTGAAGGTTGTCGGCCAGGCGATGCCCGAGCATCCCCGTGGTTTGACGAGCCGGGTTCATTGTCTGGTGCTGGGGTCTCGCACCAGCACCTGCGTGCGGACCGGTAGGAGGATACACCTGGCGACCACGAGGATAGGCCGGGCGATCGGATGGTGTCGCCGATGGCGCTGTCCCGCTGTCATGGCGAGCCGAGACAGGGGCACGGGGCGTTTGTTTCTGCTCAGGCGTTGGAGAGGTCTTGGTTGATGTTTTCTCCTCAGCTTGCTGCTGAGCTCTCTGGATGATTTCTTCCTGCTTATGAGGGTCCTTGGCGAGGATAGGCACCAGATCCTTGGGGACTGGCGTAGCAAGCTTGAAGTTCTTCGAGAATTTCATCAGTTCATTGAGTTTGATCGTACGATCATAGGACGCCTGGTTACGGCGGCGTTCCTGCATTTTCTGTTTCTCGCTGTTGGCGAATTGACGGAAGTGATCTAGCACTTCCGCTTCCACGTTGGCGGTAGCATTCTCCGTGCCAGTCCGCTTCGGTACAGCGCTGGTAGCTGATGGAGGCTTCGCCGAGGCAGACTTGTCCGCGTCAGGAGCGGCGCTGGCAGCTGTAGCTGAAGGGGCAGGTTGTGATGCGGTACTATCTTTAGGTGGTGCCGCCGTAGAAGGCGTTGTATCCTTGGGCACCTGTTTCACAGCGCTAGCGGAGGAACTTGGGGCTGCAGCAGCTTGAGCGGCGGCCTGTCGACGAGCTGGCGGTGTGTACTTGTTTGGCTGCCCAGAGACAAGGGGTGGGAAGTTTCTCTCGTCACGTCGGACACCGCTGTATTTGTCTTCCTCGTCACCACCATCTCCTGGCACTGTTAATCCTCGTTCTTCCCTCATATGCGCATTGTCAACGTCGGTGGTCTCAATTTCACGTGCAATACGAGCGGCTTCCGCTTCCTTCTGCTTGTAAGTCGGGTCGGAACGGTCAATCCGGGTAGTGTAGAGATTCTCGTCATAACTACTAGTGGCTCCAAACAAACGTGCATTGGCCTCGAACTGATCCCAGCCGGCTGACGTGTTCGTAGCTTCCAGAGACAAATCCACCTCAGTCTCTGCCGATGGCTCCCAGCGCTTCAAGGTTCGCTCGCGCATCGCCAGGTTACCAGAAATATCGACATCAGTTCGGAAGCCAGTAGAGGCACCTAAAAAGCGTTAGCGACGAAAGATTATGTGGTGCAGAAACTAAATATGGACAAGCTTTACCATTAGCTCCTTTCGCTGTAACATCGGATGTGGAGACGTTGGGAACGGATATTTCCACCACATCCTTCACATCGAACGACATACTGTGATCCGGTGCGGATCCTAGAAACGGACTTGTAGCATCGCTTACGCCATTCGCCCGGTTTTGCTCTTGCTTTGTTGGGCGCTGCACCATCTTCAAGACAAAGGATGATTCGCTAGGTTCAAGGGAGGACGAAGAGAATATTCCAGTGTACTTCTCACCGTTCTTCGTGGTAATGGTAGCGGCCAAGCCCTAAGAAGTATAAGTGTACCGTCCCGTGTGGGGTCAAGGGTGGACAAGCTTACAATAAAGCTAGTAACCAAGAAAACAAGACGGTCATGGGCATGATTATCAGGTGTGTTCGACTCTTTTGATGTTGGCTTAGGGGCCGCATTCTGTTTCTGAGCCATATTTCCGTTCTGTTGCGAATATGAAGACCTCTGAGTGATCGGGTTCATGCCTTGGGTCCAAGCCTTCTGGGAATTGCTGCGCCTGTATAGGATGGAGAGGAATCGTTAGTCAATGCATTGCAAGGCGAAGCTGCAGAACCGGGCAACTAAATTCAAATGTTTTGGTCCCCGTGCAGTGACGGACAAGCATGGCCATCGACAACACAGATTTAAACAAACAAGACAAAAGAATGGAACACCGAAGCGAAACTCATTTGTTCAGTGGTAAGTGTGCGAGTTGGGAGAAAACAAGGTGGGTAATGAGACGCTCGACGGCGCTCTCGCAAGGTGATAAGCGGTGAAAAAAGAGCAACAGAAACCAAAAGACAGATGGGTCGGATTGGCCACGAAATAATCGAGCAATGCAAATAGACAGCACAACATACCTCTGACCTCCATCAAGCGGGCTGCCTGCCTGACGGCGACCTCCATCCGCCTTGGAGTTAGCGCTGGATCTTAATGAGGGCCTAGAACCCGAGTTCTGTGAAGACGCATTGACGGTATTGCCGGATGCATTATTGGCAGCCGGCAGGGAGTTGACAGAAGCCATTCGGTGTGGTGGTCAAAGTCGAATGAAGCTCACGCCGTGGAACTTCGCACGACGCAAAGCCGTAGAAAGATAGACGGAAAGTAGGCACGAAGCCACAGCACACACACACACACACACACACACACCGCCTGCGCGAACAGAGAACGACCTTGTCGGGGTGGAAGAGAAGAAGCGGGGGAAATGTCAGGAAACAAGAGTAAAAGATCGTAAGAAAAGAGATGGGGTCACGGGACCACAATAAGAAAGGGAGAAAATGAGGTAAATAAAGAAGCTTGGAAGAAAGTGGTCGAAATGAGGGGGAGAAGGAGAAAAGGAAGATGGGGTGGAATCCCGAACCACAAACTGGGGATTGAGAATAAGAATAATAAAAAAGAACAATAGAAACAAAGCACGTCGGCCAGGGTCGAAAAGGAAGAGAGGTGACGGCGGCGGAGGGGAGGGAGGAGGAGAAGTCGTCACGGTTTAGTGTCCGTGGAGGGTGTCCAGACAGTAGTAGGAACAGTAAAGTTGTTAAGGTAGGAGATGAGGTGAGGATTTGGCGGAGGGAAAAGAGTCCCTTCCCATGGTTCCATTGGGCGGTTTGGCAGCAAAAGTGGGGACCTCCTCGATTTGATGGGAATTGTTCAGGTAAGGTAGGTAATTAACGTTATTTGATCGATACACACCCTGTATGTCCAGGTATATTCCATTCCTCTTGGGGATCCATAAATACGATGAGAAGAACACCCAGAATACCGGTTTATTTCCTTTGATTGTGATGTTCTTGTTTTTGGAAATATATATTCATTCTCGTGTTCCTCTTCGGTATCGATTATCATTGTCTGAATTCTTTCCTCCCGGACTGCATCAAATCAGGAATGGGACTGACTGATTCAATGGATTTCTGGGACTACTACTGTGTACTGCAATGACTGTGTGGTGTCTGTTCCACTTTCGCCTACTCAAACGCACTTCAACAATGGTGTCTGCCCAATCTGAATGGAGTACTCCTGCCGGGCCTGTCAGAATCCACTTCTTCCGGCCCACTCTGATAGCACCATGAATTAATCCTCCATGGTACCAATGATGTCTACCGATAATGTCATGTTACTGTCTCGAATAAACCCTTGTACTTCACTGGGAGCTCTGTACATGATTTATTCTCCTTTATACCCTTCTTTTTCTTGTGCGATCCGCTTATTTAGCAAGGATTCACAAACTCAGCCCATCCGCTATGCTGAAGTAGGTTTGAATACATTGTTACCTGACACATACAGATCTGCAACAACCTTGCATTGCAGGATACTGTAGCCAGAGCTGTAACACACCTGGGTACAATGCTCTGATGGTCGATGGCCAAGAAACAAAGGCACCAATTCATTATCTGTTTAGTTTCCGGCAGCCAAGGCTGATTACATCGCACGATACTTTAAGGTGGAGTAACTACACCACTTGTAGCACTGTATACAAAAGGTTTGAAGAACTTGTATGATTAATGCATGACCTTGCGTATGCTTATGCTTTAGAATTCTGTTGGTACTACTACACAGTAGTTATATTCCGAGTCAGACTGCACATGACCTTTCCTTCTGCTGCATTGGTCAGTTGGCCATTGTTTTGCAATACGAGTAAAGACATGACCAACCTTACCTTACAAAATTCGGCAGCCTCATAACAATCTCATTAAGATCCATAAGGTTGACGCTGGCGATTGATGTGGGTTTATTATCTCCGCTTATCCGCGCTACGATAGGAACGATCCCAGTCTATTGACTAACCATGACAATACTTTGGATACAATGAAAAGTTTAATATTCGTTTCATAGGACCATGACTTGTTAAAATATAGATAGTTATCTCTTCCACCATGTATGTCTCCATAAAAACAAAACATTCCCAGTGCTTGACAGAGTAGTATACTCTACATTCCCTCCGGGATAGGTTGTCTCGGATCTTCACAAAAATAGCAATCGGCCAGAGTGGGCCCAATTCTTGGCACCAGTCCCCTCCAGAGTAGGACAACGATAGGGTCCATCAACCAGGAAGAACAGCAGGTATAGTAATACATAAAATAATTATGGGAAGACAGAGTGTTGTCTTTACATATTGACATCGAATTTTCAGTCAGAATGGTAATCCAGCCATTACTTGTTAATGAATGTCCTACCGAGGTACGTCTTTTTATACCTCGAGATCACTGGCTCAGCTGCGAGGGCGAAACTACCGAACAAGGGAAAGCGGGAGGCTGGTGGTGGTGGAACAGCTGACAAGGGGTGCCTTAGGCATGGGACCAACCAACTGACTTGGACCAACTGCAGCCCAAAGAGACTAAACCAGAAGACAGCCGATCAATCAATTCATTAAATCGTCGAATCCCCAATCAACACCAAAAAGAGGCTGGGATACGTGTGTGTGGGTGTGTTTCTCAGCGAGGGGCCTTTTCCTCCTCTTACATTCACTTTCGCCCAATTTTTGCCCTTCTTTTGTTGCTCCCCACTTGTCTTTTTGGTTCTGTTTCGTCTGTCTCCCTTACACCACACACTCACACTTTCCGAGACAGTCAGTCAGCTTGGCCCCTTCCCTACTACGACACCGGTTCCTTACTCCCTGCATCTGCTGTGTCCCTCTCCCGTTTACCCGCCATCCAATTTACCCTCAATAAAAAGGAAAACCTTCCGACTTGCCACATATACGCACGCGCGCATACACGTTCACATATGCAGTCTGCCTCTAGCGTTTCGTCTCGCACCCAGCGCAGTCCGTCAGCCCAGCATTTTTCTTCGGGCTCCGGAAGCAGTATTGAATCCGCCATGACTTCACAGTCCTCCGCGCCACGCAGTTCATCTAGCTCCGGGCGACCACAATCAAGAAGCTCGGTGGTAAGTTGTGCATTCAATAGTTCACACCGCAAACTCTCACCCTGGCTGTCACCCACGTTGTACCCACAATTATCCCGGCTAATACATGTCTATCTACTCGCCACAGCCCGATAAGCAGATCTCACAAATTGAAAAAAGCGTCACGCATCTCTTGGTAGCCACGAAGCAACTGCTAGAAACACTGACCCAGTGGTCCCGGAAACAAGCTTCAGAGAACGAGGTATCCGACGTCTACGTGCGGCTAGGTTATGAGTTCAATCTTGCCTGTCGCGCATTTAATGCGATCGGGGTCGACACCTCGGACTTGGGCCCAGTGCCAGACCTTCTCCGGACAATTCTTGAAGACACCCTTAGCCAGGATGCTTCTCCGCAGAGCCTCGACCGCTATCTCCCGCGCATTCGTGACATCATCATCAACCTTCTTCACGGGCTCAAGAAGAAGCAGGCCCGCTTACGTTCGCGGCAGCAGCGAGAGGAAGGTCGGTCATTACCCGGCCGGCAGGCAAGCGCTGGGAGTGTGGCGAGTGGGCAGGCAGCTATGAACCAGGCGTACGAAGAAACGGTTTCCACTGTGTCATCACCGAAACGATCAGGTCGTCGTTATGGAAGTAATGGCTCTCTGGAAGAACCCTCTGGTGCGTCTCGGACCTCACCAGCACCGGGTGACACGCGAGGGGGGAGCTTCTCAGAACGAGAGGCATCACGACGAGAGGCACAGAATATTCTGTCTCAGTCCTCCCAACCCGAAAGCGATTCTACTCCTAAGGCATCCGCACCATCGGTTAATCCGTCTGAATATCCCACCCCTCCTCCACCGCCTCCGAAGCAAGATGATGCCATTGGTGCGCTGCAGAGAAGTGGTGAGCTTGAGAGGCGCGCCTCACGAAGGTTCTCCGCGTATCAGATACAAAAACACCTGGGGACGTCTTCCAGCGGTGTCCCTGTTCTACCGACCCAGCATTCTCCTCTGCCAAATCGTGGTCGCGATGTTCGTGAATCGTTGAATGCTGTTCGTCTACGAGGATCTTATGCCCACGGCCGACAGCGATCGACGAACCGCTTGCAGGAGACCACTACTACCAAAACTGCACCGGCGCAGGCACCTCCGAATGTTCCAAGCATTGAAGAAGAACGTACTAAGTCCCGGGGTGAGGCTTCGGCGCATGTCTCTGCAAAAGACTACCCTATCCCTCAAGACAAAGTTCAGAAACCGCCCGACACAGAAACGATTGATCTACCTCGCCCTCAGGAGGAGCCCTCCCTTGCCGAGGCATTTCAGCCGGTCAAGGAGAGTACATCCGACGCTGTTGCCTCTCCAACAACACCTAAATCGGAACGTCGGCAGCCTCATTCTGTTTCCACCCCTCCCCAGAGCACTCATTTTACTGCCGAACAGCCATCTCCCGGGAAGGAGCTCACCCTGTTCCTACAGTATAAAAGCAAGATCAAGAAATATGTTCTGCCGGAAGGCTTCACTGGCCTGACGATTGGAAGGCTCCAACTGGCTTTCATCGAGAAATTCGCCTGGAACACTCACAATAACGGGGCCGACTTGCCAGAGATCTATATCCAGGATCCCGTCTCGGGTGTCCGCCACGAGCTAGAGGATTTGAACGACGTGAAGGATCGATCCGTTCTCGTGTTAAATGTTGACATCCTTGACGAGGTGAAGAAGCATTTTGACGATGAATTTGGTGGTGTCCGCCGGTTGATTGAAGGTGTCAAGGATGCTTTGAATGGCCAAGAGAGCGTGATGCAGCGAGTGTCCGACCGCCAGATTGAGGCGGCCAAGGAAATGGCTCGTCTTGCTGCGGCACCTCCGGTATCTGTTTCTAGTGCAAAGTCTGGGGGACCTTCTAAAGGTTCAATTGCAGGTAGCGACAGCCAACTTGCAGAACTCCAGAGCCTGAGGCGCGATATTGCCGTGCTGCGACAAACTTACTCCAACTTTCAGTCGGATATCGCAAGTTCGATGAACGCAATCCGCACCAAGGCCAGCGGTGTGAAATCCGCTGCCACTGAAGTATCTTTGCCTTCTTTTGAAGGCGATGCAGGACGCGCGCGCGTTAATTCGGGAAAGAAGGAGCTTGGTGAGGAATCGGAACGCCTTGTGGCCCGTGTTGATGACCTTCAGGATCTGGTGGAGGATCTGCGCAAAGATGTGGTGACTCGAGGAGTTCGGCCGCTGCCGCGCCAACTGGAAAGTGTCGGCAAGGATATCAGTGCTGTAACAAAGGAGATCAAGAAGATGCAGGAATTCCTCAAACGGGAGAAACCGATCTGGACCAAGATTTGGGAGAAAGAGCTACAACTTGTATGCGAGGAACGTGACCAACTCACTATGCAAGAAGACCTTGCGGCCGACCTGCAGGATGATGTAGAAAAGGCCGCCCAGACATTCGCTCTTGTTGAGCAGGCTACCAAGGAACAAACAATGCAGAACAACCCCAGTAACGGGGTCACTCTACGAAACACATCTCGTAATGTGGTCATCGACCCCGCAGTGGACCCCATGAAGGCGAAGGACAGCGTCTTAGGCGAAGTACGTGCGCTGCAACCGAACCACGAATCACGCCTTGAGGCGATTGAACGAGCAGAGAAAGCACGCCAGAAAGAACTAGAGAATCGCCGGATTGGCCTCTTCCAGAAGGAACTCGGAGCATTTGTGGAAGAGGGTAAGCTGAAAAAGAGTGGTGGTGTGGAAGAGACCGAAAGGCTTCGTCGGGCCAAAGATGATCGCATCCGTAGGGAGGTGTGGGAGAGACAGCAAGCTCGAGCAGCAGAGATGGAGAAAGCAGAGGCGGAAGCAGCTGCTGCACAAGCAGACCAAGCTCCTCAAGCAGAGTCTAACCCAACAGATGATGCTGAAGCAAAGGGTGAGGATGGAGCACCAGATACTGGAGAAGAACAGGAACCATCGTCCCCGAAGGGGAAGGAACCTATCTCCGAAGAAGCAGAGAGAACTGAGAGTAAAAAGGAGGAGAGCGAGCCGGCAAAGAATGATGAAGACAAACCGACTCAGCCTGAGGCTTCATGAATCCAAGTACAGTTCGCGATTCCACGCGAACACATTGTCTTTTTTGGCCTTTTATTGTTCATATTACTATGCATTCGTTGTTTGTCCCTCGCTATGTCGATTTCCTTTGAACCGTGGATACTTTCGTGAACTTACCTCTTTCCTTTGTTTTCCTTTTCTTTCTCTTTCTTTCCTTTTCCTTTTTATTTCCCCTGTTCTTTTCATCTTTCAACGTTATCCGGCCTAGACCCGCCTCGCAAAGCATTTGCTTTTGCTCGTGCGCCGGGTCCGGAAGTCACTACTCTGCGTGGTGTACTATAGCCGTTACTTATTCGAGTTGCTGAGGATACCCTGCCACTATTGTGGCTTGTTTATGACCATTGTGATGATACATTGGGGGCGTCGAAGCATATATCCCTTGTTTTTGTATCTGGACCTGCGTTTGACTTCGATGTGACCCATGTTTAGTTGATATATTTCAATGCGAGGCTTGATTAGTAGGATCAATGTTCCATACTTTGGTTTTGGTGCTGTAGTAGGTTACAACACGTCTGCACAGGTTATCATTTTGTTTCCGCTACACCTATGAATTGAAAATTCAGGTCTCGGTGTTCATGAGCGCTTTCACTATTATCCTGTTGTTGTTGTTCTTCATACGTTCGTCCGGTATGATATCTGTTATAGGTGATAAAGACCCCTGGCAACTGTTATACACATTGTATATAGAAAGGGTTAGTTCGCTTTATATATAGAGTTGTTGATAGTACTACGTCCTGAAACTATTGTGAACAGAGATATAACCAGACAAGAAAAGAAAAGAAAAGAAAAACATAAGTTGTTCGCAATCAAATATTACAAGTAATAACTTAGTAATATATAGCATGGCAATGGCAAAACAGTTGAATCCATGATTCTCTCGATCAAACTAGATATCCAATAATCAGCAACTTCCTCGAGCCCGTATACCTCAAAATATATATATATGTATATATATTTTTAGATTTTCCTTCTTTACAGAGAGGTGAGTATGGCCTTTTTGTGACGACGAGGGAATAATTCAAAACAACTATGAGGCCCGTAAAGGAACTAAGAAGAATACTGCGAGTGTTATAGGCCCTGTAGTTTCTATATATTTAGCTACTCTCCGCAGAATAAAAGTTCCTACGCCACGAGAATAAAATTATAGATATTTAAAATAAATTATATTAATAAGATATTCTTTAAGTTATATTTTCTTTTAGGAACTAGACAGCGCGAAGAAAATTCCCATCTTATTCCTTGAATAATCCCTCTATCATAGCTCATACAATAAGCAAGCACCGAAGGAACAGCCAACGGACACATCACAGAAAAGCCAAAAGCAAAGCCACAGTTCCAAAGCTTCCAATATCTCACTGCGACAAGGCGTCCATGTCCATAGTAAATTTCTCCAGGGCTTTCACTCTCTCCTGCAAGATCCTCACGCCTTCCTCATCATGCCGATTAACTTTCATCATATTCTTCACCGAACCAACCACCAACACAAAGGGAGCAGAATCCCTCATCTTACTATGCTGATCCTGTGAAGCCTGAATCTCCCCATCCGACGACGATATAAGATCCAAATGAGCTTCAGCCACGCACTCGGCGTGGTCAAGCATCGTCAGCGCGCGGAGGACCCACGGAGCTGTGGGTTTTTCTTGCTTGGGGTGAGTGACCTTGAATGAGACATCCTTTTTGATAGTCAGGTATAGCCGTAGGAGGTCTGCGTAGTTGGTTGGCTCTGTGGGGTGAGTCTTGGGTGCTGGGGTAACAGTGCCCGAGCCTGGGTCTGTGCTTGGTTGGTTTGGGGATTTTGATGGTGGGGACTGGATCCTTGATTGTGACGTCCAGTTCTGAAGTGTTGATAGGAAGATTGGGTCTTCGGGTTGCAGTGGTGGGAGGATGGTTGGGTATCCGAGTTGCACCGGTGGGGGTAGGCTAGGGTAGGGTGGGTACCAACCGTCCGTGAAGTTCATATTGAATGGAGGAGGTATGGACATTGGATGAAAGAATGAAAGACGAAAGATATGGGTTATTGTATTGTTGCGGTAGCTAGATGAAGAAGTTGAGGCAGGTGGTACGTGGATTTAGTTAGAAAAGGCAACGATGAGTGGGTGACGAGAGTTGAACATAGTCATGGCCATCATACTTAATGATGCCTTGATATATGATATCACTTCATAATGATAACATGTCTACGTGCTATATAGCCTTAGGGCCTCAGTAGGTGAACCTCATCTATATGGCATATTAGCGTCTAACTCAGAATTGTTGAGCGACATGGGACCATAACCATATCCCCTATAGATACAAAAAGTAGGATCTTCGCCAGGTAGAGTTAGGGTTTGCATCTTGACATCGGCAGAGACCCCGCTGTGGGTCAATGTCAATGCTACCTGAAGATCATCACTCCATGCCTTCTGACTTGATTAGTGTATTGTAGTAACTCGTATATAGCGAAGACTAGTGATGCTAATACACTAACTGTTAGACTATAAGTTTATTCTGCTTTACAAAGTGCATGGATGCTTTGTTTGGAGATAACCAAGGGTTTGATGTAGTCCATGTAGGACCACCTATGGATATGCTGCATAAGAACCCCAAAATATATCTAATTATTATGCTCTATTAGAAACCATACAAGACTGGAAGATAACTCAAAGACTAACATAACACTCTTCTGAGTGAGAGTGACACAACTCTTGATATGCGAAGCCAACAAGAGAAAAGGAGACAAGTATACGCTTCAGTAAATCATACACTATAGGTGTTTTGGAGGTATGAGTACGCAGTTTGTCCCAAATTTCCTTCCCCGAAAGCCAAGATATGTAGGAATAGTGAACAGGAATGGAGCTTAGACATCCTGGTCGTCTAGACAGAAACCTCGAGCCAGAGACGCAAGTGGAGCATGGCTGACACATTAGGAATGCAGCTGTTCTATTCGGCTCAGGAAAGTTACAATTACTATTAAAGTCATCAGACACCGACTGAAACAGGATCAACGGCCCAACAGAGTTAGGGAGGACCTTGCTCTCCGTTGAGATAGACCGTAAAGTCTTGGTAGCTTAAGGATAAGCCGCAACGCAAATAAGGGATGAACTGTCAACACCTAGTCTGAGCATATATAGCCCATGCATGGCCCCGCAAGCAAGAGAGCAATGCTATACAGTCAACCACCAATCTATCTGACGGTAACCCTAAGACAGTTATGCCTCAGTCCGCCTCTTCACGTGCGCCCAATGCGGCACCGCAACAGAAATATATTGAACTTCGTCCGAAAGATGGTTAGTCCCCATGCTTACCCGGGTTTTTCCAAGCCAGGGTAATCATCTTGGCGTGACTAATAGAGAACTCTTCGTCTTTAGGAGGCGTCTTGATCAAAATCCCCAATAGCCACTCCGATTTCAAGCGCCGAAAGCATGCCGTCTCACAGAAAAACCAACGGGATCGGTTAAAGATTGCCTTCGATCAGATGGCCCATGTGCTTAGTACAAGTGGCATGAACCGTGGGCGAAAAAGGGGACTGTGCACTAAGGTAACACACCATCGGGAGCGAGCTTTGCGAGGTTTTCTCGCAATATGGGTTTAAAATACTGTTGGTTGACACGAGCTAATGGCTTGCGCTGTCACATTAGGTGGAGCTCCTCGAGACCGCAGTGGAGTATATCCAGTACTTACAGACTGAGCTAAGTGAGCATCGAAATGATAAACTGAGCGAGGGGTAAAGTAGAGGGTCGTCAAAGTTCGAAATTGGTCGATGATGTTAGTGATGCGCCGGTTCGTCGGGGATTTCTCTGCTTCTAGCAATGGTACTATACTTAGCCCAGCTAGTTTCTCTTTGGTTATGTCTTCACCCTCGTATTTTAGTTGATTCATGTGCCAGGCAGCTGCAACTGCATCTTCCATGTGGTAATAATATGAGCAGGAGACAAACTGCCAAGAAAGGAAATATCTTAGAGGCACGAAGCATGCTCGACTGCTGCAAGGAGACTGGCCAAAGCGAGTCTTGGAATACCTAACAATAATCTGTGGTTGCCACGCTAAAAGCGATATCTGGGAAAAACCCGGGTCTGGATAGGGTACCACCCCTCATGATCCTTTCCTCGGACAGGGAGTGATAAGTTGCAGCAGTGATCAAGGTTACCTCGAGCGGAACTCAAGTCATGTCACTGCCATATACCGTGGCGGATGCCAAGGATCTGGAACTGGACTGTTGGCGCTATTCATGAGTTCGATCCGAGCCCACGTTCCTTTCTATAGAGCTTTAATTGGCCATACAAGCTTTCGGAGCAAGTGGTGCCAAGGCTATTCATGAGCGGACTGCTTGGCAGTTGAACGATGTGCTGCCAAGAGTATCGGAGCATCCAAAACCCATCAGTTGACTTTCAGCGTCCGAAATTAATAGGAAATTATCCCTAGCCTTGGATCTGGTTCTCTCACGTTGAGGCCAATTCGCGAATGAATGGACTGACCTCGCCTAATGTTACATGGAGGGTGGGCGGATGCTGTCAAAGAGTATGGAAACGCTGGGCAATCGTATTAGGGTTTGGCCTAGGTTTCTTATCCTACTTCTCGCCCGTAAGAAATCGCCAATGGTATATAAAAGAGCCTTGCACACCCCTCTGCTTGTGGGGAAAAACGGACTACGGTGCTGGAATATCTGTAGCTTGACTCAAGACCAGTTGCTTCGTGGCTTCAAGCCTCTGTCAGGATGGCCCTTCACCAGTTCGACTACATCTTTGCTCTCGGCACCATTTTTGCCTTCCTAGATGCTTGGAATATTGGCGCCAATGATGTTGCCAACTCTTGGGCGACCTCCGTCTCATCGCGATCTCTGAAGTATTGGCAGGCCATGATTCTTGCCTCCATCATGGAATTCTGTGGGAGGTACGGACCACTCCACTATCCTTTCTAGCCAGCTATATGGAGGATTCTATATGCTAACCCCGAGACCTAGTATTGGAGTGGGCGCCCGTGTTGCAGAAACTATCCGGACGAAGGTTGTCGACGTCGATCTCTTTAAGGAGGATCCCTCTATGCTTATGCTGGGGATGTTATGTGCGGTCATGGGCTCCTCCATCTACCTTACCATAGCGACGAAATTTGGAATGCCTGTTTCGACCACGCACTCCATCATGGGTGGTGTTATTGGAATGGGTATTGCGTCGGTTGGGGCGAATGGTGTTTCGTGGTGGGGAGGTAATATCAACTCTGGTGTTGTTCAGGTGTTCCTGGCATGGGTCATTGCCCCCTTTATGTCGGGTGCCTTTGGTGCCATCGTCTTCCTCATCACCAAGTATGGAGTGATGCTGCGGAGCAATTCTGTCCGGAATGCTTTCATTGCCATTCCTATCTACTTTGGCATTACGTCTGCTCTCCTCACCAGTGAGTCGCATCGCGCACCCGGAACTGCATGAACATTCGCTTACCAGTATAATAGTGCTTATTGTGTGGAAGGGTGGGTCGAGCCGGATTAGCCTCAATGACGCAGAGACTGTTGGTGTGATTATTGGGGTTGGCGCCGCCGTCGCCTTGATTGTCACCATTTTCTTCCTGCCCTGGCTGTACCGAAGGTTGCTGAAGGAGGATTGGCAACTTCAATGGTATCACCTCTTCCTTGGCCCTCTTGTTCTACGTCGTGGGGAAGTTCCTCCTCCTCCGGAAGGGTACTCAATCGTACAAGATTTCTACAGTGGCCATAAGACTATGGAGCAGCTCCAGGCGGAGCGAGCTGCGACTCAAGAAAACCGACCTTCTGACCTAGAGAACGAAGGCGAGCTAGTCAAAGAGAGCCAGAACACTTCATCCGAGGCTTTGAAGTCCGGGACACCTAGCGATGCACCTTCAGTGGCGCCAAAGCCAGAATTTTCAATAATTGGCCCTCGACCGGAAGGAAAGGGGTTCTTTCACCCAGCTATGCTCTTCTGGCAGTTCAAGCGATTCTTCTTTCGTGGAATCGAGCAAGATGTAGTCGGCTTGCAAAAGAAGAAGAATATCCTTACCGGCGACATCGAAATGACCCATGCCCACGCCAAACATTATGATAACAGAACTGAGTACATGTACTCCTTCCTGCAGGTGCTGACAGCATCCACTGCTTCTTTTACCCATGGTGCCAATGATGTGTCCAAGTATGTTTCCTAACTTGGCTGACTATCAACTGTGCTAACTAGTATAGTGCTATTGGTCCATATGCCACGATTTATGACATTTGGCAATCTGGAAAGCTCAACTCCAAGAGTCCTGTCCCTTACTGGATTTTGTAAGTACTATACACCATGCTACCGTGACCAACTAAATACTTATCCCTATAGGGCCTTTGGAGGTGCTGCTATCGCCATTGGTATCTGGACCTACGGCTACAATATCATGCGAAATCTCGGTAATAGGATCACGCTTCACTCCCCTTCCCGTGGTTTTTCTATGGAACTTGGCTCTGCTATTACTATCATCACGGCGACCAGGCTCAGTAAGTCCATCGTATTCTATGAAGTGAAGATATCCGACGACTAATAATCTGCAGAGCTTCCGGTCTCCACAACGCAATGTATCTCGGGTGCAACCGTCGGTGTTGGTCTCTGTAGTGGAACCTGGCGTACCATCAATTGGCGCATGATTCTGTGGATCTACTTCGGCTGGGTTATTACTCTGCCCATAACTGGTATTATCTCTGGATGTCTTATGGGCATTATCATTAATGCCCCTCGGTGGGGAATGGGCGTCTAAGTATTACATTTACACATAAGTGAGTCGTTGGGGTTGAAACTTTGCCGCTGTTCACGCACCTAGAGCACCCGAACAATATAGCTAAATAATAATACACTGTTAATTACGTCTAGAATATGAGGACCTATGAAATGGATGCTGAAAATGAACACTATTAGAGTGGGTTGGGTGGGTTGAAACTGACCTAGAAAGCTCGGTACCCTGAACAGTGTACAATAATAAAAGGTATTCCTTTTTTTGGTTCGTTGATAAAAGAACGAAGATAGGGACATAAACACCATGGCCTAGGCATTCATATGACCTAAGGTAACTGGAAAATAACGTCTCAAAATAGCTATTCTATAACAGGGTTCCAATCCTCTGATCATATACCATGATCCATATCCTATTCCAGGTCGGCTTATTCCTCATCCTCCTTCTCCTCCTCCTCCTCATCATCATCATAAGAAAGACCCGCCGGGGCCATGATCCTCAATCATGGATTCCTCCTCGCTTCGACGGATCTATACTAGTATGTGGAGCTTAGCGCATTAAATCCATGTAGATCCATCGCTGCGGATAGTTTCTGTTATTAGCTGCTTGAGCTTTGATCACTTAAGAAACTTACCTATAGTAGTGATGAACCCATTGATCTGGCGGGATCTTCTGTCAAGGGAGAGTCTCGACGCCACTCAGTAACAGAAGCGGGCTATTAACGTATATCACCTTTACGCTGTCACTCCTCCTGGGGGTCTATCAATTCATAGCTTCTCTGACTGGCGCCTGGTCGTCCAAAATAACTGACAGACGACAACAATCAAGGGAACAAGAATCAATAATGTCAGCGACACGCTAGAAAAGAATATTGTTACTAGAGCAAGCCTTAGAATATGACTTGCATTTTTCTAGTGCCCCCGTGGTAGCCCCTCCGAGGCTAAGGAGGCTGCCCCTGGGAACCGCGAGCATGACTTACATTGAGGCTAGTATAAGGGATATGCCAGCAAACAAGAAAAACAGTGGCACTAAGGCGCGTCGCATGTAGGGCACCGTAGACCAGTGTGGTTCGTGGTAGAACCGGCAATTCTCACCACTTCTGCGGCCGAGGATGTGCAGGACCTAGTTCAGTCGCGTGAGGCGAAGCTGGGTATACAAATACCTTTTTGCCACATCACCATCATCGACGCTGCGAAACAATGCAATAAACCTCGACCATTTGGGCCACTTAGTATCCTCTGGGATGAGCTGATGTTCTTTCGCGAGTCACAGGTCTGACCGATGTTGGATTAGGAAAGAGTGTGATTGTAGAAACCCTAATGCTACCGCCCGCTATGAGTCTGATACACATGCGTGATGGTTTCACTTATCACACGTCCGAGGGCGACAATAGGCACGGTATTATGGGAGATTCAGAAGACAGGAAAAGTCTCTAGATGTCGTAATTTAATAGGCACTGTGGTATTGGCTTTATAAATATCCTCTTTTCTTGCCAGATAAGATGCAGTTTGGATCTTCTGCTGGCAGGATATCTCTACCCTTGATGACCTGACACGAAGGGCATCGATAAGTCGCTCGGCAATGAGGGCATCTGAATCACTAAAGGGGACAGCGGCAACCGGGGTTAGCTTACAATATATTACTCTAGCTATTCAACTGCAGAGCTGTATCTCGTGAGCTCATCTAACTCGAGGCAGTTTGTAGAGACTCATTGTGATCTTCCGGATGAAATATACCCGGAATTTACTAAAAAGAGATATCTATCTCACATAGCTTAAGCACTAGGGCTCATCTGGCATCGGTACTTTTCGATCGAGGCAGTTGGAAAAGGGCCGAGGAGCTGCTAATTCCTCCCCATGAATGGCAGGAGAGGTTGGCTGGTGTGGTCTATCCGCTAGTTATACTGAGTATGGAACACTTTGCCGCGAGTCTATCACAACAGCGTCGACTGGCAGATGCCGAGGAATGTCTTGCGTATGTGTTGGAGACTAAGAGGAGGGTATATGGCCCCGAAGATCCACAAACACTCGAGACAATGGTTGCTCTAGGGTCCATATTTACCAAGGAGGGTCGTTACGCAGAGGCCGAAGTGATGACTGCAGATGCCCTGGAAATGCAAAAGAAGGTTTTTGGCAGGAACACCCAAATACATTAACCAGCATGAACAGTCTGGCCTCAATATTCTACCATCAGGAACGACTGACCGATGCTCTGGAGATGACGGTGAATGTCATGGAAACGCAGAAAAGGGTACTCGGGGCAGAGCATCCAAAAATGATAAGAACAATGTATAACTTGGCGCTCATATTATTTTCTCAAGGCCAACAAACAGAGGGACAAAGGTTGCTTGCCCATGTCGTTGAGATGGAAAGGAAATTGTTTGGCGAAGGGCATCCTGAAACCATCGCTGGCATGAAAGACTTAATATTCATGTTCACGACACAAGGTCGGTGGTTGGATGCTGATGAACTCCTCACGAGGGTGTTTGGCTCTGACAGTTCGGATGACCTGGCTTTCATCAGGGAGCAGTATAAAAGATACTGCGTTTAGATGCGATTAAAATAAAGCTGTAAGTATCATACAGCGTGTTCCGAGGACAATGTAAAACAATATAAAATCTCGATATCCATGTATTTAGTCAACTCCATGTAATCTCCTGGGCCTCGGTCATACGTCGAGACCTATTCTAAAATCTCTATTCTATACGCGCAACAATTCAGAACAAAAGCCAAGCAAAAGTCTAATAAAAAAAGACAAAATAAAAAGACACATCGATCCTCTAAGCACCCGTCCTCTCTAAGAACTCCTTAACACGCCTAAACATCTCTGGTGGATTGGAATACATAGGAAAATGCCCACTATACGGAATCTCGGCCAACTCAACGTTGCCCTCCTTCAACTTCGGCAAGTACGACAAAGAGGCGTTCTGCACACCATACATAAACATGCAGGGAAAGGGGAATCCCAAAAACAACGCAAGCAAGTCATTATTATCCGTAAGCTCAACCATGGTAGACAAAATCCCATAAGTAACATGGGGACTAACCTTGCGTCTTAAATTAGACGCATAGATGGCATTAGAGAAGGCGGGGGCCCGCCTCGCCCTCTCGGTAAATTCACGGAAAAATACCTCCGCATCATCAGCGGGGAAGAGGAAGACCTGACGACTGAGAAAGCAGTCCTCGGGGGCGAGATTGCCCTTGATATTAATGAAGCTGAGGACGCGGTCTGGGATCTCAGATGCGAGTAAGAGGGCGGTTAGTCCGCCCATTGAGTGGCCTGAGAGGTGGAATGTGGTGACGCCGTAGTGCTCGAGAAGGGCTTTGGCTGTTTTGACCAGGAATGGGATGTTCACTTTGCTGAGGTCGGAGCAGGTCGTGTCGCCACAGCCGGGGGCGTCGTATAGAATAAGTCCATATTCGCTGAGATGGGGGAGATAGGCGAAGTCGTTGAATTCTTCCTTTGAGGAGCCGAAGCCGTGGAGGAAGACGAATGGTGGACGGGTGCCTTTCTTGTAGATTGTAGAGAGTTCGAGACTGACGCCGTCGACTTGTAGTTTTACCTTCTCGTAGGAAGGGGCGTTGTCTAGCGAGAAGGTGGCGACGTTTTTCATCCTGCGGAATATTAATGTGATTAAGTCTCCGCAATGCTGTACAGGGTGTGCCTTCAATCAGGGCCTACAGCGGAAGAGTCGATATGTTTCTGAGTTCTATCTATACATATTTATATGAGTTGATTGCCCGTGAAAAATATGAGTCAATTTGCCTCCAGCAAGCATGCCGTCGGCGTGTCGGAACTTGGCCGACATCTGCTCTGTTGCCGGTGAGGATGCTGACGGAATCCCGCAGCAGTAAGCTCTCCACTAGCCCTAATCGGTTCGGCATAATTTCATCTACCCGATCGGTCAGGAAGTATGTTAAAGGTATATAGAGACTGGGCATGGTTAGGACAATGCAGGATTATACGTTGCGGGGTAACATTGGTCTTCTAAAAACTTCATTTCAGCTCGAAAGAAACTCTAGCATTCTTTGGGAAAAGCCTTAAAAAGTTAAGCTGTATACAAACAACCTACGGATGGTTTCAATCAGCCGGTCAGTCAAACAAATACTTCGCAACCACAGCCAGCTTCTACATAGACAGCAGTTATCTCTTACTCGGAACTTTGTAAACGCTGCATCCAGAAAAATGTCTGCCCAATACCTCGACGTGCCCGTCCTTCCTACGGATGTTGCCTTTGGCTTGCTAGCCGATTTCGATGCCGACCAAGACCCAAAGAAAGTCTCCTTAATTGCTGGAGCCTATCGGGATGAAAAGGGCCTACCTTGGATCCTTCCCAGCGTGAAACAAGTAAGTAAGATGTGACGGACGTGACAGCGTGCCATTATCCCGCATGTCCGACGGTTGCTAACACAAGGCTAGGCGAAAGAGCGCATTGCAGCCGACCCAAGATCGCATCATGAGTATCTTGATATTGCAGGGTCCCCTGTATTTTTGAATATTGCCAGGTCCCTCGTATTTGGAACCGAGCTAGCTGAAAGCTGGAACGTCGCAAGCATCCAAGCTGTGTCTGGTACCGGAGCAAATCATCTGGGTGCTTCATTTCTTGCCAAGCACTTGAAACCCCAGCATGTCTTTATCCCGGACCCTACCTGGGTAAACCACAAAACGGTCTGGGCTGTGGCAGCCCCTGAAGTGGCTCAGAGAGAGTACCCATACTACGATCCAAAGACGCGGTCCATTAAGTTCGCCGATATGCTTTCGACACTGGACATAGACGCACAGCCGAACGACGTGGTCATCCTTCAAGCATGTGCCCATAATCCCACAGGTCTGGACCTAACTCGGGACCAATGGAAGCAGCTAGCAGACTTAGCTTTGAAGAAGAAGCTGTTCGTCTTGTTTGACAGTGCCTACCAAGGCTTCGCAACTGGAAATGTAGAAGACGACGCATGGTCAGTGCGGTATTTCACCGAGCATCTTCTATCGAGCCCAGACCCTGATCAAAGGATTCCCGGACTATGCGTTGCACAGTCTTTCTCCAAGAACTTTGGACTTTACGGTGAACGGGTGGGCGCATTGCATTTAGTCGCCCCATCGGACGTTTCCATACAAGGAGCCAAATCTCAACTGTCACTGATTGCGCGAGCAGAATATTCTAATCCGCCTCGATTTGGTGCTCAGATTGTTCAAACTGTCCTCACGGATCCAAGGCTCAGAGAGCAATGGCAGCAGGATTTGAACACCATGAGCTCGCGCATAATGGGCATGCGGAAGCAACTGCGGACGAGGCTGGAAGACCTTGCCACCCCTGGAGATTGGTCTCACATTGAGTCCCAGATTGGGATGTTTAGTTATACAGGGTTGAGTAAGGAGCATGTTAATAAGCTGAAGGAGGAGTATCATATCTATCTAATGCCCTCTGGACGGGCTAGTCTCTGCGGGCTGAATGAGGGGAATGTTGACTATGTCGCGAGGTGCATCTCCAAGGTAGTGAAGGAGGTCTGATGATATATGTCGTTATGAAAGACTCGTGTTAGACTGCTATGCAATGAGACGATATGCTATATATGATTTCTTTCACTAAACTGGAAGTTATGGTCGTATAGCTCCTGATTTGGGTTTTGTATTTCTCTTTAATTCTATTCAAATAAAGTTTGAACAGGGCTTGTCAGTGGGTCTGGTCCGAGTATTCTCTATTACTAGATTAAAAGATACACTGAGTGTCACTAATCACCTTTATCGGTATCCTCTTCTTCCGTACAAATCTGGAATAGGAAAGCAGAGGTTCTGCATAGAAGGAGCAGGGTGTTTCAGGAAACCTATTAAGTATTGCAGTATATCGTCTACCAAGTTTCCTCCTGGTATAGTACACATATACACCCATACAACTAACATATACTATCACAGAGATAATTGCAACACTCCATAACAACAGCACAGATCCAAAAATAGGAGTCTAGCTCCTGAGGCCAGAAATAGTCAAAGACAAGAAAGACCCTAGTCTACCTAGCCACATCCCTTAGCAAGTTAACATATTGAATATAGAGATGTTTACCGATTAAATTCCAGACATACCTCAGTATTTTAATAAATACACATCATCAGAAAAGCCGCTTCTTGTGAATCCTTGCCCTTTGGCTCCCTGTGATAATGACCTAACTAAGGGATAGGGGTTGTCCTTCTCATCCAGCTATCGAAAGAGCCCAACAGATAGAGCAGCGGGATCTGCTTCTTGGAAAAAACTAGCAAATTTATTCTTGTTTACAGATCGGGAGAGCGGGGTTTGAACTATTATTACGTCTCAGATTCTTCCATATAGAGGTACGTATTGATTAGGTTATAGAAGACAATAGCTTGCTAATTATTATATCTATAAATTTCCAGGCATTGGGATGTATGGAGGAAGTGGAGAAGATGATAATAACAAGGTAGAATCTGGAAAGATATAAATAAGAACATTGTCCTTGATAGAGGCAGTCCAGGGAAACACTTAATAAATATATAGAGATTTAAGTTATTTTCAAGCGCGGTATAAACCTATTCACTATTTAGTCTATACATATCTATATTGCCATATCCTTATTTCAGCGTTTGAGATTCTCCCAACATATGATTGTTTCATTCTATCCATTCATCACCATCATAGTAGTTGGCAATGATCAATACGAGAAGTAGTAGAACCGGGGAACAAGCGAAAGGGTTGTTGCTTGCCTCGAGGACAGCTTGATGTGCGGCATAGCGGGTGAAGACCTTTTACATGGAGATCATTGTGAGATTGATGGTTTTTGTGGCAGTCTAGACGAAGTAGAAAGAAAGAGTGACTTCAATATTCCCCAGATCCCTAGATAGAGTACCGTCTTTAAGTATATGGGGTACAATCTATGTGAGAAAGGCATGTAGGGTTTCTCATTAATAAGGATAAAGGTTATGGAAATCATAGTCGTGGCGCTTTGACCAGAACCGGTAAGTTTCCCCAAGAGGAAACTAAGTTTGCTTCCGATGATTGAACGATTATGTATTATTTCCAAGCCTGGTAATAGACATGGAACTCTTTCCCGCTTGGCAAAGCCTTTGGAGAAAGAAATCTGTTTGGAGAGTGGGTTGGATACTAGTATACTCGTCTCCGTTTATCCCTATCGGACAAGGACTTGAGAAAACTGAATTGTTAGTTCTTATTGGAAGGCCACAACTATATATTGATTTACGAAAGCCTCAATAAGCAAGCTATTTTAATTGATATCACTTATCAAAGGAACAGCGCAATGGAACAGAAGAATGTGGTAGTTATTGGGTAAGGGTCCTTCCAACAGTATGATGCGTACTGGCTGCCACGGCGATTTCTGACTCTTATACTTGATCTCAGTGCCGGGGTTGCGGGTCTCACGACGGCTCTTCTCCTCTCGAGGCTTCCAAGGTACAAGGTAGTTGTTGCAGCTAAACATATGCCCGGAGACTACGACATTGAATATGCTTCACCGTGGGCTGGCGCGAATTATATGCCGTGAGTAGAGTTGAAACAAGAAAGGCCTTGCGCATATCTCATTATAGTCATGCTTAGTATGTCGACCCGAGGCACCAAGGCAGCAGATTGGGATAAGGACACATGGGCGGCACTGGAGGATTTAGCACGCAATCACCCTGATGCCGGAATACACTTCCAAGGTAAATGAGAAAGGATTCGTTTGCGACTCAGCATTAACAATGATGAAGAATGTGAAATACACAGCCGCTCGAAAGACGTTGGTACGACAACCGCAAAATGGTTTGGAGAGCTTTTGTCACCGAGCCCGTGGTTTAAGGACGTTGTTCCTAATGTCAGTAATACTTTCACGTACGGATTGGAAGCTGTCTATCTCACGATAAAGCGATTAGTTTTGCACTCTTCCCAAGAGTAGACATGGCCCTGGCTTTGACTCTGTGACAGTCTTCACATCAGTCTGCATCAATACCGCGGTATACCTTCCCTGGCTCGTTTCCCAGTGCCTCAAAAATGGAGTTGTATTCAAACGAGCTGTTTTCAACCATATTCTGGACGCAACCTCTCCATCGGTCCACCCCGACCAGAAGGTCGACCTCGTGATAAACTGTGCAGGCCTTATGGCTTCCAAGTTGGGCGGAGTCGAAGATAAAACCGTTGTACCTGCCCGTGGACAAATTGTGATAGTCCGGAATGAAGCCGGTAAGATGCTAGATGTCTCTGGAACTGACGATGGCGATGGTGAAGCATGCTATGTTATGACCCGAGCTGCTGGCGGCGGTACGATCCTGGGTGGCTCGTATCAGTTGGGAAATTGGGATTCACAGGCGGACCCCAATCTTGCCGTGCGCATTATGAAGCGCGCAGTGAAGATGTGTCCTCAACTTACGGATGGGAAGGAAATCGAGCACCTCGATATTATTCGACACAGTGTGGGTCTGAGACCCGTGCGGGCGAATGGGGCAAGAATCGAGAAGGAACGTATAGGAGACACTTGGGTGGTGCACAACTATGGTGCTGGAGGTGCCGGATATCAATCATCTTATGGATGCGCTCAGGCTGCTGTGAACCTCGCAGAGGAGGCTTTGGCGACCAGGGCAAAGCTGTGACCTTATTTATGGCGTTTAGTATTCTTGATTGGTTTGGGTACGTATGAAGATTGGATCATGTGTACTGCTTTGGTCTTGTATTCTGAGTCGAACTATCAATTCTGAGTCTATACGTTACGTATATTGCTATCTGGTCTGAATTCAATTGGCATGCCCTGTCCCTCTCGTAGGCTAATGTTATTATGGCGACCGGATCATGAACAAACGTTCAAGAGGATACATTCAATGCTTACTCCCTGAGAAGAGTATGGCCAATGCTTAGCTGGGCCTAGAATACGTGGTATGACGAGATTCTCATTAGGTCCAGATAGAATCATAAGACCAACATGTAAAACAAAGTTTGATATATCAGGCCATATAGCCATAGTCAATCAGAGCTTCTTGGAATACTAGTATATATTACGACTAGTATCTTTACTGAGCTGCGCTGACGCAAGAACCAGTAACGTTCCTTTAATCATATGTAATGTTTGAACTTCTCGCTCAGGGCTTTGAAGGACTACCCACGTCACGTCATTATGCTACAAATACCCTTATCCTGCACCTGCATTTCCTCGAATCAAATGCAGTTGCTCCAGCCAAGGGCAGTATTACAGTAGGTATTATCATACTTCTGCTTTTTTCAACCGGATGGAAGGTTTATCAGATCCACATAGTCCTATGATAGTTGCCCAATATGGTGCCCAGTCGCTCCTATCGAGGGTGTATATCATCTCTCTATCCAGCAAGTGAGCTGATAAAGTCAATCTACGGCAGAATAGTATGGAGTCGCTCAACATTAATACCCCCGCATTCGCCGGCTTCGTTAGCCCTTCCTCGTCTGTCTTGCAGATACTGAACCTACTTCTGATTGGCAGTCCTTCCATCACTCCACGCTCACAGGTATTGAAGGTGTCTTGACAGCTGTACCCTGGATTGTGGTCATGGCTACTGTGATTACCAACCTCGAAGCAGTGCAGTCGAATCGCATGGGTATTCTCCCGTGATGTAAGTACCTTAATCAAGGAACCGAGTAACCACGAAGCAAGCTAACAACGTCCTGATTACAAGACTGGCCTTCCCTTCTCTTCCTACTGGAGCCACATCGACCCAGTCCACCAAATCCCTATTCGTACTACTCCACTAGCTACCGGTTTCTGTCTACTTTATGGTCTCCTCTACATTGCATCAACCGCTGCGTTCAACTCGATCATTAACACGGCAATCCTGGTGCTCAATATAACTTATACTGTTCCACAAGGAATCTTGGCTACTTGCGGACGCAATAGACTGCCCCGCCGACATTTCGACTTAGGGCCTGTTATCGGGTATGCGGTGAATATCTTCTCTGTTATTTGGTTGATCATCAGTGGGATCTTCTTTTGTTTCCCGAATACGGTGCCTACAACTTTGGGGAGCATGAACTAATGAGTTTTTCTCTGATTTCTTTCTCGCATTTGGGAATGTGACTAAGTTGATAGTAATGCGGTGGTCATCACGGGCGTTTTTGGACTCGTTTTAGTCCTTTGGATTGAAAGGAGACATAATTTAAAGGACCAGAAATTGATTGGGATGCTTTGAATGCTAGTAATGCACTTCAATGATTCATGAGACATGTCAAAGACATATGAAGGGTCGATTACACAGGATCGAAGACCGATTCACTTGAGCAATTAAGCATGTACTCTGGAGGCAGGTTTCGGGCTTCATCACCTAGTGAGAATATCGTTCTTCTTCCCAGTTGAAAGTCTCTTAACAGAAGAGCAAGGCTTGTTCTTATAGAGCCTACCCAAAAAGAAACTGCACATTAGACCCCTCCGCCGACGACGCCCCTTTAGTCTTCTCATCGACCACATCTCCCCACCATGTATCTCCGTTCCAGATATCCTCCAGTAACACTGGCACAGATTGGAACATATTATATCTACTGCGTTCACTCCACCACCGACAATATCCCCTAGCCATATCCCGCATCTCCTCATCCCCCGTCTCGCTACCAGCTAAAAAGACAGGTAACAATAACTGCTTCTGCGTCTGAGAAGTCCGCCTACAACACTTGACATGGTTGAGAGTCAATCTGGCAAGACAAGGAATAGACAACGGTCGAATCTGACTTCGATCCCATCTGAATAATCTATCAATATAGAGCAGGAGAGCATGTCGCCATGCCTCGGCACAATGATGGCGGTCTTGGTGCGCGTGAACCGTGTCTTCGTCGAGTGGGTGAGTGCGAGTACCATCATCAACACTAGGGTTGGTCTGGTTATAGGACGGTGCTGCGAAGGAAGGGTGCATCCAGGATCGAAGTTGCTCTTCAATTTGGACAATGGGGTTTAGGTTGAAGGTGAGCCATTCCATGCTGGAGGCTATTGTGCTCTGGTGGGCTAGCTCTGCTAGCTTGAAGATGATGACGACTAGGTCGCTTGGACAGCCGGTGAGATCGTAGAATGACCACTTGTCTTTCTTCTCTGAGTGTATAAGGTGGTCGAGGTAGGACTGAGAGAATACTGTTCCTTGGCGGGAGACGAGGGCTAGGGTTGCGTCCCACCTGGTTGTTCTGTTAGGTATAGTAGGTTAGTTGTATGCGTGATGCGGGCTTACCACAGGATCATAGCTACTTGAGATCGAATCAGCGCATTATCAAGGGCTGGCGGGCCTCCACATGCTTCGAGGAGGGAATGTGCTCGAGTTAGGTAGGTGGACCATCGGCCGGAGGCAGAGAGGGTACACTGAGAACACATAGGTCAGCTTTTTTAAACGCCGATAATGACAGAGACTTGTACATCAAGTGTGAAGAGAACCAAAAGCGGATCCAGCAAGGTCAACCCTCTCCTTGCAAGCTGGTCACTTTGGAGTGCATTCTCGAGGAGCTTAAACGCTTGATTACGATGCTCTCGCTCTTCCGAAGATGGTGTTCCAGTAATCTGGCTGAGATGCCGACAACACAGTGCCAGGATAGAATGAAACAGGAGCCTTGAACCTTGGGACAATGGCTCACGACAGCGGAAGGGGTTCAGCGCTGTATCGGATGTAGTTGGGAGGACACGGAATTCCGTATCATCTGAAACATGTTAGCACTCAACGTTCATAGCTTTCGGAGGGCCCACATCATACACATTTGCAACAGTGCCTCATGCTGATTTCCTAGCGGTTGGCTTGGGCCCGGTCCAGCTCCATTTACAGCCTCCAAAGTGGGTGCGCGTAATGTTGATACTAATCCTTCCACAGGGCCCATATCCGAGGAGATGAAGGACAGCCCATCCTGGAATGCGTCCTCTAGCCCTAAGCCGGAGAGTCCCTCCCTTGATGTACGCTCCATCATACTCGGAGTCTCAAACGGAAAGGCAGAAGAGCTAGATTGTAGTAAAGACGCAAAGTAGTCTTGTGGAGTGGGTATATCAATAGTATTATGGTGATGGAAAGCTAGACCTAGTTAGCATCTTGAAGGGTTGTAGTGATATGGACATTGGAACATAGCCAATCATACCATCAGGGGGGTCAAACAAATGCTCCGACTGAGCAAGAGCCGCCAGATCAATTGAGGATTCATCATCGCCATGTGGAGAAACTTCGTTATGGACAACATCTACCGGCTGCGGGGGATTGACTGCCTTTGCCTCGATCTCCGCATGCGCGGTAGTTCGTGGCTGAACCACTTTCCGACGTTTCCGATCTCTTTTCCCTCCCTGTACAAACCTAAAATGCCTCGGAGGGTCTTTGCCTATCTGACCATTTCCTATCTTGGGAGTTGTAACGGCTGCATCCTCCCCCGAATCATCATGGCTGGCTAGAGCCCTTTTGCGCGTGCGTCTATGATCCCAAGAGAGGGGTGTTGCAAAACCACCACATTTACGACCGTGACTGATGCAGGTAGTGCAGTGTGGTCGTTGGCGATCACACTTTTGGCCCCTTGAGGTGCACGTATGGCAATCGGCACGGGCAAAGGCCAAGGAGTTGGTTCTCTTGCCCACTTGGGTAGCCATGCCAGGGAATTTCCTGTACGGGAGATTTACTGAGCGCTGGAAAGTGGTAAGAAAATGGAAGGCAGAAGCGGTTTTTGCCAATTAAGTATTCTTACTTAACAACCGGGGTCGACGTATATACCCTACATCGCTAGTCTTATGATAATTTCTACGCCGTATAACTCAAAATACCCTGTTATCCAGACAGCAAGCCCTGCCTCCCCTCCATAGCGGGGCCACGGAAAAGCTTCAAATTGCGATTCCTTTTAGTTTGCTAGGCATCGTCAAGCCGTTATCATCTGACACTGGCATGGGGGGATATGCATTAAAGCTGGATAAACGGGGAAACCTCGCTTCCTCGGCTAGCGCTGCAGGTACATCGATTAATATTTTACAGATGCTCTCATTGGAAGTGAGGCTGATAGCTCGTCCCAGAGCAGTGCCGGATAATGTCTCGGCGAACAAGCATCGGCGTATTACCGGGCGAGAGATGAGGCTAAACCCACTTCAACGCTGCTGGCTATTTTACCCAGATAGGCAGGTGGGTATCCGCAGCCAGTCAGGTTGTTGTATCAAAACCACTTACCCTAAGTGTGCCCTTGCTGGAGACCGGCTTGAGAATAATTGTTTTCTCGATAGACCCCCTCGTCTTTGTGTCCTTGCGTATTATTTTTCTATTCCTTATTAAGTAATTGAATTACGTTACTCTCATTTGTGAAATTATGACAAGTCATCGAAGACAGTATACATAGATCTATACATTTTACATTCATACATAGTGTCATATACTCAAGTCCTTAGTTCACTCAATCAACATTCTCAAGCTTCTACCACAAGAGACATAATATCCAAAACCACATACAAAAATCTCCCCGGCCCAGTAGGCGACTGCGTGAAACCCGCCTCCCTGGCAACAACAGCCACCGTACCCGTGTCTCCCACGAGCTCTCTCATCTTCACTACTGGGCACATCGGATTCGACCTCAAAACCGGGGCCCTAGTCCGTGAAACAGCAGAAGCAGAATTCGAAGCCATCTTTACTTGCCTCGATGCCGCGTTGAAGAATGCCGATGCAAGCCAGGGACTTGGCCAAGGTTATCGTTTCATTAGCTATCTTGTTCATGTCGAGGATGAGAAGGTTATGCAGGATGTGTTTTGGAGGAGGGCTCCTGGGCATAGACCAGCTTGGTGTACGGTGATGGCTAAAGAAATTAATGTTTAAGGGGATGAGGGCGGAGATTGCGGCTGAGGGGGTTGTTTATCATGATGTTTAGGATAGGTTAGGGGATTGTGGATATGGCTTTGGGGTTTGAGTGCTTGGATATACAATTACGAATGAATTGAAGTGGATATTATCTTGCCTTGTAGTTGATTATGTCCTCCCGTCGTTTGTAAGTACAATCCTCGGGGACGAGGCATTGGGTCTATGGATATCTTATATGTAGCGTTGACTATGTGAAAAACAGAGTTCTTTTTCGCATCGTTAAATGACTCGAGGGCGTTCAGTAAATCAAAGAACGGAGGTGTTGGCATGGCTGCTTCTCGTTTCTTGAAGCGTGTACAGTTGAAGTAAATTATTGGAGATATCGAAGAAAGTGCGGATCTCTTTTCCCACGGTACATATGAGACAAGTTGTCCAGTGCTTAGTCTTACCCCACTGAAATCTGATGATAGGGTTTGAATTTATGGAGTCTCCATACCTGTAGGTAGTAACACTGTTGCCCATCGTTCCTTTCCAATCCAGAATCACGGTTGTATATCAGCAGATAAGCATTAACCATGTCAATTTATGTATTACACACAATCTCACTCCGATCGCTTCGAGATCCCGGGTAAAGTGCATCAACTAATGATCATCACTGCATACAGCACAAGACAGATTGGATGTAGTACCATCGTGCCCATACTCTGTGCAAGAATACCAGTCAGAAAAGGAAACACAGCACCACCGCTACTCCCTGGAGCACTGATGAAACCCAGGCTGACAAGTTGCATACTTCGGGGTAAAAGCTTCGCAAAAGCCGCCGTAGAGCATGGATATAAGGGACCCAACAACAAGCCCAGGATCGCTACAGCCACAGCTTCACCGATAATATTTGGGATTAGCCAGGTCATGAGTTGAAAGCCAATAGCTCCGACAACCAATAACCCGACGACAATCTTCTCTCCAATTCGATGGGCAGGATACACAATCAGAAATTGACCAAGAGTGATTCCAGCCCAAAAGCCGGCACTCACATAACCGACGCGTCGAGAATCACCCCCGCGATAGCTGATTAGGAATGACACAATCCAGTCCGAAACGGAAACCTCGGCACCTTGGTAAGCGAAGATGAACAGTGATCCTAGTATCGTCGTGCGATCCTGAATAGCCTTTTTGAACATCTGCAATCGACTGGGTGAATGATCATTGTTGCTGGTCATGGGAGGAATTGCCGAGTCGGGTGCCCTTTGGGAGACCATAGTGGCATTGTCCTCGTAATTCCGAAACGCGAAGCTTGAGAGCAACAGATTGGCCACAGACATAGCCAATGTGATGGTGTGGAAATAGGTCCAACGTATGTCGTGAGACACCATGAGCGTGGCAAATAATGGTGAAATAACTCCACCGATACCATAAGCTCCGGAAATGCAGCCCAGTGCAGTGGTGGAGTTATGAAGATTTGCACAGAAAGCATTATTCATGGCTATGCTCATGGCCATTCCAAAACCAAGCAGAAGAAAAGCAGCTACAAGCAGCTACGACAACGGCAAATGGTGGGTGACAGACAATCCCCATGTAGCTCACAGTGACAAGGGTCTGTGGGGTAGAAATGAGCAAATCACCGGGGGATAGGACTAGTACTGTAAAGTATTGCAAATTACATCCCCGTCTTTGTAGAGAGCAAGAGTGTTAATCATTAAACAAGGGGGTAGTGTCGTTCTTGCATACAAGGTGTCCTCCACTTACTTTTACAACAGCGGCACCTCTACTCCTGTTCAATTTAACACATAACCTGGTGGAACTAGCTTTCTGAAATTCTTTGACTTATTTGATCCTATTGAACAACAAAATCTCCGTTCCAGGTTTGGCACGAAGAGCTACCTCGACTACTTCTTCTCAACCTTCCACTACTACCCCCCCTACTACGCCTCAATCATCCCAAAATGGCAGACTTAACCGCAGAGCAAAAGTCAAGAAATCTGCTAGATTCCCAGAAAAGGTCCACCAGGAAAATCGAAACCAAAGGTGCGCAATCTCTTCGCCAATGGTAGGTCAACCAACTGAGTATTTAAGACTCTGGAACAATTGTGGATGTTGCAACAGGTATTTCAAACCGATCCGGTCCCAATGCCATGTAAAGACTCGATTATAACTAATACAGATATATTTCTTGCAGAGTTGATAGGAGAGCTCTAAAAGGTGGCGCACTTCATCGATTGCTAACATTGAGGTAACCCGCATGACGTTCGCATATTGACCTTTCCAACTCGTACGAACTTCCCAGGGAGTAGGCACAATAGTAAAGAGCTTCGATGGGATTGAGGCTGTCATGCCACTGGTCTACCGGTGCGCATAAACACATTCGACGGTTGCTCACGATGCCGAAACTCCTCATCCACGTCGTAAATGAACTCACCCCCCTCTTGTTCAAACCCAAGCTTCCTATAAACGTGCCGCCCCATGCTCGAAGCTTCCAGCACAGCTTCCAACCCACCACGTGCCTTCGCCTCACGAAGGCCCCATTCTACCAGTCTGGTAGCAATTCCGAGTCGCTGGAACGATGGGTCGACCACACATAAGTCCAACACCATGACCGCGGGGGATGCACTCGTCGCAATCTCACGGATCACCTCCAAGCGGCGCCGACGTAGTGAAAGGTCTACCTGCCGGAGATACCGCTGTTCACCCGGCTGATTTGGGTACACGGCTTCCAGGTGCGCATTGTCCATTTCGGTGGCAGGTGCCTGGCCGTACCCGTCTACCATGGAAGCCTGCTCCCAGATAGCCACGCCGACAATCTTTCCCTCATCCGCCGAGCCGTCTCCGAGAACGGCCTTGAGGAAAATGGTGTTGGGGTTGCCATGTCGGTCTTTGGTGGTGGTGGACCAGCGCGCAGCAAGACGGGCACTGCCGCTCGAACGACCCTCAGGTGTATCCCAGCCAGGGTTCATGGCGCACCAGACACCATCTTGGACCTGATGGCCGAAGGTGAGGGCAGCAATCTCAAAGAATCGGTTGAAGTCTGCCGGGGTTGTGATGGGCTCCACGCGAATTTGGATCCTGTTAGACTGTGTGTTTGGGGCGTTCTGGTCGGTCATGGTAGTTGTGATATAGGGCCTTGGTGTGTGTGGCAAGATAGCAATGATGTGTGTGGTGGTGGTGGAGTTCTTTTGAAATATGTTGAGGTAGTGGGCCTGCTTCCCGGCATTATATAGATGCCAGATGGCAGCAACGTCACGGCATATGGAGTGGGCACCCTCGTTGAAGGGCTTACAAATCATTCACATAAGGTCATTTCTAGTCTCTAGTTGGTCAATTAATCGTTTGGTAGCCGAGCTGTCCATCTAAGCGAGTCGGCAGGTACTCCTTGGCATCCTTGGCTTGATGCCTTGGTGTGGCGCTATACTACCGTCCGCCAGCGCAGAACGAGCAAACACAGTGAGTCGGCCACATACAGTGCAACCGGGAGGAACTGAACGTATAATCATTCGTCCATGCTAGACTGTCGCAAAACTAGGCCGATGATCTCCCAAACTGGTTCATATCTAGAAACGTTAGAAAGGAAAAGCGGATAGATTGAAGAACATATAACGCCCCAGTGATCGGACTAACCAGGATCATCCAGAAGATTATCAGTCCATTGATCGTTTGATGCAGTCCTAGACCCCGGATGATAATGGGAGAGAAGGAGGTCGAGAAGATCCCGATGATCAAGCCGACAACAATTGAGAAGGCCATAATTATACAGACTCACGCCATTGATTCCCAAGAATGAGCAATCAACAAGATATAGGCAACACAAAACCATTCGTACCCGCCATTGGGAGGTTCATCTTGCACGGTGTTTTCGCTGCTCGCTTCGTTTGGCAAAGGTTGTGTTGAATGACTTCCAAGATGAGTACCAAGCTAAGCCTCAGTCAACTTGTATTTTTTTTTTTTAAAAAAAAACCTTGTTAGAATTGCTCGCATTATGCTCAACTTTACTGACTCCTTGACTGGCCTACTTATATGGTATTGCTATAGTTGATCTAAATGATGGATAATAAATTCGGGTGGCTCAGGACGATCACCGCCTAAGATTAGGGCTAATGCTAAACACGCCACCGGGTCACGGCCCGAGCTACCGGGATTTAATTCAAAACAATGTCGCTGGAGGGCGCATCTCCCCGTGCTCCAAAAAAAGAAAGCGGTACTCATTTTTGCAGGTTTTGTCACAAAAAAACCATATAATAATACATCAGAATTTGTTATTAACCAAATCCAGTTAGCATCGCTCTTGATCGCCTCTTTAGGACTAAAATGACGCAGCAAACCCCGAGTAACTCCTAGTACATAGTAGGAAGATCGGGTATTAGAAAGACATGGTCAGTCAACCTACGCTACAGTATATACAGTAATTCAAGATATTGAAATGAAAGAATAGCCCTGCGTAATTTCTATCCATCTCTGGTGGACGCCTGATCTAGATTCGGCTTTGGAATTTGCTTGCGTAGCATGCAGCATTCGCTAATATTTGGAATCCCATAGAGATATTGGGTATAACAGTACGATGGTGCAATGAAGCGATAGTAAGCCCCATCTGTAAGAGGTCAACTAAATATGCTTGATAAATTACGTTTCCCTGTGCGCGTCTATCACAGATCGAGAACTACGGTCCCGAGACCGCGAGAGACGCAGCTTAGCATGGCCTGATTCTTGTCGGATTCCATAAGCCCCGAGCCCCTATGTTCGACTTTTCCGGCCTTGACCCCAACCCTACAAGTCCCACAGTTTCCAGCCTCACAGGATGAGGGAATATCAAATCCTGCCTCGCGCAAGGCATCGAGTAGTGTCTGCTCTTCTCCTACCTCGATGGAGGTTTTCGATCCAGCCAAGTCTGCGGTGAATGGGTCGCCAGATGTAGCGGCCTTGAACGTCTCAAAATGTAGCCTGCTGGAGCTGACTCCTAAAGAAGACGCCACTGTGAGAACAGAGTCTTGTAATCGCTCAGATCCACAGCAATATACGTGGGTCCCCTCATGGATTTGCTCCATAGTATGCTTGGCGTTAAACACTTTTCCGGAGGACTTATCGTAGATGGTGACATTGGAGCCCAGCCCGCTTAAATACTCTTTCAGGGCAATATCCTCAGCGCTTCGAACAAGGTAATGCAGATGGTATGGGTAGCCGAGCCGTTCACAATGCTGCGCAGCGGCTATGAAGGCTGTAATTCCGATTCCCCCAGCAATGAAGACGTGATGATCAGCAACCGTTGAAAGAGGGAAGCTGGCTGTAATGGGACCACATTGTAGCATGTCGCCGGGCTGAACCTCACGATGGATATATCGCGACCCTCCTCTGCTGGCTTCATCCAGGGCAACGGCAAGGCAAAACTGATTCGAGTCTCCTGTAACAACAGAGTATGGGCGGATCAGTCCCTCATTCAGGCGCACGCGCACATGAGATCCGGTAACAATGGGACTGGGCACTTCCGATGGTGTTATCGCTCTGAGAACCAGAGAAACGATGCGGGGAGTTTCTTTGACTTTTGTGAGCAGAAGATAGTCCTTCCATATTGTGAGTGCCTTTTCGGGTGCTCCTTCGAGCCGGCGCGCTTGATTTTCGTATTGTTTCCGCAGCCTGTTGATGAAAATTCCCCGATACTCCATACCGAGTTCTCTAATCTCGACAATCTGTCGCATCATTTCCTCGTTGCGCATGTCGCGATAAAGGTAGTGCTGGATAGTGGCAATGGTCCACTGCGGATTCGGCCTCTCCAGCAGTGTCATTTGATCGCCCGCCTGAATCGTGCCTGTCTTAAGGATACGGTAGAACCAGCCTGTGCGGCAGAGGTCCTGAGCACGCTTTGACATGTCGGGGACCTGAAATCTGTGGTTCAGTTTGTAACAGGGCTGCCGCGGTCCTGTTACCTGAGCGATCACTTCTCCAATCCTCACCACATCACCGATACACATGTTGTGCTCGTTGGCATTACTCGCAACCAGGTTCTCACCAAATGCGCCCGGTACAAATAAGGCTTTACTTTGCGGCAGCTCCTTTTTCCACCTGGTGTAATGCCGCGCACTGTACTGCAGTAGGGCTTTCTCCGGACCGCCATGGAATTCAAATGCATGCTCGTCCCCCTCACACCCAAGATCGTTGACAGCAAGAGGGCCTCGCCTTATCTGCTTATAGATGGCGGAGGGCTCCTGAGTAGTGAAGGTTGGTTTGACCTTTCCAGTCCTCACCTGGGCCAGTGTCTCCGTCTCCCACGGCTGTTTCAGAGCTTTGATAGCATCAGCATCTTCGTCTTGGAAAGTTGGCATTCTGTGCCGGACCGAACAACGAATGAGATCAGTTATGGTGATTTTCGAGGGTGTTGTGTGCTGAAAACAATCGATAAAATGACTGACTTGCAGGTAAGCATCGCTTTGTACTTGAGCATGTGTCGGAGATATCCGCTCCTGCGGCTGTGGTCCTTTTCGGGCAGAGCCGACGTGGAGCCGGCTTATTTACAGGGCCTCTGCTGATAAGGGTACAGACGAACTAGTAGTAAATCTCTGTTCCAACTTCAGTTATACCTCTCAGTAATATAATTCGGTCTAATGAAGTCCGTTCCATAGTTCGCCGGGTCAGACCCGGATCCACAATTTCTCGCCTGATGGAAAGCTTCTTCAGCATTTGCTTTTGGGGTACCCCATAATGCCAAGACGGCTTTTTCTTGGGATCTTCAAAGTCTCTTGGCATTCTAGAGAGGTGAGAAAGGACAATCTTTTCGAGACCTCGACCCCTACCAAGTGGCCCCCGGTGATGCTGTATGAGAAGTAGATGGAGCCTTTTGACGCCACTATGTTCGGAACGGCGCAGAAAGCCCTTGTGTGATTTTCCTCTGAATATCAACCTGATGTGGGGTACAGTTTCACCGGAAAGTGGGATCCATATAAAGCCATGGCACGATTCCATGCCTAGTGGCCGTATTGTTTACTAAGAATAAAGATAATACTATTCAAGATGAAGTTGTAAGGTACCTCAATCTAATCTAGGGGTCAGGTGATACAAGGTTTACCAAAAGACCATCATTACCTACGGGATGATCCCGCAGACCCTAGAATCTACTAAGTAGCGCACTAGTGCCTTACACTCAGGCAATATGTCTTACACAAGGCCCCTTTATAAATACATATTCAACTTAAAATCTAATACATTAGATTTTTAACCAATTCTATAGATATCTATATATATCCCTTAAAGAGAAAATATCTGAATATCGTTAAAAGTCTAAGATTTTACTTAAATCCAGCGAGTGGGTTTCATGGGTAACGGGTTAATCCGACCGAGTAAAACCAAACCCACCTCAACCCGATCTGCTTTACATTAATCCGCCGGTGATTGGCCCGCTGCCCTTTGGGGGCCGAGACGATCAGAATGAAGGGGAGTCCGGAGTTCGGCCCCATCTCCGGATCTCTTTCTGTGGGTCCGACTCTCTCTATAAATGAATCACGGCTGCCTCGACGGTCATCCTTCTTACAGTGTTGCGGAGTAGTGTCTTCAACAGGTTGATTTTTCTTTCTCTCTCGTTTCATTCCCCCTACACGTATCCGCAGCCATCATGCTGTCGTCGAATATCCGATCGAGAGCTCTGGGGTTGAGCCGACGAGCTCAGTTGCAGAACACGTACGAGAGGATCTCCCATCCCTTCTTCACAAATCGACAGATACTAACAATCATATTCAGTCGTCTTCCACCTGCCGGGCGCCGTTATAAATCCGACGAGTCTCTCAACCGATTCTCCTCGAAGATCACACAACCCAAGTCCCAGGGCGCCTCACAAGCGATGCTGTATGCCACCGGCCTGACAGAGGAGGACATGTCGAAGCCGCAGGTCGGTATCTCCTCGGTGTGGTTCGAGGGTAACCCATGTAACATGCACCTGAACGACCTGTCTGGGATTGTCCGTGATTCCGTCCGCCGGGCGGGTCTGGTCCCTATGCGATTCAACTCGGTCGGGGTGTCAGATGGGATCAGTATGGGCACAGAAGGAATGAGATACAGCTTACAGAGTCGGGAGCTTATTGCCGATGGCATTGAATCTGTGATGAATGGCCAGTGGTATGATGCGAATGTGTCGCTACCGGGTTGCGATAAGAATATGCCTGGTGTGTTAATGGCGATGGGACGCACGAATCGGCCTAGTATCATGGTCTACGGCGGTAGTATCAAGCCCGGATGCAGTGCAAAGGGCCAAAAGTTGGATCTGGTCAGTGCATTCCAGTCGTATGGCCAGTACATTACTGGCCAGATCGACGAGAAAGAGCGGTTCGATATTATTCGCAATGCATGCCCCGGCAGAGGTGCTTGTGGTGGCATGTACACCGCAAATACCCTGGCGACGGCTATTGAGACTATGGGTATGACCGTTCCCGGTAGCAGTAGTTGTCCAGCAGACGATCCTAAGAAGCTGGTCGAATGTGAAAACATCGGTGAGGTGGTGAAGAATATGCTCAGGGAAGATATCAGACCTAGTGATGTTTTGACCCGTCAAGCATTTGAGAATGCAATGATTGTGGTAAATATACTGGGGGGTAGTACCAACGCTGTTCTACACCTGATTGCTATTGCTGACTCGGTCGGTATTAAATTGACTATCGATGACTTCCAAGCAGTATCCGATAAGACACCATTCCTGGCTGACTTGAAGCCATCTGGAAAATATGTCATGAATGACCTATACACTATCGGTGGTACACCGGCCCTCCTTAGATACCTTCTGAAAGAGGGCCTGATCGACGGCTCAGGAATCACGGTCACCGGTAAAACAATGAAGGAGAATGTGGCCTCATGGCCTGACTTCCCTGCTGACCAGGACATTATCCACCCCCTCAGCAAACCTATCAAGCCATCCGGTCATCTCCAGATTCTTCGCGGATCGCTCGCTCCGGGCGGTTCGGTGGGTAAGATTACTGGCAAGGAAGGTCTGCGGTTCGAGGGCACAGCCAAGTGCTACGACTACGAAGATGCATTCATAGAGTCACTTGAGCGGGGTGAGATCAAAAAAGGCGAGAAGACTGTTGTTATTATCCGGTACGAAGGTCCTAAGGGTGGTCCGGGTATGCCTGAGATGCTTAAGCCTAGCTCCGCTATCATGGGTGCTGGTCTCGGCCAGGACGTTGCGCTTCTCACGGATGGGAGATTCTCTGGTGGTAGTCACGGATTCTTGATCGGACATATTGTACCTGAAGCCATAGAGGGCGGCCCAATTGCACTAGTACGAGACGGTGATAGGATCGTGATTGATGCTGAGGAAAGAGTGATTGATTTGGACATTCCGGCTGAGGAGCTTGAGAAGAGGAGGAAGGAGTGGAAAGCACCCCCGTTCCGATACCAAAAGGGAACCTTGAAGAAGTATGCCACGCTGGTCAGCGATGCCAGTCATGGCTGTGTTACGGACGGACCGATCTAGATGTCCCACTGGCCAGAAATCCTAATAGGATTGAACATCAATAATTCGTCATACTCCGTACAATTTAGGGAATATTGTGCAATTGATGTACTTGGCTACGACTATCATCCTATCACTTGCTCTATAAGCTGATATAATACCAAAGGCGCATAGGCCTCCTTCCTGGGTCGTCCGTTTCAATGCAATCCCGAATATTTTGAGGACCCTTTCAAGTACGATCCCTTCCGGTTCTCTCGGATCTGCGAAAAGGCTCCGAAAGACACGACCACGAGCAATCTGAGCTTTGTGTCGACTGCACCGGAGCATCTGCCCTTTGAACATGGAGGTCATTCGTGTCCGGGTAGGTTCCAGGTTGATAGTGAACTCAAGATAATTGCTGCCTATCTTCTAAGAATTTATGGCGTCGAGTTTCGGTCCGAGTGTCATGGACAGAGACCTGTGAATCGGTGGATTGCCGAGGCTCTAATGACGCCTTCTAGGGCGCGAATTAGTGTAAAGGGACGAAGTTAATGTTCTACTACTACCATGATTTGATGCTTAGAAAATGTTAGTATCTGTCTTACACCGGGATATATGTGGGGTATTAGTTAGATATACCCTGTTGAGCCCTTCTGTGTAGATTCGGTATTTGGTTGAGGTTGTTTTTCACTATCTAGAGACTGCATTTCTAGAGAAGATCTGGCAATATCTACTATAATGGGTGTCTTATCTGTATAGATGGAGAACTGTATAGTGCTCTGCACTTTGAGGACCTGCCTGGCCCAGACTCTCTCATTGTAGCCTTGAGCTCGTCCCACGGGGTAAGCAATCAAAGTATTTATATGATTACCCACCTTCCTAATTAGGCAGATTGGCTATATCCACGGAACCACGCGGATGGGCTACCCTAATTTAATCACAACTTCATTGCTGATCAGGCCAGGGGGCGTTTCGCGTTGACACAGACAACCAATCCAATTTCCCTTTCTGAACATAATCCCACTCACGGAGCCAACAGGTAAGCTTAAAAATTGCCAAGTACAACTTAATTTCGGTATAGTTTCTCGCTATTAAAACAAGAAGGTGATTGAACTCAAGCTGCGTCGTATATATAATTTATTGCTTTCCTGTCATCAAGATACGTGTCTGGTAGCCTTTGTTGTCCACTAAGAACAAAGGTAGCACTGCTCAAGATTAAGGAAACCCAGGATGGTTATATATGGAGAAAGGATAAGGGTGTTAGGAAAGGTAACCTCCACTGCGGAGGAGTTGTGGAACCTCCTGAGAGACAAACGGCTCCTGCCGACTAAATCTACGATGTAATTGTCGTTAGCGCTGGCTACAGTGGTCTGATAGCTGCTCGTGACATGACAGATAGCGGTAGGTCAATAGTCTACTGTAATGAACAATCTAGGCTCATATATTATAGGTCTCTCGGTCTTGATGCTTGAGGCTCGCGGTCGTGTCGGTGGACGAACATATACAGTCGAGTCCGATGGTAAGTGCTTACTTCTCGAGCCCTTCAGATAAAATTCTGTAGTATATCTGACTCGCCAAAGGCTTTCGATACGAGATGGGAGGAACATGGGTAACACATCATATGGCGTATCTGTTCAAAGAGATTACACGGTATAAGTTGGATAGAGACCTTAACCTTATCCACGATTGACAATTTGCCAATGACTGAATATGGGTGCTCCGTGGGGCAGAGCCTTTCCTTTGTTATTTGATATAGTAGCTATCGTAGCATCATTAGTGTCAATCAAGCATTTGTCATACGTAAGATTTCAATTCAATCTGATTAATTCTCGATCATGGCTCCTTGATACATGTTGCCTGTACTGACAGTATATAAAAATGCCACTCCTTCAATTTAGCAACTGCTTATACTTACTCCCAACACAACATTGTCAAAATATACCTAGTAGTGCGGTATAGCAGCCAAATATAGTTAGTCCAGCCCCACCGATAAGGCCGATAAGCGCGGCTATTAAAAGACCCAATCCGGTTAGCTCATCGGCACAGTGGAAGCCAGCAGATATCCCCGCCTCCTCAGCAGCTGGCTATTTTACCCGATTAGGCAAGGGAGTTTGGCGTCGGGAAAATATCGGAGGATCCATCCTTGACGTAGTCTCCGCGGGGTCCTGGCTGTGGCATCGTTATATCCAACTACAGCACATCTACTCTGAAACGGTCATCCACTTCAACAATTGGACCCAGTACGTTTTTAACAGGTGTGGAGCATCTCCGGAGTGAATGTGCTAATTATACGACCGCCGAAATAACAGCTGTTCAGTTGAGTTAGGCTTATATATTCTAGACTTTTGGTCTTGTCGTTGCATACTCGATCCTACCAATCTCAATCCCTGCTCTCTTATTCTTAGCTCTCAGATAAAGATCTTTCTCTATACACATAGCCAAAATGGCAGCCACAGCGAAACGCCCAGAGATCATCGAGCTGGCACGTGGGTTAAACGGTGTCCCCATGTGCGAAGAATATGAATGCATGATCTCAGGAATGATGTATGTTTGATTTCAACCCAGTGTTATACATTCCTGTCGGAGATTCCAATGGTGAATCAAAGCTAACGAAGCTAGGTACAACCCCAACATACCTAAGCTCTTAGAAGCTCGCCACCGCTGCCGTGGCTTAACAGATGACTACAACAATCTGGACACCAAGACAGTGCCCTACGACCAGATCGCAGACAAGCGTATGGAACGATTACGGGCACTCGTCGGCCGAGTAGGAGATGGGACCTTCATCGAACCCCCTTTTAGACCCGACTATGGGTCTAACCTTATCATCGGAAGCGATTGCTTCGTCAACTGGGGGTGGGTTTGCCAATTTACCATTCACACCCACAAGAACCACTCACCTTCCAGATAAAAGAAAAGCTAACATGATAATATCAACAGTTTAACAGTCCTCGACACCAGTCTAGTCGTAATCGGGGACCGGGTACAGATCGGCACGAATGTGAGCATTATCACCGCTGGCCACGACACCAGTGTGCTTTCCCGGCGAAAATTTGTCGAATTCGGCCATCCCATCTTCATTGAGGATGATTGCTGGATTGGAGCCAATGTTGTGATTTTGCCTGGTGTGCGCATTGGGAAGGGATCCACGATTGGTGCTGGGTCGATTGTGACGAAGGATATTCCGCCTTATTCGGTGGGTGCTGGCATTCCTTGTCGCGTGAAGAAGACCATTCAGTCGGTCGAGGAGGAGGAGAATGATCCCAGTAACCCTTGGCGGAACTTGGTAAGGGAGGATAGAGAGTGATTGGTTTGGTTTGTTGGGTAGATTTAATAGATGGCAGGTCGTTAAGCAGCGGACTGTCGGACAGTAAACCAGCAATTCATCATTTGCTAGCTGTCTCAGTCCCTGCCTCTCTTACTTTCTGAGTCTCATCTGCTTCACTAAAATCACCAACATATAAGATTGACGACGTAGAAGCCTTCTTGTAGATGTATTTGAAATTAGATCGCGAGTCGTTCAATCGCATTCCGCAAAGAAAGCCGTGCCAGCTGCTACACGGCTATTGACGTTGGTCCAGACAATTTCACCTTTGTGCACAATGAATCCAGTACCGATACTCTGACATATATGAGGACTTATAAGGTCATAGAACTTTTTACCGCCTTGAACAAGATCACTTCTGGCTCGTGTATGGTGAGGATAATGATACAGTGGAAAGGGCGCTAGAGCACTGATCAACTTCTATCTCTGGGACTTCACAGTATCAGAAGCAAACTAAGCTTCAGCAAGCATTTTCCCGTCATAATCGAAATAAAGACACTGTAACGTGAAATATATGAACGTTCTTCTAGACGTCTGCTTTGATATTCCCTGAAACAAGCGGTAGTGATCATGGATGGGTCATCTTACTACAACAAAAATATATAAGGACTACTTCACGACGTTGTTTTTGTGTGTGCATGATATGACAGCCCAATGCGATGTCACACCTACCATATATCCTTTGGTAAGCTTGGCTATTTCACTTGAGGGCTCAATTACTCCCTGCAGCGAGGTACCAGTATCATCAAAACGTGCTCTTCATAACAACTATTCTAAGGGTATTGTTCTAGTCCTCTAATACAAAACATAATAGGGGTTTATTTCTTAGCAGCATCCTTCATCTCCCCCCTCTCGCGAACCAGCGCAGCCACATCCCGGCCAACATCTGTTCCAAGATTCTCGAATCCCTGAATCACACCCTCCCGGTCTCCCTTGGTCGATTCCTGGCTCATCTTGAACTTGCCACCGATATCCTCAATGGTGATCTCAATACCAACGATGTTCTTCTTCATGATATCAATATACCGCTCAGGCGCATCAGTCACTTTCCAAGAATCCGGCCGGCCTCCCTCTCCGGTGTAGCCCATGACAGACGTTTCACAAAGCTCAGAGAGATCTTGAATCTGCTTCTGGAGATACTCCGCGCTCTCAGGAGAGGAGCTATCGTGGTAGATCGTGGCCTTACCATGAACCTGGACAGCAGCGTAGTTCCAGGTGGGGACCACTTTTGCCGTGGCTGGCTTAGTCTCAGTGTAGAACTTAGGAGTCACATAGTGGTGCGGATTGGCCGTGAAGAGAACTTGAACTTCTTGCTGCAATGGCGAAGCAGATGGTAGGCCCGCAGCATTCAGGGCTTCGATGAATGTCTTGCTGTGAGGGTTTTGGCGGGCCATATGGCCGCGCAGACGACCTTTCACTGGCGCATCGGGGTCATCGGAGATAATGTCTAGTACCCATGGGATATGACTAGACTGTATGAAATGTTGAGTAGTCGAAGGGATAGCGGTAGTGAGTACACCAAGAGGGTTCTTTTGGATCAACTCGAAGAGAGCCTTGATCGATGTTTCTGCGTGAACTGCGCGGAGATACATGGTTTTTGGGCAATTGTGTGGTAAACAAGAAAAAGAGGGATTTGGACTAAGGGTAGATTTGATTGTGAGATCCTAGCTACACTGCAGAGGGGTCTAGTTGCTTTTATATTCCATGTCGCAAGTGTGAGTCATCACCTGATATACTAATATGGGTAATCTAATCCGAAGTTTAGAATTAAGGTACATAAGATGGATATCATCTTAACAGGGTGGATCGAGGGGAAGAGCCCGAATTAGAATTGTACGCATCCTGATTGGTGTGCATCGCCGAGCAGCTCTAGATGTTGGTGAAAGGGCTCTGTTGAGTCAGAAAATGATCATGTAAAAGATTCTCATGAAAGTTCTACTGGTCCACAGCGATTCATCGCTTAGAAGAGAAATTGTTTGTCGAATGATGGCAAACACATTCGGATGAACGCCGAATGTCGAAAATCTGCCAGAATTAGCGTGTCCCGTTTGGGAAGTTGATGGTAGTGGGGCGTTTAAACCACATTACACCCAATGGGACACCGATAATTTAAGGACAAGCATCAGTTTTAGGAAAGTCGCGGGAGTGGGCCCCACTTTGGCACTGAACTGGTAGTCGATATCCTCTTGCAGACATCATCTATAAAGGCGACCCCTCCACACGGTCTTCCATCATTCTGGTTTTTCTGAGTCTTTCTTTCTCATTTCAGGGCTTCAGGTCACTACCGAAACATCATGTCTTCTTCAAACGATACTCATCGCTCGACTCGAGCATTGCATGCCGACGACCCGCTCAACCTGGTCACAGACGTTGCGCCTCCAATCCACTTGTCGACAACCTATAGGTTTCCCAGTGATCCTAACGACCTCCTGCCATCTGTAGACCCTGTGGTACGTTACACTGTTACACTGTTACGATCAAATACATAGCAGACAATTTCCATTAACGTTACAACTAGGATGAATTCAACGGAAAGAACTATGTATATTCTCGAGAGTTTGCCCCAAACGCAACTCGCTTCGAAGCTGTTCTTTCATCGCTCATCGGTGGAAATGCCATCTGCTACTCTACCGGATTAGCAGCTCTGACTGCCGCTTTGGTACTTCTGAATCCCCGCCGTATCTCCATCGGCGAGGGCTACCATGGCAGTCATGAGGTTATCGGTGTTCTCTCGCGCCTGTCCGGACTCCAGAAACTGGACCTTCACTGCTCCGCGGAGAGCTTAGAAGAGGGGGATGTCATTCTCCTGGAGACCCCTGTCAACCCGCTGGGGACAGCTTTCAGTATTGAGGAATTTGCCCAGAAGGCTCACTCGAGAGGTGCCTATCTCATTGTCGATAGCACCTTTGCCCCTCCAAGCTTGCAAGATCCGTTCCAGTGGGGCGCTGATATTGTGATGCATTCCGGCTCCAAGTATTTTGGTGGCCACAGTGACCTTCTCTGTGGTGTTCTCGCGACAAAGCGTCAGGACTGGACCAAGAAGCTTTTCGAAGATAGACTTGCGTTTGGAAGCGTCATCGGCAATTTAGAAGCTTGGCTTGGCCTGCGCAGTCTGCGCACGCTAGAAGTCCGTGTGGAGCGCGCAAGCAAGAGCTCTGAGAGATTGATCTCATGGTTGAATCAAGGACTGAACGCCCAGAGTCCAGCTCCGGGTAGCGAGGAGCATATCATCCAGAGCATTCTTCAAAAGATTCATCATGCCAGTTTACAGAACGAGCCTTGGGTACGGAAACAGATGCCAAACGGCTTTGGTCCTGTTTTCTCGATTGTTCTACAGACTGAAGATTTCGCACGGGTCCTCCCAAGCAAGTTACACCTCTTCCAGCATGCAACCAGCCTTGGTGGTGTTGAGTCCTTGATTGAATGGAGAGCACTGTCCGACTCCAGAGTAGACCGGAAGCTCTTGAGACTCAGCGTTGGGTTGGAAAACTGGGAGGACTTGAAGAACGACTTGCTTAAAGCGTTCAAGTCCCTTTTGTCGCAATCATGATTTAATTTCACGAATTCTTCTACTGTACATATTGGAATATACCGTTTTGGAATGCTTGTTCTGCACTTTCATTGGTCTCTTACGCTTAAAGCTAAGTTTTGAAGATGATATTCAAATCTTATGAGGGTCAATATCGGAATCATCTCATGCTAAATACCCATACTATTGAATCTAGCTGTATATGCACGGTATTAGCCGGCTTTTATGCGTATCGTAATCTCCATAACTCGTACAAATATAAGGTTTAGCTTAGGGCAGTAAATTTTAGCGTTAAGTTCCACCAAAATCGCTCACTAGAGACCCTAAACGATGCCTAAAAGGGACAGAAGACCCCGTATTATATCCTCATTCAAGCAGTCTTCCACATGGCCCAACAGTTCCTGCGTATCATGTGACTGATGGAGAAACTGAAACAGGACATCCATTGCCTGAAGAGGTTAGCGGTTCTGCGCCGATCGCCCCTCAAACTTTATTTTAACGTCCATTGTTCATAAACCATACATTGTTTTTGTTCCATGCATGCTACATTCTCCAGCGGGGCTGAGCTGTGAAGTTAACTTCGATTTCTGTCTCTTCACCATGACTCTTATTGCAAATAGTTGGCACTAGTCACCCGATGGAACTCTCGCCACATTATTCACCCCCTTGTGTTCCCCCGCATTGAGGTACACAATGTACGACCCTTGTTATACATGTAAGCGCCGGCGCATCCAGTGTGACCAATCACAAACCCCTTGCAAGAAATGTCTGAAAGCTGGACTGGAATGCTATGACAAGCGGCCCCTCAGATGGGTCAAAGGCGTGGCTATTCGAGGCAGGCTGCAGGGGGTGGCCGCGAAGGATGCGTCGACTGCCTCAACGGCCTTGGCAACGCTGGATCGGGTTTCCGGGAAGAAAGGTAGTAAGAAGATAATATCGTCTGCTTTGGTTAGACGCGATCAGAATGACCATACTGGTGGGTCTCTACGCTCTATAGAGCTGCATTCTATGCGGTCACCGGGGTTTCCCTTCCCTGATTCAAATGTCACGATGGATTGGCCTGGATTTTGACTGAGGTTCCTTGTGCTGTTCAGATGTAGTCGATAATGGAGCGAGCCTATCAATGGCTTTGGAGACTGGTCCTATCTCAAACTTGGACCAGACATCCAGGTATTACCTTGACTATTGTGAGTAAAGTGTCTTTGGTTTATGGCTTCAGGAAAGTTTAATGTCCGATGTAGCTAATTTCTGTCTCTAGATAACGATCAAATATGCAAAGTATTCATTGTATATGATAGCGAGGAGAATCCCTTTAGAAGGCTTATATCTCTGGCTGTGAACAATTCTGTGCTACTGAAGTCGGTCCTCGCCCTCGCGGCGCGCCACAGGGCCAATTCCGGATATTCTTTTGAGAATGCTATAGTGGGGGCTTCCCCAGACCTCCTACAGATTCACCAAGATGCTCTTGTCTTCAAACACCAAGCTATACAAGGTCTAACGCACGCTTTGAGCGATCCGACAATATCTGAACAGGACACGACAGTAGCGTCAATCTTCCTTCTTATCTTCTTAGATCTTTTAGAGTCCGGAAGCGATAAATGGAACTTTCACCTTGAGGGCGCTAAGAGGCTGATTACCAGTGGTCAATTGCATGAGTTGCAGGCTGGAAAGTCCCAGGATCCAGGACGGACTATCGAGCAAATAAGAAAGTTCATCATCAAACAAATTCATGTGTATGTATCGGCCGTCAAATAGGTAAGACTGTATACGTTCTGGCTAACTGTTTTGTCTTTCAGGATTGAGACTCTTGGGGCAACATTTGTCCGTCCTAAATTACTTTCAGGCTGCACTTCATTAGACCATCCAGATTCCTTGCTTCAGGAAACAGTCGAACAATCTTTCATTGGGTGTCCCGAGTACTTGCTACATGCCGTCCAATGTCTTTCAGCCTATCGGGATAGCATGGTCGAGCCCCAGCCACCGACCTCTACCACCAGTAATACGCACATGCAAGATATAACGAGCGTGCTTGACTTAATACAGAAGTTTGACTGTTATACCTGGGCTTCGAATCTACCAGAGTCACAGAAGACCTCGACGCGATACATAAGCAACCTTTGCAAACTGGCGCAGTCATACAAACTAGGAGCTCTAATCTATGGTCAGCGCATCTTGGATGCTCTGCTCGATGTGAATACGCCACAAGAGGAACTCGTCTCTGAACTAATAGGCCTCATCGATGCGTTAAGAGACGACGGCAGGTTATTAAAATGCGTCCTTTGGCCGATATTCGTTGCTGGTCTCGAATGCCGGTCGCAGGCCCAGCGAGACTTTCTAATCACTTCCTTGGAAAAGTTCTGGTTGGATACGAACTGTTTGAACGTGGTTAATGCAGCCAAGGCACTGCAGTCTTATTGGCAAAAGACGGACAAACAGGCGTCTCCAACACAATGGATCTTTGACATCGGAGACCTGGATCATGACTGGCTTTTCATTTAAGTCTTGACTCTTATTGAACTCATTTACTGTGCCAGAGTGCACTTTAATCCACAGCTACATTGCTGGCATGTTTGCCAGCGGTTCACCGTGGTCCATCTGACTTGGGGCACCTGGAAATATAACAACAGGGTCAGTTTCCCCATCCCTCAGAAGCAAAGGGAACCCCAACTCGAACAGGAGCCAGAAACTGCCGGGGTCAAGACCAGGAACAGTCTTGATATACAGCTGAGGCTACATCCAGGTCATCCCCATCTCGCCCATCCTCCGATGTGTGCCCGACTCTTCTTGATATTACTCACGCATGTCGCTTGTGACGGCTTGAATACAGCACAACGCAGAATTGGGCAAGACATACGCTCTATTCGCCACAAGTTGGTTTGGAGGGATTTACCCTAGAAGGAGGGCTATGTCGAAACGTATTAAAGACAACTCACATATAGAACAAACACTCCAATCTCTAATATGGCTTAATACATAATTCACCTCTCTTAGCTTCACGAAGACCATGGCTTTAGCGTCACGACCATAGACATAAAGCTCTCTACTTCTATCTTAGTTCAATGAGCCACGCGTTTACTTTCATATTATAAAGACATACGCGGTTCCATTTGTTGTACATAGATACTACACTTCTTCCGCAGAACAACACTTCGTCGTTCCCCTTTCCTCTTCCCCTATCTTTGAAAGATAACCCGCAGTACTCAACGTATTTTCTCAACTACTGTGAACAGTCAAGTAGCGAGAGGGTGGCCATTCACGGCCCGAACCTTATCTGATCCAGCCCCGTGATATATCATCAAGACTAACGGGATACTCTAGATCAGTAGATGCTTATGGTGGACACTCGGGTTTCGTCGCATGCCACTTGGGTCATATTGCCCTTCTTTAGGGTTGGGTTGCTTACCCTGTCAATTCAATGGCGTTGGCAGCCTTGATGCTAAGAAAGGCCCAGATTCCAGCTACTGTGCTGATCCTCATTCTAGAAAGATATATCAGGAACAAATAAGGACAAGTATATTCTTAGCGATACCCGAATCAAGCATGATATATACATAGTGGTTACAGCTGGAAGCCGAGGCTGATCCCCCAGAAGGAAATATGCATTACATTACACCGCCGTATACATATACTAGGATAAGAGAGAATCCGTTATGGAAATCAATGAACCCTACAGCTACCTTGCCCATCGATTTCTCGATAGGTCCGCTAAGACCAGTCCCTAGCCCATTTTCATGAGGGTGTCGAATCAAACACCTGGGCGGTCGTGGTGTGATCGAGCGATTGACACACCAGAGAACTCCGCGTATAGACACCCAATATGTATCGTGCAGCTACTGATATGGCTCTTCGTCGAAATCATCGAACATCCAATTCTCGGACATCTTGGCCCAGACCTTTTCCAAATCACTTTCCGACGTAGTTTCCGATTTAAGTCCCTCGAACGCAGTTTCCTTGAATTTCATTTCACGTTGCTTAGCTTTGTCATATCCGTCCGACGGCACCCACCCATCTGGCCCACAACCAATATGGTTCCTGAAGTTCAATATCTGTGCGTCACCTCCGATCTGCCAGCTATTGAACATCAACCATGAGTTCGCCTCGCCGTTCGAATATTCTAATGGGCAGACACCCGCCTTAGTGCCGGACGATGGGTTGGACAGTTTGTCCCAGTTCTGCGCTATATAAACGAGGTCCGCTTTTAGTGACACCATATCCCCATCCCATGGGTTGCTCGCGTGGTTGAAAATCAGGCCCTTCATCAAGCTTAGATCGTGGTCCATGGCAATAGTATGAACAGGATTCAACATTGCAGTATACCATGCGTAGTAATGATGGATACGACGTTTTCGGAGAATTTCCAGCTCTTTAAGCTGGTCGCTATCATCAAGATCATCGAAATTGTCTGGTAACTTAGGCGTGTCGAGAGATTTTGAAACCTCGTCCCCACAATTCCATATATGTTGCGGAAACCCACAATTTAGGAAGAGTGGTAAGATAGAGCCATGCTGCCAGTCTATTAAACCAGTAATTGTAAGATCGTCGGACACCAATATATTGTTCGGGTGCCAGTCCGGGTGTCTGATTGTAGGCTGGCAAAGAGATTTGATGTTTTCCGGCACTAGATACGGTGCAACACGTAGATAGTCTTCCAAATTCCTCACCTGACCCAAATGGGACACTTCTTTGTAACCGTATAACGCTCTATAAACACGCTCACGAGGTTGCAGTCTTTTACCGAACCTAGCTAAGTAAGCAAGCTCCTTCTTCGCACCCGCGGTCAGGGCCGCCTCTGCAGTCTCATCTACAGCTTATTAGTGGATCTCGTCAACAGTGTGGTGTCTTAGATAGTAAAGCATCAGACAAACGATGGAAGGAACATACACGGGCCGCGTTCTACTTGTAGTTCACGTCTTTTCCCGAACCACATTCGTGGAGTAGTCTCGGGCCCTATACTAAACCGGCCGTTGCTCGGTGGATCTTCTATCGGCACGGGTGGTCTATCAGTTTTGGAGCACAGATCCGCCGTATAGTAAAGGCTTCCACTGGCAGGAAATCGTAGTTTGAAAAGGCGAGCTTCCAGGTCGACAATATTTTTAATAGCTTTGGAACAATCATCATCAGACAAGTCGAACCACAGATTACCCAAGATCTGTCCACGGATATATTCCATAAAGATGTATTCCGTCCCTGCTGCATTATCCGACGTAGCCGAGTAGCCAAACACCTTGGGTACGGGTATATCATGTAGTCGAAGGTAATCCAAAGTCGCAACTTCACTGGCTACCACGAAGTATTTCGGTTCGATAAGGGGATACGGGACACGGGCGATAAGCTTGGTACCATCGTTCATTGTCACTAGAAAAACACGGTTAAACGACCCCTCAGCAACCTTCTCAAAGCTGGCGACATCCTCCGCGCTTTGGTTAATCGACTCGGCAGCAAGGCGCTTCAATTCAGGGACGTTGAAGACGCGTCGTCGTTCCGCGAGTCTCAGGGATTCATTGAAGCTGTCGGCCGTCATCAATCAAGTATCACCCGCGAAAGCCAGTACAGAATAGATTATAGGAGCTACTAACATCCATCTTCCAGATGTATACTCAAACAGCTCAGAGCTTTCGGCGGAATGGCGGGTTAAGGCGTGATAAGTAGAGAAAGTCCGTGAGATAGAAAGTGGGTTCAAAGGTATCAATGCCCGATTAGTTGATATCACAAGATGACTTGTACATCGAATAGCCCGAGCTCTAACAAGCATTGTGATTATTTGGCTATGAGAAGTTGCTCAGATGAATTGGTCGTTGTGTTCTTTTCTCCTTTCTCTTTGTTACATCCATAACCAACCACGCTAACCTTAATAAGAAGGTGGATAATGCCGCGGCGCAGGTGGCATGATGCATCGTAGCCCTAGACCAGACATGGCCGCGGCGGTGGTAGAATATCTGCTCTGTTCACCCTGTTTTTGATGGGGTTGACTACGGTGAAAGTGGTAATTATAGGGTATCCGCTCCCTGGTGGAAACCACTTGCTCAAGGGCCGGGACCGATCATATTATTGCTCTACTTGGAAAACCGCTAAAGCAATCAAAAAGAGCTACTGGGATCTACTACTACTGCCTATAGTGAAGATTGAACATGAAGAAACATGATGCATTCGTAACGTTCTAAGACGACAAAAATCGATAAAACATGGAAAATAATAAAGGATTTAAAAGAGGAACACAAGTAACAGATCAATCCACCTTAAACAGACCAAGTCGTTTTTACCCTCTCCTTCTCCCTCTCCAAAAACTTCTCGAACGTCCCCAAAGGCAGCTTCCAAGCTCTCACCTCCTCCAAATCTACAAACTGTGCCATATCGCGGGCCAACAACTGGCCCCCAATGAACGGATTCTGCGTAGCTTGCTTTTCAATCTCTTCCTGCGACAAAAAGTCCACTTTGACATCCCTGCCAGTCGCGCGCGACAATGCCTTCGTCACATCCTCCGGATGCATAAACTCGGAAGCAATCTCAATCTCCTTCTCATGGAATCTTGCGGGATCGAACAGTGCCGCAGCCCCAAAAGCTCCGATATCATTGTGATCCACCATCGGAAGCTTCGTCTCAGGAAGTAGAGCGGTAGTCCAGACGCCGGTCTCAACAAACCCGGGATACATCTGAACAAGGGGATGCAAGTAATTCGCCATGAAGTTGCCAGGTCGTAAAATAGTCCAGTACTCGAATCCAGCTGTTCTCACTTTATTTTCGACGGCTTGTTTGTTGAGTAGAATCTTCGCCACGAAACTGTTCGGGTCCCAGTTCCTTAGGCGTTGGGGCTCGTTGACAGAAAACCCACTAGAGTAGATGACGTGCCTGATGCCCGCTTCTTTGGCGGTTGATAGAATGTTTTCGGCCTGGTGGACTTCGCTGTTTGGGACACGTAGGTCGGGCATTAGGTTGAGGAAGAGCGCGGTGCATCCCTTCATGCTTTGTTTGAATGTTTCTAGGTCGGTGAAGTCCCCTTGACTGAGGTTTACACCGCGGGATTGTAGGTTCTGGGCCGCTGGGGTGTCTAGGTTGCGGGTTATGGCGTGGACTTCGGCGCCGGCTTTGAGGAGGTGGTTGATCACGGCGCCGCCTTGGGTGCCGGTGGCACCGCAAACGAAGAAGGTGGAGGTGGACATTGTTTAATGTAGTGTAGTGATTTTGTTGTAAGTGTTTGTATCAATTGAAGACCAGGTGGATTTGGAAATAAGAATGAGAATGATAATGAGAGGACTGTGTTGTTGTTCAGAGCTATCTATCCAATGTTGACGGCTTTATATACTGATGGTCTTCAAGGGTCTAGAGCGGAGTTCCACCCAATCCGCAACCCTAATCATCGGCGCTGTCTCCAATTGGCCGAACACACAACTAGCTTGCGGAATTCCGCCCCCAGACCCACATCAAGCGATATCTCTCCTCCCAACAAATGTAAGATCAGTTTTTTCCCACCTAAACAGCGGAAGTCCGCAGAACAGATACCAGTGTGATATACAATGAACCCCTTATTGGCCGAGCGAGGAAACCCCCCACCGCGACGCAAATCATGCGAAGCGTGCAAGACCGCCAAGCGACGCTGCGATCTGGCATTCCCGGCTTGTTCTCGATGCACTACCAGGAATACGCCATGCATTTACCCGGGACGACAGCCCGCAATACCACAGGAGCTGATCGACGAGATGGTCGAATCCATTGCTCAGACGGTTGATACGCCGTTATCGTTTGATGCCGGTGTCTCGTGCATGACCGAGTTCAGTATACCTGAGCTACCCGACCCTCCTGCTGTTGCTCATCCGTTCGATGTCTTCGATCCACAGTGGGATTACATTGATATCAACGCCCCATGCCTGTCATCGGAATCACATAGTGGTGTCCTCATTCCACGACCAAGCAACACAATGACCGCTCCGGTAGCAAGACCCCCGATGCCTCTCTCAGCTATCATAGCATCCCGGCTCCAATTCGCCATCGATGTCCTCAAAGATGTCCCCAAGATGATGGTCCAAGAGAACCAAACCCCTTGGTCTCATAAGCAGCTCTACATAAATGGCATGCCAAAATACATGCAAGGCGAGTCAACCTACAATTTCTCTTCCTCTTACACCCACAATAGAAAACAAAAGAAGAGACTAACCAACTCAACAACAGACGCCTACACAAGCTGCGCCCTCCACATAACCCTAAACCCCCTCAACAGGCCCCTAATAACCTCCCTAATAAACACCAACATCCAAACCCTCCTCACATCCCCGGTGCCCACAACACCCCTAGAAACCCTCTCCCACACACACGCCCTCCTCCTCTACCAAATCATGCTCTTCTTCTCCCCAGACCCAAACTCCAACGTCTCCCTAATTCCCCACATCGAATCCTCAGCCCTAACCCTCCTCTCCTGTATCTACTTCCCCGACCCCACAAACACCCCCACCATCTTCCCACCCACCCCAGAAGCAAAACAAGACTTCTGGACCTCGTGGATCTTCCAAGAATCCGCGCGCAGAACCGTCCTCTTCGCGTTCTATCTTATACAGCTCTATAAGTCAGTCCAGGGGTATAGGAATCTCGTCTGTGATGGTAGGCTGGGGCTGGTGCATAGCTGGTACCTCTCGGCGCATTTGTGGGGGGCGCAAGATGCGGCGGAGTTTGGGGCGGCGTGGGTGGAGAAGGATCATTTTGTTGTTGGGGAGTTGAATTTTGGGAGGGTGCTTACTGAGGCGAGGGCTGGGGATGTGGATGTTTTTGGGAGGATGCTTTTGGTTAGTTATTTGGGGATTGAGGAGGCTAGGGCTTGGTTTTTGGCTAGGGGGGCTATTTTGTAGTTTTTCGCTTTCCCTCTCTTTTTTTTTTGTTTTACTTTTGTTTTGGAGAGGGGTGATGATGTGGGTTATGTGAATGTGTCCTTGACTTGTAGGTTATTAGTTCAACTTTCTTCATGCTATGTTACTATTGTCGCGCACGGGACTATGTCAAATAGGTACAGCGCAATTTGGTATCTGCAATAATTTTGAAATTTCAACTCCCTCGCTTGACACCTTTGTAACCATTGCTTGCGCTCAACCTCATTCAGCCAGTGAGTGGGTAATGCTTGTGTGTTTTTTCATGTCTTGAGTGTGCAGCGCATCCTTCACAATGCGCCAAGGAATAATTTGGTTCCGTAGTGCAAAGATTCGTAGAAGCCCTATTGATTCTGACCCTCCAAGCATTAGATGTAAAACATTGTATTTCTGATTTTCTCGTGAACAAGCACATCCCTGTTTGTTGCCTGCACTGTACTAGCACCACTGGCCACCGATGAGGTCTCAGACGCCGGTTCGTAAAATCGACTCAGATAGCATCTGGCCCGGTCACAGACCAGGTCGGCGTATCGCGCAGGGCAACAGACTCTAACCCCCTTTGTAGCACGTCCAACGAGGTAGCTCAGATTCAAAGTCAGATCTTGCACAATCTCGGCGACGTTCTTGTATTTGGGACGAAGCTTCCCCGTATATCGCTGGCTGAAAACCTCATCTAGGATCACAAAATAGAAGGCGTTGCGGGCAGTTCCGTGGATAGCGGAATGAGGCTGGAGAAAGAAGCTGAAACAGTGGGGATCAGTGATAGATCGATCGACGATCGTGCACGGTGGTGTGTTTCCATTTTTGTCAGCAGTTTGTCCTTCAGTAGGGTAGAAGCGCGTGTGATGCCGCTTGCTGACAATAATAATGGTGAACTTAGGAAGATTTTTCTCATGCATTTCCTTAGGATATATTTCTCGACAAGCCTTCCGCATTAGAGGCAGCTCTTCGGTCAAGCACTTCATATACTGACCTTCCGAGATTCCGTCTCGGAAGACGATAATGTTTTCAGGGAATGACGCGTGTTTTCCCAGGAGCTTCCATAGCCTAAGGTGCCGCTTAAACATACCATCCAAGCTATCGATTTCCTCCTTTCCACCGTGAGACTGGACCTGAATAGTTGCGGGCCATTGCCCAAGTGTTTTGTCGATGCTAGCAACCATCGCTGCCACGCTAGGTGCAGTGGCTGAAGAGACCTGCGAAGACCCTGTTGGATGTGTTACATCCAAGCCAACAATCATGGTCTTGTCTTCATTGATGATACTCAAACGAAGATTATCCACAACGTGATTCGTCCCGCCCAGCTTCAGGTTGAACTTCATTGCCACATTCCTCATATACTGATCCAGGGACTTGTCATATTGTTCCATCGTTTGACCTTTCTTCGCCACCAGCTTAGGACCAACACTGCAAATCGTCTGCAATCCGTACTCCACATCACACAACCGCTTGATTACTAGGTACCAGCGACTGTCTTTCTTGGGCAAAACGATGTAGAGAAGGTCTAAACTGTTGGCTGCTCCTCTAAGAGTATTATCAAGGTCCGCTGTGTCATCCTTATCCACTCTGACTATCTTTCCAGGGAAGGGCACGTCTACCGGAACGCCGGTGTCCATAAGGGCAGCCTGGAGCTTCTTGACAACTGGCTGAAAGCTTTTCACGTCACGAAATGTATCTTGTACTTTCTTGTCCGAGACCAGAAGATACGACCATTTCCGCAGCCGTTGGCCGGGGACGTTGAATTTGGTGCTCGTTATATTCCAGGAGCCTGAAAATTGCTTTACGCTGGCATTCCCCCGGTACATAACATTTGGCTGGTCCAAGATGCGCCCCTCAACGGTGATCAGCCGCCTCGACGTAGATATACCGAATCGTGTCTACCATATGAGTCAAACGTTACTATTATTACCAACTATCATTTCGTGATAAGAACTTACCAGTATTGTATTCCTTTCAGGGTTCAAGCCAACAGTATCTGCTCCTTGGTTGACGATAGAAAAGGCGTTCTGCAAGGGTGGGCGTACAGCAAATTTGATCATGTCTTGCGTCTGGACGGGGGACAACTCTCCGTTGTGAATCTGGCCCGGAAGTATCTCGAACTCTTGTGCCAATTGGTATGTAGGGCTAGCACGTGTGCTAATGTTGATGACAGGTAAATCTGGCCGTTGGTCTCGGATGTTGTACGCTAGACCCCAGGTGTTAGTAGAGTAGTTGTGTCGTCTCGATTCGGAAACAAACTCACTCTCCAGAAAGTAATCATACACACTAATTAACCTCGCGGGTCCAGCTGGTGATGCTGCAGGTCCTGATTGCTGGCGTCTCTTTTTCTTCGATCCCAGAGAAGACCTGGATGCTGGCGCTTGACGAGGTTCTAGCCAGAACTTTATACCTTTAGAGCCCGCGCCAAATGACTGTATCTCGGGTTTTCTGTTCAGTGGTAAGTCTGTGCCATCACCGCGCCTGGCAAGAGAATGGATGGTCTTAGGCCTGATGATAAGCTCGCCGCTTCGATTTCTTCTTTCGCGTAAATGAAGCGTGCATCCCCGGATGCCATGCAGAAATTCATTCAAATCAGTTAGGCTCTTGCCGTTTGCCTTTTGAAATGTATCAATCAAGTCAATCAGACGTCCGCTGTTGTAGAATGCCCCATGGCTAACATTTACATTAACCAGGACCCTAGCAGCGGCGAGTCTGACGCTCGAAAAGAACCCACGAATTGCTGTCAGCCCACCGACTAGATGGGCCTTGTCTGACAGTGGGGCCTTGTTGCTAAGTGGAAAGGTTCTGTTAGCTCTAGTTCCACCACGCGAGACAAGGTCCGGAGATGTCATGGCGTAGTGATTCAAAAGAATATTTAGCGCTTGAACCATTGGTAGTTTCTCATTATATTGGTTAAAGTCGGTCGATGTCAGATATTCTATCAACTGCGAGACCCGTAGAGTATTGGTGTACAGGATACGGGCTTTATACTGGGTAGCGTCCTCGGCGGGTTCGTCCTCTAGCTCACTTCGGTACAACACGGGTACAATGATTGCATTATTTGTCAACGGCAATTTCTCTCGTGATATGATGGTAGACTTGAAATCAGTGACTAGGTTGGCTGCCACCGAGGAAAGTTCTGGCGCCTCGAGAACCAATCTCACGATTTGGGCCCGCTTCCTGCCAGAAACAGAGGGCCTCACGTCAACAGCATATCTGTACAAAATCAGATTGGAATCAGGGATAATATTAAGATAGTTCGCCCATAGGACGACGGGCTGTCCCTTGGTTCCGTATCCTGGTCGAGGAGGGTATTCGGAATTGAGTTGGAGCTTCCTCAGAGTCAAGGGATCTGCGATCGCTTTCTGAATGCCGTCTTCAGTTTCCCTTACGGTGGGACTGGGGGGAGGAACTTTCCCATCTGGTGGTCTATAGGAAGTTAATATTTAGTGCTGTGATTCGAATAGGGATGACATCCGGTGGACGAACAAGTAGATGTTGGTTTTTGCGTTTCCTCTTCCCTGAGGCGTTGTCGGTCCACCCCTCCCTCCTCTTCGAGGGGGGTTATCTCTGAAACCTCGAAATGACATGTTGGGTATAGCTTTTGTGTTGCGCTTGTGAAGTTTCAGATAAAGGTTTGTGGGAGTAAGATAAGAGAATCAAGTGTAGGTAGGAAAATACGAAAACAGAGAGAGGTGATGAAGTGAAACCTCAAGGTTGGGTTTAAGGAGAGGGGTAATACACAGGATCTGGTCCGATCGTATCTGGTGCAGATATCAGGTTACCTGGGGTCCTTGAGTCAGATTGCTGGTACTGGTTGGGTGGTTACACTGGGGTAAACTGGTCATTGGCTGGGGATAAGCGGTCCTATTGAGTCTGGTCTCAGTGAATGTTTGGTTCTTCTTGATAACAAGGTATTAGCGTGAGTCCACGTGCTCGAGGATAAGATGAGCTTACTTATAGAGCTGGTTTGAATAAAGATCCTCGCTGTATAGTCATCTTCATCTCACCCCAGACCCCTGCACGTGATCTCCGTTATCTTGTTCTCTGTCGCCAACCCTTTCACCCAATTAAGAAAAAAAGAGATAAAAATAAGTTCAGTAATAAGAGGTATGTATTTATCTAGCTATCATGTAATGACCATTCATAACTGAAGGAGGGAAAGAAGATGACGTATGATACCAATTAGGGCTACATGTGACACGGGATGAAGGGAAGCCTTTATTGTTCTAGTGCTTCAGGCATCTCCCTGTACCACATCAAAAAGGCCACTTCCTTCAAGAGAAGTTATCCAACATGCCTCATCCTCCCTCCACTGATCGGACAAGTACTAATCAACACCCACCACTTGATCCCCTCCAAGCCGAAGCAACATGGCGATCAGTCAGATTCCACGTATCATTGGCTTCCAAATTCTGCGCTCTCTGAATCTCCTCATCTCCTCTGCAGGCAACAATGACCTTTTCGGTCTGGCCAAGGACTTTTTCTGGAATCATCCCGATGAAGAGACAGGCATCTCAGATGCCTTCTTCTACACATATATGATCGACACGGTCATAAATAGCCTCGTATGTGTTTCTCCAGGTCCAGTCGCGCTTTGCAAAACCTGCGCACTAATTATGTCCCACACTCCAGATTGACTACTATCTCAGCCATGTGGTCGCTATTATGCTCATTCTCGAAAGTGAGAGGCTGCATGCCAGCAACCAAAGTACAGCAGATTTCATCCACGATAACGTCCAGAATCAACCAACCACTCGCAGTGTGACCCGAGCGTCTTCATTCCTATATCGTATGGGTGGTCTGCGGATGTTCCTAAAAGGACTCCAGACGGGGCTCGTGTACCGCGCTACCCACTTTGCCCTCACAAGTCTATTACAGATGGCACTCTTCCGGCACGATCTTCTCAACCCCATTGCGCCTGTCATATCCACCATAGTGTTGGCGGAGCTCCACATGGCCTGGACACACGCCACCATATCCGCAACCTCATCCACAGGGTCTCTGTTAAAGCTGCGCCACAATCACAAAGCATGGAGAAAGCTACTCACACCGTCCCTCGTATGCGCTGCAGCCCGCGCAGTAATAGACTATCTTCCTGACGCCGCTGACTCTTCATTCAACCTGTTTTTCAAGAGTGCCAGCACACATGACCCCTCAGAGCATTATATTGCCTACTTTGAAGTGTCGACTATGTTACCGACATTGATCCTTCGCATGACTGTCGTGCTCCCTGCTTTTATAGCGTTGATCTTGGTGGAAGCGAGCTTTCTCCCGGAAACGGAGACCACGATCGTCCCTTCCACCCAAGGCCGGAGAGCAAGGATGTCTGCGTTGGTCTGGGGGAAGATCAGCAAGGTTCGGTCGGGATTTGCTGGTGTGTATGGGCTTGTGCGGAGGTCCACGTTTTTTTGGCTCTGGGAGCTGCATGCTAAGAGATGTCTACTGCAATCGGTAGTTGATATTATTATCATGTGGTTGGAGGGTGGATTCGAATAAAAGGTACCACAAAGTGACTCCGTAGCTCAGAGCTACTCTTCGTGGTTTCACCCGCGAGGGTAAGGAAAAGGACAGAACAGGAGAGAAGAAAGAAAATATTTTCAACGGTGATGTATATGCGCAAAGACAAAAGAGCACCGAGAATATCGTTGTAATGCATATATAGCCGGACGGTTCAAACCCGGCGATTACCCTGCTTGTTCTCCTTTGGAACATGGTGCATGGGCACGAGGCCATACCCGAACCGCATGTATTCTAGCCTTAATCGATAGCGACCACATAGAGACCATTTTGTAGAAGGCATAGTTTAGCACAACTAACCTTTACAAAACTGCAATGTATCCACTAAAAACGCATTATGTGGCTTTGAGCTGTATACCAATATTGCTCGAACCTGAAGGCTCGTGCCCGTAACAATTTAATTTAATCATCTAGAAAATAAAATGAACTAATGAAACAGAACAAACCATAGAAGCAGCCACCTATGTCAAAGCCTCATATAAGAAGAATGGAAAGAGTAACACGACCCGGTACCAGTCTTGCAACCAAGTGTAGTGTCATTGTAACATCATCTTAGACCTTAATACACTTCACTACGGTAAGACGGTATTTTCACACTGAAGTACATATATAAGCTTGGACCTACACGACCGACCTCCTAACTTTACCATATATTTAACATGTCCGCCACCGCTGCTGTTGGAGACATTGCCGGAATCGCTACTCTCATAGGCCAAATATACAATGCTATGGGGAACCATATTATTGAAAAAGAGACACTTATAATGCTTCTAAAAGATTACGAATACCGGCTAATAGCAGACCAACCATATCTTGCGCGTGGGCTAGAGCTTCGCCACTGCCAACCCCATGCTATAAATCTCTATGAGAAACTCGTGCTCCTCGGGGAATGGCTTGCTGCTAAACATATCAAACTACGAAATGCTCAAGGTGGTCTACTTAGTCGCCGGCGGTGGAAATTCCCTTGGAAGTTTAGTGGGAAGAAGAGGGTCGTTTTCCAGCAGTTCCTTGATCAAGTTCAACATGCGTCTGATAGGTTGGTTGATTGTGTGAACAGTTCTCCCCATGTTAGTACTTCTGGCTTGATTTAGTCTGCGAGGTCTGGAGCTCATTATTCTACAGGGTAACGTTCTCATGGCTCTGCCAGCTGCTGCGATAGATCCCCCACCAGCAGGTATTTCGGTCAGGATGAGACCTAGTTACATTAACGGCTGACCTATTATATGCAGAACTCTCAGTACTGCAACGAAGAGCTCAAGCTCTTCATCATGAAGCCCTTATATAGGTCGTGGGATTAGAGGAAACCGTCAAGTAATTGGAAACATGATACTCTCGTTAAAGGGACCATGTGAAGATCTACGATTGATAACAGGGAAGAGAAAGAATGTTGTTAGTGATATATGACACGGTATTATATTGCTAAGCTAATGCCGGTCTTCTTTCTAGCGTCTGCTGCCACGCAACCCGCTGAGTGCAATAAACACTGGCTGTTATTATATCGATTCGGCTCTGCGTCACTCAGGCTTGTGTATCTGGTGGCCATTGTGGTCGGAGGAAAGAAATGGGCATCTAGATGGATAGTCCCTCACTCTTTGAAGTGTTTCAAGTTACCTGAGTCCAGTTCAGCTTTGCCAATACAGCGCTCTTGTCATTTACTTAGCTGTAGTCATATAGCACTCAATACCCTCTGTATATTGGCTGACAGTCCGTGTCTGTTGCTAACATTAATCATCCTAAGACAACCTTCGTATATCGTAAAAGAATCTATAAGAACGATTACATTACAGCTTGTCATGCTTCATCACATCGATGTTGGAGGTTTCAACTGGATTTTGATATTATAGTAAGTCTGCCTTCAAAAACAGGCATCCACCTCACCTTACCAAAAAAGGAAAACTGTTTCAGCACGGGATCCCCAGCCACTGATTTGTTCACCTCAAGATTAAATTCAATCAGACAACCCAACTTCAGACGTGGACTAGGATTGTATTTCGTTGTCGGACAGGATCTGCATACCTGTCGATCTGCTGTCATTCCTTCCTCCATTCTTTTCGATCTCTCTTACTCTTGATTTAGAGAGCTTTTTATCGCATCCACCTTTGGTCCGGTTGAAATTATATATTTTGGTGACATCCATCATTACCGTAGTTTAGGTAAATAGCTATCTTCATCTGTATTTTGCCCTTTTCATTTCTGAGGCTAACGCATCGAGAACAGATATTCTAAGCACAGATGCTGGTCGTCCCTCTTCTTGCCTGGGCACTAGGACCAGCACCACTGGCAGTTCAGGCACTGACAGACGGCAACTCATCCATCTACCACCAAAAGGCAGATCTAGACACATACAATATTTTGCAACGCAATGCAGCTATTCAAAGCCAGCTATCTCAGACGTCCGTCCAGGGTATCAAGAAGATGAGTGACGACGAAGGCGAGAAGTTCTTTCTCGACTACTGGTACTTCGGAGAGACCAACCAGACAGATCTACAAAGCTCTCAACCCTCAGAAAAGAGACAATCTAGTCTTCACCCTCGGATATATCCTTATCAACCATCCCACCCTCTGGATCTGGGTGAGTTTTACGACTCCCACAGATGGATGGGCCAATTCTCACCGCTTCTTCGGAGAGAATTCAAATGCCCCGCGGGGACAAATTCATGCACCTCGATTAACCGCCCGAACAGCTGCTGCAGTACAGGATCGACCTGTGAGCTGGTGGACGATACAGGGTCTGGGGATGTAGGGTGTTGTCCGGACGGAGAGAATTGCTCTGGTACTATTGGTTCATGTCAACAAGGGTACACTAGCTGTCCTGCGTCATTGGGCGGCGGTTGCTGTATTCCCGGATATGAATGTGTCAGCGGTGGCTGTGAGTCTGGACCAATTTATAAGATGACGAGCTTGGGCTAATGAATTGCAGGTGCCAACGTGTACACAGTGACTATTACAGTGAGCTCGACCGTTATGGTGTCGACTGTCACGGACACAGTTCCCGCAACTAGCACAGTTTCTAGCAGCAGCAGCAGCAGCAGTAGCAGCACGACAAAGTCATCGTCTGAATCCACCGGGGAGTTTACTCCTCCTGCTCGACCGACGAGTCTCTCAACCGCGACCGCCTCCCAGACTGGGTCAATCTGTCCCATTGGATTTTATGCCTGTTCCGCTGTCTACCAGGGAGGATGCTGCCGGACTGGCCGCGACTGTGACACTAGCTCGTGCCCCCAGACCCCATCGACGACGATCACGACCAACGACCGAACCATTGTGGTCCCCGCCGAGACGGAAGCGCCACCAGCGACTACAGGACGATGCGCGAGCGGGTGGTTCCGCTGCGCAGACACCGCAGGTGGGGGATGCTGTCCAACAGGGTTTGCGTGCGGCTCCAGCTGTACAGCACAGGAAACGGCGACAGCAACGGGGACGGTGGCGAAGGAGCAGCCCACGAACTCCGCCGGCGACAAAAACCTCCCGGAAGGAATGAAGATGGTTGGAATAAGTTTACTACTAGGACTACTCTGGACGATTTAATGAGGAACGAACGCATGTACTTGAATGGATAACGAGAACCACGAAATGCAAGACCAGTTGAACATTCATTAATAATAGAAACCCTGTTAACTTATCTTCACCCCGTGGGGCTTTTGCAAGTCGGTAACTTTGTGGGGCCGCCGGATTCTCACCGGGCTGGGATTTTTCCCGTTCGGGAATTAGTCCGATACGCTCCGACGTCCAACTCCTCTCCTTCGCACACTTGCGTGATCACCTTCCCTTTCTTTTTTCACTCCCCTCCACCTCCTACTCAGCTTCCATTGTCCATTGCTGCATAGTCTCTCTTGCAGGTTCCCTATTAGCGACAATGTCGGCCAACGCTCAGAAGCCCCTCCCCTTCCAATACCAGTTCGCCGCCGGTGCGGTGGCTGGTGTGTCTGAGGTGCGTTATCGGAGCTGTGACCTGTCATGCTAACCAACATCAACTGACTCAATTTCTAGATCCTGGTCATGTATGCTCAATTCCAAGTCCACAGTCACAAATCATATCCATTCTAACCAAAAGAATGTCCCCAGGTACCCATTGGACGTCGTCAAGACCCGAGTGTAAGCTCCCCAATCAGGCCATATCTGCCCCCAAACAAAGAAAACCAATCTAACCCGACACCCACACAGCCAACTTCAATCCGGCACCCGCGCCGCCGGCGAAGAGTTCTACACGGGCATGTTCGACTGCCTGCGCAAGATCGTCAAGAATGAGGGGTAAGCACTTAGCCGCCCATATCAATCCCGACACCAACCCACCTACGCACCCCAACCCTCAAATCAAACCCAAACCTAACCACGAATGCAAATAGCGCATCCCGTCTGTACCGCGGCATCTCCGCCCCGATCCTCATGGAAGCGCCCAAGCGCGCGACCAAATTCGCCGCAAACGACAGCTGGGGATCCTTCTACCGGGGCCTCTTCGGCGTCGACAAGCAAACACAATCTTTGGCCGTCCTGACCGGCGCAACGGCCGGAGCGACCGAATCCTTCGTCGTGGTCCCCTTCGAGCTCGTCAAGATCCGTCTGCAAGACCGCGCATCCAAGTACAACGGCATGCTGGACGTAGTCAAGAAGATCGTGCAAACCGAGGGTCCTCTGGCTCTGTACAACGGTCTCGAATCGACACTGTGGCGACACATTCTCTGGAACGCCGGATACTTCGGGTGTATTTTCCAGGTCCGGGCGCAGTTGCCTAAGGTCGAGCCTGGCAACAAGACGCAGCAGACGCGGAACGACCTCATCGCGGGTACGATTGGTGGTACGGCGGGTACGATTCTCAACACGCCGATGGATGTGGTGAAGTCGCGGATTCAGAATAGCCCTAAGGTGGCGGGACAGACACCCAAGTATAACTGGGCTTGGCCGGCTGTGGGAACGGTCATGAAGGAGGAGGGATTCGGGGCGCTGTACAAGGGTTTCATTCCTAAGGTGCTTCGGTTGGGTCCTGGTGGTGGTATTTTGTTGGTTGTGTTTACGGGAGTCATGGATTTCTTCCGTACTATGAGGGGTGAGAATGTCTGATTGAGTGCATTTGCTTCTGTTTTCTTGTCTGTTCTTCTTTTGCTTGCAAATAGAGAAAGACCTAGCTTTTTGCTTAGATGGAGGTGTAAAAGAGTTTATATATGTTCTTTATGTCAATGGGTCTTTTGATGATTTCTATTTCGGAAGATACAACTCTCAGGCTGTGTGCTACGCGTACTATGAAAACACTTCTGGACCAAGTCGGCAATTGGGGTCTAGAATTCAGTACCAGTAAAGAAACCCTTAGTGATGTATGACTAACCATTATATAACACAGCAAAGAACATCCGAGATACAACCAATCGCATCGTGGGCAAAGGAAATCTTGCGCAGGCAAAAAAAAAGAGAAAGGGTATCGATGTAAAAACGCATGCAGAAGCCCCTCTCAGACGGGCAGCATTGCTAGTAGAACACTAGTTCGCACCGCGTTCTGGATGAAATAGACAAAAAGCAGATGATACCGAGTCGGTCTTGGCCGTCATTATGCATAACATTATAAAGATAGAAAAAGCAACAAGTCTGAGCAGTAGAGAAGCATAAACCAGGAGGACGATAGCCAAAATAGACAGCAAAATGACAACGGGTGGAGCATTGATATAAAAGACAGACATGCGAGGTTATAACGATAATGGACAACGGAATAACGTAACCCAGCAAATCCACAACAATGAAAAAGCAACGAAGCAATACTTCACATGAACTAGGGGCGAGTGAATCAAAGAATTAGTCTGGGTATGTCAAGACTTCCGCGTACGCCGGATCGCTCCTTCCATATGACGCCGTGTATGCAATAGGTCATGCATGGCATGCACTCTTAGAATCCCGGATGGGCACAACACCATCAAAGATGTCTAGTTCATCTCCATTGCGTACTCATCTTCCTCCTTGAAGCTCATCCCCGCGTGGCCGGAGCTGCTCCAGTACTGGGCCTGGCCGGTCCCGCTGTTGCTACTAGCCCCGCTGTTGAACGAAGGGTTCAAGTTCTGTGGGCTCAAGCCACCGTTGGATGCGACAGGGTCTCCAGCCATATTGGTATGCTTCGGCACTCGCAACCCACTACCCGGCGCCCGGCTGTAGCTGAACGAACTGGGATCATTCTTCTCCAACGCATCTAGGATCTCTGTGCGCATGCGTTTCTCTTCCTCGGTTTGTTCGAATGGCCACGTGCCTCCCAGGCTGCTGATGAGCTCCGCCAGTTCGGCTTCCTGTTGGAGTTTCACATGTAGCGACCACATCAAGTCTCGCATCCAGCCAACGGCCCCGTTCAAGATGTCGCCTTTGTTCGGGCCCTTTTCCTTTTCTTCAATCGGCAAGCCCATGGTAATGTTGCCGGCCGCACGACGACCGTTGCCACCGGCCAACAAAGACGTGGCTGCGTTGGACCCGGCTCCAGTGCTCGACATGGCGGTGTTATTGACGAGTTGCTTCCGGACTTTGTCATCCTCTAGTCGATGCTGGGGGACGAGATGGGACAGGTCCTGAATACGCTCATTGATGTTGTCGCGCCGGCGGCGCTCGACCAGGTTATGTGAGGCTCTCCGACGACGTCGCTTGGCTTCCTGTGACTCCAGATCCTGGGCAGTTCCGGGCATGTGTGTATCAACCTTGGCCGGCAAGGAAGCATGCTTGCCCGATTTCAGGATTTCAGAGATTCCAACGTGGTGGGGATTGGGAGGAGATGAGATGGGAGATTCCACTCCAAATGAATGAGCACTTCCGGGTGTACCGTCCCACTGGTTCGAAAGAGTCTTTTGGTGTCGAGGGTGCAATCCGGTCCTGATGGGCTGAGCGGTTGGGAAACTGCCTGACTCCGGTGTTCCAAGAGTTAAGCCGCCTAAGGCAGGAGTCTTGGGTGTCATAGGGCTACGGACATCAGCGGAACGGTCCATTGTCTGCAGAGTGGGTCGTCCCTTGGTATTCATGTAGTTCTGTTCGAAATGGGAGCCGGCATTTTGCATATGCGCACCCGGCTGCTGTTGATTCATGGCTCGGAAATGATCATAATTGAAACTGTTATGCAAGAAGGGACTGTGCATAGGAGCCCCATCCGGCGTGTTCGAGTACATTTGGGACATCTGATTCGGGTGACTCATCGAGATCCCAGCGCTCGAGTGCTGGTCCTGGAGGAAGTTCATACTATCAGCGCGCTGGATGCCATTCTGTCCGTTAATTTCCAAGTCGAGCAACTCGTCCGTGTCAATTCCGGAGTTGCCGCCGAAGTTGAAGCTTTGGGATCCAAAGTTGTATGGCATAAATCCACTGTTGTGCATGGTTAGTTCGGAGGGGTCAACACCGTCATTGGTGCTGCCGTATTGATTGGGCATAGAATAACCGGCGTGCGACATCATGAAATGTTTGTGGTCACTGTGGTGGTCGTCAGGATCATGCTTAATGAAAATACTCGCTTCCGCCATCGTGCAGCTGATTGGCAGCTCCGAACAGGAAAGTCAAGCACGTTTCCAGAGGGAACCCCTTACGATCCAAGATCTGAATTGTCCGGAGTATAATGCGGAACAGGCAACTCAACTCCAACTTCTCGAGTAACGCGATGGATTCGCAAACGACAATCCTCGGGCGGATTCGTACACAGACTTAAAATAATAGGGCGTTGAGTTGGACGGGTTGATCTTTAACGGTCTTCGAGCAATCGGGCCAAGTCACAAATGGAGATCTAAGGCAAGGTGCACAAACCGCATCAGTAAACGTGTGCGCCAAGGTGCTAAACGCCGAGATCGCAAGGAGAAAATTAGGGGATTGCGGGTTTACCAACCAAGGATCTATGAAAGTCTGCAGAGATACCTCGTAACTGAGTAAGGATACGGCTAAAAGTATGAGTGGAAGATATTCACAGCGACGCAAGGGATGGCTGCTGCCAAATCCCGGAAGAACGAGGGCGTGGTGAAAGTATGAGTCGAAAGCGGACAAGGCGGAAAATGCCACGATGGGAGGCGGGAGTCACAACCCAATAGGTGGCACTGTCGAGCGCAAAGAGAAATACGAGGTACGCTGAAAGATTAAGGGTGTAAGCAATATAACATCGACCAACAGGGGTCACGATAGAATAGGAACAGGCTAAAGGAGGCGAGAAGGATGCGTGGCCATAAGCGAGGTGGGCAAAGGAGGGAAAAAAAAAGGTGACCAGAAATAGAATACTGGGTCCGGAGGCGACGGGGTTAAAAGACAATGGGGGTTAAAAAAAAGGGTAAAAAAACGTGGGTCAGAGACAGGATGGAACTTGGATGTGACAGAGCACGACAGAGATGAGATTTGCCTGTGAACCAAGCTCGAAGTCGGTTACAGATGATGTGTCTGTATGCGACAGGGAAAGAACAAGAAGACGATTAAGAAAGTGGGGAGAGCAGAAGAGATAGAGAGCGAGAGAGGGATTGCGATACTGATAGGAACTGCAAAAGGCACCGAGTGGGGGCGGCGCAGCAACCAAGGAGAAGACACAGAGAGGCGGTAAGCAATGACAGCAATGGCAATCCCTCCCGCCTAGGCGGTCTCGCTCGGCATTAAACTATTTTGTCGTGTTTGTTCTCTGGGCCGAAATGGAATGTTCGGTGCCTGAGTGGAGAAAAGGAAAAAAAGGAGTCGCCAGATTTCCCCAGAATTTGGTTTCCTTTGAATATGGGAAATCGACTTTGGCTCCGTTTGGGTTGAATCTTTTATTTTCTTTCCATCTGGCTCAGGCTCCTCTTTTCTGACCCTCGGATCGCTGTTCTCCGCTTGAGTGAGCCGGGAAGGTGCTTTTCCCCTCAGGGCCTGTGAGATGAAGTGTGCCTTAGAATGGTGCCCCGCGGCCTTGATGTCTGGGCAATGGGATCGTCGAATAAGCGCCCCACGGCCTGAAGATGCGATCGGTGGCTTCGGTCCCCGCTAAGAGAAAAACATACAGGGTTCGGGTTTCAGCGGCACCGCGCTACCATCGTTGAAGCATCCTTAAGGGGAGACAAAAAGAGGGGTATTGTCTCCGTCTCACATTTCCTGAGACATGATGCTCAGAAGGTGCTCTTGGCCTATGACGCCATTTCCACTCTCCCTTGATGATGATATGCGAAGGCAATGAGGAAATATCAAGAAAATGAAAATAAATAAATAAAAAATTGAAAATGCAAATTTTGAATCAAAGGATATTGATGTTGTGTTTAAGAAACTGTGGAAATATAAAAAACCATGCTAACTCACCAAGGATCGGTTCTGCAGCTAGCGATCAGAGGATCACTGACTATAAAACGGGAAGGGTTAGCAAAGACATCGAACTGTCTCCCATGGAGTCCCCACCGATGCCAGTTGGGGAAAGGACAAGTATAAGTAGAGACAGACGAAGCAACCAGACAGGAACAATACATGAGGTGTCGGTGCCTTGCACGTGGCAGTGACCACTTGCGCCTCAAAAGCCCAATCACTGCACCCGGCTGAGGCAAAAGAAGCAAAGAATTGGCAAGGCAACTATGAAGAGCCTCGTCCCCTCACAGTGCATGGTCATGAACTAGTATGGCGGATACGCCGGAACCAAGGATGGGGGCGAAAGGAGAATGAGTACTCACTTGAATATACGGTGATTGGCACCAAGATGCCGCAGGAACAAGAGGTTTGAGCACTGGTGCACAAACTGAATGGTTATACTTCGAGTTCCCTTTCATGAAGGGAAAATTGATGAGAGCGAAATGCGTTGCAGTGCGCTTGGGAAAGCGAATAATATAGGGCATGGATATCTCGACCTCGTCGGACTGTGTTGGAGAGTATCAAGACGAACAGGTAAAGGGAAATCAAAGGAGATACAAGAGGGTTGAACAACGAGGGAACGAAGGCTTTAAAGGACTTCGGAGGCGTTTGTCGGAGCCTCTCATTTGATATATCACGGTGAGGGTCATGCAGGCTGTCGATCTTAAAAATCAACGAGGCTTAACAAGACTGACTACAAGAATTACGTGCATTGCGGGATCCTCTCGAAAAATCCAGTTTAATTGTTTTTTTTTATTTTTTTTTATCAATATCTAGGTTTTGCTGCCACACCAAGGAAGGAAAGTAAAATAAAATAAAATAAAAAAGAAGAGGAATAAAAAATAAAAAAAAAAAAAAGAAATAAAAATAAAAATAAGTGGACCAGTGGCAATGAAGGTAAATGGATACTCGGTATGTGACAATACATAGGGCCAAGAGGTAAAGGGAGGACAAAGGAAAAAGAAAAAAGAGATTATTATTATATTATTATTAAAGTTCAAAAAGTAATCTTCATTTTACTAAAAGTGAATAAATAAAATAAATTACCTAAATATTGGACGACGAGACCGGGTGTGGCTATACGACTGGATATGGTGGAGGCCAAGGTCAGATATTCTTCCAACAAGGAGGGTAGCACACTCCGGATAGAGGAGAATAACATCCACCACAATCCCATGAGCACTCAGGTACTACTATATTTGTCACCTGTTCCCCCTTTCTACACGACGTCATGACTCACGTTGGTCGAGCTATTCTCTCTACTAGGAGTGAAAATAAGTCCTGCTGTTATTTTCGGACCTGCACACCGAAGCTTGCCTGAATGTATCAGATGCCCTCTTAGGGCAAAGTCCAGACATGCCAAGATCATTCAGCAGGCAGAATGATCAATGGGCATGGGGGAAGAAGGCTAGCTAATAGGCAGAAAGGCATAGTCACCCATTAATTAATGGATTAATGCACCAAATCCCTGTTTATCTTTTTTTTATTCGGTATTTACTTTCCCCCCCTCTCCTCCTCTGTTTCCTTTTATTCATTATAATCACGTTATTATATTGTTTTGCTCCTATATTTTTTTATGCAGATAATCATCGGATACGATGATATACCTCGCAAACCCCGAGAATGACATCATAGCTGACAGGGATAAGGAATACCTGGAGACCTGCCTTTCCCATGCAGGTATAGTATGGATCGTCTAAACGGTATGGAATGTACCTACTGGCTGATCGTGGAACACCATGTGGAAGGGATGAGTGGATGGAAAAGATCTCCTTCTCAACTGAAGTCTATCTGTCGGTGTGCGAACTCTCAGCGCTCAGCGAGTCCAACCAGGAGTACCATCCATCTCTTTGAATTTAAGCATTCGCAATGGCAACTGAAGGGATCTACAGGCTGGAAGCATGTGCCGAAGCGGCTAAACACCAAGCGGACTATGTGCTTCGACTGACTAGAAACGAGGGGGGTGTTAGGCTAGTTACTAGCTACTACAAGGTAACTCTCAATCCCACCCTAGAGGGAGACTAGTGGGAGGATCATTATCAATTCAGGATCGGAAGTCCGAGCGTTATCGAGGCTGACATCCAGCAGGCGGTCCGTGACACTCTGCAGTTGGGGTTTCTGTCGCCTCCCGAGCGATACCCTTCTCTGATAGGTGAAGGCCGGATTTAGTACGAGTCGAACTGCGATATTTCATGTGGTCGGTTGTCGATTGTTCGATCTCAAATTGTTACGATTATGTTTTGCAGTTCCCTGGTTCTGTGTCTTCTCCCAAACTCTGTTGGTCCGAATTAATATTAGTTTCTTTGCGATTATTCGTTTTCGTTTTCTTTATCTTAGCTCATATTTCTATTTTCTATTCATTCCTTCCCACCAATCTGGGGACATCCTTGATTTGAAATACCTCCAAGAATGTGGGGGACGCCTTTAATCAATCTGGGACATGGGGGTACATCCTTATGCCTCCGGAATGCTAGAAACCCGGGGCCACCCAATCATTTCAAGGAATTGCATTGGTTATCGGTCTTCCCTGGCCTTAAAACCTGAAAGTGTCGAATAGCGACAATCAGGGATGGCATGTCAAGATGTTTATCTCTTGACAGTGATATCCTAGTCCGGTATACTGGCGTACCAAGTCAAGTAAGGTATGAACCATGGTTCGAATAGCGAGTCAAAGTGAAAAACACAAAAGAGCGGTGTGCTACGAATGCTTTTTGTTATCCCAAGTCAACGAGTATATCTTCTCGTCCATGGTATCTACCATCTTCCTCGAGATTTACCATCGACGACCCCATGTCCGGAGGAATGGAGCCCGACGCAGTGCGTAGTTTGGCTCCCGTACCCGTGCCGTCCCGTGAAGGTTCGGAGTGCATGGCCGATAATCCACGGTTACTGCAAGGAGGACCATTAATTTGCAGTGTCTCCCCGCTGATACTAGTTAGCACTAAGAGCGTTACGGAAGTAATTCTTGGTTTTAGGGCGCTGGTTGCGAATGCTACTGTGGGGTTATGATTCAGTTAATTTAAAAAATTAATTGGAGGAGGACCATCGGAATTGCGCTTGCAACATCCAACGCAACGGGGATAAATTATCCGCGGCCATTATGTAACCTCAGACATGGGGATCGGAGGAGATATCAACTCGCCCTCGGATATTAGATGGGTCTCTTATCCGATCCCCACACGGGAAGAAGGATAATGGAAGCTCAGATGCGATAACTGGCGGGGTCATGGCATTGACAACTGCCGGAGGGGTGTGTGGACCAGGAGCATATCGGGACTATTGCAGGTGGGATTCAATGCCATCTACGTAATTAGTGGTAGGCTAGTCTTGTAGACCGCAACTTGGGAATAACTTTTGAGACTAGTCCTTCGTTGTACTGCCCCGAATATACTCCGGTAGTAGTAATCTGAAGTTCAAGTAGACTTCTGCAATCAACGGCTGCTCTAGAAAAGATCGACTAGGCTAAAGTTGATGACCCAACAGGGGGTACGCTGGATCGCCCCGGGTCTAAACAAGTGCAGTTGTATGGGGAGTATCGTAAGAGCTTCTGATCCATTTGCTAGGTATAGAGTGGGTACAGAACAACGGGTGGCTAACCACATTCGTGGAGGGGAAGACTGCACCTTGCCATTCAGACTCCATATGTACATACATACGTACATACTTTCAGGCTAGCACGTACATACTTTCATACATATCCCGATTTGCCTTAGCAGATACACTTCGCACGAGTACTCCATACGTCACTTTGGATGGTTCAGCGGGAACGGCGCTAAACAAATTAACCCGGGTGGGCGGTGGCGGAGACTCTCCTGTCCAATGGCCTCAGACATGAAGGACTGTGATCGCCCTTGTCCACCAATCCAATGTATTGCTGCTCCCTCCTCAAGCTCCTTCTCAGTTCATGATTGGTGGATCGCTGTTCAGCTGGATCATCAGCTCACTTTGGGTTTAGTGCCGACACCGCGTCGCCTGAAGTTACCGCCCGCATTAGCCGTGGCTGTGGGAATGCTGATTGGTTAGTAGTCCCCGTGCAGGAGGAGCTCTCAAAGCTGAGAAGGTGAGCAACCTCTCCATTCCTCCGTTTTTGTCTATCAACCTACTTGGATGATTGGGAGACCAACTGGACAAAAACAATAGTCAGTCATCACCAAAGTCTACACGACTCTGAAAATCAAGGTTCTTCTCATCCTAGCGTTGACCGAAAATATCCACGGTATGCACCATCATTGTTTCTGCCTCGCGTCCGACCACCCTCACTCACACACTCTTTTTCCCCTTCCCCCCCCTCCCTCTTTGCCCCCATCGTTCCCCCTCCTTCGTCCCATTTTTAGTTCTCCTCCTTTTGAGGGTCATCTGACAATGGCTAGTAGGGCAGCCTGTGTAGAAACGATCGCTCTCGAACTAGTGTTATCGCACCGTTACGTCCGTTCAATAGACCATCATCTTGCAGCCTTTCCCCCCCCCCCCCTCCCTCCCATTTCGATCTCCGCTGTGAGTCACTACGGGATTTACCGTCTCGGCTTGCATACCTTGGGTGGAAGACACCGTCATTCTTGGTGGGACGCAGCGTTACACCGCTCGATCTATATCCCTCTTTAACCTATCAACGTCGAGAGTCCAAGCAACCCTCTCTAGAGTTTAAACTGAGGGGACAGAGCTTCGTCGTCACCTCTTGAATGCCATTTTTAAAACTGTTCTAAAAGGCGATCACAAGCTTATTGACGCGACGCGACTCTGTGTCCGCGACGCTTCATTAGTTTTGCCCCGTGCCCCAAGCTCGGAGTCTAGCCCCGGTTGCGCAAAGTCATCTGGCCCGCATTGTCTTGCCCTATCACCTTCCCGGGTGCCATCCTCTCCCACCCTCCATCGTTGATATCTGCAGATCATCTGCACGCGCATAGTGGTTTCCGTCGTGCATAGTCCCTGCAGAGGTTTCCTCAGCTTGCCATCCCAGGGTGCATTCCCACTGGTCTACCCGCCGTTTACACTAACGCGGGAGTAACAGTGACTGGCCTAAAGTCTCAGTCTCTATCAAGAAAAGAAAACAGGTTTCCCGGGAAAGCGAGTCGTGATCATGGCGACTACTTCGTTCCGCGACTCAGTCAACTCATTGGGCTGGTCTCGGAGAGACCCAGACGTCCCCGTACGCACTAACGCCTCGTCCACGTCTTTCCTATCTCGGTTACAGTCATGGAATCCACTCGGTCAAGGCGAGGGATACGTGCAACTACCCACTCATGAAGCTCCAGGAGCTCCCCTCCCGGCTGCAAGTCGACGGGAGGAGGAAGATAATTTCTTCGCCTGTAAGTCCCCGAACATATGACCGATTCTCCGGAGGATCCCTATTCCTTGATTTTCTGCACTGCCTAGTCCAGGTGACGGAGATCCAGTTCCTGCATCAGAACGGGTGCCACGGAAGCCTATGGCTTCCGTTCTTATTCCCGTTTCTTGCACTTCATTTGTCTTCTTCTGTTTCCATCGTTTTCACAAGGCTGATATCGCACTAGTGAGTCGGTGGGATCGTATGCTCGTATTCATTGCATGCAATGCCGGCGCCGCGGTCTGTTTCTTTATTTGCTTTTTCTTATTCCCGGTGCTCTCGCTCAAACCCCGCAAATTTGCCATCCTGTAAGTCTCCAAATACCGACCCATCTCTCTGGATCCACGCAGGGCTCCTTTACACCACCACATTCCTAGAGTCCCGTGCACGCGGCGGTGTAAGACTTGTGGCTGAGGGCCACGCACTCCGATCGGGCCTAGCATCTGTCCTGCATGTTGTCGGCGACCACTCACTGCGAAGAGTCCGAATGCTTTGAGGCTGACAGAACCGGTTTTTCATTAGATGGTCTGTGGGTTCCTTACTGTTTTTGCTGTCATGGGCAGTTCTCATGGGACCCCTGGTTTACGCTAAACACCTGGTCTCGGGACCACGACTACCGTTTACTGCCGCCTATTTTGGGGCGATTGCCATGACTCTATACTTCGCCGTCGGGGTAAGTCCATGTTTCAGTCCTCAGTTACGTGCTATGTCTTGATGGGGATGGTGTCGTCTCCTAGTCTCTGTTTGCACCTCTGCCGCCCACGCTAGTAGGCGTTATAGCTGCACCTCGATCTGGCGTGCATTTGGTCTGGAACTAGATCTGCATGACATCACTGTGCGTGGTACATGTGAGCTCGGGGCAACAAATATACCGCAGATGCCGCATCTTGACCACACCCCCCTGTCTAGCTGTTTTCAAGATTCGTACTCCAAGATGACCAGCGTCGCTGACTCTCTCTTTGCAGCGACATAACACCTTCCTCACCCTCATCTCGTCGATCTTCCAACTGGCCGCTCTGATTTGGTACCTGGTCAGCTACTTTCCCATGGGTAGCACTGGGTTGCAATTCATGGGACGGTTTGGAGCGCAGCGCGTTACAACTTGGATGACCAGCTGACCGCCCCTCGCCAGAGGTATACTGTGGACTCATCGATCGTCGCCTGATAGACCCAGCTTATGTACTCTACAATTCTACATCCCTTGTAAACCTCGACGAATGGATAACGAATTGCAAAACACTCCTCTAGATATGTCTATAATGAATAAACCAGATTAAACCGCTCGAGAGGTAACTCAGATGCAACTCGTGCCATTCCAACACAGTAAATACCTCATAATCTCAACCCTAATCAGTATAATTCACCGACGCCACCTTCCCCCAACATCTAAGTTACATAGTAGCCTAGCTCCTAGCGAAACCATCACCAGGAAATCAGACCAGATCATACTCTCTCCACAGATACATAAACACATAGATACCTACATACCTCTCAACACCACCCCAAGTAGCGTTCAGCATTCATTCCATCTCCTAAATTACTACCGGTTGCATTCGATCTCTCCTTGATATATCCGACCCCGGTCATATATCTATAATATACTTATCTCCTTATCCTAGTACGAGAAAGACATACCATAAGATAAATCAAATATGGTTTGGGGAGTTGATACCGTTGTTTTTGTGGTGGGTTTGATACGTTTGTGGTTGATGTTAGGTTATATATTATGGATAGAATGGTGGTAAGTATATTTTGATTGTATACTTTTAATAAGATAATTGCTTGAACCATGGGAACTAGATTATGTTATCGAAGGATAGTTGACTGTTATATTGGGTGTTGGGGAAAGAAACTAATGTGATGGACTATTTATCTGTGCCAGGTGTCAAGGTGCTCGATGTGCTTAAAAGGCTAGATCGTAATATACATCATCTATGGATATCAGGGTGTGTTTATGTTTATGAGTTAAATGCATACTCATTAGAATTTAAACTTTTTTTTCCTTCTTTTATCTAACCTTTCTTTGAGTTGGTCTGTCCTGTCTTCTCTGTCTTCTTCGAGTCATAATCGGTCGTAAGTCTACCTCCTACTCATAACCAGTCCAACCGTACCATTCACCACCTTCACTCCCGGGATCTCAGCTTCCCAGATGCCCGTATCGCCTCCAGATCCCACCTGATGCCAGCGCTGCAACAGATCGTTACTTTCCTTGGGCTTGACCTGGGGCGAGATCGTGCCCACTGTAACGTGTGGGATGTCATTCGCACAAGCCCATCCCGCTTGCTCCTCGTCTTCTGGGGGCATGATCCGAGCAACGAAAGCCATCAAACGATCATCCCAGATAAGGCGTTCTAGCCGGACGCGGGCAGGAGCTAGAGCTGGGGTAACGGTAGGATCTGACTCAGGCTTCTCCTTCATCGTCTGGATGTACTGCTGGGTGTATCCGTCCCAAACTTCCGGGCGGTCTTTCTTCGAGGCTCGGTGAATCAATGTCACATGGAACGTGGGCTGGATGCGCCGGCTATTCGCTAACTGACGGTACACACGAGCTTTCTCGGGGTCCGTGGAGGGAGGGAACAACGATTGGAGGACTTCCGACACCTCAGCTGCCGGCAGGGAGATGCAGAAGTACTCGATACCCTTTGCCAAGCTCTCGGGAGTTACGCTAGGTGTTGGGGTTGACTGAGTGCCTTTTTTGTTCTTGTCCTTCTGATTCTTCGCCCCGTACTGGTGGCTGAGGTCTATCTGGACTTGGTAGTCGGACATCGCCCAGTCAAGGGCAGCATCGAGCTCTTCTGGTGTAGGGACCTGTTTCACGATTTGTGGGTAGAGTTTATGCAATGTTGTCACTACCGTCTCCAGGTTTCCCCGCGAATCAGCAGACACGTCTAGATCAATGACCTCATCGAAGCTTTTGTCCGGTTCACGGTCGGTATCGACACCTTCAAATCGACTGAGGAACCCTTCCATGATGCCGATAATCTCTTCGGAGTTCTTGCTTCCTGCGCGAATAGTCTGGTGGTTGTCGCCACGGTCGAGCACTCGTCGTCGGGTAACCTCACGAATGCCTGGGAGCATTTGCCCCTTGGGCTCGTGAACATACTGCAGAGCTACAAACCTAGCCCTAGGGACAACCGGAAAGATATCGTCCATGAGTTGCTGCCTTTCGCGCCGCATATGATTGTTCCGGTCCGCAATCACCACGGGATGTGCCGCCAAAAGATTCGTGATGTCGAGAGCAAACTTCTTCGGCTTATTCTTCTGCTTAGGGATGTTATCATTCTGCACGTGTCCCCATCCAAACAGTTTGGTTAAAGCCAGCGCCACTGTAGTCTTTCCACAGCCTAGAGACGCGATTGGAACCAGGATCACATCGTTCTTCACTTCTTCCTGCCCTTCCGCCTCCATCGCAATAATCTCGGATCCTTTCAGGCCTCGTTCCTGGAGGAAGCCCTCTCGCATGGCAATAATTCCGTGATTGTGCTGGTATTCCTTCGCTAGATGGGGGTTTTGGATGAGCTGTCTCCGCGCATACTTCAGGTACTCCTCGGTGATCTTCTTGTGTTTCTTGATGTTAGGGACCTTTCCGACGATAACAGCCTTGGTGCATTCACGCCACTGTCTGTACATCAAGTAGGGCTCCTCGAACTTGTATTTGAAGAACCAATCCTGGTACGGACCCTTACCACCTTCGTTCTTCTGACACCGAACCACAAATCCTTCCGTCTCTCGACCATCCCAGGTTCCAGATTCTGCACACCCATCGAGGAATCTCTTTACCGAATCGATATCGTCGTACTCCACGAATTTGGCTTTCTTGAACCCCCATTTATCGGCGAAGGCATGTACCTCGGAGCCCGGACACGTTCTGAAGTCAGGCACATTGTAGTTGATGCCATGCAAGTAGAAGCCAGCAGCCGATTCATCGTACGCTAGTACATGTTCCTCAAAGCTATCGTCACAGAGTTCACCAACCGCGGTAGCATTCATTTGACGTAACTCTCGAGCCAAGTCCTTCACCGACTTCCCCACGGTCGAGACATGTCGCTCAATCCACTGTTCACCTGCTTGTGCATGGCTAAGCTCGGCATCATTTCGGGACCCTGTCGAGTGTTTGCTGCAGACTAGTAGGGTGTCATCTTCCAGTCCAGAGAGGAAGATGATACATCCGTTTTCTTTCACACTAAGCTCGTACGGTCCCCGTGTGTTATTCTCGATATTCCTCCACTTGGTGTCGTTCACTTCGTCGACGTTGAAGAATTTGTCGTATCCGCGCACTGCGATCTCGGGCGCGCCGTCCTTTCTCCGGGTAGTGAAGAGGCCTCGCGCATAGGTAGGAAGGTCGCCACGTTTGTAATCCCAATCCATGAACTTCCACGAATCGACGGAGATGTTATCCGAGCCGACCACGGGAAAAGTAGACTTTTTGCAGGTGAAAGACTGCTTGCCCTTGCCCTTACCCTTCTTGCTGGCGGCCTCGAGGGCCTGGACCAGCTGCGAGACTTCACCGACGTCCTGCTGGACCATTTTGAATTTGACAGTCTGTAATAGACGCGAGAATCTCTTGATGAATTGCGCCAGTCAAAGTGTTATCGGAGCTGTGGTTTTCGACTCAAGTGGGGGATGTGTGCAGGAGCTGAGCACGACGACAGTTCGGAAGGAAGGAGCTGCTTTAACAGGGTCCTGATTCCTTCAATGTAACCAGAAGGCCTCGCCCCAAACCGTGACAGGTTGAGTCAAATGAAATGGAAGGAAGTACGAGGGGATGAGTCAGTTGTGGGGAGTGATGACACAAAGAAGGTGAAGATGGTTCTGTTTTCTTATCGGCAGCGGATCTGCGGGGCAATAAACTATGAATTAATTAATTTTCGATTTTTCTCTGCGCCGACCTTTTAAAGCTGCCCCTCATTCACTCTCTCACTCAACTTTTCCAGATTCTCCCTTCGATCATTATTCTAATATCCTGACTTGTTCTATTAATAGTGCTTTACTGGGTGAGTACCCGTTCAATCCACTTTTATGGCTCATCTCTGACTCATTGTCTAGTGAACATCATGTCTCAGCCCAACCCCTACATTCTGGCCTGCGACAACCCGTCCGCGGTGCTGACTCTCCTGCGTTCCGACCCATCCATCGCCTCGAACCAAGATGAGCACGGATACTCCCTCCTGCACGCCGCGGCATCCTACAACCACATTGACCTTCTGCGCGCCCTGGTCAAGGAATTCAACGTCAACGTGAACCTGCTCGACGAAGATGCCGAAACCTGTCTGTTCGTGACCGAGACCGTGGAGATTGCCAAATGTCTCGTCGAGGAGTTGGGCGTCGACTACAACCACAAGAACGATGAGGGCTTCACCGCTCAAGAGTCCATCGAGACCGACGGGTCGTTCCCCGAGGTTGCTGCCTATCTCCGCCAAGTCATGGGTCTGCCCCCTGCTCCGGCTCAGGACCAGGTCGCGGACTCTTTGAACCCCGCCCCGCCATTGCCATCCAACATCAAGGTGAACCTGGGCACGGTATCGGAGCAGGAGGCAAATGCTGGTATGGACCAGGTGGACCCGGAGTTCAAGCGGAGAATTGATGAATTGGCGGCCCGGGAGGACTTCCAGAGTGAGGCGACGCAGGCTCAACTTCGGGAGCTGGTTATGGAGGCCATTCGGGGATCCAATGTTGATACTCAGGATCGGGAGGTCCGGCGCAGAATGGACTAAGCCAGACAGAAGCAAGTTCTTATTAATGGCAAGGCTGCTCGATGCCTCCGGTTATCGTTTATTTGGTCGGATACCGACTCTCTAGATACGCTGTGAAGGACCGGTTGAATCTTTGAGTGGCTGAACTACTGCTCTGTCCTGATTCTGAGAATTGGACATGGTCACGGATATCCGGGGGATATCCACCCGAAAAGTACGATATGCAGGAAGTGAAAAACTTCCTCTTATCGCTGTCGGTGCTGTGGCTGCAGAAGCCATGGCGTTATGCGGTACCAACCCGTGTGCTACAATAGACCCATACGAGGCCCACTCGCCTGGCGGGAGTCGCATATGATGATGACTCGAACATATTTGATATTTCAGGACTATTATAGGAGTATCTCGGTAGTGTATTGGCTAGCGTTCATTTCAATGGATGATCATATGGTGTCGCCTCAGGCAGTCATCACATTCCCACTACGCCCTTGAACAACATACAAATTAGATCAATAGTGTATAGCAATCGTATATTAACGACAATCATGTCCGTAGCATGCACACCATAGACTACGTTAGCCTAGACCCTCAGGCAATAATATCGACTGATATGACGTACCCACGTGACCGCCCACATAGTTTCCCCGCATGAAGCCAACGACAAGACGATCCAATCCCGACATCACCTCCGCATTGAAACCCAGCAACCAATCTCTCATCCGTAACAATGAACCCAACCCTGAATTCCGATACGCCTCCGCCCCCGCCTCCCAAGCCCACCAGCCACGAGGCCAGTCGCCGGGGTACACCACAGCTCAACCCTTCGCTCCCAGGCACGCCGCAGACCCTCCACGAACGACCCTACCGAGCAGACACGACCATGCATCGCTACTCAACGGCCACGAACCCAAATGCACTCCCTCGACCACCGACCGTCGAAGAGGGCTGGTTACCGGAGAACGTAAAGGAGAAATCGTACGTGCCTTTCCCCTCCCTCCTCCTTCGCACCCTGAATCAAACAACATGATCTAATACTTTATAATCACAGAACCGTCGACCTCCAGACAATCCTCAAAGACCCGAGTCTAATCTCCGCGCTAGCAAGTCGACATCCTTCCCACACCGCGCACCAAGAGTACCTCCAGTCTCTACTAAAGTATAACAAGGATCTGGCGAGCCATTTACTAGAGCTTCAGGGACGGGTTGGGGAACTGCGCGGGTCGACGGAGACGCTGTTATTAACGCATCAATCGCTGGAGGTGTCGTGGCGGAAGAAACAGACGGAGATGGATGCCGCGCTGGCGCCTTGGTCGCCTAAGGCGTTGTACCAGCGGCTTTCGGCGTCGATCGCCGAGCAGGAGGCGGTTTGTCATGCCGTGGAGGAGAGTTTTCTTGAGGAAGAGCATCATGGACGGGCGACGGAGAAGGAGGTTGCGGATTGGATTCGCCGGGTGCGGGCGGAGGGGGCCAAGTTGGAGGCGAGACGGGAGGCTAAGGCAAGGTGGGATGAGGGGAGAGTGGGTGGGTGGAGGTGATCTGATACAGGTTGGGATGTTTCCCTGGTTTCTATTGGAATGGGTCTGGACCTGATTTATAACGTTACTTTATTTAAAGATGCACGGAGATGTCTCGACTATAGTGCGAACGGGGTATACAGCTATGACTAACTTGTTGTGTGTGGGGGAAAGAAAGATTCAAACTAACATCCAAAACACCTCTGTCCTTGGATCCTAACGCCGGTGCTCATTCGGCCAGGTTACGTGACCCGCTTTCCAGGTCGATGTCTTGACCTGCCGCACGAGATTCCGTCTGTGGGATATCTTTCATGCTGGACCAGTTGTCGCCGCCAATGTGACTGGGCAGTCCGACGCCCTTGAAGAAGGCATGTCGCCGACTTCTAGCGCCCCATGCCCAGCCGCCACCGCGCATGACGGGGAGGTGATACAGACGGAATGCGCCCCAGGCGAAAACCATACCCATGACGGAGCCGAAGATGATGTCGAATGCATGATGCCGGAAGTCAAACCAGCGCGACGCGGAGATGAAGAAGGCGACTGCCATCGGGACAAAGGCAAGGATCACCAAGAGGACGGGAGGCGCAGCTCCCAGGTCGCGAATGGTCTCGCGCTTCTGGGCGCGCAAATCCTGGCCGAAGGGCGAATGCGCCAGATAGGGGAATCCAATGGAGAACTTGGCGCATAACCACAGACTCAGATAGGTCAATCCGGCAAAGGCAACTAGATAGATATCGATCAATATCAAATCAATCCCAGCGTAACCCAAACCAAAATCAAACAAAACACAACACCAGTACACAGTATCTAAATAAATTAAAGAAAAGAAAACTCACAAGAAGAATGCCCACTCGGAAAACTCACAAACCCATCCACAACCAACATCTTCCCCCTATTTCTACAAATCTCCCAACTCACCACCGTCGGCGCACCCTCCACCTTCCCCCCAAGCCCCCCAACCACATAATCCCCAATATTACTCAAATCAGGATCACACCTAGCCAACATATCCGGTCTGGGCCGGCCATACAAATCCTTCAACCCCTCGGTGGCCATAAACGCCCCAGCAACAGCCAACGCCAGCCCCAACCACCCAGCATTCCACTCCCAGACCTTCACCCGCCAGGTCGCGCCCCGACCCCATGACCCGGGGATAATGACCAGAGTCACGAGAACGATGATCACAGCCGGCGCGATAAGGGCTACGACGACGAGGACGGCTGTGCTTACCGTTTCGTGGACGGTGTAGGGGAATGAGATGCTGGGGTCTGTTAGTGTGAAGGGACGGTGGTTGGGGGTGACTTTGTGGAAGCCGTAGCCTATTAGGGCTATTCCTCTGGTACTTTGTTAGTGTTGTGTTGGACTAGTAGGTGGATAGTAGGTGTGTGTGTACATGATGAATACCCAGTCGACTATGTAGGATATTAGCAATGGGAGGTAGCGTTTTGCGGTGGGGATGTTTATATTCTGGAGACCCATTGTGGGGGTGGTTTTGTCGGTGGGCATTTAGATTGTGTTTTGCCTTGTTGGTGTTGGTGTTGGTGTTGGTGTTTCTTGAATATGAGGTGTTAAGAGGAAGGAAAATAAGAGGTCGTCAATCACAGGAACAGTCAAGTCAAGTCAACTGACAGAAATACCCGCCAGGGATGACCAGACGAAGATCAAATGCGAGCCGCGATAATGACAGCCAATCAGTTCGAGACGTCGAGGGAAGCTGTGCTGTTAGACTTCAGGTTCATTAAATAGGAGAGTTCTTGGCTGGTCAACACTGCCTTTTTGCCAAGCTGGTGGTTCCGGGGGATTGTTCCTGTCTACCGGGAATGTTGTATGTGTGGTGTAGAGTGTACTTAATCTTTATTCTTCGAGGGATATTGGAATATTAGAAGGAGAGAGGCGACGTTAGACTGAGAACAGGAACTAGTAAAAGCTTCGTGTGGTTATATTTGTAGATCTTCTGCATGGAGGATAAATATTGAAGTCTAAATCGTTCGGCTTGGCGGTGCTAGAAATGCATTGTAAGCATGGTGGCACGGAGCTCCTGCAGGTTCTAGTGCGTGTTTTCTTTGGGAGTATATCATCATTTATTGTATTGGGTGTATTATAACAGGGTATATTGAGCTACAAGAGTTTGATTTTGTATTTTAGAAGGAATTCTTTTGTAGAACGAGACGAGCCCTAATATCAGACTGACGGAGTATAAGCTCTAGGCAGCAGTCAAGTTGACTTTCTTCTCTCCACCTCCGGGCTTAAGTATTATTAAATACCACTTTATCGGCATCCTACAGGCCATTTCTGGTAGGCTTCCATATTTTCAATGCAGTCGAGTTTAAATATTGGTGCAGTGTGTAGTCTTGATGGAAGAGGTATTCTAGTATTCATAGTACGGAGTAGATTGGTTATAGTTAACCTTTCTTTATTCCTGACCTATCAGAAGGGTGAATGTATATGTACTGTACATATTTATAAACTACCCTAAGAGGTTTCCCTAGGATGACATGGCGCATATTCACCAGGGCCTCTCAAGTTAGCCCACCATTCTTCTAGTGACCATCAAATATTATGCAGTTACTGACGGTGGCGTTTGGGGGGTTGTGGATCAGATTTGGTCAGATCCAGTGCTCGACAGGCCAAGGAGGGAAATTTTGTACGAACTGGGATCTGATGGTTATGTGATACAGTTTCTATACTCCCTACCATAGAATAGCATCAGATTGACGAAATCAATGGTTTGTTATAACCAAGGTAGCTTCCATCAGAAGCCCGCCGCAGTGAGCTGGTCCGCTAGTTTGTTTATGAAATACTGCCCCTGTGCAGGCGCAAGATTGCCGTATTCACCCACAATGATGAAACCCTTCATCCTCACCAGCATTGCCCCATTTCCCTCCTAAATTGAACTCTAAAGTCAGGTTTCCCTTCAACTTGAGATTGTTGTAAATACGCACCTGTACAACCCTGATAATGCGATCATCAGCGGCTGCAGGATGAAAGTGTCGTCCAGTAAGATCTAAGCCTGATTCATAGAAATGATCTTGATTTTCGAATGCGTCAAACATTGCACGCCGTTCAGCTTCAGATAGCTATAAGAATATATAAGCTGAATACCATAGTAGATTGCTTAACCGTGGTTGATAACTTACATTAAAACCCTCGCTAGATGCCCAAACAACAAGATCTTCTCCTATGAAGGCGGCATGAGCAAGTCCCTTTTGGATTAATTGGTAATCAACATAGTCTAGTCTTGTTAGTAATTGTAGAGCTAACTACACGGGGGAAGGAGATATATGGCCTGTACCTTGCCAAGACATCTTGGTAAAAAGTATCCTGTGACAGAAGGTTGTATGCTTCAACGATGCTTTGTTTCTTTCCAGAGAGCAAACGTTGGCATTCTTATACCACGTTGGCAGGCGGCAGTCTGTATTCCTCGCAAATGCCGTGAATATTCCATCTGTCATATCTACGAGCCGTGTACGCATTTCAGCCCAATCAATCCAATTAATATATGCATCCCTTCATCATGCATGACGGTCGAAGCCCTTAGGGGGGTGGTTATAGGATGAGAATGTATTTTAGGGGTTGGGGTTTCCTGCAGAGCATCGGTAGCCTTTCGCTGCTTTTAGTCAAGCATGATGAGCTGGCTGTGGGTCTGGGTTCAGGCCGCTTTCACTCCTTGGGCTTTGGAGACTTCCCCCGCTAATTCCTACCCCGGTTCTTTGCAGGTCGTGCATGCCACTTATGTTTTTGGTCGACTGGCTCAGCTAGCCATTTTCTCTCACACCACTGTCGAGTAAATTGGGTAGGCTGTATTCACATGATAGGAAGTTGAGAGGGAGTGAAGTGAGAAGGGTTGCAGACGACTGCTCCCCTTGGAAGACGTGTCCTTGCAATCCGTGCGAGGAGCACGGGTGGCTTCCACCAGATTATTAGGTCATGGATTGGGAACCGATAATGACGGTCCGCTTCGAGAACAATCAGTGAAGGAAGTTTCGTGAATTTCTGTGTAATTTGAAGTGCGCGTAGAGCTTTCTCGCGCCATATTCGGCTATTTGAGACTGTTGACTTTTGTGGATTGATGATACAGGGGCAGAAAATGCGTTTGAAGTGAAACACTGGCAGAACGCAACCCATCATTCTCTACGCTCTATTATTAGCGTTACTAGGGCTCGAGGTGAAGCCGACTTCCTACGGCATTTGCGTATTATAGAAGAACGGCCGGAGTTTCGGAGATCAGACACGTCTGCTAGAAGTGAGGAGTAGTCAGAAAGCCAACAGCCACGCAGCACTATTCATCCTATGGTTCATTACGGAACAATACTCTCTGGTAATAGCGTGATAAAGTCGAAGGGAAGACGAGATTATCTGAGGGACAGGTATGGAGGTATAGCTGTGGAGATGGAAGCTGCGGGTATAATGACCAGGATACCAGTAGCTGTTATCCGAGGGATAAGTGACTTTGTCGACTCCTCTAAAAATGACAGTTGGCAGCCGTATGCTGCAATTACTGCAGCGGCGTACGCCAAAGAAGTCTTAACTAAGTTACCACCTGAGGCCCGCGGAAGCTGTCCAGGTATGTAAAGCTACAGAGCCTGGACGTATAGGCTCTATGCCCATTACATTTCATGGATGCTTGCTCTAGTCACAATGCTCAAAGGCCATGAAAAAGTACTAATGTACGTTACCTGGCCCACGCTCAACTCCGTTTGCCAACCAAGATGCCCGTTTGGCACAATTTAAGCCTGAAAGGTGGACCTTTGTAGGGCGAGAAGCGGAGCTTGGCTATCTAGATGAGGAACTAGGATTACGGGCTCAGCAGCCACTACAAAAGTCTATCGCCGCTGTTTGGGGAATCATTGGAGTAGGTAAGTCGCAGCTAGCATCAAGATTTGTGCATCAGCAACGATCCAAGCACCCAGAACGCGAGATATTCTGGGTCAACGGTGAGACACAAGAAGCATTTGAGCAAAGTGTGGCAATGATGCTCAGCGAGGACGTCAGACTTTCAGGAAAGGTACAGACCAAGAGCCCACAGAAGGAGGCAATGGATCATGTTCACACGTTCTTCAACGAGCTGAGTCGATTAAAAGACCAAAGATGGCTTCTCGTTATCGACGGTATAAACGAGAAACCATTCCCGAGTTCTCCTGACCGATGGCCCTTCAGTGTTCACGGTCTTATAAGAAACCTGAAGCGGTATTATATTCTGCTTACTGCAAGGAGACGAGACGTGATAGAAGAATATCATCCGAACCGTGAGCTTAAGGGACTAACAATTGAAGATGCTGCCAATCTGCTTCGGTCCCGGGTTGACGCTAGGCTCATAGAAGCAGGTATATACACCCTCATACTTTACACTGTATCTATGATCATTTAACCATGGATGCCAGGTGTCGAAGAACTAGGGCATTTTTTCAAAGGACATCCTCTGACACTTCGGCTGGCAGCCTCTATTCTTTCTAGCCATCATTATACGGCCATTGAATATTTGGATAAATGGAAGGATCATGAAATTGATGAAAACCCCACTATAATCAGCAAATATCTTTTTCTTCCTATTGAGCAGAGCTTTCGGGAGCTCGAGTCTACAGATCCTATAGCGGCAAAAGTGTTGACTCTATTCAGCTACCTTGACTATAAGGATCTATGGTACGAGCTTTGTCTTATTGCACTAGAAGAAACATATCCCACATGGCTCTGCAACCATGCCAGAGAGCGAAAATCATTTCGAAGCTTCTGTCCCATTCTGGCGGATCTATCATTCATTGAACTAAAACATACCGTCGACGGACACCAACTTTGGGAGATACATCCAGCAATTCAAGCAGTAGCCCGACAAAGCACGAACACCAATGAGCAAGAGTACATACAATGTGCAATACCACTAGTAGCCGCACATGTTCCACGATCGTATGAGCACAACTTCTGGCAGAAGATACGCCGACTGGAGCCGCACGCTACTCGGTGATGGAGTTATATAAGACAAGGTAGATGGGGACCATATACCGATCTTATCGAACTTGAAGCTCTCGGTCGACTATTCCGTCATACGGGGCAGTTCGACCAGGCATCGCTAATTTATCGGATGATTGAAAAGGCGCTCAATCAGAAGACGCTCACTATGCCGGAGGCCGAGTTCTTAGCAGACGTCTTCACAAATCTTGGCTTGGTTTATATTAAACAGCAAAGGTTTGACCTCGCACCGCACACATTCGAAAGGTCATCAAACCTGAGAAGCCAGTTTGGCGGGCTATCTCCTGACATATCAATATCTACATTGTACATCAAGTCTGTGGCATTGATGATGATTGGAAGGCCAGAGGAAGCTGAAGAAAATTTATGTAATGCAGCAGCTTACTTCGCTCGACACAAGCCAGACCAATACGGGCTGACGAAGGATGAACGGAAGCAACTTTATATTTGCATATTGAACGATATGGGAGAGGTTCTTCTACAAAAGGGCTCAGTAGCTGCAGCAACTGATATCTTCTTCCACATTTTTGACAGCCAAAGAGGAGTGCTGGGCGAGTCTCATCCGACCATAGTGTCGACCAAGCTAAATCTTGGAAAAGCCAATGCCCAACTTGGTGAATTCAGCATAGCGAACAGCTTGCTGGGGGATGTCATTGCTATCTATACTGAATGGTGGGGTCGCCGCCACCCAGTCACTATGCGCGCGGTGGACGAGCTAGCTTTGGCATTCATGGAAGAGAGCGAGCATAAAAATGCTCTGGGTGTATGTGCAGCTTCGGAACAACAGAATGCAGAAAGACTTTGGAAGGAAGTCTTAGACTTCTATGAGAATACCTACGGGAGTCAATCTGATATGGCAGGCCGTATCAAAATCAATTTACAATGCTTGTATAGTTCGAAGCTTGGGCATAGGCAAGCTCGATTGAGGGATAATAAGAACAAGATGTCGTTTGCGAGGGCGTTATATGGCAGCCAGGATTTGTATTATCTAACTATATTGGCAGTATCATCAAGGTAGTCATTAAATCGTTCTCAAAGCTTTATGTGTGGTACCACAACAGCTCATTTCTTTCCATCCAAGTCGGAGAAGAAATCCCGGCCGAAGTCAGAGCTGCTGTCGTTGAAACGAAGTTTCCTGTCGATTCCATGAATCTTCTGCATATCTTCCTCGCTCAACTTGAAATCTCCTGCCAGGTTGTCCCTGATTCTTGAGGGGGTCTTGGACTTAGGAAGGACCGAGTGGCCCTGGGTAACACCCCAAGCTACAAGGAATAGTTAGCATGTTCCATCAGTATCATTGTCCTTCCAGCACGCAGCACTTACCAAGGGCAACCTGAGCTGAGCTCTTGTTGTACTTCTTGCCAATCTCTACCAGTACCGGGTCATCAATCAACTTGCCGATAGTGCCTTCACGACTGTAGAGCTCATTCTGGTTTCCGAAGGGAGAGTAGTGGGTGACATGGATGCCTTTTTCTTTGTGCCAGTCGACGAACGAACGCTGCTGCAGCCATGGGTGGCCCTCTAGCTGATGCGCCGCGGGCACGACCGAGGTGTTCTTCAGCAGATGCTCCATATCAGCCTTGGAGAAGTTCGAAACGCCAATTGCTTTGACCTTTCCGGTGGACAGCAACTTTTCCATTGCTTTGTAAGTCTGTAGTATGAGGTCAGTCATACAGCTCTTCAACTTAGAACGCTGATGATGTGGAGGCATACATCAACAAAGTCAACATCTATGACTGCCGGCTTTCCATTCTCCTTGGGGAAAAGCTCATCTCCTCGCTTCCATGCCACAGGCCAATGCATCAAGAAAAGGTCGACATATTCTAGATCCAGATCGTTGAGCGAATCCTGAAGGGCTTGAGCGACGTCATCGGGATGGTGCTTGTTGTTCCAGAGCTTAGTCGTGATGAAAAGCTGCTCACGGGGCACACCACTCTTTTTGATGGCTTTTCCTACAGCCTTCTCGGTTCCGTAACTATCGATTATCAGCACTAAATCCCATTCGCAAAGCTGTCGATCTGAACTCACACTCGGGCAGTGTCAATGTGACGATATCCGGCTTTAATCGCTTCAACCACGGCACCCTCTTGTGCCTCGGCATCCTGCCAGGTGCCAAAGCCAATGGCAGGGATCTCTGCACCAGTGTTGAGCTTGAACGTAGTCATTTTGTTTGAAAGATGTAGTTATCTCTTGAATGATTTGATAGAGTCAAGTTCCAGTTGTTCTGCAGCCGACAAAGAGACAATGTCCTCTATATATATTTCATACTGGAGCAGGTCTAGTCAAGAATGTCCATTTTAATAGGATAATTAACCTACCAGTCGACGTCAAGTTGACGCACCCAATGTTATTACTGGCAGTGGATAGTATGACGTCGCGGTGAACCAAGAAAGCAGCTCCACAATTAGCACACTGATAAGGTAACAAGCTAGAACTGGGAAGAAAGCTATCATGCAATATGGAGTGTTTCTTCCGTGCTTCTAGCTAGTCCTGGAATCTCATTCCTATTCCATCTCCTACTCCGAATCAATCTTGCTGGGAAAGCTCTTATGCAACACCTGACCGTAGAGACTAGCTTTGTCGATGATGTCGCCAGGATTTATGTTTCAGACCTATTTACATAGGCGGTCCCAGCGACTCAGTTCTCCCATCATATTACCTATTAGAGCGATGACCCATCCACACTTGCTCTTTCAATGAATAATGGTAAAAGACAGGTATGGTCTGAATAAATGTTGTTAATCGATTTGTTAGGGTAGGAAACTGTGTGTTTGTCTTTGTAGCAAACAACGCTTTGGGTCAAACCCGCTTACCGTTGGTCCAAGCTCTCCACCTATAAAACTTCGTCCCACCCACAACAATTTTTTCTTTGAACTTTCCCAGCTTTACATCTCAGCGACAACAACAACATGGCATGAACATTGTTTTGGCGTCTCAAGTCACAAGTTATGGTTTTGGGTACTTGAGCGTCTGTGTAGTGTACAGTTCATTATGGTTTAAGATATCGAACCTCACTTTTTCATGGAATGTTTTCCATAGTCTTCTAAAAGGTATGCGACAGACTTTTCTCTCGTTTATTTCTTTTCTTCCCCTCGAATGATGACGCTTATGACACGCTATGGCATTCCTCAAACTTAATCACCATGTGGAATTCGTGTTTTAACTCAAGTTTCAGCCTTGTCTGACATGCTTTACATCTTTTGCTGCTATCACCAAGTTTAACTTGCATGATCATTGACTAACAGACTTGTCAATAGGTACATAAATTTCTTCCATTTTCTTGTTCGATTCCAATGAAGAAACCATGAACGAACGGGCGGACATAACGTATACATCTACCTGCATCCATCAAAAGCAGAGCGTACAAACTTTGCGGGTGTAGGACGGTGTACTACTTGTTGAGAACTCGTCACCTGAGCTTTCGGCTTATCCTTCTTTGGTTACCATCCGTGGGACTTGCAATTTACTAACAAGTCTTCAGGTATTGTCACATTTTTCTGTTGTTTCTGTTGTGCACACCCAAATCAGTCAACTTTATATGATGAATCTCTTTATTCACACTGTGTGATCCATGCTCTGCATGGCTATGAACTTTATACAAAAATTCTGATTTAATGAGGTGAGTTTGATATGCTCTTGTGATGCAAGTACCATTATGCTAACATTTATTAGCCTGACTATTGTTGACACATCACACTTCTGAATCACACATAATACTTTCTCGATATGTGCTGACTCGTTTCGTGATGTAGGAATTCTTACTATCTTAGTCTAGTAGTAATTCCGCAAGACTCAAGAGTGAGTACACCTCCATCTCCTTGCCCCGGCTTTCCTATGATGAGCAACAATTATTTCGCTGTGTTCTTACTGAACATCATTGAAGAAAAACAATTTTCACCTTGGAGAACTGATATCACCACACTATCTGTCTTTGGTCATATGGATATGTGTTTTGTGCTTGGCTAACAGCTAGACGCAGGTTATGAAAATGGATTTGGCTTAGCTATTATGATACCCCAATACGATTCTTGCATTGTGAACCCTGTCTTTCTCGTAACATGTTATCTTTATAGTATTGAATATTGTAGTCACTGTACGGAGTAGAGCTGAATTCACATCGCTGTAAAACCTCTGAGCGTCCTAAAGCAGGAATCAGTGCAGCATACGGAGTATTTAAATCGATATACACTACTCCGTATTGTTGAGAAGGAAGATCCCAAACCTGAATCACAATGTCGGATTGGAGCAAAATTTCCGCATTCCCCGGAATATGTCCTGCGCAAGGTCCCCCTGGTTAGCGTATATGCATTCTACAGGAGACAGGGGAGGCAAAGGCTTTGCCATGTGCGGCAGATCTGGGTTCAATTACTCCTAGTCGACTGCGGTACAAGAAGGTTGTAGCATACCTAACATGCAAGGTACTCTCATCTAGCCCAAAGTGCGTACCATAAAATACAAACGGCTTCAATACGGCAGTCTTGCAGATGCGTATTCAGAATTACAACTTTCTTCGTGTTTGAAATAGTATTTATACATTCCATTTGGCAAGTGGTGAGTTTGCACCGTTTGTTTCAATCGCAGTCGGAGACCGACGGCGCCATTTTCCCAATCCATACCATCAATTCCCGTGGCCGTACGGAGTATTATTTCCACACCTTCAGTTTATCAGTTCAACAACTTCATCTCTTTCTTGTGATTTTCCCATTCGAATATAAAAAAAAAGTCAAAATGGGTTTCGGAAGTCCAGGCACCGGTGTTAATCCTACCAAGCCCACCCCGTGAGTTACCTCTGCTCCCTCATTCTTCCTAGCGCATTAAGTCATGCAATCATCTTCAATAGAAACTGCTAACTTGTTACGCAGTCCCGAGCGTGGTAGCTTCCCTCTTGACCATGAAGGTATGATTCCCTAATACTTCAATCGATCCTACGTCCATCTACCATCTCAATTCCGATCTTCCGAACCGCCGGAGTCTCGATGAAGTTACCAATAATTCGAAACCGAAAACATGACCGCTAATATCTAATTCAATAAGGCGAATGCAAACACCTCATTGCCGGTTACCTGAAATGTATCAAGTCCCAGCGCGGCGTCAATGACGAAGAGTGCCGGAAATTGGCTAAGGGATATCTGGCTTGTCGGATGGATAAGTACGTGCAGTCTCATCAGGACTCGTATATGGAAGGCCTATGATTGCTAACGGAGGTCTGGTTTAGGAACCTAATGGCGCCGGACGACTTCAAGAATCTGGGACTTATTTTCGACAAGGAAGATAAGAAAGAGCATGACAAGTCATGATATTGTCTAAAATCGGTGAAGTTGTATGATACCATGTATGATGTTTAGATATTGCTTGTTCTCTTGGGCGTTGTCAGGTCGTGTATATATATTGTTTCATTTGTACAATACGTCCACTCAATTAAAATAAAAGTCATAAACTTTCCAACAGAGGTGTATTGGAGGTGATAAGTTAAGCAATGCAGATCAACCAGTTGACGCGAAGCCATGCGGGGAAAAGCCAAGTTGGGGTCCAGCGGACGGACAATCCAATGAGCGCATCCATCACCCTAGCTTGAAAGTGCAAACTAACGCAACATCCCCCAAACCCTCACACCTAACTCGTACCTCCACGAATGTCGTCAATCGCACGACCGCCAGACCCATGTCTGGTCGCGATCATCCTAATCGTGCGCTCCCGCGCCGGCCCTCGCTTCGTATTCCATTATCCCCCAAACCCCCTCAGTGAGAACGGACTCCGCGCAGCACCCAAAGGCCGCCGCCCCTCACGCGCCAAATCCGCCAAGAGCAACGATTCCAGCTCCAGCGAAGAGTCCGGCTCGACGTCCGATGAAGACGAGGAGGAGGCGCATGCCCAGAGTCAGAATGCGAGCTCAGTACATCTCGCCGGGAGCGCCTTGTCGGCCGGGCGACGGTGGAGCAATTTTGGCGTCGATGATCATGGTTCCATGGCTGCTTCGCCTGGGGGAGATTCGCAGCGGGCTGGGTCTATAGGGTCGGGTCGCGGGTTGCGGAAGCGTGGGGGCAATTCGGATGTCGAGGATGATTCCGGGGCTGGGTCGGATAGACAAGAGGATGGAGCGGGGGGTTCAGGAGGGGGGCTCCGGCCACCGTGGGAGTCGTTGCTTGGATTACAGGCTGATGTTTGGGAGAAGTTGTTGAGTCCGTCCCGGTCGTGGCATAAGCGGCGGTTTGAGGTCGGAATTAATGATCTGGCATTTGTTGGGTGGCCGGTCTTTGTTCGAGAGGATGGCACTTGGAGGAAACAGCGAAGGAAGAAGAAGAAGACCAAACCGGAGTGGGAAGGAGGTGAACTTGGTCATAATGAAATACCAGGGGATGTGCGCGATGATGCCGATGAGGCTATCGCAGCTTCAACGGAAACCTTGAGCCCGCATACGATGACAGCATCTGAATCTCAACGAGCATCGATGGGAAGCATCAGGAGTTCAAGGACGCTAAGCGAAATGCTGGATGGCGATGATAAGGATTCGATGACCATGTTCAATGTGGTGTTTGTATTGGATCCTCCGCTGTTGGAGTACTCCATGCGCATCCGAGAGATCTACGATAATATCATCAAGAAGTTTGCTAAAGCACTGAAGTGGGAGCAGGCGCGAACGGATTACGTCTGGCGGGAGGCTCAGCATATTTCACATATCAAGGAGAAAGCGAAAGAAACAAGTAGGTCGTTCGGTTTCTGGTTGGCTTCAAATGGAGCCTCTGGCGCTAATGATTGCAGGGACGTCTGTCAATACGCTCTACTCTGAACTCATAAACCACTCCTCCCTAGCGAGGGCAATATACACAGTCTACAGCAATATTTCAGCGTCCAAGATCGCTTCCGTTTCGCTGAGCCCGGACGTCTCTATTTCGCTTCAAATCCCTCCTCTTACCTCAACGCCTTATCTCCCTGGGCCAGGTGACAAAGCGTACCCAGGTCTTTGGCTTACAACAGCAGATAGCGTTACTCCCGCCGATGACCCCACCGCTGATGAAAACACTGCTCCGCATCAGGTGCTAGCTAAACACTTTGCGTTATTGTTACTTAGTGACGAAGCGACAATCCTCAAAGACGTAGAAGCATCGGGGGGTGCTCTAGCTCCCGCCCTTGCTCACTATATCCGATGTTCCAAGCCGACGAAATCGTTTGCGCAGATATCTGCTTTGTCAGGAATACCGCTTTCCACCATACAGATGTTGGCGAGCCATCTCGTGTACTGGAGGCGAGCACGGGCCATCCCACCACTCCACCAGCGAGATGTGTATTTCGTCTCTCCGAACTGTGACCTCAGCAAACTAGAGGTAGCTACCGCCGCATATCAGTTGGCGTTTCCCACCCTTCCCAGTCTACCGAAGATGTTGTCGGCCTTGAGTGGCACGCCTAGACCCTACGGAAGCTTTATCCCGAGTAAAGACCATAAGGAAGCCTATTTTGCGATCCTAGCATGGTTATTACGGGGAGGATGGGTGACTCAACTCCGAACGTTTGCGCGAGTCAAGGTGTCTCCAGAGATTAAAATGGCAGTGGAGAGGGCTCTTCGACGTGAGGAAGTGGACAAATACCTGAGCAAACAAGGATCGTCCATACTCTCCGACCATAGCAAGCACAATGGCGACACATCAAAGAATGACGACGACGATGCTAGTTCGTCTTCATCATCCTCTCTCGCAAGCCAAGACAGCGGTGAGGAAACGCCAATGCCTGGCCGGTATAAACCTGACAGCAAACTACACCTCTCGCATTCGCTCCTAGACCAAGACACCTCCCTGAAAACGGCATCTTTGATTCTGTTCCCACATCGTGCGCCGCCATTAGAGTCTCGATGGCTAGATGAGATCGTTTCGCGATTCCCTAAGCAGCCCAGGTTCTCAGTGAGAGGACGAGCTAACATCGATGAGAACGACCCGGAATATGCAGGGCTTCGAACCGCAATGAAGGACTTGTGGCCGGTCTACATTAAGTACTTCAATGGTATGGATGCCCTCGAGAAGGTTCCAGTGCGTGAGAACCTAAAGCGCAAACTGGTGTGGCAGGTCCTCACACGTCTGGGACTGGTCACCGGCTCGCAGTCATACATCGAATTGGACCCCAGTGAGCAGGTGTTGATCGGTGTGAGACATTGGTAGTGATTGACGATGTGACTTATGTAATGATTGCACGATACATACAGAACCATGTATATCCATAATAATCGCAATGCCTAATTGATATCCCTTTCGACCAACAATATGACCTATCGGCATTCCGGAAATAGAACCCAGACCCTCAAGATTTGACTAATCCCATCTCCCATGGTCGATCATGTGATATCCCGGGCCTTTCGGCCGCAAGCCCATTGAAAACAGCGGATCCGAAGAATTCCGAACCATATCCTCTTTGACCCCGAACCTCAGCCCTAATAACCATGCGCTAAGCGACCGTTCAGAATTCCCTTTTTGCTTTTCTTCGAACTGGCTAACCGCATAGGTAAGGTAGCGAGAGCAAGGAACCTCGCTCTTCCGCCTCGGCATCTACGGCCGCTACCATTGGTGCACGGGATATGCAGTGGGATGTGAGGAACAGAAACCTTCATCCCCACGGCATACGCCGGAAGGGCATGCAAATGCGTATATAGATCACGTGTGGGTTCCCTGGGCCTCCGAATATACCGATCTGTATATAATTAGTCCCAGTACGGAGCTGCTGTATCACTTAGATTGGTTTCTGAATTACTGGTATATTAAGAAGCACATAGCCTATCACTTTCTACAAATATCACCGCTAAAGTAGACTAGGCCAAATATTTGATTAAGTTAGGGATTGAGCATAAGGCCTGTTTGAAGATGTGTGACAGACGGATACAGACACCACCTACGGTAATGAGATGAAGAAATTTATGCTGAAACCATGTTTCGAGGAAAAGCGACTCAGTTACCCGGCCCGATTGAAACATGGGTGGTTTTACAGAAACCGGTCATTGTCATTGATTCACCGCACGTGAGTACTATATTACAATGTCCCCATATCTGTTAATTTGTAGTACGTAATTGGCAAGCCATGGGGGAGCGCGGAGGGGTGAATTTTAGTCAAGTGTATTCAAGAGAAAATCAACTAGATTCAACCATTTGTATGAATTGCGGTTGCTATGGTTCGCTGTGCCTGTGGTTGTCCGGGCTTGTAATATATGTTAGACTTGCTTTGACAGGTGCCCCACTGTTATGTAAAATCATTACATTCAAGAACCGAATCTGCGTTTATATGCATGCCTCAGGTAGAAGTATCCATGTACTGGTATGACTCCTGATCCTCCTGTCGCATAGCATTGAGGACGACAAAGAATGGAAATAAAGTTTACTGAAAAGGAATGGGGAAACAGGAACCAAAAGTAAAAATATCCGAATTTTGTAAATGATCAGCATTCTATATACTCCGCACATCCGGTGAATGTATTGTAGATATTCGGATCAAGTGATTTCGAGAAATACTCTAGAACAAGAATTTAAGAAGTATCAATCTCTGTAATCTAGGCACATGACATTACTGAAAGTCGTTGTTAGAATTTAATTGTTCTGCTGTACGACCAACGTCTCTTCAATGATACAGGGCGTTTTTTTTCCCATTTATATAGTTACAGGGCTAGCACCTTGGGCAATAGAGGGGTTTCCTCTAGGTATAATAACCCACGCATTGATCACAGGCTACCCCTCCATGAGCCCCTCCACTATATTGCGCGATACGCCTGTGTCACTTAAGATCGCTTCAATTGTATTTTGAGTAGACCGTTTCGTCAATTATTGGTCGGCTACGGTTGGTTCTGCATCTTTGCTTTTGTTGGGAAGATCACCTGCGGTTTTGTTAGGTCGTAACGTTTATCTTGCATATTCAAAGATGACTGGTCTGGCGGCTAGAATTGGCGCAGTGAGGGACATATTATGATCTTTATACTTGAAGTTGGGCTTATTTGGTGGAAGAAGATGCATGTACCGAGAATGTGACCGTCTTGAAACTAAGCTATGGGAGGGGAAGCGCGGATCTATACACATCTCGGCAATGTGCTCGCGTAGTGCTTGGTTCACAATCGTCGAACAGGAGAGAATGACCTTCTTTGTCCAGGGTATCTGTCGAGCAAAAAAGGAACTGGCGCAGGACGTGCTGTAGACATTGACAGGTTCTTACTACAAACGGTAAAAGTCCAGCCGATAAGATTGTTGCTCATGGAAATACACGGTAATCATCGATACCTACATACTTTACTCCGTACCTTGACCAAGTATAGTACTGCGCATTATATACTTTCCTGTAAGTCGAGGGATATAAAAGGGAAAGGCGAGATCAAAGATCATTGAACCAGATTTCCAAGAACAGATCCTTTTTTTCTCTTTTTGTTCTCCTTCTTCCTTTCACAATTCTAGGCAGCGAAAAGGGTGGTTCATGCGCCCCCCCCCCCCCCCCCACAGAAGCCCTGAAGTCCACTAAAAAACAGTGCCTGAGGTAAGAGGAACAAACGGACGTACGGGAGACACCGATTACAATTACAATTTTCCTTTTTTTTTTTTTTTTTACTGTCCTCTCTTTGCGACTTGTACTTACCACTCACAAGTGACGAACCCCATCTTCAGACGCGGGAAAATACTTTGGGAAACTTTTTTTTTTTTTTTTTGTCCACAATATTACTTTCAACTTGTATTTTCCTTCGGCTTTTCTTCCACGGCCCTCCAAATTATTATTGTTATTTTTTTTTTTTTAATTTCCTAAGTTTCTCACACATTGTTCTCTCTCCTCTCCTCTTTCTTTCTTTTCCCTTTACTTCTCTCTTTTGTCCATTTTCGTCTCCCCCCTCCTCCCCTCCCCTCTTCTCCCCTCTTAACACACTTCTGGGTGTTGTCTACCCTTCCATTCTCCATCTTCGTCATCGACCGTCATATCGTTGGTGGTGTAGTACTGTCTGTAGTGAGGTTGTGCTCACACTTTTAGTGCTCATCTTCCGTTCTCCGATCTTCTTGTTCCCACGTCCTGCATTTCGCGGGAGGTTTTGTTGGCTAGGGTACATTGACCGGTTACTCCCTTGAATTTTTTTTAACCTTTCTCCGCACGAGTTCTACCTCGAAGTTTCTCGTTTGCAGTTCTCAACCGTTCTTCTCTGGATTTGTTCTTACAACTCTTCCCTCGCAGGGATTATCTCACTCTCGAAGTCGAGCTCCCAAAAATTATTCCGTTAGCGTCGTCGCCCACGTGCAAACTCGCGCTTCTCTACGCTTCACAAGGGGCAACGCCAACGAGGTCCTCTCGCCTTCCGACGTGAATCGTCTGCATTACTTTACATTCCAACTGTTCAGCTGGTGTAATCTGCATCTGCAGAGCTTTTGAATTTGCCGACGGACCGAATTTCGAGCCGCACACTGAGTGAGTTTTTTATTGGCTTGCAACATTTGACGAACCTACGCACGAAGACATCGTGCTTATCCTTCGAATTCTGCATCTATAGCCACCGTTCTCCTGTCGAGGTTTATACCCTTCATACAACGGTCTACTCGTCTCGGACGTCATTCAAGTCGACCTTGGAAACGAGCCGAACCGGCCTTAAAAAAAGTTCATCCCAGTCATACCGATGCGATTCGTCTTGTAGGTGGCTTTGTTTACCCAAGTGAAACGCATCAGTCTACGCTTTACCCTCTGCGATACCCAAGAACATCCTCGTTCTTCCTGACCGGTCAAACGGACAGTTCCACGAATTGCATACCCAGTAGGAGTGATCTCCAGTGACAGGAAGTTGCAGTTTGGTGGGGTAGTAAGAAGGCGGAAGTTGATTCTTCTTATAACTATCGGCGTCAGATCTGTTTCGCCTTAGTCGGCCTGACCAGGTTTTCTTGATCGGAGTTGCCATTCAAGGCCCCCGTTCTCTGGCAGAACTTGAGTCCCCTCATTTACTTTCTCCAACGGATATTTTAGACCTTTTCGATTACAAAAACAATGGCTGCTACATTTTCTTATGCCCAAGCTGCTAAGGGCGTTGCCCCCGCACAACCGTCAGAAAAGACAGCGGAGCCGAACCAGGCCTCGAAACCAGAGGAGCAGGCTGAGATCACTACTCCTGAAGCTGAAAACACCGAGACTGTGAAGACGGAGGAATCTCAGGAAGCAGAGAAGGCTCCTGTCAACACTGACAAGGATGTGGAATCCACGGCTGTCGAAAGCTCCAAGGCAGATGTTTCAGGAACTTCCTCCCCCAGTGTGGGCACTTCTTCAACCTCGACGTTACCAAAAGATGATGAGAGCTCAAATACACCGAATGGCACTTCCGAATCTACATGGGATAAGCAGTCCCAGGCCTCGGGAACTGACAAGCAGAGCAATGGAACTGAGAATGCTAAAGAGAAGTCTGCCGAGAAGGAGAAGAGCGAGCCACCCAAAGAGCTCAAGGCTGCTCCTCTTCCGGCAGTGAATATCTGGCAACAGAGGAAAGAGGCTCAGGAAGCCAAGGCTAAGGCCGTTGCCTCGAAGCCCGCTGGCTCTGCTGCCAAGACTGGCACTTCCAAGACCGCTTCTGCGGCTTCTTCGGTCTCCGGCGATGCTCAACAGGACCAGTCAAAGGCTGGCTCAAAGAAGAAGGGAGGAGATGTGGAAGGTGCCAAGGACAGAAGATCCAAAGGACGTGATGACACTGCATCCCTCCCTCCCGTGGGAGATGCCGCTTTGTGGCCCACCCCTCAAAGTGCTCAGGGTGAGGAGAAAAAGAAGTCCGAGAAGAGCCCTGTTATCCGTCCCTCCGGTAAAGAGAAGTGGACTCCAGTCCCTTACGTGCCTACTGCTGTTTTTACTACTCCTCTTCCTTCTGCTGCCCGCCGTGGTGGAAGAGCTCCTCGCGCTGGAAGGGACGGCGCTCGCAACGGAACCCACGGTTCTGCCGCAGCTGCGGACAAGGCTACTGCTGGTCAGGTAGCTCAAGGCTCTGCCACCAAGCAGTCTGCACCCGGTGAGAGGGGAAGGAACGAGCCCAACTCGGCTCGCGCGAACTCCCTTCCAGCCCCATCCAGGCGATCCAACAGCGCCGATGCCGGAATGGGAGACGCCCGTAAGAACCAAGCAACGGACCGGAACCGTGGACCTAAGGGCAGTGACAATGCCAACATCCCGCCAGCCGGTAAGCATGGCCACGGAGGCGATAACTTCCGTCATCATCGTGAAGGCAAGGGATTCTCCAGGAATCACGACGCTACGCACAAGGGCGGCGATCACAACTCCAGGAACCCCCACTTGCCTGTGGATTCACAGGCTAACCCTCGCTCAGGCTCTTCCCACGAACGTCGCTTCGAGAACGGCCCCAAGTCGGCAGAATTCAAGGACATTCCCCGCGAGTCGCGTGCCGACAGAGGTCGTGGCTCTCACCGTGGCCGTGGCGGTTTCGGCGGCTCTCAGAACTCTCACTATCCTAACAACCATATGTCTCACAATGGTTTCATGCACCCCAAGTCCTTTGGCTTCGGCGAGCGCCGGTCGCAACAGCATAGCTCTGGAGGCCACAGGATGTCTTTGAGGTCGCCTTCTTTACCAAACTCTGGATCCATGTATGGTGTCTATCCTTTCCCCACCGATATCAACACCATGTATGGCTACCAGCCAGTACACCCTGGCCCCATGACCGCTGTCCCTTACCAGCAATATATGGAGCCCTTCTCCCTTATGAGTATGATCTCGATGCAGCTTGAGTACTACTTCTCTGTGGATAACTTGTGCAAGGACTTGTTCCTTCGAAGACACATGGACTCTCAGGGCTACGTCCCACTGGCTTTCATTGCTGGCTTCAAGCGCATCAAGACTCTGACCGAGGACTTCGAACTTCTTCGCCACGTCTCCCGCCAACTGAGAAATGTTGATTATCTGCAGAACGAAGATGGCATTGATAGGTTGCGCCCGAGAGAGAAGTGGGATCAGTGGGTCCTTCCTACTGACCAGCGCGAACCCGCCGCTCAGCATGAGGGACCCAGCAAGCCTGATGAGACTGCAGCAGCGCAGAATCATGTCGATGGCGCAGTTAACGGATCGACACCAATTGTCAATGGAACTGGTGAAGCTCCAGTCTCGAAGACTTCATTGTCTTCCGCCGCCCCTGAGTTCTCGCCTTCCAAGGCTGTGGAAGCGCAAAACGAAGCTACTGTAAGGATCCCTTGTATGCCTTTCCCGCATAATTAAGTTGAAAGCTTGGCGATTGTAATCGGTACAATCTACCATTCTAGTTCACTACAATCCCATACTGTTTGCCCCCTTTTTCGATTGTCATGCATTCGTTAACACTTTTCGAACAGCCGGCAAACTAGCCTAGTTCCTTTTCAAGCTTTTCACTTCCTCCAGCATCTCGGCAGTCGAATTTTCAAGGTTTGTACTCGAGTTAAACACTGGCTCTCCGCTGTTGCTAATCCACTCGCAGTCAGGATATGAGTTATACTTCAATCATTGTTGAAGGCCTCCCAGAATATCACTGAAGTCTAACTGCCGACTTACTGGGTGAGGGGAACAAAACTCCTAACTTGAGTTTACATCCTCCGATTTTCCCCACGAATCCAATATTTTTTTTCGAGGACGAGTTCTTGACGAACGAAGTTTTAACGGTAACTCGCCACGGTGACCGTACCAATTCTGGTCGCATTTCTTGGTCCAAAATTTCAAAGCCCAAATGTACAATGAATTTAAGAGTCTAGCGTTTGATGATATTGCACGAAACGTCAGCAACGGTTTCAACAGATTGATTCATTTTTACGGTTCTTTTTCTGTCGAGCAATGGGGTCTTACCTGATGGGATTATCCGCAACCTTGTTGATCTAGGTGGCAAAGAGATTTCCAAATGTCGGGGAGTGCACGGAGTCCTACAGACCTTACGTTCAGCCTGGCAGAGTTGATCTCTCGTTCCCGGAAATCGCAGAAAGATCGACTGTATTCTGGGTGTTAGCCTAAGAGCCGAGCTGGAAAAGTTGATTTTGTTCGTTTCTTTTACGTTATTGACCATCTATGTTTTCTCGTGGTTCATCATGACTTGCATTACTATTTGTCAGCTTTTGCATTTACGCTTGTCGTATCGCCGATGACGATCTTCCAGCGAAGTGGGTTGATATATGCACATTCCGTCTCGGCTTTTCTTTCTTTCTTTTTTTCCCCTTTTAGTTCCCCATTTTGCTTTAGTCATGGGAGGTTTCTAAAATTCTGGAGTCCGGGCATGTTTTACTGGGCAGTATCTGCAGTTTCCATTTGATGCTTGCTTCTGTGGTGCGCCGGGCTGAACTTCTTTCCCACGACCATAGATTGTTCATCCGGATTCTCTATAATATGCGATAATGTTTCTCGATTATGCTAGTATGAATGGAAGAAAAAACCAGCAAAAGACAAAAAAAGATAATCTCTGCTTCATTATGGGACCTTACGGAGTTACAAAGGACATCAACACATTGCAACGAGTATTCGATCCACGAAGCCATTATTTTCGCACGGTTCACGGCATCTCTTCTCGTGAGTTTCTAACTTTTACCTGTTTATATTGTTGGGCGTCATGGGTGTCAGTCACTTCAAACGGAAAAGGGCTTCAGTATCTCGGATGGTAATGTGATATCCATTTCATAGTATTTTCTTTATTCCTGATATTCCCTTGCATTTGTCGGTTTGGTGTAGTTTGGCTAAGGGAAAACAGTTTAACTGGGTTTCAATTCGGCATTAGTTGCTCCAAGACTTGCCTTATGATGTCGAAGTCCTATATTTGTATATCGATATCTATTCTTTTACATCTAAACCAGTGTTTTTTACTATATCATAACGCTGCGCCTATATTGTACTTCTTTCAGTGCATTCCTCGGTGAAGTCAGTCACTTAACTGTACCCCGCAGTTAACAACAATCAGTTGAGGCTTTGTAGCTCTCTGACCAGTCGTATGGTAGCCGAGGCTATCAGGTTGGAGGGCGTCATTGTCTGCCCAATCACCTGGAGTTCTACATAACAACTCATACGCTTTCCTAATACAAGTACCCTTGTATCTACCTGTAGTACCCCTGTAGATCCCTTTTCGCGGGTGATGGTAACAGCATGGTGCATGGGAGTTTGTTTAACGGCTGAGAAATATATATGATGCTGTTGGCGATAGCAACCCTTGTTAGTTATATGGACTATTCACGCAATTTCATCCACGACTTTCCAAGAGAGACACTCCATTGCGGTCAATACTTGTATTACCAAATCGAATCTGATAAAGTTTGAGAGGGGTACAAAGAACTCCTAATTATAACGGCACATACATTGGTAAAGGTCCAATGATCAGCGTTTGATTGTATAAGATGACTCAGCATGTTATATGCCTCAGGCGTGAATTCCCGCAAGTTGACCCGTAGCTTCAGCTTCATCCGAAGGCCCCAGACTGGTCTCGCGTCCAACCGTCTTGACACCCAATCATTGCCCTGTAGGGACCATTTCAGATATTCCTGCCTATCACAATGGATGTGGCATCTAGGCAGTCGTCGAGGCTGCTCCGGTCCTCTCCCAGCGCCATCACGTCCCGTTTACTCCAGAACCCTCGTCTTCCTACCTCCGCACTCACAGCTACGAACAACTTGAATAGCGTTCGACGACGAAATGTGTCTTCCTCACCCCGGAGCCTCGCACCCGAATCACTTTTGAACTTTGGGGCTGGGTCGCAACCTGGAGGACCCCCTACCTACTTCTCCAATCGCTCGGCGCTCCCCATGAACACGGTTATTCGATTCGTCCCTCAACAGACAGCATGGATCGTGGAGCGGATGGGAAAGTTCCACCGGATCTTGGAGCCTGGTCTTGCGATCCTGATTCCGTTCATTGACCGGATTGCATATGTCAAGAGCTTGAAGGAATCGGCCATCGAAATCCCGAGCCAAAATGCTATTACGGCGGATAACGTCACACTAGAGCTGGATGGTGTGCTGTACACGAGAGTTTTTGACGCGTATAAGGCGAGGTGAGTTTTCTTTGCGCCTCTCAGTGTTGAATTGTGGAGTCGGAGCTAGGCTGACATGTGGCTTTGACCATGGTAGCTACGGTGTGGAGGATGCGGAATATGCCATCTCCCAACTTGCACAGACGACTATGCGCTCAGAAATCGGTCAGCTTACACTCGACCATGTACTGAAGGAGCGCGCGACGTTAAATACCAACATCACGCAGGCTATCAACGAGGCGGCACAAGATTGGGGTGTTGTTTGTCTTCGTTATGAGATCAGAGATATCCATGCACCGGAGGGCGTCGTCGCAGCCATGCATCGCCAGGTGACAGCTGAGCGGTCGAAGCGGGCGGAGATCCTCGACTCCGAGGGACAGCGGCAGAGTGCGATCAATATCGCCGAGGGTCGGAAGCAGTCCGTGATCTTGGCTTCGGAGGCTATGCGGCAAGAACAGATCAACCGTGCCGCTGGTGAGGCGGAAGCGATCTTGCTGAAGGCACAGGCTACCGCGAGGGGTATCGACGCCGTCGCCAAGTCTATCGCGGCTGATAAGGAGAATGCCCACGGAGCTCTTAGCCTGAGTGTAGCAGAGAAGTATGTCGATGCTTTCTCCAACCTGGCTAAGGAGGGCACTTCGGTTGTCGTTCCCGGAAACGTTGGTGATATGAGTGGAATGGTTGCGAGTGCCATGGCTATCTACAAGAATGTGAACCAGGGCCAAGCGCACAACGTTGCGGCAAAGACCCTGGGAGTGGAACCTATTCAGGGCCAGGCTTCTCACAACACCTCAGACAAAGCGTCTGAAGTAGACCATGAGGTAAAAGCGGAAGTCGAGGAGACCTCCCATGAAAATGTCGCAGATGAAGTACTGGAAGGCTTCAATGAGGCTAGCCAGCAGAAGAGATAATTTGGAATGATGGACTGCATTATTTCCTCTACAGGCCCTAACGCCTTCTTTGTCCTCTTTCTCATCCACTGCTACCTCTAGTCCCTTTTTACGATTGCTTTCGGATGTGTACGAAATACCTATCCCTACCACACTGTACCTTTATTATCACCCCTCTTCAGTCATTTGTTTTTCATTGCCCGACATTTCTTTAGGATGTGCTTGAAACAAGCGCCTTGGGAAAAGCTTGTGGTCATTGCCTGTTTAGCGTATTGCCGAGTTATTTGAGGAGAGTGTGATCTCTGTTCAAACGAAGTATCATGTATAGTAGACGAGTGGGTTGAGAAATCGATTCGTGTGTCAATGAAAGTTCAGTAAGGTATTGATCAGGCACCCGTAAATGCAGTGCCTGAGGATCCCCAGGCGGAGACAGCAAAGCACGGATCACCCGACCTGCCGCTTTACTCCTTCGGGAGATCGCGACTTTTCTGAAGATCGGCGCGCACTCCATTGTTCGCGTTACTGGACTTTATCTCCTGAGCCGGGAAGACAATCTTTCATACCAAGTCTATCGGATTCTGCCCTTCTCGCTCAGAAAGGAGACCTCGGATCCGATGATTGTGGACGCGGTTGCTTTGCGATGCCCCAAATAAGCTATCCTTTATCCACGTCAACTTTCCTGTGATCCTGCGCACAAGGGATTCGTCCAGGATAAAAAGAAAGCAGCACAGTTGTTGCGATGCATATCATAAAACCTGTTTGGCTGACGCACGGAGGTATTCACCATTCTGTCTACATTGTTTTCGACATTTTATTCACCACCGTGCTCTCTTTCGAGACAGATGGTATACAACTATACATCACCGGGTCGAAATAGCTAACATGGTTTCCCCGTTGCCTTACAGGTGAGAGGAAGGATTTCGAGGTTTATAGTTGCGATGTGTCGCCCGATGGAAGTCGTTTAGTTACAGCTGCTGGAGGTTGGTTCTCCGTGCCCTACGATACCCCTCCGCCGCAGACCGATGGATTGAACTGGTATTGACTCTTCCGAATCAAATAGATGGATACGTTCGGATATGGTCCACGGAAGCTATCTGCAATACCAATGACCCTGCGGTTGCCAGCAAGCCGAAGCAGCTGGCGTCGATGAGCAACCACTCCGGTACGATTCATACAGTTCGGTTTTCGCCAAACGGGAAGTACCTCGCATCAGGGGCGGATGATAAGATTGTTTGTATTTACACGCTGGATACGAATCCTCCGTCGCATGCTACAACATTTGGTGGGTGCTAATTTCGAGTCTCGAGGCTCGTTCGGGTTGGAAGCGGCGGCTGATACGTTGCACATAGGGTCGAACGAGGCACCTCCTGTGGAAAACTGGCGCACGGTCCGGCGACTGATAGGCCACGATAATGACGTTCAAGACTTGGGCTGGTCCTACGACTCTTCTATCCTGGTGTCTGTCGGATTGGATTCTAAGGTGGTAGTGTGGTCAGGGCATACATTTGAGAAGCTGAAGACGATTTCCATACATCAGTCTCATGTCAAAGGGATAACTTTCGATCCAGCTAACAAGTATTTTGCTACGGCCAGCGATGATCGCACTGTCCGAATCTTTCGTTTTACCTCTCCTGCCCCGAACTCGACCGCTCATGACCAGATGAACAATTTCGTCCTTGAACAGACCATCTCCGCGCCTTTCGCCAACTCCCCTCTCACTGCTTATTTCCGTCGATGTTCATGGTCGCCCGATGGTATGCACATCGCCGCTGCAAATGCCGTCAATGGACCGGTCAGTTCCGTCGCGATAATCAACCGTGGGTCCTGGGATGGGGACATAAACCTGATCGGACATGAAGCTCCTGTGGAAGTGTGTGCCTTTTCCCCCCGACTGTACGCCAGTCAGCCGGTCGACAAACAAGCGATGGATAATCAACATGGCGCACAAAACCTAGTGACCGTCATTGCTTGTGCGGGAGGAGATAAATCCCTAAGCATCTGGATCACCAGTAACCCCAGGCCGATTGTGGTTGCTCAGGAGCTTGCCGCCAAATCTCTATCTGATCTGGCTTGGAGTCCCGACGGAAAATGTCTTTACGCAACGGCACTGGATGGCACGATACTCGCAGTCCGGTTCGAGGACGGTGATTTGGGATACGCAACGGCTATGGAGGAGAATGAGAAGTCGCTTACCAAATTTGGGACCAACAGAAAGGGCGCCGGCATCACAGAGACTCCAGATGGATTGCTGCTTGAGGAGAAGAGCAAGGCTGGTGAGATCAAGGGTGTCGAAGGGCGAATGGGTGCCCTGATGGGCGATGACCAGGCCGATAATATAACCAACGAAAAGCCCGCACTTCTACCTTCTAATGCCCCAACCCCAGCACGGCCATCGTCTCCGGCCCCAGATGCACAGAAGAGCCAGCCCAACGGGACCGCAACGCCATCGGCCCCAGAGCCGGAGAAGCCTGACCCGTATCAAGCAAAACTTGAAAGACTGAAGCAACGTCCTACATACACCAAGGACGGCAAGAAGCGTATTGCCCCGCTTTTGGTGTCCGGTGCAGGTGCAGCTGAGTCCTCCCTGCCTCAGGCCCGCTTGATGGCCTCGGTTAGCAACCAGGTGAAGGCCGATACACCCCAGTCTATTGTCGATCTCTCTAAGCCCTTCGACGGTTTACCGAAGGGGGGCCTTGCCACTCTGCTCTTTGGGAATAAGCGCAAGCTCGCGCAGCTGGAGGAAGACGATGATGGGCATGTAGAAAAGCGTGTCGCATTGGCAAGTCAGAATGGTGCTACCCCTCTTCTTACGAACACCCCAGATGGCCTTCTCCCTGCACGACCGCAACCCGCTCCCACCGGTCAACAACCGACACCAGAGTTTATTCGACCTGCGGTGACGAATCCTTGTATGGCCATGAGCCAGGTACGACTAGCCGTACCCAAGGTCCGAAACCAGATACTCCGAGCCATTGACCCTAATGGGAAGCCGACTGAACCACCAAGTGCGTCGGGAGAGTCCAGCAAATCCCGCGTTGATGTTGTCTTTGAAGCTCGCAACCCGTCAGCCGCTAGCTTGACCGGCCGCGCAGTAGACCGGGAGCCGGTGCGGCTCACACTCTTCCGGGGTGAACAGCCCCTGTGGCAGGATTTCCTTCCACGAACGGTCCTACTCGTGACGGGCAACCAGAGCATGTGGGCTGCGGCCTGTGAAGACGGATCAGTTTACATCTGGACCCCAGCTGGTCGTCGTCTTGTCAGTGCGCTCGTGCTTGAGGCGCAGCCGGTGATCTTAGAATGCAATGGGCCATGGATCCTCTGTATATCAGCCGTTGGGATGTGCTATGTTTGGAATGTCAAACATCTCTCCTCGCCTCATCCGCCTGTTTCCCTTCAGCCCGCACTGGATGCGGCAATCCACACACTGGGCGCACACCCGTCAGCCGCGCCGGCAATCACTAACGCACGGATCAATTCCGAAGGCCGAATAGTGGTCGCCATGTCGAATGGAGAGGGTTACTCCTATTCGCCTTCCATGTTTACATGGCAGCGGATTTCAGAGCCTTGGTGGGCTGTCGGCAGTCAGTACTGGAACACTACCGAAGCGCCGGTGGGCAACCTCCAGACCGCTGATGCGCAAAAAGACAAGGACGCAAAGGCTGCTGTATCAGCTGGAATTATCCCATTCTTGGAACGCAACACGACCAGCGAGACGCTACTCCGCGGACGAGCATACTTCCTCCAACGGTTGATCAAGGTTCTTCTCTCCCGCGAAGGCTACGAGAGTTTCGAATCGAGCGTATCTATTGCCCATCTGGAAAACAGACTTGCGGCGGCATTGTCCCTCGGAGCCAAGGAGGAGTTTCGGCTGTACCTCTCGATGTATGCTAAACGTATTGGAGCAGAAGGTCTCAAGATGAAGGTCGAAGAATTGCTAAAGGGCTTAATTGGTGGGTTGTTTGAGGAAGACGAGGCCGGAACTGCCCAGCGCCTACAGGAAAACGAACAAGAAGACCGGAACTGGCGAGAAAGTTCAGAGACCCTCTGTGGCTGGCCGCGAGAGGTGTTATTGAAGGAGGTCATTCTGGCACTGGGTAAGCTTTTATCCTCCCTATGTATTCGTGGACTCATACTAATGCGAACATTGTCTAGGCAAACACCGAGACCTCCAGCGGGTAACGGTACCATATGCCAAGCTACTGGGAGTTGTAGATGGCGAGTCGGATGTGGGCGATGCCATGGAAACATGAGCATACAGACATGAAGCCTTGTCTCTGGTGTTTTTGGCGTTTCTTCATGAGGGTTATACTACGGGACTGGGTGGCTTACTTCTCCGTGGAGAAGCTTGACTTTCGATTTGTCTAATAAAATGGAATAACGATTCCTGCGTCTTTAGCATGTGCTATAGTATATCATTGGGTCTGCAACTCTCTATCATGCTTCAAATTACTGAAATAAGGATAGCGAACCTCTACAGTGGAAGCCTTTTTAAATAACGCATTCACATTGCATAACTAAATACTCCAGAAAAACCAACAAACAGCAGCAGCATCAATCAAACATTACCCAGGCTCATTACCAGTCGGTGCCAGGGATCCACCAAAAAGTGCCATCATGCTGCTCCCCGCAATTCGAGCAGAGCAGGTTATGAGGCGGACTGGGATTCTTCGGTCCATGCTACAAGACATCAAGCATGAAGTCGTCGCTGTGGATACCCAGTGCCAAGGCATCATGAACCAGGTCATCGAGACCAGAGTACTTGCCGCAGTGGGCGCAGACACGACGTTCCTGGGCCATGATGTTTCCGCGGAGGGTGATGGCATCAGCTGTGTTTTTTAGTTATTTCTCTCCCTTACCCTCAACCTTACATAGAAGAACTGGGTTGAGAAAATGAAGAAAGGGAAAGAGGAAAACATGCCACCAGTCCTCAACAAAGACGCAATATGAGTTCGTTCAGCAGCGGAGAGAATCCAGCGATATCCGAGTTCGGTTATCTAGATGGAGGATTTCGGTTGGTGGGAGAGTCATTGCTGCTGTTGCTGCCATTTTGACTTGTCTTTGATACTTGGTCTTGTATGATATAACTTGAGAAGAGTAGAGAAGAGAAGAGAAAAGGATTGTTGTCCTAGTCTAGTCTTGAGAGTTGTAGGCAGGATTCGGGGACCTTTTCATACCTTCATTCTCACCACTCTGTGTTCCAGTTCATCTTAATTCCGACTTCACATGCCGTGCTGTTAGTATGTTTTCTTTTTCTTTCTTTGGCACCCCTCTTTCTACAATCTATCTAGGTATATCCCTCACCGTCAACGTAGATCATCATGAATACGACACCAGAGCACCAACTATACAGTACAGACGTACGCAACGCGTCATGTTTGACAATCCACCAGCCCAAACCAAGAGAAGGAATCAGGAGGTAGCAAAAGCAAGACTAACCTAACCCCCTCCTCCTATGTAATACCTGCATGAAACATGCACACCCAGGATCAAGGATCAAGTAAGTAACCCAGCATATCCACATGCCTACATAGTGCAGAGAACACTGTAGACATAACCGACCAATACATCCCTGATACTATCAAAAGCAAATATAAATACCACCTTGTAATAACCCCGATCAGTAAGAAGCAAAGAAATGGATCATGGATGTAGTGAGCAAAGGACGGGTCTGATTGGTTTGTCTTATGCAGGGTGCTCTCGTAGCCCTAACGCTGGTGTTCTGATTGGTTGGTTGGTTGGTGGGCTGGTGGGTCGAGCTGAGAGCTGCATGTGCAGGTATTAGTGAGTATGTGCGTGTGCTTTTGGTGGTGGGGTTGTGGAATTGGACTTGGGGATGTTAATTCTGGGTATGGGCTTGGTAGATTGGGACTTTTTGGTAGAAAGGGTTGGTTTGAGTGTTATTTGGGTTGAGGTGATGTATGTACTGTACATAGTTCGGGGTATCTTTGGTTTGGGTTGTGAAGAGGTTGAGTAGAGTATTGGTTCTTGGAGTTGAGTGTCTTGTCTTGTCTTTTCTCTCTTTCTTTCTCTTTTCCATCTTCTTATATCAAGTAAGGACTGTGAATATGGGGAACTTGAAACCGGTGGTGCAGACTACTAGCTGTAATTACTTACCGTGAGTTGGTGGTATGTAGATTCATATGTATGTGCTAGTCAGAAGAGCTCTACTATGGAAATCTCTTTACTTAATGTCTAGAAGGTATTGGGATCCTTGTGGTTTCGGTATGCGTAGTTGTGTCTGATTCAGAGGTTAGTAACAGAGCTATATACAGGATCATGGTCTCTTATACCTACTGTCAAAGGTCCAGAGTGGTTTTTATTTGAACTATTTATTGTACTAGTCATCTGATCTTGGACGGTATATAATGGTAGAATCAAGTTGTGGCTTATTAGCATTTAGCATTTATAGCAAATTATTAGATTTTCAGAACAGACCCCTACGTTCTTCCAGGTGTCATCTGTAGTCCCGATCTATTAAGCTCAGGTGTTTTATGAGACACTCTTCTCACGGCACACAAATAAAAGCAATAAGAACATGGATTTTGCTACTACTATCTTACCTAACAAATTCAAAGCAAAATACTATCAACCCCACCGATTCCACGACCACCACCCCCTCCACTTCTCATACATCTCAAGTCCAACAAAATACATCCGGACCACTCTATGCTGTCTGACCAAAAAGATGTCCCGGAACCTGCTTGGCAGCATTTTCCATGCCATGGGGGAGAAAGAACCAGTTCCCCTGGTGGGGTTGAGTCTGACCCTGAGGCGGAGTTTGAGTTTGACCCGGAGACACAGCTCCAGCGAAGGGGTGGACCAGGCCGTGAGTGAAGTCTGTGACCTGCTGGCCACCAGGCAAATGGCCGACGGTGTTGTGGGCGACATCGTGGACTGTGCCCAGGGCGTGCTGTGGGATCGCAGCGGCTGAGGACACAGCTTGGTGGAGGAGGCTTGGGTGGGTATTGCCGTTTGCGACGCCGTTGCTGTTACCGTTGCCATTCTGGAAGGGGTTGATGGGGAGCGGGAGGTGGCCTGGGGTGGAGGCGCCGTTGCTGGGACCATTGGATGGGATGAGTTTGGTCAGTGGGGCTGTGACGCCGTTGGCTACTTTTGAGACAGTTTCTTGTAACTTGTCCTGGTGTTGTTTCTTCAAGGCGTTGGATAGGGCATTGAGGTCTCGGCCTGCGGTGACTGGGATCTTAGGGGGATGGTGAATGCCCTGGCCCTGGCCTTCGAAGTGGATTTTCCAGGCTGATGGGTAATTAGTATATGTTATGAATTATAGAGTCAGGGGACTTACTGGTTGGGTCGACGGTAAGGGTAGACCAGCTGTCGTTGAGGAAGTGCTTTTCAGTACCGGTGGTGATACTCTTCAGGACGCCCATTTGACCGGGGGCTGCTCGGAGGTTCTTCAGGCCAGCACAGACACGGACCAGGGAAGTGATGCACGACAGGGCGATTTCTCGTCCGAGACACTCGTGTGGTCCAACGTTGAAGTGGATATACGCGCTCGATGGTCGATCAAGCTTGAATGCTTCTGGGTCGGGGACAGCATCGGGATCCTTGCACGCCGCACCCTAGTGTATAGAATTAGTTTTGATTTCATGAAACTCTTAAGATCTAACATACCAATAGGCAGATCACCAAGTTGCCAGGTTCGAAGCTCTGTCCATCAATCACGGCCTTGCCCGCACAGAGACGGATGCTTCGTTGGGTGCTGGTCAAGCGTTGAGCTTCGAGGACGTACTGCCGGAGAGACTTGTTTGATGATTCCAAGTCCGAGCTAGCAGCAAGCTTTTGAATCTCTTCCCAGTGGTGGGAGTTCTCATCCTGGAGGAAATAGTTGAGGACATCGGTAAACTAGATCTCATGTCAGCTGAGACTCGGGCAGACACTACTTTCCGTAGACCAGGTGTACGAACCACTCCAATAGTTGCACCAACACCACCGACAGCGTTCATCCAGCTGATATCTGCAACCTCTGCGGGAGTCTTTCCTGAAGCAATTAATTCTTTAGCCACATTGTATCCATACCAGCGCAACGAGCCACTTGTCGACTGCCCTTCAACGCCTTTGCCGTCTCCAACCAGCTTGCCGACCAGAGGAATTTTGGAGGCGATGCTCTTGGCTGTAGAAACGGCCCCCTTAACGATTCCCTTTCCAGATTTCTCCGAAGCGGGCAAGTTGGATACGACCCTCAACGTGGTCTTGGTAAGAGATTCTGCACCCTCACGAGCCCATTTTCTGCGTTGTAAAGCCAATCCTGGATCATCATTGTTGAAACCAAAGATACGCACGTCAATGATATACTTGTATAGCTCTGCGACGTTGTAAGTTCCGTTCGGGTTCTCGGGGGTCTTGAGGTCCAGACAGAAAAGATCGGCCAAAATCCTAGTCACCATAGGGATGGCGACGCTAGAGAGAAGTTAGTGTGAATTCAGAATAATAGTGTTTTTTAAGAAAAAAAAAATAACTTACTCCCGAACGATGTCAACCTGGTGCAACTCCGATGTCAAGTTCAATGTCTCAGTGGCAAGTTGCTCTTTGGCCACGGACACCGCTGTCTCCGACAACAATTGCACGAACTCGGCGGGACTGTAGAGGATCTCCTTGACGAGAGTCTTCTGATCAGTGTTGGCCGGCTTGTCGCCTAGCAACATGTAGCCACTGAAGTCTCTACCCGGAATCATCTCATTCAGATACTTAGCCCAGATAACACGGAAGTTGGCCTGGTCCTTCGAGAGCTTGGTGATGGTGGAGTGCTTGGTCACGATAACGGTCTTTGGAGGCGGCGAAGGGTCATCAAGGGTATACTCGTCGATAGTTCCAATTTCCCGGGCGATCTGCTCGTTCATCTTCCTGGTGTACATAGGCTGGGTGATATGCAATGAGTTATACGGGAACCAGTTGGGAAGAGCGCGCTGGAACAATTTGTGGAACATCGAGCCACCCAGACTAGATAAATTCTTGTTAGCCATCATCTATAAAAGGAAGGAAATAATTGATCTTACATGTCATAGTCCTGTTGAACTTCGTTATAACCCCAGCAGGTGAGGTTCGAAGCCGTGTAGTCAATAGTAAGGAACCGATCCGATCGAACAAGCGTAACGGCGTCACTGAACACTGCTCTTCCAACGGTGTAAGGGGTGCATCCACCATGACCTACCCTACTCGTAAGCAAAAGATTTTCAGAAAGTAAGGGAGGTAAGTATACCAGGATCCATGCGTGGCTTGATATCCTCGAGGAACAGCCCAGGATACATTTCAACCATGTCAGGATCATCATAGAGCTTGCGCAGAAGATCAGCAATCTCATGATTCGAGTTAACATCCTCGAAAGTCTCGTGGCGCTTGAGTTTGAAGAAGTCGCGCGTCTCATTCAAAGAGGCTAGCTGCCACTTCCTTGCCTGAATGATACCCAGAATCTCAATAACACGGAGCGCCTTTGGAACCATCCTGGCACCGAAGCAGCCTGCAGGGTCCTCCATGCTATCCTTCATCAGCTGTACTAAGTCGGCGTCACTGAATTTGCCATTTTCACCACGCTTGAGTCCGCCAAATTCACGCTCACTGGGATCCTCGGGAATGCTCTGTTCGAAGCGATAAAGACCCTGGATGAATTCCTGTGGAGTGAGCTGGTCAACCTTCTTGTCTTGACCGAAGATATCTGCGAAGAACTCGTTCATCCATTTCTCATCGCGACGGGAGATAATAGAGTGGAAGCGGTACAAGAGATTGAATTCGACAGACACCTGGTTACCGATTCCTCGGGGAACACCCTCCGAGTCAAAGATCTTGTTGATCTTGACTCGAGGATCAAGAGTCCAGTCACTCGATGAATGATGAACGTTGGCCAGGCCTCGGATATAGTCGTGCAATGAGATATTAACGTAGAGACCATTGGTAACCCTAGACAATTTGCTGATTAGCAAACATATAAAATCAATAGTCAGTTTTTGGTCCTCACAGTCGAGCAGTCTGAAATAGATCTTCATCCTGTTTGGCCAGTGCAGCCTTCTTGTCCTCCTCGGATTTGGTTGCGGGCAGCGAAAACCGTCCTCCCTCATTGATCTTAAGGAGGTTGTCGGCTACATAGTTGTGGAAACGGTTATACATCACGAGAATTGCATTAACGCCGGGGGGCATTCCAATGAGTCTCTTCTCACTGAAGGTGTCTGGCTTGAGTAAACCGCGGACCTTGGTTCGAACCTTCATCTGATCCTCCAGGCTGGATCCATACAGAGGGGCGAGGTCAAGGTAAGAAGACGTGTCACTGATGTTAGGATCAAATCGGTTGCTCCGGAAGATATCTAACTCACATAAGCAGACTGTTCAAGGTTTTATGCGGGTCTATCTTACCATGAATGATAATCGTTGCGTGATAGAAAAGCACGGATGACAGACCAGCTGGGTTTTCTTTGAAAGTTTCATCGCTTCGAGCCATGAGCACTAGATGAGTTAGTAGTTTCTTCAATGGGAAGAATGCAGTTTAACACCTACAGTCAAAAAGAAGACCTGGATCGGGAGGAACACCATGCATGTGCTTCAATTTGGGAACGTTTCTCGCATAAGGGCTGCCCGCTTTTCCTAAGTCTGGTTGAAGAGGGTTCTAATATATCGATTAGTCAACCTCAATAACGATCATATTGCTCATTATAACTCACGTTGTAGCTTCCATCAGGTGTCCGATATTGATATTTGTTACCGAGATAGGTCATGGGTGGATGAGGTAAACTCTGCCAGAGCGTATCAATGAGAACGCCAGTCAACTTCTCCCTCGCTTTGGAGTTTCGAGGCAGGGACGAGACAATAGCGATGAGTTTCTCCATCTAAGGTCCTGTTAGCAAGCGCTATATCCTTAGATTCTCGTGCGACTTACCGTCAAATCTCGATCATCAATGGGTTTGCCCTTATTCTTGACGACATCCAGAAGCACTTTCAGATCTTGGACACCAGCCTTGAGCCCGACAGCTTTAAGATCGTCGCGCAGGGTGGGAGCCAGAACTTCCGGGTCTCCGTAGGGTTCACCTGCTTGATACCTCATATCATCCTCTTCCTCAGCAATCTTCCGCTTGTTGAAGATTTTCCAGTTGAAGGGATTGAGTTTTGACAGTATACCACCACTACTTCCAGCAATACTTCCGAGCGCACCTTTCGTTGCCTTCGGAATCAGTGACTTTGAAAATTTACCCAAAGGCAGATGTCCTTTCAGGAAGGAGAGCTTGTTGAGGCCTGGGATCTTGCCGAGATACTGGGATGCCTTTTCTTTGATCAAAGTTTGCAAGCCTTTCTCATCATGGCTGACGAACTTGAGGTAGAGAGCATAGAGAAAGAAGCTAAGTACAGTCGCGAGAACACCGTTGAAACCGAATTTACTCAGGACGCTTTGGAACCATTTTTGGTCCTTAGAACCGAAGGCCAGCGATGCCAAAGAGCCACCGCTGTCTGAAGGCCCAGGCAATATATTTTTGACTTTTCTAGTATCAGCAGTGGTTTCCAATTGTATACATAGTATTGAGGAGACATACCTAGAGATGAGCCCGAGGAACCCGTACTGAAGGGATTCCAGGACGACTTAGTCGTAGTGCTCAACCACCCCATGATGGTTCTCCTGCCTTCAGGGCAATGTCACTATCGCTAAGCAACAGAGTTTAACAACCAAGAAGTGTAAAAGAGTCTCTGCAATGAGAACAAATCTTGAGTTTCTGGGGAAAATGGGAGAAGGTCGTCAAGTCCCCCAGGTTATATACCATTCTTCCTCGTTGATAGATCCACTTTTTGTTCGGATATTTCTCGACAAGGTCTAGTCCTGTCGTGAACTCGGATTACCAGATATGACAGTTGCGCATAGATCGATACGAGGAAGCTGGATCACTTTGCCACAGTGCCACTTGCACTCTTGCTCCGAGGCAGACTGTCAAGTCAATTCTCTTCCCTTGCTCATCAGCTCAAGGACATACTTTAATGAGAGTGGATACCTAACGAGGGAGAGCCGAGAATCTCCGGCATCACACGTCACATTGGCTCTTGCTTTTTTGGGCGTTGTGAATTGCTTCTTTCTACCAGGGGCTTGCATCCGATGCCCTTGTAAGTCTGCTGTACGAGTGCCCGCGGAGTTATTGCTGGAAGCTAACCGCACATCCACTCACATATTTCACAAACCACATTGACTATCCAGCCAGCCACATGTATATTTCAGATTCCATAACTTAGCCTGTATTGGAGGGCTTTCCAACAACCCCTCTTGAACCGGAAAACCCGAGCTGAGCATCTGGACTATGGCTACATCATTTCTAACCAATGGGATCCTTCGCATGAATGTGCATCATGTTGCACTGCATGGAAATCTCTGCAACAGGGATGCGGTCAAGCAATAAATCTATCCCTAGAATCGGCGATTGCTTCGCAGCCATTGGGACCCAGAATATATGCACACAAACGCATGGCAACCGCTCAGCGCGGCGAAGTCCGGCGCTTGGGGCGAGAATATTCTCGGTTATACAAAGAAAAAGGGATAAGGAGAAAAGCAATATGAAGCTGAATATCACATGTGTTTCTCATGGACTTGTATCCCAATTAGAACATCACCGAGACCCTAGAGATATTCATAAGCTGGGACTGCCGGGTTTCCGGTCATTCAACACAGAGTCTCGTTCTTGATACTACCCTCATACCCTTAATACTCTGTATTCCTGAACTCGTACCTCACAATGCCACACGCGACAAGCGAAACAGATGCTCCTGGGGACAACCCACGTCGGATTGTCTTGTGTTTCGACGGCACAGGCAACCAGTTCCAAGGAAATGAATCAGACACAAATATCATGAAGATTTATCAAATGCTGGATCGACACGCTCCAAATCAATTTCACTATTACCAACGTATGTTGCAGATTCAAGCGTAGTTGTTGCCAGATAACCGTATACTAACCATTGCCAGCCGGTATCGGGACCTACGTCAAAGGCCAGTCCTCCAGCTCTGGACTGGTTCGATTCTGGCCCAAGATCAAATCCAAGATCATCAGCGCTGTTGATCAAGCAGTTGGCTCATCGTTTAGCGATCATGTCCTTGCCGGCTATCGTTTTCTCATGCGTTACTATTCTGAAGGTGATCATATCTACATCTTTGGATTCTCCCGTGGTGCCTACACTGCACGATTCCTCGCGGAGATGGTTCATGAATTGGGTCTTCTGTCCAGAGGAAATGAGGAAATGGTTCATTTCGCCTGGGAGACATTCAGCAACTATGAACAATCCCGCGGCAATGTTCCTCAGACCGAAAAGGATCGGGAGCTGAATGAGTTCATGAAGAAGTTCAAGAGAACCTTTTGCCGACTGGGCGTGGGTATACACTTCCTTGGCTTGTTCGACTGTGTCAATAGTGTGGGTCAGTTTGAGATCCCCTTTTTTCGCACGTCATATCGATACATCGCGACGCCCGCCGCCAAGTACATTCGACACGCAGTGTCTATCCATGAGAGACGGCTGAAGTTCAAGCCCGCCCTCTACATGATGGACAAGAATGGGCTCAATTCCGACTTCAAGGAAGTGTGGTTTGCGGGGAACCACAGCGATGTGGGCGGTGGATACAATCTCCAGAAAGGCCAGAAACATTTGCTTTCTGATACACCATTGAATTGGATGGTCCAGGAAGTTCTGCACCTGGAAGGCTCGGAAAGTAAGCTGGAATTTCAAACGACTAATGTCGAAGATGTCTTGAGAGCTGAAAGCGTGTTTCCCGGGAAGGAGGAGCCGGGGACCAATGCGTGGGAAGTCAGGCGTCACACTAATCAGCCACATGATTGTCTCTGGTTCGGGCATGCATCGGCTTTCTTGATGGTTATCTTCTGGTGGATCCTCGGTATGCACCCTTTTACTCCCCACCTTCTGTTCCTTTCTTTCTTTTCCTTTCTTCTTTTTCTTTGCGTTGTGACTATACTGAATGAAGACCTGGCAGAGATACTACCTATCTTCACCCGATTAGAACTGGAGAAAGGAGAGTGGGTTCCCAGAAGGTTTCCACCCAACTTGGGAGCCCCGCGGGATATTCCAGTCGAAGCCAAGATCCATTCGAGTGTGAACGAGATGGTCAAAGCGGGGATTCTAGACAAAGAGTCAATCCCCAAGAAGGGTGGCGACAATCCCAATCTGCCCAACCCCGCAAGTGTCGTTTCGACTTTGAAGAGGGCCAGGAAAAGCCTGGCGCGCCCAAAAGCACCTCCCGAGGATTCCGTAGCTGAGGGCCCTGGCAATGATGCGCACAAGGTGCATGAGAATGGATCGATGAAGGGGATCAAAGGAGTGCATAAAGGGAAGGGGGTCAATGGTGTGAATGGAGTGCATGAACTGAATAGCGTAAATGACGTGAACGGGAAAGGTCTGAATGGGGCTGTGGAGAGCTGAGATCGATTGTGGAGTTTACCTGCATGAGTCTTCCTTTGTAGTTGAGTTGGTTGGTCCATCAGTGTTTGTCTTACATGTAGCAGCAATTGATCCCTGTAACTAATTAACCCTGTCGATGTTCTTACCAGGAAAGGAGGTCCAAGCGAGGAGTTGATTGAACCGTCTCAGATGTACATAGTGAAGCTTTTCCACTATCTTCGACGACCACTTCTACAGTACGACTGTCATAACTGCAAAACAGCGAATTGGTAGTCTGTGTAGTTATCTCCCTTGTTCACCAAGGATACTATTGATAGGGGTCGTCGCCTTCTCTTTCACATGCACTTTATCTCTACGTCTATGAGCTGCTCAAAGGCCTCTGGGCTGCATGCACTGTGATGTATAGATGATTAAGAGTGAAATGAATCAGTCGAAAAACCAATACCCACTGTAGATCGTAGGCTCTGAAACATCTGGGGCTAACGATGCACAGTACTCTCAGCAACCTCCTAAATGAGAAAAGGTCGCACTGAAGGCTGGCTGAAGGTGGCGCCTAGGAATATAGCGAACGTCCGACTAAGAAGTTTAGGGTAGTTTGTTGATTATTATACTTTCGGAACCTTATTTTCCAGACCTAGAACGTGGTAGTTCAAGTCTCCTATTGCTATTGGAAGACTTTATTGTCCGGCGTTCATGCCTTTGCTTCGTATAATATTTACTTATATCCGTCCACCCTCGGGGTTAAGACCTACTCCATACATTACTTGAAATCTACACTGACTAGCAATGACGCCACAGGTAAATTATTGGCTTGGGATCCTTGGATCGAGGTGGACCTACAAGACCTGTCTCAGCATTAGCAAAGCAAACATCTCCACTGAGGGTTATGCATGATGTGTTCGCGACGGAAGTAGAGCATTTATGCTTAGCACGACGCACGAAAACGCATGCTGTGCAAATATTACACCTCTAGATAGCTCATAGAATCCATGTGGACCGGGTGGCTGACCGACTTGACGATTATGGCTCGTCGGTTCTCTTTCCCCCGGTAGATTAGCATTACGCCTAATTGAGCTGACATCCGAGTCTGCGTGCTCGGTTTCCAGGTGTAATTATTGCTTGCTAAATGTTTGACGTTGATTGGTCTCGTCCAAGTCCATGCAATTGACCGCCATATTCCCGGAAACGCCGATCCCTGTCAGTAGGCACATACATAGTCACAGTAGTATCCAACCCTACCCTAGTAACCCTACTAAGACATACGTGATGGTCCCCGATCTGTGCGAAAGCTACTGCGCATACTCTGTACGTTGTCTGTACATCGGCAAGTAATTCCCCTCCTTCCACTTGTTGGACCAGCCGCGTTGCCTCGTATTGCTGTTGTTATTACTTACGGTCCTATGTGGGGGCCTTCTTACTATGCATCGATTATCCATCGCTCTCATAGTTGTGATTCCGTTCGATCCCATATGCCATCCCCACTGACTCTTTTGGTCTGGATGCATGGCTGGGCCTGCAACCAGTCTCGCAGACACGGCTGGCGGTAGTTAGAGAGACCATATTCACAATGTTGACTCTCGGTCGGGCTTTGATTTCAAATTGCCCCCAGTCATAACGTCATTGTCATCTCAACTAGATCAAGAGGACGGATTTACGATATATCCACCCGTGCCCTGAACTCCAAGCTGGGTAACAGCGGATACTCCCTGGCGTGTATTCAATAATTGCACTATAGATAGATGCATCCTACATATTACCCTTTTCATACGCCTGTGGCCTCCCGGATTGGGTACTTCAGCTGTCATAGTATAGAAGTATCACATATCGGCAGGCATTATTTTGATCGCTTGGTGACTTTTTGTCAAATTACGTTCTAGCAGACGAAAATGTGCTAGGTCATGTCACAACCATACTGTTCCGTCCGTGAAGTAAATTCGAAGGCGATTAGATTCAGGAAGTGAAGTAAAAGAATATAATGGTGGACGAGATTAGATACCTATTTACACCAGCGTTCGCTGACAATCAGGCATCAAATAGATGCCCTAATTGACACTGATCTTCGCGGGCAAGTGATACTAATCCCAAAAAAAGAAAAGTGCCACAATCGGAGAAACATTAATCCAACCGAACTGTGAGTCAAAAGCCAGGCAGTAATCCCCAGGCATCCAGGCACTCTTAGTGGAGGCAATACTTTGTTCCGGGCCAAAATAAGTGGAGCCGAGACAGCGAACAAGCGCACAAGCGCACAAACCCGTGACCACACTGAAAAATTCGAGCCCACAATCAGTCGGCATCATCAGCGACAACACCATCGACAGAACCTAACGAAACCCTTTCCCCGTTCATCCGCCAAATACAGTCAATATGGGTAAGGTATGTGAATAAGTCGTCCACACCTTCTTTCTCGCAGGGGGAAATGCTGATTACTGACTTTACACCGTTATAGGTCCACGGATCGTAAGTAACCCTTCGCCTCACGACCCCTCCATCGAAGATATCTCCAAGTTTCAGATTCTGACCCTTTTTCTCAGCCTCGCTCGTGCCGGTAAGGTCAAGGCCGCCACTCCCAAGGTCGACAAGCAGGAGAAGCCCAAGACTCCTAAGGGCCGTGCCCGCAAGAGGATCGTCTACACCCGTCGTTTCGTCAACGTCACCATGACCGGTGGCAAGCGCAAGGTATGAGAAAGCGATGGAGATAACATCTTTGGCATGGCTATTGCGATGGAGGCTGATATCTACAATAGATGAACGCCAACCCCAGCTCGTAAAGAACGCACTCTGCGAGGGTTTGATCGTCCGGCGACCGGGAATCCCCTAGGTCGCCGTGGCGAAGGGAGGCTGAGAATGTGATGCATATTTGCGTTGGAGCCATACGTGGCATTTGAAACGGTCTCTTTTTTGCTTCTGATCTTGCGAAACGGGTTCAAAGAGTCGGTTTAGGATGAATAATGTTCAGTTATCGAACTTGACATAGGGGCGAATACAATCACATATTCGGCTTCTCAAAGATCTACTGAGACGACACGACCTTGCTTCATCGTACACTGTTCTCCCGGACAACCTCCACAATCTCCAGCTTGGTTGGAGGACGACTCTGGCGGTTCAACTCCAGTATGACACAGGAGGTGGCTGAGTCAGTCTTGCCATCCGTGGACTCGCCTGTTCTCGCATATACCTCGTCCATCTTTTCGCTAAGGGGCTGGATATGTCGGGTGGCAAGGAGACGTCATGTAGATCTACGCTGCATCTTGTGGTTGAAATGGCCTGGCTTGTCAAACGTTCTCCGTAGACATTACCGAGCGTGGCTCAAGATGCAAGCGGACAAAGAAAGTGTAGCTTTACCTCCTATCATATTGTTCCTGGTTCCTTGTAGTGTAATTTTGATTGTTCGATATCTTAGATCTTGGCAACTACGAACGCACGCCGACCTTGTTCAAAGCCCCAACAACACCTTCGTTCCTAATGCCCAGGATACGACGCATGTAAACTACAGCCAGGTCTCGTACTGACAGCCAGGCCTTATGCGTCTTATACCTTTTGCACAGTAGTGCTGGTGTGTGCTTGGGTTTACTCTATTTTCACGACTTCCGCCACTAATTTATGAGAGGAAGATATCCAAACTTCTGTATATGCTATTATTACTATAGCAAGTCCAACTAACCAGCAAAAGGATTCTTTATGACCATTAGAATACTTATCGACTGATCACCCATAGCTACCCCGCTTCATGCCACCGGATCTTCACATTATCAGCTGGGAAAAGAGTAGTCATATAAGCACTAGAGGTTAAACCCATTTACCCTATCATACAAATCTCTCCGGTATCTCGTGTGCACAGAGATTCTATTGTTGACTCGTGAAATTGCAACCTGGACTGGATGAGCCAACATGCAGATCATGATCAACCAGATTCCTCCTATAAGTATAGTTCCAAAACCCCGAAGACCCCGGACTGGCTTACAGAGCGGAGTCATCTTGCAGCAAGTGAGAGATACGCCGAATGAGAAGTTTCAACATTGCTGCAAATTATCTCATCGACTGAATGTGGCTGCTGCCTCTGGTCTGAATGAATATGTTCACATTGATGGTGGGATGGACAGATGGCATTTAAATGGCCCTACTACGCTGTTCGACTGTTCGTGCCTCAACTTTCTCATTAATTTCATACTTTCCACTCTGAATAATAGCAATTTCATATATGGAAGCACCAATAAATGATTTTAACGGTCCCGGTCTATACTTGTTTCAAGTCCAGCACAGCAAGAAATACCTCGACCTCGACGAGTCCAAGAAGGCTAACCATACCAAAGTCCAACAATGGTACGGTAACCTATGGTGCCCAGGGCGAATTAGTACTGACATGGTTAACCTCGTTACAGGGAGGCACGAAAGCACCATGAGGACCAGAACTGGGTCGTTGCTGCCGCAGGGCATGACGAATACCTCATCCTGGCGGACAAGGCAGGGACATGTTTGACTGCTCCTGGTACTATCACTCTTTATTTATATCATGTCAAAGAAGTGAAACTTCTTGTTAGTTAACATGAGCTTATCTTTTTCACAGAGAAAGACCGAGAACCAGCTACTGGAAATCTCAAGTCAGCAACTGATAAGCATATCAGGTGGAAGTTTGTCTGCGCGGAAGATGGAGCTTACTTGTACGTGGATTCTGTTGTTTTGAAGATTCTTGAGAGAAGATATCATCATACATCAGAGCGATATACTGATAAAGACAATTTTGTAGCGTTCATAGTGTGGCTCATCCTAATTCGGTTCTTGACGTCCAAGGTATTAGCCACGAAAATGGTGCTCCTGTGCTAGTTTTCCCGCTGAATAAACAGAAAAACCAACAGTGGAAGTTGGTTGCCACGAAGTAGTGCGGGTAAGACTGTTCCCAAACAGAAATGGACTTCCCATCCACTGGAGCATTGCTGCACTTGATGTGATTATATGATTGATGTGACGTAGAAGTAAAGAAGCATGTGATCTAGAAGCCCTGGACGGAACTTTTTAGGCTAGATTTAAGGACACCTCTTGGCGACCATACCGCAACAGGGTTAGTGCAGGAGTGAAGAGTATCAGCTTATCCGCCATCTCGCTCGCGAAGTTTCCGACATTATTGCGCATTTTTGCGAAGATATCCTTCTGTCTTCTTCCCAGCGGTTTTATTCCCCCTTGTTCTACTATAGCGATGTCCGAGTGGCGCAGCCATCTTCCGCTGATGTCCGATTCTTCTTAGCCAATTCCCAAGGATGGCGAGCGTCATACTCCGATATACTTGAATAGATTCAAGTTGATTGTCTAGGATCTAGGTGTCTTACCCCCCAAACCAGTGACTCGTTCAACCCGATAGACTCGAAAGCATCATGACGAAAGGCTGCTACACTTGTCGTCGCCGGCGCATCATCTGCGATAATGGCCTCCCTACGTGTCGAAAGTGTCGGGATGCGGGGAAAGAATGCCTGGGCTATCAGAAACCCCTCGTCTGGGTGAAAGGTGGTGTGGCCAGTCGGGGAAAAATGATGGGACGCAGCTTTGATGATGTTGCGCAGAACACTTCAGATCGCAGTAGTGAGGATGATTCTAATGCTGCCGCCGATCCCCCGCCTCCCGAAGTTGGCGCCCAGGGTCAGGACAGTTTGGATACTGGTTCGTACGATGTGCCCCAGACATTGGCCTCTGATAATACCCCTGATGCGGCACAGTGGGGAAGCAATTTCGACTTGATTATTCCAGAGACGAGCATTTCCGTGGTGGATCATGTTCCCACGCCGCGGGGCATGGTTGATCCTTTATTCAAAGACATGGATTCGGTATCAAGGTTCTACATCTCACACTGTGAGTTCTAGATCATTTTTCCCCAGAGAGGATACGAGGTGCATATAGCTGACTTTCTCTTCAAGTCCACCAGAATGTAGTGGGCTGTCTTGCGTTCTATTCCAACGTTCGGAATCCATACCGCGATCTAACGGTCTTAGTGGGTGACTCCCCCGTTCTCGCCCATGCGCTTGCTGCCACTGGGGCTCTACACTATGCGTTACTAGCAAGCTGTGACTTCTCACCGACACCGTGGCTGTCGGATGGCGCTTCGGTCACTGGGGCCCTTCCATCCCCGCAGGATGTTGAAAAGGCGGTGATCAGTTCCATGTCACGACGCCCAGCTTCCAAGTTCTATGAACAATTCTTAAAATTGAAACAACGCACTCTCCGTCAACTGTCACTGGACTTGCAAGACCCTCTCAAACAGAACGATACCAAGACCCTAGCAGTGATCATGGTTCTTGCTTTGATGGATGCAATTGAATCAGGCGACGGCGCATGGAAGTACCATCTGGAAGGCGCCAAGAAACTCTTGGTGAGCCGGCAAAGCAAAAGCCCATCTAGTCCAACACAACGCATGATCGACTGGTTGGACGCATTCGTATTTGACAGTTGTCTCATGTAAGTCAACAATCACAGAGGAACTCCGTCTTCCTCATCGCTAACTATTTACCCCCAGCATGCAAGTCATGGGCGCTACACTCGCAAGGCCCGGCTCCCTCTCCAAACCCTTCTACTCCTCCGACATAGGCCCGGAAACGCTGAAACGCCTCGAAGAAACCGCCTGGATAGGATGTCCCGCCTACCTCCTCGAAGTCATCTTCTTCGTCCACGAGGGCTGGTGCGTCGACCCAGACCCCAGCACCAACCCACCCGCCATGAACTACTCCTCGACATTCCTCCCAAAGGGCTCGAACCCCCTCCTCCAACCCCCAACAGCCCTCCTGCAACACATCCAAGCTTTTGACCCAGTCGCCTGGGCCGAAGAAATGCAAAGCTTCCTCCACCTCCCCGACCTCTCCGTCCGAACCGCACTAGCAACCATCTGGCGCGCCGCCGTCTACCTCTACACCAGCCGCGTCCTCTCCCGCCCTCGCGCCCACGGCCGCGCAAAATCCACCATCCCAGGCCTCCCACCCGACCACAAAGCCATCACCAACCTCCTAATTCAAAAAATCCCGCTAATCCCCGTCGCAGACGACCACTTCAAATGCCTTATCTGGCCGACCTTCATCGCCGGCGCAGAATGCACCGACCCTTCTCTCCGCCCAATCCTCCTCCAGACCCTCAGCGCAATTTATTACGATGTCACATCCGTGAACGTCCGCAACGCAGCCTGGGTTCTAAGTCTGATGTGGCAGAAGCGGGACTCGAGACGGGCTCAACAGCAGCAGGATGGTGATCCCTTTGGGTCTTTTGTTCATGATGATGGTGAGGACGATTTCGACTGGATTCAGGAATTGGATGATTCGCGCATCGATTGGTTATTTATATGATCCTGTTTTACACTATATATAATGCCTTTTGTCATGAGTATGATGTTACGGATGTACATATTGAATATAATTTTTGGTAGATATTCCTTTTTTGGATGTCTTTTTTTCTAAGATTGAAAGAAGTACAGATTTTTAGATATAACATCATAGCCAGTAGAACAATTGACTTTTCCACGCAATCCCAGAGATATATAGGAGCAAGTCCACAGCAAGTAGCTAGTCACAAGATATCCAACCAGAATGGAAATTTTTGAATTCGACTATATCAAATACCATTGAAGGGGAAAGCTATTTAACAAGAACGGAAATGCATGTGGGTGAAATCGAGTAGAATGAAAGGAACATGGAGATGGGGAATCTGGCAGGGTGGAGAGACGCATAGTAGGGGAATCAATTCAGCTCCTATGGAAAGAAAACAAGAAAAGAAAAAAAAAATCCGCTCAGTGGAACAAACCGAATGGTATAATAGCAAACGGAACCTGAAGCAGGAATGAGTAGATGTCGGAGCCGGAAAAAGGGGGCTATCCTGATTGTTTTCTGTATTGAACTCTGTACACCGACAAAGCGTTATCCGACAAGGCTCTGTGGATCGTCTGTTTCGACCAAGCGAAGATATATATCTCAATATGTAGAGGAGAGAATGATGTTGGGAAAAAAGAAGGAAGGGAGAAGGTAAACAGAAGAGGAAGCAAGACAATACAAAGCGAAAAGAAAAATAGATGCCAGATGAGGGATATATGCGTACTCCTGCCCATCTAAATGCAGCGATCTTAAGAAAAGAAACACGCTCATCATTGCAAAGATGCAAGGCAAAATAGAAAATCACATCACAAAAGGAACTGCTGCAAATGCCCGACAAAGGAAATAACAGTGATTGGTTGAGGGTCCATATCAGTGATACTCCAAGACCTGTCAACAATAGAAAGTATGCAAGTCACATCAGCCCGGAGACATCAGGTAGAAGCAAAGAAACTGTGTTATAGTCCGGGACCAGAGAAAGAAAATTTAAAGTTGCGATCCTGCGCAGTAACCAACCCCGATGTCAGACGCGGGAGATGTTAGATAAATGTGACGCTCAGACATTGGTTGGAAAGATCTAACCTGCGGCCGTCGCCGAGGGAAGTCTTCTGTGAGTTCTGGCGAACAAGTCGTCTAGAAAACGGCTGCCAGGCCATTCTTTGAATGGCGTCTACTGAACCGTTTTTTGCCCTTGACGGAATCCGAATCTGAAGGTTGATGCTTAACTAAAGTGGCTCGTCCAGGTGGGTTCTCATGGTGAACCTCAGAGCTACGGTCCAATGTGTTGGCATGGCTCGACAGCTCGGACGATATGTCACGGAAAGCCTCGTCAGCCGAGTATGTTCCGTTCGCTTGCTGAGTTAAAGCCATCTCTCGTGCACGATCCAGAGAATCGACCCATTCCTGCGAGTTGGCAGCAGTCGCGCCTGCGTTGCTAGATGATGGTTTAGGGTCTTCGAAAACGTAATGTTTGTCACGCTACACACGCAGGTTAGCATCAGTTCAGCTATGCCACATGTAAGGATAAGCATACCGTGTCAACGACCCAGCAAGAGAAACCTTTCGAATCCGTTGAGGAGCGCCAGTGTGTTCCTGGAGATAGCAGAGAAATCTCCAGCTTTGCCTTTTTCTCATCTCCACCAGCCGCAGCCATGATAATACGTGCAGAGGAGGTGACCATGACCAGCCTCTGCCGCTTCTTCGTTGTGCTTCCCCCGAAGAAGCGGGAGAACTTTTTCGGCGCTTCGCTCTCGCCACTCCCACTCTTGGTGGAAGGGCTATGCACAGCTGGCGAAGACAGTACCAAGAGATTTCCCAGTTTTAATATCCTTTCATTGCTTTTAGTAAGCACCGGCGACCATTCAATATCGAGCTGGCTTGGAGGCGGCAATTCCGTGACAAGTCTGGGGACTACTCTAGGATTGGCATTGTTGGTACTTGATTGTCCTGCGTTGACGCCCGCAGAGAAGGCGTCCCCTTCACCCGCTCCGTTCAATTTGATCGGTTCGCGAGGTGGAGGAACATAAGCTTTGAGACGAGGCGCTTTTTGTTTCCACAAATCCGGGCCCCAGGTCATCCCCCGGAAGAACTCGTGGCTCTTGATGTGTTCGATTGGCAGCCGGCGAGTCGGGTCCAATACAAGAAGACGCTCGACGAGGTCACGGGCAACAGCAGGGAAACCGAGAGGAAATTCATACTCGAGTCCGACGATTTTTTGGAAAGTCAGGTATTCGTTCGCTGCTTTGAAAGGGGGGCGACCAGCCAAGAGTTGATAGATGATGCAGCCAAATGCCCACAGGTCACTTGCCTTGCACGCATTCTTGTCTGTTAATAGTTCGGGGCTGACATACTCAGCCGTACCAACAAAGGAACTTGCACGCTCTTCTTCAGGGATGTCTGTCGACTCCAATGGTGGCACCCCACTCGTGCTCGGATCTGGTTTGCGCTGGCCCTTGAGAATCTTTGCTGTACCGAAATCTGTGATTTTGATGTGCATCTGGCTGTCAAGAAGAACGTTCTCCGGCTTCAGATCGCGATGGATAACGCCACGCCTATGCATATAGTCTATAGTGTCTAGAATCTGAGCCCCATAGAATCTCGTGCACTCTTCGTCAAAAGTGGTCATGCGTTTCAGCACTCCCAACAATTCACCACCCTTGCAAAGATCCAACACAAAATACAACGAGCGTTCATCTTGGAAGGTATAATAAAGTCGGACGATTCCAGGATGTTCGGTAAGCCGATTCAGGGTATCCTTCTCGATATTCACATATTTCACCTTCTTCTCTTTGATGATGTGCCTCTTGTCCAAAATCTTGATAGCGTATTCCTTGAGCGTTTGACGATCTGTCCCGAGCACAACAGTGCTGTATGAGCCTTCCCCCAGTGTGCTTCCGAACGAAAAGTCGCGGACGCCCTTTTTGATGTAACGAGCAACAGGCTTCCCGTTGGCATCAATCTCTTGCCTCACTGCAACAGCGGCACCTCGGTCATGCCAGTCCTCGCCGTTCGAGGATTGGCCATTTTCCACCCCATACGGGGGTCCAGCGAGTTGTGGAGCCCCCGACGGACGCGCGCGAGCACGGGACGGCTGGCGCATCACCATGGGCCCATTGCCTATCGGTAGCTGCGCTGTCCTATATGACCGATCACTGTGGCTATTATCGCGTACTGGCACTCCTGCCTGGTAAGCTGCAGAACCACCACGGGATTCCGCCCGGGCCAGGCTTTCGGAGGCGGACGATGCAGCGGAATCGGTACGAATCCGATAAGAACCCTCCCGGGCCGCTAATGTCGACGTAGACCCATTCGCATACGCGTAGAGGCCCGACAAAGGACGAGAGGAGCCCAAAGAGCGGTTCTGTTGTGATGGTTGAGGGTATGGTTGTTGGGAAATATAGGCGGGAGATTGTTGGGCAGCTTGCTGCGGTGAATCGGTCTGAGGAAGATATGTTGAACTTGGATTCTCAACTGGCTTAGCCAACGGCTCAGTTGTAGCTGGGGCATCGTGAAGATATTCCGTGGAAGGTGGTATCGACGGCTGGGGTGGTGTTGTCGACAGATGATCGTCTAGTTGTTCGGACCGAGTCGATTCGCGCGTAGATTCGGAATCTGCTGGTGGTTCAGAAGCAGCAGTCGGGGCGGGAGTGGTCGCATCCTCGGAAGAATGTAACGACGAATCGTCCGGGTTTGCAATCCGTAGGCCTCCCAAGGCTTGGGATAGGCTGAGATCCCCATCCATAATGGGCACAGGTGGTTATGGAGAGATCACGATGGAGGTCGAAAGGGGGGCGGAAAAAGAGATACGGGGGGCGGACGGGGTTTTTGGGCGCGGCTTATAGCCAGAGAATCCACCACGCCGTGATACCCGAGAGGGTGAGGGAAATAAAAAAGGATGGAGAGCGAAAAGGAGGAGGAAGAGGACGAGGGGAAATGGTGGTGGTCAAGAAAGGGAGTGTAGGAGAGAGATAATAATAGAGTAGAGCCTCCTGCGAATATAGAGGGGTGGCCGACGGACTATGGCGGCGGTCGGGGGAGTTGCGGATGATACATGATACAACTAACGACACTCGTAGGTATAGATAGAACTTGTATCCTGAACTCTCTTTCAAATCCAGAATAAAATTCGAGAGGAAATAAAAGAATAGGAAACAGAAAAGAAGCGAAACGATCGGATTACGAATGGAGAAGAGGGAGAAGAAAAAAAAAAAACAGAAAAAGGAAAAGAAAAAATAAAAAAGAACTATAGAGGTGAACGAGGGGTGAGAACAGGAGGTAAAAAAGAGGAGATTCAAGAAAGAGGCTGAAGGTTGGCAGCCTGAGGTTGTCAGGATGTCCTCCTTTGGGAAATCAGTTTATTATTAGCACCGCATCCATAGCTCTTCCAGTACTAGTATGTAAGTAAAAGTAGTAGTAAATAAGTGATTGCCTAGAGACAAGCTGGCAGTGTCCGAAGATCCATCGTCCGGCTTAATTCTATTTTCTTTTGACTGGATTTGATTTTTCTTGTCTTTTTCTGTTCAAGGAATTTACATTGGTCCTGCAGGCCCTCTTGACCTCGGCTTTGCCGTTGGCTTGGTTGAATAGTAAACACATGTTCTTTTGATAATAATCTAATTGAATTCTAATAAAAACTAAACTCATAATAATAATATAACTCCATACATGATACCACCACCTACCTCTACAGGGTACAGCCACGGCTCCACTTCCACGGCTTATTATATATCCATCTCTATCCCGTGGTTGTAGTCTACACTACCAGAGACATCGTGACTCGAATAAAGCTGGATACGACAAAATTAAGGGAGACGAATACGAGGAACTACTACCTAGATTGGGAATGCGACAAGAATACATCTCGTAGAACACTTATTCATTCTTTGTAAGGCATACATAGTACTAGGAGCATACTGCTTACGGATTCACCATCGCACTTTCCTTGAAGATTCAACACCTGTAATTTCATAGCAGTGACTTGCAATAATTTATTCCTTGGCCGTGCCCATTGGCTTCAATATATGGGAGGGCGTACTTATAATTTACCATATCCAACTACACCACCCTCTCATCGTTAATTGACGGGGCTGCTCTCATTGAAAGGAACATCATATCCACAGCATCAGACATCATGATTCGATATAAACCTACCCGTGTTACACTGGGCGAGAGTGATGTCCACGATTGTCTGGAAAGATTGTTCTTGCGACATACCAGGTTCGTTGAACGGCAGGAGCAAGATACAGATCAGAGCGACAGTGAGAACAACGAGAGTGCATCTGTAGACTCGAATAGCTTCTCTCCATATGCATACTCTGATGGGTCCAGCTGTGATAAAGATCTGCATTCACTGTTCAGTGAGAGCCCATCACGTGGAAGTTGGCAAAGAAATCGCCGTTCTTTCTCTGTGTCTCCATCCATTGAGGCGCATAGCCTATCTCCATCTGAAGAATTACGATGGGGCCGCATGACCCATAGAAAACAATCCTCATCACCAACTAGTGCAGATGTGGAGAGACCAGATCCGCTAATTGCAACTGGTGACTATCAATCCTTTGTTAACACTGATTATCTTGGGTTAGGGTCATTGTCAAAAGGCATTCACTGGCAATCTCCTGTCAAGCCACTAGTGGCGTGCTGTGCCGAACCGCTGTATCATTCACTGAAGGCACACTCTCTGTTCTCGTTCTTATCAAAAAACTCCCTATCGCGATGGGAAAACTCCATCAACACAGCATGGGAAAGGGCGAGGCAGTTCTTTGTGGCCTCTGGTAATCACCCCGCTTCAGAACACTCCCTGTGTTGTTATCCACGGGGAACAAATATCTCTAATGTAACTCTTCCTGCGGCTTTCTCAGCAGACAGATTTCTGGCCGATAATAGCCCCTACTTAGAAGAGGGGATCACAACTGGTATCTGAAATCACCGCCCCCTCCTTCTGACGTGTGTGACTGAAGCGTGCTAATAATGTGCTTGATAGACAACACGGGACATGCCCCAACCCTGCCTAAGTCAGCAAGTGCAGACGTCGACTTCGAGCTTCGAGCGCAGATGATAACGCCCAGACAATTCCAAGTTCCAGCTCAGTCTCCTGATTGCCTTACCGACATATGTTTAGATGAGAACCCCAGTTTGCTAGCAAGCCCAATGACAGAACCTGCAAGGAAGACCCTTAAGACTACAGAAGGCAGTAAGATCGACACGTCTGTTTCACCACATGGCGAGCAGGTTGGATTTACAGTCCGCCATAACAAGGGCTCTGATGCCGAACCCCAAAAATCTGAAGCTGAACTACCGCATAAGGCTTGCGATGCGGCGTCTTTAGACATAACTTCAAGCAGGAATATCAGGACAGGCTCTGGTAAAAGAAGCTCGTCGCCTCTTCCCGAAATTATTGACAGAAACCACCAAGGCGATGAATATGATATGGGTGAGGGAAGCGACTTGCCCGCCAGCAGCATCGAACGTGATCAGCATGATGCGTCATACACACACAGCCATAGAGGTACACCCAACGATGATACTGCAATTGAGCCTCCACTGCCCGCCACACAGGTATGTGCAATCGATAGAGAAAATCACAGCAAGGACTAATAGCCGCCTCGGTTCTTTTGTTTCAGATCGAGGATGGCGTGGCAGAGCCTAATGCCTTGATGTTCTCTAAAGAAGAGATGGACCGAATTGGCGCCATGTTGTACCGAGAAGCTGACGCAGCGCTGCGATGTCTTGTTAGTAGTCAATGTGAAGGGGCACCTATTGTAGAGCCAGACTTGATGGTGTCTACGAGTCCAAAGGAGCATAATGGACAAGACAATTTGGTAGATCCACATGGCGGCCGCTTGGAACCCGCCAGTAACGTAAGTCGTCTTTCATGGCCCTTTGGGCTCTGTCTCTCATTGACCAGTTGCATAGGAACGAGAGCCAAGCCAGCATGTCATGCGAGCATCTGTGCAATTTCAGAATCAAGTCAACACTATGATGGCTGAGCTCTATCATCAGGTGGAAGACAAGGCTGAAGACTTTGGATTGGCCTCGCTTAGGCGGAAACCATTGGGTGAATGGTATAAAGGCACCTAGACTCGAGTGGGACTGGCAAGCTTCTGGAATGGGTCGCATGAAATTCAGAGCACCCATAATAAGCCGGGTGTCTTACAAGTTCCAGGCTACTTCTTCCAATAATAGATCAACCGCAACGTATGTTTCACTTTAAGCGGGTGGTCTGGATCTGGCTTATAAAGAATGGTGTGGAGGATCAGTACCTAGACCCTTGCAGAGACCAATACAAAGATTCGGACAATTAAGTGCGTCTTCCCCAATTCTCGTCGTACAACCAGTTCTGTACTGGATGGATGATAGATCAGGCAACGGAGTATCCGTAAAGTGGAACAAAACTTGGTCAAATGTACACCGCCACCTTATTTAGGGAGCTTTTCCCACCGCCCCAAAAGAGAGGACATTCGGTCAAAACCGGAACATTATTTAAGTACTATTTACCGGTTAAGGTAATAGGGCACAGGACCACTAGGAATCAGCATGATCATATTAACCACAGTAAATGAGTACACTAAAACTCCACACAAAACACAAGACTTGAAGAAACACGCTCAAAATAGTTAGTGTCTAGGAATGCACAAAAATGTTCCTTCAAAGACAATCTCAGTTACTCCAAAATAGAACTGCCATATTTAGCACGGTGTGTCTAGAACCTAATGGGAATACTACATACCCGGCCGGGCGTGATCATGTATTGCTCATCTAGACAACGTCGGAGAGTTGTTCCCCGGAAAGAGAAGATGGGGGAAATTAGAAGACCATCTCTTTATGATATTACCCAATGTGAGCCCGTGTCATCTTCCAATTGTTTTTGCCCGTTCTCGCCAATATGAGTATGCTGAGATTTGAGTTCTTCATTACCCGCCCCCTTGATATCTCGAATCTGGGGAATCTTCACAAAAGACTTTACGCCTTCTAATTTCTAGCACACCGAAGAGCTTGGCAGGTCAACAATCGCAGTGGAAGTAATTTCCTCCTGTCTAAAGATTTTAATTAAAGGCATAGTCCCAGTGCCCGCGTGGCGTCGCCCAGTTTGCCCGACAAGGACGGGGCATTGGGATATAGGTTAACAAAGAAACCATCCTCACAGGGAGTGTCAAATCTTAAGAAAAAATGTATTCAAGCCGCTTATCGGATACAATGTCCACTCCAACAACAATACATTGAGGATAATATAAATAGGCCCTATGGATACCCTCTAGAAGCATACAGATCATCAAGCTCACTACCATCAGTTTACTCAAAGCTACACACCATGCGTCTACTTCTACCCTTCATCGTCCTGCCTTTGGCAGCCCTGGCTACGCCGTTTGGAGAACCGGACAAGCCCGTTGACCCGAAGGCAGGTAACTTCAGTTTCTCCTGCAGAGACATCAAGCTCGACGGGAAGCCCAAGGATGACGCGAAACCAGGTGATGCGCTTCATCACCTGGTTGCAACCTGCACAGCTGGCGATGGGACCGAAATCACTTCCAAATTAGATTTGAACCATTGCTATTCCCTGTTCAAATCACAGAATAAGCATGTACTCCCGCGCCTTTAATCGACTTTATAAAATATATCTTCGAAGATGTCCTAGCTAACTATAAATAGTGGGAATGGGTTCGCCTACTATTCTAAATGCTCCATTTGGCAACCACGTCGCTATCCACAGCTCGATTGCGAACGTGCTAATGGACCGGACGCATTACAGGCAACGCGATTCAGGCTGGGTGAGTTTCTCTTCTATCTTATATACATACAAGCAAGTGCCTCTTCTAATTATTGAGCTTTAGACGGTATCATTGAGAATGATCATGGTTACCTCAAATGTTTCAATCATAAGGGCGAGCGCGTTTAGAGTTCCATGCTTCTATGGTCTATACGTGAGCTTGGCTTGGCCGAATACTTCCTTTGATATCACATAGGGAGAGCGTGACAAGCAACTACTCAACTTAGTGACGCTCTGATCATTGAGGATATAGTATGCTCCCGTGAAATTGGAGCATTATACTGAGGGTATCAGGCATTCAGGTAGGCCTTGGGTTACTTTGATCATAAACCGCTATATTCAGAACTGTGTTTTCGCTGTACTTATGAAGGTTTATGATATATGTTTGTTAGTGTTCAATTGATCGGCCCAGGTTTATTAAGCTTTTCATCATTAACAAAGTAAGAGATTAAGGACAGTAGTGAACAGTTAAAGCTGGATAAGATTACCACTACCAGTGAAGTCATATCTACGATCTTCTTATCTCTACCAAAAGAGATCATGTCATCATTATCTCCAATGGACTAGCGTTCCTATCCAATGAGCCGCACATTAGGGATCTTCGGATATTTATCTGAAAACCTCCATCAGATGCGATCGAGGCTTCCAGAGGTGCATACAGATACATCTAGATGATCGCTATGACGCGGATCGAAATAGAAGTGATAGCAAGGATGCGAGGATATAAGCGTGAGAACAAAAGTACCTAAATATACTATGATGTCAGGGATTTCCATGTATTTGTTGAATTACCTGGCCAATCAATATGAACTCTTTTTATATCAGCCAGTAGATGAGATACTTGTATGCGAACCTAACTGAGACACGCATCTGTCAGATGAATCTACTTCCGACATTATATGCGAGGGTGAAACATGCGTCAACAAACCAAATATTTCTCGGTAGATGATTGGTAAAATATGAGCCGTCAATGCATGCATCTTAAAAAGCGCCTTGGAGAAGATAGAAGATTACGTCGAAGCACCCACAATCCCCGAGTACGCAACACATATCTCACCATTGTGGCAACAATAAGCCCAGAAATTAACAGCTGGCCACATTACCCTTCTGAATTTAAGTTACACGAAGGGCAACAGCTTCCAATATATCTATCTCCGACTCTAGAGACGATGGTTTAATTATAGCGACGATGAGGTCATCTCAGTATGGAGAACTTACGCGTCCTACCCGCCACGGTTTCGATTGGATGATGCGAAACTGGGATGTGGAGATCGGCATTTCGTAGGGATGTTAGCTTCGTTCCCAGTACTTTACTATGGTACTACTTTTACTAGCGGACGACGACTCCTGACCGGCGGTCATGATCTTGTCGGCAGTTAATTAAATCTCGGGGCGCGTGCATCTCAAGCAATCAATAGCTCTGCAGATCTTGATATATCTCAGTGTCCGAGCTTGAAGTAGATGCGTCTATCGTAATTTAACTTGGAGAGGACCCTTCCTTAGTGTCCTCCACCAGCCCTGAGGCTAAAGCTGTGTACCGAATTTGGTAAGTGAGCCAGAGCTCCGTACCCAGGTGGTGTTATCTGAATCAAACCCACTGCATTAAGTGCCGAGCGGACAGCTCCGTTACGGAGGGCGGCGGGTAGGTCGGCATTTTTGCCTGTGCGTGCGAAGTTCAATTTCTTGTTCATTGTACGGAGTACTTGTGTGATGGTTGAACATGTTCAACATTACGTGTTCGAGGTATTCTGGAATGCCTACGTGTTTCGTAACGATGCCATACCACCTAGTGAGAGTCAGGGTTGGATACGATGAAGACAGAACCATGAAAATGCAACACAAGGGTATTTTGACATTGGAGGATCCCCAAAAAGCTATATATCAAACAGTCTGAATAATAAGACATGACCAATGCGAAACGGACCTCGTTCAAGTCTAGAATCAAAAAAATGAGAAAAGATTTATAGATAGAAAAAGAATCTAGCAAGAATGTAGAAGACGCTGATTCACATCAAATGCCCAGCAATGAACATCTCCCAAATATCGCTCCAAATGAAATTAATGGCTCCCGTTGCCCATAATGTATATCTAAAGATTTTACCCCTTGAATCATTCAATATTAAACCGGTCATGATCTATAGTGATCGCGCAGCCCGTGCTGCTTACAGGGACTTGCCCTTGGCGAACACCTGAGCACCGTCAACCAGGCGCCTCTCGGTGTTCTGTCTACCGTTGACGAAGTCTGGGTAGTTGAGGGTCAGCTCAACAGCGCCGTTGACGATGTTGTCCACAGCCTCGACACCAAGCATGAACGAGTGGTCCTGGTTACCAACCTCGTAGCGCCAGCTACCGAAGCGGCCACGAGACCAGATGTCCATGTTCTGGAGCTTGGGGAGAATCTGGGTGAGTGCGCCCTCACGCTCCAGAGAGGGAGTGGGGTAGCCGTGGTCGAAGCGACGGTGGTATGTGGAGACGATCTCGTCGGTGGGCTTCAGCATCTCGGTGTTGACGAGACCCTGGATGGATTCGGCAAGGAGTGTTTCGTAGTTGACGGGCTTCATGGAGGACTCAGAGACCTCCAACATGATAGACCAGTAAGGACCCTCCTTAGCTTCGTCGCTCTCGGGCTTGGAGCCGTCAGCCAGTTGGAGGGTAGGAAGCTTCTTGGAAGCCTCAGGCTGGTTGTAAGGAGAGTAGTTGGAGAAGATGGTGGCACGGTAGAAGGGGCAGTTGTCCTCAGGGAAGTACAACCAGCACTTGTCACCGATTCTGTCGGGGCGAGCGCCACGGATACCAACACCAATGACGTGAGTAGAGGAGTAGAAGAGCTCCTTGGAAAGGGTGACAAGCTCCTGGTTACCCATAGCCTCAGCAAGGAAATCCACAGACATGGTGGAAACGAGCTTCTTGTAGCCGACAGTGGTGCCATCGGCGAGCTGGACGGTCTTGTTGTTGGCGTTGACCTTGGTAACCTTGCCCTTCTCACCGAAACGAGTGTTCTCTTTAGGAAGAGTGTCGGCAACTGCAATCCAGATACCACCAGTACCCCCACGAGCGGGGAAACGGAAAGTAGCATTGGGACCCCAGTTACCAGCGGTCTTGTTGAGAATAACATTGGTGGTCACGGCCTTGACGTTGGGGGCGGCGACACGCTCACCGAGCCAGGCACATTGCATCTATATCGTGAACCATCAGCAAGTCTGTCTTCTAATGCACATTACTGGTCTATAGGAGCATTAAAGTACCTTGGTGGTGGGCACGGCCCAGACCTTGTAGTTGTAGGGACGCATGAAGAGATCGGCGATACCAGTTCCCATCATGCGAACGATCCACTCGTCGAAGTTCTTGGGCTTGGTGTTGGCAACACGAGCCTCAAGAGCAGCATCGATCATACCGTCAATGCACTTAACCTGCTCCTCCTTGGGAAGCATGGAGATGTTGTTCTGGAATGGGTAGGGAACCCATTGGCCCTGGCAACGGACGTAAGAGATGCGCTGGTGGCTGTACCAGTCATCTTCCTTAGGAAGAGCCTCGTCGATGCAGTCGTCAAAGTACTTGTAGTGGGAGAAGATAACGTGACCTCCGACGTCGTAGAGCTATCGCCTTATTAGCCATGCCGCCTTAACCAAGTCATTGGATTATAGTACATACGAAACCTTCGGGGGTCACATCGGTGGAAGCAAGACCACCAGGAGTCTCATTGCTGTCCACGATCAACCAGGAGGGGCCATCCTAAAACGACGACAATCAGTTCAATTATTCGGGGAACGTAGCTGAAGGATCGGGAATCGTACAATCTGGTTGAGACGCTTCGCGGCACCTAAACCAGTAGGGCCGGCACCAATGACGAGAACGTCAACGGAACTGTAGTCGGGCAAGACCCTGTGTCAGTGCATTGCGAAACACACCCCTGAGTATCGCGAGTACTTACATGTCTGGGTGGGTCATCCTGCCTTGTAGGATATCCTGGAAGCTGGGGACGCGGTTCAGGGTTCTGCGGGCGAGGCTAAGCATAGAAGGAGAGAGTGCTGCAGGGAAACTACAGTATTTAAGAAGCAGAGGACAAGAGAGTGTTGAAGGGAGAGAGAGGAATGGAAAAGAACGGTGAGCGAAGCAGGGCAGATAAGAAAGAAAGGTCCAAAGGTCGGCGGGTGTATCGCAGGCCGGGAAAACGAAACGTGACAAGTCGAAGCTGTGGGGGGTGCCTGTTTCAAGTTTAGACCCTAATAAGACGAATTACACGTATGGTAATTGATTCGCAAGCCCTCCAGGTTAGTGGTTGGTTCAACTGTGGTAGAGCCACCGGTAAGGGGAATAGGGGAAACCCAAATAAAACTGCAAGAGGCAATCGAATTAAAAAAAGAAAAAGAAATTAAAAAATAGAACAATTAACAATAATAGGGGAACTTAATCTTAATGTCTAGAACTTCGACACGAGGCGAATCCAACCCCGATCTATGGATACAATGTACCAATTTCCAAACAATTTCAGAGTCCTTCTTCGAAGTCCCTCTATAGGACAGTACCGTACCTGATAGATGTACACGAACGTTGGGTAGTATTAACTGGTACTACGACTTATGTCGCCTACCGTTCCTTGCAAGGGAATATCAATTCATCGTAGTCGTAACCACGATGATCCTGCGGGATGCTGCCCATGATTGGCCCCAATCTCAATCCTTATCATCCCCATCTTAACATCCTTCACATCCATCAATGTAAGCATTGGTGGTAGGTTCTCTCGGCAGGCACCAGGGGCTGGAGAGACTGGAATGTCGAGGGTTGCTCTTATCCTAAAACGGGACGGCAACTACTCCTCTAGGCAAAGCACACCAGTCATCATGTTCAAACTGGCACATGTCTTCCCATCTGGTTTGCCTGTGCTGTGGTTAGCAGGAGGAGGGGCAGAAGAGAGTTTGTTTTATGTTAATTATAACAGTGGCAAGTATAATTTTCCGGGGTAGTTCTTGCCATTGCAATGTGCATATACATAACATAGTAGTCACACTTAGAATTAAACTCTCTATCAAAGGTGAGATAAACCCTAAGATCTGGAAGGAAAAGGTTATATCCACTCAATCATCTCTATAGCAATGACAGTTGGGTGATATCTGACAGGATGGTTCACGGCGATTCAATTTTACAGGAGCGGGAAGTTCAAGAGATCCAACGACAAATTACACAGTCGAACTTTGCCTATACTGTTCACGGCCAATGGCATCTGCACATATACGTCGTTACGTACTCCTGCTATCTTCCGATATTGGAGTTCTCCTACGAACTCTTCTGTGGTGCGATGGACGTCCGTATTCGAGCCCTCATAATAAAACTAATAAGACGATCGTCCCTTATTCGATCCATCAAACTTGTCAGGACCGATTTTGGGCTGAGCACATGAGCCGGACGCACGACGGTTCCACTGATTGTCCTTCTCAGAAAGGAAAGCTGAAGATGATCTCTTTCCAGAAACCCTGCAACGATGTTTGAACTTTGATCAGGGTCAACGGAGCGTTTAGCCACCACGGAAGGGTCCATGGAGAAAAGCTTTCTTTGATCCTTCTAAGCCCCAAGCTTGATTTGTGGCTGTTCTGGTTTGCCCGGAAAGTTGCTTCCATGGGAACGGGGTCTTCACAATCATTTGTCCCGGGGATGGTGCCATGGAGAGAGAATCTGAAAGAGTCTCCATTGTAGACACCCACTGTGTACCTGACTACATCGAACAGTAAGAATGGCAAGCAGTGGCAGAGAGGAGGATGCTACGGTACTCCATCCAGTAGGACAAATCAGGACCCTCGTGGGTCGTTGCGAGGCCCTGATCATCCTATTAAGGAAGGTGGACAGATAATCCATTTTAAATTTTATCTGAACGCCATTGAACCAAGGTGATGGCGTCAAATCCTCAGCCATCAGATCGCCGCATTCCCCACTCATAAGGGACCTCCGCCGTAGCGCTATGGACAAGTGGCCGCTGAACGCGGGTAACTGAATGCTTGGCCCCAGACTGCTTGCGTAATGCAGCCCAGTCAGTGTTAATTTTGATCAACACTCCATGTCGCAGGCTCGCAGCATGAATTCTTCCGCTGTTGATTTGTCCACCTATTCGAGTCTTTATCAGTGGAAGTGTTTCGGAAGCTGACGTTTGACAATTTGATGCTGTAACTCAAAACGGTACATTTTATTAGGCAAATTTGACAGGAACAGAATGTGTGGGATTTTAGTTTGAGGCCTGAGGGGAGAAAAAGGGAAAAAAAAAACCGTGGAAAATAGCATTATATGGAGGTACCTTGGATGGGGTTCGAATTTCCCAAGAACAAATCCGAACAACCAGAAAAGGGGCAAGAGAGAGAGAGAAAGTGGACACCTGGAGATTGACACCATTCGCCAACTTTCGCCACGAGAGTGATGGACATTGGCCTCGCCCCACACCATCACCAATGGAGTGCTGGTCCTATGGTTGATTCTACCCACCAGGAGGTTGGAGCAGTGCAAAGTATAATCAGGGTTATCATTTCAAACATATGCGACAAAGAGCGGGACTTGGCTAGGGATGGGTGTACGTACAACTGTGTTGGACCCTGATACTAGGGAACTGTTACTGCACCAAAAGCACAGGGTAGGTATGAGGTACGTGGAGAATCGCCAGACTCCAGCGGGTATGATACTTTACCCGTAATGTCTATACAAAACTGGAAGTCCACCAGAGAGACCAAAATAATTCTGCATGTAACAATGGTACTAATACAGTATAGTACTCTGTACGCGTAGTCACTATTGATCTGTTCATGTCCACCGCACTTTTTCGCCTCCAGTCTCCACCACGTCCTCCACTGTTTGTCGGCTAGAACTCGAAACCACCCGTCAGAATCAAATGGTAGCGTTTCAACTGCCGTCTGGTCGTCGAGTAAATTAATCCTATGGAGTAAAGTTCTTCGCAAGTAATTTTAAAACAGAAAAGGAAGATAAGGGATATTAATTAAATAAAAGAAAATAAAACTAAAAAGGATAATAGCCCATGTCAGTTACCAGGTGGTACCGGTATCGATAGTCATGCTTTCTGGTTACATTCTTTTTTTCTTCCATTCCTTTTTCTTTTTTTTTGTTAGTCATTACTATTAATATCTATACTACTATGAAATGGCTGGTGTTGTCCACCATCTTACATTTTGTATAATATACGACAGAAATGAGATATGTATGTAAGTAGTATGTACTATGTAGTGTAGTACTCCGTAAGTCGTACATATATATGGCTGGGAGGGAACGGAAGGCGTGTGCTGCATGCAGTTACTGGTGCATGCCTCTTAAGGGACATACTATGTCGAGTAAGCGTTGACCTTGGACTGGGTCTTAAGACGGGAGTCTAAGTGCAAGCTTGCGCTTCCCTCTCAGCGAACGACATATCTCATCCCGGGCCACGATCTCTCTTTTCTTCTCATCGATGCGGATCCCCGACCCTCTCTTCCCTGTTCTTTGCCTCGTCCTGCCCCCCCTTAAAAATAAAATAAAATAAAATAATCCCGCCAAATAAATCAACCCGTGCCGCGTTCTCGCAAGCTTACCGACAAAAAAGCAAATCACAGTCCATCCGCAGGGTAAGGAAAAAAGAAAAACGTATACTTACTACGTATTTCGCTCCCACCCTTTTCTCTTTCTCCTCCCTTCCCCCTTCTTCTCTCATGCTTCCCATCTCTCCTTCGTGAGCGCCAAGTTTGTCTCGTTGCATCTCTTTTCTTATTTTTCAGTTCAGACCAACTCTTGTCCCACTCGTTCATTCACTCACGCTATTCTTCACTTCTTCTTGGGCTAGACTTATTCCTTTCTTTCCAGTTTTCCTGTCGTTTCATCTTCATCCGTGGCCTCCGCGCAATTTAGCCAAAGCAGCCTTCTACGGCCGCGACCCTTCGAGTTCCAACGCTTTCTATCAGACCAAAGTCGTATCCTGAAAATGAGCTCCGAAGGAGAAAAGGCCAGGACCTCCGGCGAGGTCTCTCGTCCGGAGCCTACTCTGCCTACTGTTAACCCGGCCGCTGAGAGGGCAGAGCCTCCCAAGCCTGCCTTCCACCCCGCGGTTTATGTGACGTGAGTGCGCGGTTTAAGAAACGAAAGTCTCGTACAAGATGGATTTACTAATCTGCTCGCAGCGTGTGGATTACTTTGAGTTCCAGTGTCATTCTGTTCAACAAGCACATCCTCGATTATGCTCAGTTCCGTAAGTACACTCCTGAGATTTGTGTCTACAGAGGATCAGGATAGTTCTAACCTCTTTGTTATATAGGCTTCCGTAAGTTTACTCAATCCCTATACAGCGACGGTATCCTAATATTGTGGCAGCTATTATCCTTACCACGTGGCATTTGGCATTCGCGACCTTCATGACCCAAGTCCTCGCCCGCACCACCACCTTGCTCGATGGCCGGAAAACTGTTAAGATGACTGGCCGGGTTTACCTCCGCGCTATCGTCCCTATCGGTCTTTTCTTCAGTTTGAGTTTGATTTGTGGTAACGTGACCTACTTGTATCTAAGTGTTGCATTCATTCAGATGCTCAAGGTGCGTTCATCTCGATTACAAAACCGTTGTTCGCTCGCTCACGACGAGATCTAGGCTACTACTCCGGTCGCTGTGTTGTTCGCCACTTGGGGAATGGGCATGGCTCCTGTAAACTACAAGGTGCTCATGAACGTTTCCCTGATTGTCATTGGTGTCATTATTGCATCTTTCGGTGAGATCAAGTTCGTTCTCACTGGATTCCTCTTCCAAATCGGTGGTATCATCTTCGAGGCCACTCGTCTGGTCATGGTGCAGCGCCTGCTTAGCTCCGCCGAGTACAAAATGGACCCTCTGGTCTCCCTGTACTACTTCGCTCCCGTTTGCGCTGTGATGAACGGTGTCACTGCCCTGTTCATGGAGGTCCCTTATGTTACCATGGACCATGTTTACCGCGTGGGCGTCTGGACTCTGTTGCTGAACGCGGTTGTTGCTTTCCTGCTAAACGTTTCGGTTGTCTTCCTGGTAAGAATCATTCAGTCGATAGCATTTCGATCTAAACTAACTGTTGGCTACAGATCGGAAAGACCTCCTCCCTCGTCATGACCCTCTGTGGTGTTCTGAAGGATATCCTCCTGGTCGTTGCGTCGATGATGATCTGGCAGACTCCTGTCACCCTTACCCAGTTCTTCGGTTATTCCATTGCCCTTGTTGGTCTCGTCTACTACAAGCTCGGTGGCGATAAGATCAAGGAGTACACCAGCCAGGCCAACCGTGCCTGGGCCGAATACGGTGCCAACCACCCCGCCAAGCGCAAGTCCATCATCATCGGTGCTATTGTCCTCATCTTCTTCCTGTTGGCCGGATCCATGGCACCTAGCTATGCTGGCGGCTCTGTTGACAGAGTCAAGGGCTTGCTTGGTGGCGCCACTGCTGGAAACGCGTAAAGGCGTCGTCTAGCTTTGTGAAGTGTTCTGTCTCAGACAGATACGGCGTGGTTGCATCCTGAACATGGAGCGGTTTCAGGTGCCATGTGAAACTGAACGACACAGACTTACCAACCTTCTTTTCTTTACCTATTTATACCACTATTTACACAGTGGACCTCACGATAAACCTATGGCCCGCAGCTTAAAAGATAATACCCGTCAGCTGCAGTAGTCCCCGCGGGATGGACACCCGGAGTGCCAGGAGGTACGGCCACATGCAGGGAATGCAGCCTGTACCTGATGAACACTGGATGTCATCTCGAAGGGTTGTGATATGACTTGTGGATCTCGCTCGGGAGGTCCCTAGCTTTTGTTGTTTACGGTGTCGATCCTTTTTAGGATTCCATTGTATTGCTTGAGATTTGATGAACATTTGTGTCACGTTAAACTAGCACGAGGTTCTGGTGTCGGGATATTGCTTTATCTAGCTTTTTATATTGTTCTGCATTCCTTCTTGTGACTATAGATTTTTTTTCCTATTATTTCTGACAAAATAGACTTGATTGAAATATTCTAAGTGTGTTTGCAGTTGTGGTTGGTCATCGAGCAAGTACTACTACGTCGAACGGAATATGGGTAAGTAACTCCGGACTCGCTTGAGTGCCGAGGGGGGGGGTGCCTGAGCGTCGACCATGCGCCTTGCTTCCTCAGGCCACACATGCAAGGCTTCCAGGCTTTCCCAAATCGTCATTGACTTGCCCAGACCAAGTGGAGCAGCCGTTGACCCAATTGGCATGGACTTTCGTCAAACTGCAGGCCCACTCGTGGCCAACTGGCGAATGGGGGCCATGAACGGTGGTGACAGGGTTCCTGGAACGACCGGACGCGCGGACGGGGCTTGAGAAATGAGCCAATCGGGGGATCGTTGAAGGTCAGGGTCCCACAGGGTGGTTGCCCGGAGCGATAGGCCAATCGTCCAATAATGGCAGCATCCTTGCTGGTCGATCTGGAGTCGGTGGAGAAGACTAGCAGTACAGTAAGGTATGGTATGCAGCACCTGCACATTGCAGGTAAAATGGCCGACCGGTTGTGTATGGAACGGTAACGAGGCGAGCAAATCCTTCTCCGCATCGCATCCAGAAAAGAAGCTCCGAAACGTCCAGGCAAATCATCTGCTTCCCGTCAGCCTCTTTTTCACGCGTTTTTCTTTCTCTCTCTCTCTCCTTCCCATCCCGTGGTTCGCTGTTGGCTCCTCATCCTCTCTCGTGTTTTCCCCTTCCCTGCATCGTCTCTCCACCCTTCCCTTCCTTTCCTTTCTTTCTCTTCTCTTCTTCCTTTCTTCCCTCCTCTCATCATTGTCTCGCTTCTCTTTCATCGTCACATCCCCATCCTTCCTTCCTCGTTCTACCACCATCATCTTATATCTTCTCGTTGGATATCGACCTTCCTGTCCTTCTTCGCAACCCCAGCATTCGTTGCGCCAACCCTGTCGATCTTCTTCTCACGGCTTGGATCTCGTGATCCATAGGTTGCTCTATCTTGTTGGTTCTAGCTCACTTGATAAAACAGATCGGATTCTTGTAGTTGCCTCCGATTCTATCAGCTCTTTCACATCACCATGTGCCCGATGATGCTCAACAGCTTTTCCGACGGCCCTGCCATGGTCCTGTCCCCTCCCCAGGAACACGCCTTCCTTCAGTTCCCACGCCACTCTGGCTCGATTTTCTCGAGTGGTTCAAGCACCTCGTTTGGTGCAAAGCTAGCTGTGTCTGGGCCTGTCAATGGCAAGCCGTCGCGCAAAAGATCGCGTGATGAAGCGGCTTTCGAAGAAGCTATGAATTCCCCCAGTGTACCCTCCATCCCCGCGCCGGCCCCTGCAAAGAAGGAGGAGCCTATCTATGGAGAAGGTATGGTTCTTCTAAATCCTCGTACCGGGTTGGCTCTCTCCGCAGAGACCCAGACAGGTACATGGTACGAGGAAACGCTGGAGAGCGCTGCTGCTGCACCGTCTGTCTCGTCGCATTCTCAGGCGTTCCAATCCAGCCAGGCAAACACCTCTGGCCGGAAGTCCCAACGCCTTGACCCCTCCGCTCCCAGACTCGATGATATTGCACTCTCTTCGGTGCAGCGATTACAGGATAGCGGCACAGATGACAACCGCCGCCTCCTCGACGCCACAAACCGCTCGCCTAATGAGCCGCTAGTTGACGACGCGACTCGCCTTCTCGGTATCAGCTGGCAACGTATCACGTTCGACGGCGATGGCGACATGGCAGCCGCAGTGCGCGGCTGGAAAAAGTACATCGACAAACAATATTCTGCGTATCTCCTAGACTCTCAAATACTTATGAAGAATCGAGCTCTGAACGCTTACCTCGTGACCGCACGACCTGTCACGCCCTTTGGACCAGCAAACTCCAACGCCTTCTACTTATTCAACGACGATCTCACCCAGGCTCAACTGGTTGCATCCGCTTGGGAAACCTGCATTCAAAACCTCCGATCGAATCCCATTGTCTTTGAGGGGACTCAGATTCTGAATGCTGCGCACCGATCAGTCAATGCTGCTTCCCTTCAAACACAAAATATCCTCGGCGCAAACCCCGCGGACGCCGGCCTTCCTCTCTTACAAACCCTCTCGGCGCAGCCCGTCAGCAATGGCGTGAGCGTTGGGCTGAACGGCAGCGTAGGAATGGGGACGGGCATGGACATCGACGCGTGAAATCACGACACGGGCTTCGACAGCGCACGCGAACAAAAAAGCTTCGACGAGTTTTGCTCACATCTTTCGCTTCGTATCTAACAATTTTTTCGGCACAGATCTTTTCTCATCGTCTTTTGGGTTCTTCGGCAAAACGTAATCATCCGGTATCGGGAATTTGGTGATATCATTTTCTGTTCTTCCAACTTTTAAGGGCGCAAAAGGTGGTATTCACTTGCGGTGTTCGCTCATGGTTTGTCATTTCGATTTTCTTTCTTCTTTCATATTCACATTGTGTTTATAATTTCGATCCGTCGTTGTGAAAGATTTCATAAGAGATCAAAAAGAAATAAATATATTCAAAGAAAGAATAAACATGAAAGAAAAGCCGGTCCTTTTAGCAGAAATCAAAACCCCACTTGTAGTGTTGTCAGGCACGATTGACAACTCATTCGGGCATCCACCCAAAGTAACTTAAGTTGCCCTACGCACTCCACTCCAGACAATATGGATGTACTATGCGATACTAGTATCCTATGTGGAGCTAAGAAAGACAAAGATCCCAGAAATTAATAATGCAAGTAAAAAAATAAATAAAGTAGAAGAGGAAAACCTAAGAACAAAGAGAGGCAAAGGAACCACCGTAACCTAGATGAATAACAACGCTTAAAGTGAATAATACTGCAATGACCCGGAAACATAACCAAGATGATAGGATGAATCGCATTACTTATAGATAAATGAATAATTTCATCTTGGTAGCTAAGACTTCAAGGTGTCTATGTATACTTACTTGTAAAGGAGCTTTGAACTGAATAGGATTCCTATCTATTTGTAAAGCTCTGTATCGCGGAGTTGAGCTTGGTGAGTACATGAATATATATTTGTGCAAAGTACTTGTTACAACAAAATGACATCAGGTTTACTACTATATTTCTCCATCTTTGTTGGCATATACTTTGTTTGTCATCCATACTGGCATTGAATATACTCATAAAATAAATTACGTTTTTTTTTAGTTGGTCGAGAACATTTGCATGGCCGTGGATCTAATGAATAAGAATAGTATTGAGAGGAGAGATCAACATTTTGATAGACTAAGTGCAGATCCGGATGTAAATGTCATATTTCCCCATTTGTGTCGATGAACACCCTGCTCAACATTCCAGCCGCGTGCATTGCTAAACTATATAACTATTTAGGATATATTGCGCGCTATAAGAAGACAACGAATACAACTACAGATCCATTCTATTAACCCACCATCTTCGACTCATCGTAGCAAACGCTTCCCAGGATATAATCCATGTGCCCTATTCCTTTAGTGTTTCAACACTCGTGGTGACGACAATAGGTTCCTTCCACTCTTCCGACGAGTCCAATGATTGTGGGCTCTTGCGCATGAAGAGGGAATCGATCTCCTCGAGATTGAGGTTGGCGGTTTCAGGGTAGAAGAAATATAGAAGCTAAGCATGCTTGTTAGTTATTATGGAAGAAATGGCTGAGGCACGATTTTGGCTCACCGGTACGAAGACAAGGTTGAAGCACATAAAAATCAGGTAGCCCTTCCATGCAAGATCGTTGATCAAGGTTGGTCCGATCATGGCCACGAAGAAATTCCACAGCCAATTTGCCGAGACTCCGAGAGCTTGGCTATTTTGTGAGTATTCAATTAGCTTTGCACAAATTCCACAGGGGCTCCCGGTTGGAATGAAGCTATTATGCCTACCCTTTCGCTCGGACGTGAAGGGGGAGAATCTCCGGCCCGTAAACCCATGGTATGCAGTTAATGGACGCGCCAAAGATGAGCATAAATAAGAAGAAAAATGGCACCGATGCGGTAGCTGCTGCTTTCTCCAAGGAGGTGCCTATTCGGGAATTAGCAGACCCTAAGCTCTCTGCTCCTCTGCCCAGCCATATCACAAGGGGGCTTACTTACCCTTGAAAGACAAAAGAATGGAGATCATCATCATACAAAGAAATAATCCGAAGGATCCCCACATCATCGGCTTTTTTCGACCCAGTCTATCGGAGTAGAATGTGGGATAGAACGAGCCTTGTGTAACGGGATCAGCAGACCTTCTAGATAAGCAGTGTTCAGGAGGAATGCTCGGTTACCTATGACAAACATAACCTGAATCACACCTCCCAGCAGTAAACTCAACTCCTTGTCAAGGCCCACATTGGTCTCCAACACTGCCATCCTCAGTAAAGTTCAAGTTGCATGGGGAGCATGATCCTTACCTGTAGTGACATAGGTCTTGCTGAGAATCAGTTTTTGTTGGGGGAAAACAGATATTATCCGGCTTCACAACTTACGACTATTATGTTGACTCCTCCCATTTGGTTCATGAACTGCAACCCGTAAGCCAGTAGTACACGTCTGCCCGTGTGCAGTTCATCTTTCTTGAAGATCTGGGACCACCTGTATTCTCCGCGGAGGTTATCCAGCTGAATAGCTTTGGTTATCCCTTGCGACTCTTCAATTATCTTTGGGTCATTCGCAGTGCGATCATGGAAGTCACAGAGCACCTGCAAGCCTTCACCTCCACGACCTCGCCGGTATAGCCATCGAGGGCTCTCCGGTAGCCTGTTTACACGTGAGATACGCGTTCAACAACATATACACAAAGTCTACCGAGTTAGGGGTAAGAACACTCACCCGAGGACCATAACCGTCACAATGAGAGCAAAAATGATTTGGCAGGCGATTGGTAGCCGCCAATTCACGGGTCCTTCAACATAGCTCATCCCGTAGTCGAACCAATAGGCAACGACAATGCCCACCCCAACGGCAAGAGGTTGGCTACATACATACATTCCTCGTTTCCGTGCGTCACACAGTTCCGATTGGTACACTGGCACAATACTGGTAAAAATCCCAGTGCCGATTCCAGTAAAGAATCGCGACGCCAGCAATTGCGCTGTGGAAAACGCGCAGGTTTGTGCAATGGCCCCAGCCTGAATGGAATGTTATCTGAGCGGTCATTCTGTCAGCTTGGACGTTGCAAATGAAGACATACCACAATCCAAGTCATCGAGAACCACATTGTCCTTCGAAACCCTAGCCTATCTCCAATCATGAAACACACTCCTGTCCCGAGAAAGCAACCTAGATTGTAGATCCCGACTATGATCCCAATGGTAGCTGAGCCAGGGTGATGTACAACGCTGAGAAAGTCTTCATTCCCCACGATTCCGGAAAATACACCCTGATTGTAACCTACAAATGATCAACGCAGAAGTTAGCTTGCTGCAGTACCACAATGAGTTTGAGGTCTCGCACCAAATAAGACAAATGATATTTGACAGGTGAGCATGATGGCCATCCGAAGGCCTAGCCCTCGGCCGTACATGTTAAGCTTCATCATGTTGCGAAGAGGATACAGGGACAAGTTTGAGACAGGGTGTTCGAAGAGTAAGGAAGGTAGCTGTCCGAAGGACTTTATATAGAGAAATTAGTATGCTTCAGTTTGTCAATCAGCATGCAAACACAGTGAGCTCCATGTAGTCTGAAGTGGATCCAAGCGCATGCTATTGGTGACGAAGGAGCCTCAGTGCAGGATGCACCCTTGCCCACTATAGATACGTGATTCTCAATATCAAAAGTCCATACTAACCTTTTGTAGACGCGTGCAGGAGGGGCGTTCCATACCAACCGGAGAAACTCCGCTCCTGACTTCAGGATAGGGCAAACAGAGTAGATAGAGTCAGCCGGTAAATCGGCAGCATTTGACAATCCTCTCTGCTTCATCATGATTCATGCATTCTGGGCTGCGGAGCAGGTACCCCTCCGCATTCCCCATGATCAGCAGATTCGGGGTCTGGACTGGAAAGTCTCGAAGCCTGTGAATAAATCCAGCTTGCAGGATATGGTGGGTTTCACTGGATATTACCTCCGGACTTAGCTTGAGATGCACCACCGCTGCACAGAGCAAGTCCCTTTCCGAAGGAGAATGCATAACCCTCGTAAACTCTACCTTAGAGCTATGACCTCGGCCGAGAGCATAAGAATCGCACCTCTGGGAGGGCTGTTGCGTCATAAACTGCCCCTTGCCTGATGGTACTGCGGCCAAGCGCATTTATGAAGTGGGTGGGGGAGAGTTAGCCTTCTATCTAGATGGCATTGGCGATGATATAGCAGGCATACTAGTACGGTAAAAGGATGCATGTTGGATCCTTAACAGGATCTGAAGCACAGTGAGTATGGAGTACAAGAGAGGGGACATCAGTCTACAGCAACAAACGATAGTAGTGGCGACAGTGGCAACTGTGATGAGGTAGAAGCTTGAACTTGGAATGAAGCTGTGACCATACGTGACTTTTGGGAAAACGACGATCACACGTGATGGGTAACCGGAATGGTAGTTCCGAGTCAGAAAGGGAAGGAGTCGGGAGATTTCGTGCATGGTCACGGTTAAAGATGTGGACCTTCATGTTGTTATGCCATGGCCCTCTGGAAATCCCTAGGTCCTTCATGACGGGAAGTCGTTCATGATCAAGACGCTGGCTGCACGGAGGAACGGTATCATCTTGATATTCAAGGTTAACCAAGAACTAGGTTGTCATTTCTCGCATCCAAAGGTATCTATCCTATTCGCTATACGTGGTATTAAACTTTATAACTACTAGTCACACTAATCACTGTCATAGTAGTCGCTTCCTTCGTCATAGTAATCGTACTGTCCAGCAAAAGCAGCCTCCACACCATCGGGGTCTTCATCATCGTCGTACTCATCATCTGGTTCCTCATCCGAATAGCCGTTCTTGTCATCGGTGGCCGGCTCTGCGGCATTTTCCTTAGCGTCCGCCTGACCAGCTTTATCCGTTGTGACACCGGTTTGCTGAGTATGTTCAGTGACACTACGCGCGGGAACAGACGTTGGGGCTGGGGAGCCAGGGGCGTTAGCGCGAGTTGATGGGGTCGCTAGTCTAGCACGTCTCGAGATGCCCTCTGGTTCAACACTGACGCTACGCCGCGATGCCACACTCTGACTGCGGCTCATTCTCTCTCCTTCTGCCTTGGCGGCCTCATCTGCCCCCTCTTCGCCGAACAGTGACTCCAACAAACGATAGTTAATCTTCTTACTGAATCCCCTTCGTTCCAGCATTCGACGGGTTGCTTCTGCTGGAGTAGAAGCCCGTGTGCTTCTTCCATCACCGTCTTCGCCGTCGCCCTGCAGGTACGTGACATCACCTAACCTACCGCGACGACGCTTGCGTGGTTTATGCATTCCGGGCTGTGAGTCAGCCTCTTCCAACGCCCGTTTCAAAGCCTTGGCCTGCTGTGTCCGCAGATAGTCTTTGTTTTCGTGCACCCAAATCCGCTCCTTGATCTCGACCTCGGCTGGGGACAGTAAACAGTTAGAGACCTCAGGGTCTGATTCAAACTCCGCCTCATCGATTTCAGCGCTCTCGGACACAGCTTTCCTTGGCACCGTGGTGCTCTCGATCATATTGGAGCCCTTTGTCAGATAGGCGGTCATCTCATTTTCAAGGGCTTCCTCTGAGGCGATCTGATCGGGGGTCGGAGTTGGCAGAGGTCGTGCCTTGGAGCCTTTAGGGCGGCCCCTAGCCGGTTTGCCCGGGTTTTCGCCAACTTCTGGTGCAATTTCGCTCTCGACGGACGTTGTTGACATTCGTCTCTCGCCATCTGCTGCTATCAAGGCCGGATCGATAGGAAGGCTAGGAATAGCAAAGCCATCCGCATCAACGCGCTTCTGCTGCTGGGGAGCGATGTTCGAGGGCGTTGTAGCGGCATCAGTAAGATCTCCCTCAATATCCGCTGCGGTTTCCGTAGGTCTTCGTTTGAAACTCCGCGACGGTTTCCTTCCTTCTCTTGCCCTAGTGAAAGAGGGCGGATCATGGGCATTCTCCAGCTGCACCGAGCGGAATTGATCGACTGTCAATTCTCCACTTTCCGTTGCACCAAATTCATTGAGACGTTGGCTGATGGTGATTTCAGTTACTTTGACGACGTATACAACCTCACGGACCGTGCGCCGGAAGTTGTTCATTCGTGCCGCAAGAATTAAGGCAGCACCACAAATACCGGCAGGACGTCGACCGGTGGTCATCCAGTCGCGATTCATTCGTTGCACGATACGCACAGCTTCGCTGGCTACCTGCATTGTGGCAGCTCCAAATTCCAGCTGTTTGGCGAACCTATAAATCAAACTCTCCGGGTCGATCGGATTCATCAGAAATACATTACCACCTAGACGTAGCTCTTCCAGCAAAGCTTTATACGTTCGGCCTAGCTTGAACACATTGATCATGAGAACATCCGCAAAATCAATGAGCATTACGGTATTGCCGTCTTGCCGGCGACAGGCGATGTAGAGACAGACCGCGGCCACTGTTTTTGTTCGACGACCTTGAATGAAGTTCAAACCAACTGCGAGCTTGAAAACCTGACCAGCAGCCTTCGAAGCACTCTCCGGGATGTTCAGAGCACGGGCTAGCTGATTGATATATCGATTACCATTTTGCTCAGTAATCTCTCGGCTTTCCGCACCACCTCCACGCTGAAAGCCGGGTCCATAACTGCGGACATGAGTCTGATCTTCTCCGACAAATGTACCTTGAACAATTGCAGCACCAGACGATGTCTCACCGAAAGTCACTTCGGAGACAATATTTGCCTCGCTGATGACCGTACCACACCCAGAACAAACCTTCTGCCCGTCATCCTCGACAATATGAGGTGCGGGACAACCAGGGTTAGGGCATGTAGAAGTCTTCGGGTGAGTAGTCGGCTTGGCTGGTTGTGGCCGGCCAATGGGTTGTGGCCGTCTTATTGCAGCCGGATTAGGGGATTTGAGACTGGCCAGGCGACCCATCGGCGGTGCCCTGGGGCCAGCCTTTGAGGGGAATGGAGGGCGCATTCCCGGTCTAGAAGAAGACATGATACGCGGGTTCGAGTGTAAGTTAATGTTCACCAGTAACCCAATTCCAAAGAGGTCCTGAAACGCAGAAATATATAAAGTAAGGAGGTCTGAAGTGGAGAGGAGAGAAGAGTGAATGGGATCAAGGAGACATTCTTTCTATTGATGGATCGAGGTGATTGATAACAGTGGTCGGGATCGATAGCACTTGATGAGACGAAATGGATGTAAGAGAAAAAGGATATATTGGATTTTGACGTCTAGAAGCCGAAAAGTTGGTATCAGGTGTGTTTGAAAGTAAAGGGACTAGAGTCCAACAGAGAAAAAAAAGGATGCCAACTTTACTCGGCGACAAGGCAGATCTTTTAAACGAAGTAGACTAGATAGATATTCAATAGATAGATAGACACGCGACAAGCGATGCGTGGAGGGGGTGAAAAATTGGATGGCGACGTGATCAGTGCGAGCGACGACGCGTTGAAAAAGTCGGCGTGGTCCAGTGGGAGGGTCACGTGGCTGCCCTGAACTCCAGGCATTCTCGTCATGTTTCCAGGAGGAGCCGCCGTTCGATTCCCGCCCAGTTCGTGGAGTACAATATTTTCACCAAATGATTGTCAGGACAATATCATTCATCTGTAGTCAACCTTCACCAGAAGGTTGGCTTTTTGAATGTCACTGTATGGAAGGGGCCCACCTGTCTATTTGTCAAGTTTTTTGACTCTGCTCATGCTCATACAACCTGAAGGTGACCGTTTGCAGATATGGATGTCCGTACCAGGTCATTCTTCTCCCCCTTCAAATCAACCGATCCCACCAGGCGAAGGGATTAAGGATCTGCTAGGAAATAGTCTCCATGACTCATTTGATCTTATCCCCAGGTTGGGGTCGGAATCAAGATTCGCCACGGCAGGTCATTGTGGACTTGACATTTGACGCTATAATCGCTCAACCTCCTGTCGGTATGTCTGTCACATACCGACAGGAAATTTTCTCTTCTAATCGATGAAGTCACTCGACTGAAGTTGACTAATGATAACAAGATGTCCTGGTGTCATCTTGAATATTCGTCAATCTTGTGACGGTTCCGTACTTTGGAAATGAGTGATTTCTGCGTAGTTTAGCGTCTCTCCACAGCTTCACGCACAAAAGACGCAGCCTCTTTCCGTGTAGTACTTTATTGCCAGCGTGCCACCCCAAAATCAACATTTTATTCTATCTTCTACTTGGAACCTTTTCTAATGATTATAACATAATATATAATTAGACTTACCATCCTCCGCTGCTCCTGTTGTCACCGGAATTTTCCAGAAACATACTGCTTCACTCGTCGCTTGCTGCAATTTAACCCAACAGCTTCTCTCTCAATTTGGCCTCTTCTAATACGTCTTAACTAGCTGCCTTGATATTCACGACCCAGGACCTAGTATCTTCAACTTCGCCACTTTTTGCCTATCTTCCAAAGAATCAAGTTCTACCCGCTAGCAATTGCGCGATTCACTCTCTTGTCAAGGGATGCTTCCTGGTTCCTGTGTGTTGGACCTAATTTAGTGCTTTGCAGCTCTATACTTCTAAACTGCCCATAATGTCGCCTATATCAGATCACGCGTCTCGAAATCCTGCGGACCAGGACTCAAGGCACTTCAAGAGCACTTTCTTCGTCAGTAACGTGCATTGTTCTTCCTGCATCGCATATATCACGGAAGTCCTCTCAGAACTATCTGGCGTATTTGGTGTTGATGTCACTATTCTCACTCACGAGGTGCGAGTCTCTCATGCGGCAGAGACCAGTCCTTCTACCTTAGCCAAGGCTTTGATTCAAGCTGCTTTCGAGGTTCATCATGTAACGACTTGCGATGACAAAGGCATGGTTGTATCTGACATCAGCACAACGTCGTGGCTTTCCAAAGACTCTGTGCCTTTTGCGACGCAACAGGCTTCATATTCTAGCTCGACAACGCAGAACAGACACCTTGCGAACTGTGATGCCTGTCGGAAAGAGGAACTGCAAGGAATATCTGAGGTGCGAAACCTGTCAGAGACGACTCCTACTCGGTTAAGGGATGAGAAGAATAGTCAATTATTCGGTGTCAGTGATGAAGTATCGGACATTGCGAGTCTGGCACCCCGAAAGTCTGCGGAAAATGCCAAATCTCTGCAACCACTTGGCGATAATGGAAAGTTCAATGCCCGTATAAGCATTGAGGGTATGAGCTGCGCATCATGTGTCAATACAGTTACAAACGAAGTTCAGCAGCTTAACTTCGTTATGGAAATCACTGTCAATCTTCTCAGCAATAGTGCAACGGTCCTCTATACCGGTCCCCAGTCGAACATAGAGAAGGTGATTGAGCATATCGAGGACATTGGCTTTGAAGCCTCTCTCGATGAGGTAGAACAAATCGGCGTGACTCCGCCACAGAACCGGACTTCATCCTCGTACGTCGCTGAAATTGCTATTGGCGGCATGACGTGCGGGTCGTGTGCAGGGAGTGTCACGCGAGGGCTTGAAGAACTCCCCTTCGTGACAAAAGTTTCCGTGAATCTTTTGTCCCATAGCGGTACGGTAGAGTTCGATGGACACGATCACATTGATACCATTGTGGAGAAAATCGAAGATTTAGGATACGACGCCTCTGTCACGAGTGTCCTTCCCCAGGCTGGTGAAGGTCAGGATGATGGCAAGATCGAAAGAAGAACCGTGGCAATTCGCGTGGAGGGGATGTTCTGTCACCATTGCCCAGAGAAGGTCCTTAACTCTTTGAAGGAGCTTTCTAATGTTGAAATTGATGGCACACTATCTGTGAAGAACCCTATTGTTAAAGTCACCTATACTCCACGCCCTCCTTCTCTCACCATCAGAGCCATACTTCAGCGCATCGACGATGTTCATGATGCTTTCAATGCCACTGTCTACCACCCTCCGAGCATAGAAGACCGATCACGGGCAATACAGTTACACGAGAGGCGTAGGCTACTGTCTCGTTTCCTCTTCGTTTTGATAGTGGCAATTCCAACTTTCCTGATTGGTATAGTTTTCATGAGTCTCGTGTCGTCGGACAATCAGATTCGAAAGTATTTGGAGCAGCCAATGTGGGCTGGGAGTGTCTCTCGGATGGAATGGTCTCTTTTCATCATGACAACTCCTGTCATGTTCTATGGTACTGACTTGTTCCACGTGCGAGCTGCAAAGGAGATATATTCCCTTTGGCGCCCCGGAAGCCGTGTGCCTATTCTGCGGAGGTTTTACCGATTTGGTAGCATGAACCTATTGATTTCTGCTGGAACTACTGTAGCCTACGTCTCTTCATTGGCTGTCCTCATTATTGATGCTGTCGTGGGAGCTTCATCAATGAGCAATAGCACGACTTACTTCGACTCCGTGGTATTTCTTACGTTGTTTATTCTGGCGGGTCGATTTATTGAAGCATACAGCAAAGCGAGAACTGGAGATGCAGTTGCATCTCTTGGAAAGTTGAAGCCTTCCGAGGCTTTACTCATTGTCGATAACCGTGCTGCCGAGCAAAATGATGTTGGAGCTAGTTCTGGCGAAGATGAGATCCACAGAATCAATATCGAGCTGCTGGACGTCGGTGATATCGTTAGCATACCTCATGGAGCTTCACCCCCTGCCGATGGTGTAGTTGTCGACACCAACACTTATCAGTTTGACGAAAGCTCATTGACAGGAGAGTCGCGACCTGTCAAGAAGTCCGCCGGTGATCCTGTTTACACAGGATCTGTGAATGTCGGTCAGCCCGTGAAGATCAAAGTATCCGCAGTTGGAGGGGCATCGATGCTGGACCAAATCATCGCCGTGGTGCGTGAGGGCCAGAGCAGACGTGCTCCCTTGGAAAGGGTTGCGGACTTACTCACATCCCACTTTGTTCCCATAATAACACTTATAGCCGTATTGACATTCATTATCTGGCTTGCGCTGGGTGCTTCTGGTGCCTTGCCAGATGACTACCTTGATGTTGCACATGGTGGCTGGGCCTTCTGGAGCTTGGAATTTGCAATCGCAGTGTTCGTGGTTGCTTGCCCCTGTGGCCTGGCGCTTGCTGCTCCTACAGCGCTCTTTGTTGGGGGAGGACTTGCTGCCCGACATGGTATACTGGTCAAAGGTGGAGGGGAAGCTTTCCAGGAAGCGAGCCGCCTTGACGCCATTGTATTCGATAAAACCGGTACCCTAACGGAAGGAGGAAGCTTGACAGTGTCTGACCATGAACTGCTCATTACAGACTCTGAGGAGTTGCAAGTAGTATGGTCCCTTGCCCGAAAACTGGAAGAAAGTAGCAATCACCCGATTGCTCATGCGGTTTCAGCCTTCTGCAGTGGCAAGGAGTCAGCCAGTATACTCAGTTCTGATATCGAAGAGAGGCCCGGACAGGGAATGAAGGGCAGGTTCACCGTGTCTCTGGTGGACAAGACCGACCAATCGAAAAGGACAACCCAGTACGAAGCAGCGATCGGCAATCAACGTCTACTCCAAAGCTTAACTTCACCTAATTTCGATGACTCCCAACTTTCTAAACTTCTTTCAACCTACCAAACAGAGGGCAAATCCACCGCGATATTGTCATTGCGTAAAGTCGGCTCAGGGTCTTCAAATGATCCCTACTTTACCCCAGCAATCATCTTCGCAATCTCTGATTCAATCCGACCGGACGCCGCTCAAATAATCTCACAACTTCAAAAGCGCAAGGTCGACGTGTACATGTGCACAGGGGATAACCAGACCACCGCCCACGCCGTCGCCGACATGGTAGGCATCCCCCGATCCAACGTCATGGCCAACATCATGCCCGCAGGGAAAGCAGAATTCGTCCGTCAAGTCCAGGACGGCGTATACCCGCCAAGAACCGACTCAGAAGCCGAGAGCCAGAGAAACGAGCAAGGTACACGATCAATCGTAGCCTTCGTCGGTGACGGCGTAAATGACTCGCCTGCTCTCGCAGCCGCAGATGTCAGTATCGCCATGGCATCCGGGTCAGACGTCGCCATGAACTCTGCAAGCTTTATCCTCTTAAACTCGGAACTCAACACTATCCTTCAACTAGTTGTACTTAGCCGTCGGGTATTCAACCGCGTCAGGATGAACTTCGGTTGGGCTGTTGTTTACAACCTCTGTCTTGTACCGGTTGCAGCCGGGGTGTTCTACCCCATTGTCAATGGTCATGAAATGAAAATTATCGGGGGTGAGACAGTTATGGTTGATAAGCACTGGAGGCTGAGCCCCGTTTGGGCTGCGTTGGCGATGGCTTTGAGTAGTATCTCCGTGGTTTGCAGCAGTCTTGCTCTGGGGATTGAAAAGAAAACTATCAAGAGACTTCTTGGTCTGGACAAATGAATGGTTGTTTATATGGGTATAATGTATTGATCTTACTCTATAAGTGGGGTTGTAGCCTTGCGGGCTTTATGCTGTGTTGGTCTGTATGGTGCTGGGTTTGTTTATGGATGGCCACGCGCTACGATTTCATGCTGAGTATGGCGTATACGTCTTTGATAGGCTTTATTTCTTAATATTATTGCTCTTATGTATTCACTCTGACTTTCGTCTCAGTATAGCCCATAGTATCAGCACTACACTGGTGAGGTATACCATATATGAGATACTCGCAAGCGACCTAAATGCAACTGAATAAAAGCCTGACAGTTACAAAGATAGAATATCGAGCCGATACCGTGTTGCAAACCAAAGCATCTTTGGAACTATCCACACGTCCCCTGAATTGCAGAGAAATCTAAAACATCACCCATCTTCCCCCCATACCTCTGCTATCTTTTTACTGAGCACCTTGGCCACCTTCTTTCTCCCCACCGCAGATGATAGCCTATCAGATACCATTGTCTCCCTGCCCTTCTGGTCCAACGCCTCAAAGGCCTGTATAAAGGCTCGTGGAGTGGGCCACCGGCGTTGAATCTCAAGGGCTTTGTCGCCCGTCACACCACGCGTGCACATGAGCATTTTCAGGAATACATCACGGAGGGAGAGAGACTCTGATTTAGAAGCCAAGGCGGCAAATGTGGGGAAGGTTACAGCGTATGTAACAGAGGGAGTCTCAGCTCTAAGTTGAGTAAGAGCATTGAGATATGATTGCGAGGAAGACAGTTGACGACTGGGTATCAAACTGAGGGTATGAGTTGGAGGACCATCTGGTGAATCAGGGGTAGTCTCCTGTGTATACATTTTTCGGAGAAGCAAGGTCATACGGGCCAGATAGCGAATCGTATCATCCAGGTTCTTAGTTTTCTTGACGAAGTAGCCGTTAACGACCTGCGTTGATGCGATGGCGGAGGCGACCATTTCCTGATATTTCATCGCGATTGCGGCATTAGCGTCGTAAGAGACGGCGAATTCCTCGATGAGATAGATAACGTTTTTCATCCCGGATCGACGGAGGCGGAACTTTTGCTCGTGGAATCGACCGTCTTTGATTGAGCCGATGAGATCGTCGAGACGTTTTCGTTCAACGATGTAGTCGAGCATGACTTCGTCGCCTTCTTCGCCGTACTGCGAGAGGAATTTCGGGTCGTGGAATTTGGCTACCCACATTGCGTCGCCGAGCTCTAGTGCGCGCACTTGTGTGCTGATGCCCTTTTTGCTGAGCTCGTTGGAGATGTAGTCTCTGTCTGTCGAGGTTCGGACTTCTCGGGTGTCCAGGACCAGCTGGACGGTGAAGCTGTTAGGGGGTAGGGTGAAGGGTGTTACCGTGGTGTCTTCGGAATCGTTTCCTTGGTTTATTGAAGGGTTGAGGATTGCTTCGAGGTCTTCGTTGTTTTCTTGACGGTGAGATTCGGGGCCATTTTCATTGGAGTTTTGGGCACTGGATGTGTCCTGGGTATGTTAGACATCTGGTATACACGGTGGTTATATTACTCTCTTACCGATTGATTTCCAAAGGACAGGGTGTTCTGGTTTTCAGGAAGGGTTTTTTTGATCCGCTTTGCAACCTCCCATCCTTCTTCTGTAAGAGCATACTTTTTCAAGGGATGGCCGTGGTCATAGACTAGGTCTTTCTGGAGGAGTGTTTTCATCGAGCTCCACGCGGTAAAGAACTTGCCGGGATCACTTGGTGCGGTGAATGAGCTGTCGCAATATGGCTCTGCCCTGTCAATTAACTGTGCTTTTGTCAAGCCCTGAGAGGAATTTTCATCGAGAGTGGCCAGACCCAGCAGAAGTGCGTAAGGTCCGGACCGTAACGCTGGAACATAAGGTCTTGCTTTCCGGGGCTTTTTTGCCGGTTGGCTCTCTGATGCACCTTCACCTGACTGTCTCTTACCGTTTGCTGCAGCTCCAGCTGTTAGAAACCGGTTAAGAGCATGTCAGAGATTGAAAACTCACAATTGTTGGGACGCTCAGGCATGGGAAGGCCATTCTCCGCACAATGAGTTTTTAATTTCTCGGTCAACCTGTCGCATAATTTAGGGCCAAGGCCATTGAGCTGCTGAGCCTCAGATGGATGTTGAAAGACTAATGGACATGCTTTCATCGACTCGTAGGCCTTTTTGTATCTGAAGAGAGCGTATCAGCATCGGATTCATCAAGTAAAACGTGGCTATACTAACACAGTCACTCCTTTACTGTTACGTTCTTTCGCTTGGTCCAGCCATTCTTTAATCCACCCCAAGAGAAGGGGGTTCGCACATGTTTCGCTCATAGTTCCTTGGCCTGGCTGGACGCTAAGAGGCGTAGATGTGATTTAGTTCTCTCTACGCCAAAGAGGTACCTGAGATGGCAGCTAAGAAAAAAATAGCAATGAATGCACCTCCTTCCCTGAGTATGTATCACACTGCCATGCTTTTCCCTTCAAGATGGAGGCAGCAGTCTGTCGGAGTAAAACTGAGGACAACGCGCTTCGATTTCACGCGTATTTCCATTTTGGGATTTAAGTGTGGCTTGAAAGCGGCTTTATGTGGCGGTGCAACGGGCTTCCCAATATATGTGCCTGATACATATGGCACTAAATGACATCAGATCGTAGCCATGAATTAGACTCCACTTATGGACAAATTACTACATTGAGAGTGATCATTATTCTGGACCATGCATTGGACCCAGTCTTCCAAAGTTCCGAACAGTGTAAACCGCGGGCGCTTAAAGAAATAATGACGTCAGTCTCACGGCATCGGATCTATAGATCTTGACTATGGATCCATGCTGCCTTCTCTTTTTTAACAATGGTCTTCCATGGCATGGATGGTTAGCACCGTACAACATGTCAGGACAAAGTTTTACTGACCCCCTGCCAGCCCCTACAGCCGGCTGGGATAATGGCCCTTCAAAACTCGAATTGAAAGAGAGGGAAAAACAAGGCCAGCTTGAAGCATTTGGACCTACAGATAGCCATGCTCTTTCTCAAATAGACCATGACGAAAAGGGCTTGGCTCAGAAAGCCGGCGACACCGACGAGGTGACAGATGTGGGATGGGGACACTCCCCTCAAGGCCGGATCGTGGCAGGCTTATCGAACGAGGACCTTTGGATGCTCATCAGACGGTTCAACAAGGTATGCCATTTGGTACTAATTGATTCCCAGTGCTGACATAGGTCAGCAAATATACTACGTGAAGGCCGTGCCAGATGCTCCGTTACAAAGATTGGATCTCAACCGTGCCGAAGATGAGCACTTCTCCCCAGATAAGCTGCGGGCGACCCTTGAGCGTTTTTATACGACGATTGTTGTATCATTGACTGCATTCTATAAGCATATTGTCCGACTACGTTCGTGGAGGGAGCCTCGGCGGACAGGCTTGTTTTGTGGAGTATGCTTTTACCTGGATTGTACGTGAATGCTTCTTTCTGACTGACTGTATGGCTTTTTAGGTATATTTCCTTGCATGGCTCCTGGATTTCCTAGTACCCACGATATTTTGCTTTCTAATTACACTGGTCGTTTACCCCCCATGCAGGATATGGCTGTTCCCACCTGCGCCTATCGCTCTCGTTGACAGTAATACCGGAGGTGTACAGAAGCCCAAAGCTGGTGTGCTAGGCTCTCACGATAGTGTCACCGGCGCACCTGAGAAAATGAAAGGGGAGGCTGCTGAACAAGAGGCCAGTAACTTAATCGCAAGCGCAGCCACGGTAGCGGTGGGAAGTGTTGCTGGTAAACATGACCAAGGGACACCCGAGGGTGCTCCCATGGAGGACTCAGTTCCTGATGCCATGCATACTGTCGCGGAAGCAGCAGATGCGCAAACAGCAGCCCACGGGGGAGTACCAGATAGTACTCACGATAAGACAAGGGAGCCCATGAAGGAGACCGTACTCAACGGCGCAAACATAGGCATGCGTATAATGAGTGATATCACTGATATTTACGAGAAGCTTGGGAAGTAAGTCTAGTCCGCTTCAAAACTGAGTGGACTGTATCTCTAACGTGGGAATGATAGTGCTCTATCACCAACCCCACCATTTTCGTCTACAACCCCATATGTCCGGTTGGCGAGTATTTTATCCCTTGGGCTACTCGGGTCATTGATTACCTCAAGCTACGTGTTTGTCAAGATGGGCACTTTCGTGGTAGGATTTGGTTTCTTCGGAGATCCCGTTCTTGCTCGTCTTACTGCGTACTTGAATCGCAAATATCCTGGCTGGATCAAGCTTCTTGAATTGCAGAAGTAAGTACATCATGGAGCCAACCTGCTTACCACCTTTTGCTAATCACTTCGCCAGCTCCTTACTAAAAGGAATACCTACAAACGCCCAACTAACTTTAACTCTCCTCCGTATCGGCGAAAAAAATGCTGCCCCCTTGCCACCACCACCTGCAGACTCACTAAATAAAGCGCCTTCTCACCCTGCATCACTCAACCCTAGCCAAGTCAACCTGGATGCGTCAGAAGAAGAAATAACACAAGCCGCTGCACCAGACCCCATAGCGCAAGCACAAGAGGAAGAGGAAAAGTCCCGAGCAAAGAAACCCAAGAAAACAATAGGTTCTCGCATCGTCGGCTTCTTCCGAGGAACAACCGCAACGGGCATTGAAAGCAAACTTGCAGTGGACCGGGTCCGGGCAGCTGCAGGATCCGACCACGCTAAGTCCCGACTTGGAATTCTAAGCCGGAAAGGAAAAAGGGCGTTACCTTCAGGACCGGTCCGGTTTGACGCGCGGTACAAGGGCAATCGAGGAGCTGTGGTGATTGACTCGGCGCTTGACCCTCCGGTGTTGTATTTCACGACGGATCCGGATGCCCTGTTGGATGACCAGAGGCTTGAGAGTAGGGAAAAGGGCACTGTATCCTTCACTTTGCCTGTAACTGATATTAGGGAATTGCGGAAGATTGGAGGACTAGGATGGAAGGGGAAGTTAGCTGCTGGATGGGCGGTGGAGAGTAAAGAAGTGGTTGATGGATTGGAGATTGTTGGAAAAGATGAAAAGAAACAACATTATCAGCTTACTGCTATGAAGACGAGGAACCAGTTGTTCAATCGCTTGGTGGCGATTGATGGACAGGTTTGGGAAAGCTATTGACCAGTATAGAACACGTGCTAAGATAATCCCAGGTCTGGAAGTAATCGAAGGATGAATGGGATAATTGGCTTCGACTGGAATTGCCCTGCGACGTCTGTGGACACGTGATGGATATGAATATCGTGATTGTTTCATTGTTCTAATTATGTTTTATAGCAAGTGTACTGCATCGGGTAAAATGTCATGAGCATCGTATCAAATATAACACCCGCGATAAGCTTTCATTACTGGTTTATCTCTAGCTGGTAATCCCTAACAGCTTCTTCGAACGACGAGTCGCGCTTGAAGCCCAGTGAGATGGCTTGCTTGTTGTCAAATCGCGTAGGCCATGACTCCAGGATTGGCTTGAGACTGGGATCCTCCTTCTCTTTCAATAACGCGAGTTTGTCCTGTCCTCCCACCTTTGCCAGAGCGTCCATCATTTCCTGAATCGTAACGCAGATACCCGGCACATTGATCTGTCGGATATGAGGAGGAACCGAGTCAGCCGGTAGTGAGAGCATGAGGACTAAGTTATAGACGAGAGTGCGCGGGGAACAAAGCCAAGATTTGAACGATCGGTCTTCAAGCGGAATGACGCACTCCTCTCCGTTCAAAGGCTCGCGGATCATTCCCGAGAGGAACGAAGAGGCCGCAGCCGTGGGACGACCAGGTCGAACGGATATCGTTGGGAAGCGAAGAGTAAACCCAGTGATAAAACCACGTCGTGTATATTCGTTGATGAGCGTCTCACAGATAATCTTCTCTGCACCATAGGATGATTGGGGTGTGGGAATGATGTTGTCGTCCACCACTTCGGGAAGAGGCTGGCCGTAGACAGCCTGGCTGGAGGCGTATATCACCCGGACACCGGGACAGGTTTTGCGAAGAGCTTCCAGTAGGACACGAGTGGCGTCGACATTGACGCTCATGCCGAGATCAAAGTTGGCTTCTGAGCCGGACGACATAATACCGTGGAAGGCATAGACAGCGTCTAGGGATTTGTCCACAACGGCATCAGCGCCTTTGAGGAGGTCCGCGGTGATACTACGTGCATTATGGGGGTATTTGACGCCTGTCGGGATAGGTGGTTCGTTGATATCAGTTAATGTAACTTGATGAGAAGGGTCGTTTAGGAGCTCTTTCGCGAGCAATTGGCCGATGAAGCCTGCGGCGCCGGTGATAAGGATTTGCATGATGTTTGTCTGTTCAAAAATCCTTGAGAAAATATAGAACGAATGTATTTACTCAGGTTCGAGCGAATTGGTTCATATAGGGCAATATCATCATTCGCCTTCGGTGGGGTTCGGACTGACCTCCACAGTCGCATCAAGTCCGAGGTTCAGGAACAGCTCTCTCCACAGCCGGACTTGCGCCGGGTTGCTAAAGGCCGCGATATGGGTGGAATTTCAGGGACTTTACAATTTGATACCTTAGTTCCATGGTTTTGATGAGCAGTTAGTCTAGTATTAGTGCTCCAAGTCGCGAATTTGTGTAGCTTTTCTCTCGTGCACACACAGTGTAACAAACCGCCGGGCATGTAGATCAGCAACAGCCCAAGTAAGGGACGGAGATACAATAATAATGATGATAATTTACCAAAAAAGTGGTCCCAGAAATGTTTCTTAAAAAAATTAACTCCACTGATTTTTCAATGAGTAGTATTTGACAGCTGGCCGTCTTAACGGGTCCTTTCCCCGGAGTTTCCCCAGATTTAGCTGCCCCAAACGGGATGCTTGGCTATACAAGATTATAGAACCATAGTCTTCGAATCGCATTGACAGTCAATAGAGGTCTCGAAGAGCGTGCTGGTGAATTATGTCAAGAAGAATATTGTCATATCTGACAAGAATGAGAAGCAATGGGAGATCGAACGTCCCCGCGCGCACACGTTGAAGCGGGGTATTAAATTTTAACTCGCTTTCTCGCACGAGAGCAGTCACACCACTTTCCCTCCTTTTCGTATCTTCAGGGGAATTTGTCTCTGTACACTACGAAGTATTTTGCTCCAATTTCTAGATGTATCTCATCGGACACCCAATTGAATCATGAATATACGATTAGCGACAATTTCACCTTACAATAATTAACACAATCGCTCATTCCCCGCCCATCTCAGTCGCGTCGCATGCCGACTGCATAATGCCGGAGCATCCCCGACCAGTCCTACTCATTCTTAGTCACAACTATCAGTTTACTACTTATCAGCTATGAAGCGCTCATCCTCTGATGCGGGCCTGGTGTCGCCCCGAAGAGATGATCGCCATCCCTCCACCGTACCTGACGGACGACCTCCGCCACCGAAGATCTCCAAAGCCCGCGCCTGTGAGTGTTCCCGTTAAACCACCGAAGAGACGATCTATGGTGAGACAAGGCGGAAAAGTCGCTTGGGTCCCAGGGAGAGGGGATATATACTAAGACACAATGGATTGCAGGTGCGGAGTGCAAACGCCACAAGATACGCTGCGAGTTCAAATCGGGGGAAACGAGCTGCAACAAATGCATACGCAGCGGAATCAAATGTGTCGTCAATGACTTCTCGCAAAAGTTTGTTGACGATGATGGCATGTGAGTAGATTTTGCGCCTCGAAAACGATGCATTGCTGAGTTCCTGTTCTTATCTCTGCGTCAGATGGAAATCCCAGGCTGCTGCCACCATCCAGCAGCTTCAGGCAGCTGTTTCGCATCTCCTTCGCCATGATGGCTTACCTGAGCTTTCATCATACCCAACAGGCGACGCACAAAATGGTCCAAGTCCAGTCGCGTCCCATCATGAACATAGACCCTCGCTCGACGGATCGCAGTCGATCTCTAATCACACGAGTCAACACGGCCCGGGTGTCATTATGGACGTAACTCGAGAGCCTTCTCAAGAGCCAGACCTACAAGACCGAGAATTGGTGCCGGCACCGATGCGTAGTCTCTACGAGGTTACTAAGCTACGTAACTTGCGGAGCAATCTTATCGAACAACCTAAATTAACCTTACTAGAGGAAGACTTCATTTCGCGGGGAGTCCTGTCTGTTCATGAGGCTGAGGAACTGTTTGCATATTTTAGCCGGACAATGAATCAGCTTCTTTGGGGAGGGATTATCTTGGTGCACCGGGACCTCACGTCAGTGCGACGAGCATCAACTCTGTTGTCTGCGGCTGTTCTCACTGTCGCCGCACTTCACATCCCCAATCGTACTGAAACTTTAAACCGATGCTACCATGAATACGTTTCTCTTGTATCCAGTATGTCTCTGACGCGGGCTCACACGTTAGATGATGTTCGTGGTCTCTGCGTCGGAGCGTTTTGGCTATCAGAATTGAGCTGGAAGCTCTCTGGACATGCTGTTCGTATTGCAACTGAGCTTGGTTTGCATCAGAGCTATCAAAAAATGATCCGGGGCCATAGTGACCAGTACGAGCGCGCCCAGCTCTGGTATTTACTCTATGTCTGCGATCATCATTTCAGTATAGCATATGGCCGACCTCCGGTCATACATGAAGATGCAGCCATCAAAAACTACGAAACCTTCCTGCAATCTCCCATGGTTGTACCTGGTGATATCCGACTCCTGGCACAGGTGGCTTTGTTCATGATCTTGACAGAGGCTTATCGCATGTTTGGAAGCGACACTGAGCAGGCTCTAACAGAGGAAGACTTCGGTCAATTACGAGTCTACAATGTGGCGGTTGATCAATGGCGGCTTCTTTGGCAACCGCGCTCAGGTAAGTCATGTTAATTTCCCACCATCGAGCCGCCAATATCTGACCAACACTTGTACTTCAGCCGATAGCCCTTACGTGCGGACGTACCCTTCGAAGGGGGTTGTACTACACTACCATTTTGCAAAATTTCAGTTAAACTCGCTCTCCCTTCGTGCCCTATCGCCGTCCAACACACCTGTCTTCTCCATGGACCGCAAAGAGTCCGCTAATATCGCTATTTCATCCGCCATGGCCTGCCTAAATATGGTGCTCGAAGAGCCGGACATCCGGGACGCCATCGTGGGTGTTCCCATTTTTACGCATACAATGGTCACGTTTTCAGCAGTTTTCCTTCTGAAGGTCGCGGTTAACTGGAATTCGGCCTACCTGAGCCTCGATGGACGCGAGGTGCGGCGGTTAGTGGAACGCGTCATTGAACTGCTGAACTGCGTTTCTGCAGGGGAAAGGCATCTGACGAGGCATATTGCGCGTGGCTTGGGTAAGATGCTGGATCGCTTTGATTCCTGGGAGACGGCGTGGCAGGGTGGACCGCCCGCAGGAGGACCCGCGGATCGAAGTAGTAGCGAAGTTCCAGGCGGCGCGAATGCCATGGCACAAGGATTTCCACCGCCTGATCTGATCTATGACATGGTGGGCACATACGGATTTGGACTGGATGAAAATCTGCTGGACCCCAGCATGGCCAACTTTGAGTTTTTAGCGCATTGATAGAGTACTAGTAGTTTGTGAATAGTGATACCCTGGGTAAAGGGAGACGTACATACATACCTATATACTAATGTATCCGTATATACTTCTGCTTAGTAGACATGTTTCTCGTTAGTTAACTGTATTATGCTTAGTTAGGACTAGGATGGTCTGTGTTTATTTGTTGATGCGCGAATCATCCGGGGGAATTCAGAAATAGTAGCAATTTCGTCCGTGCATCAGACGCTGTGCCCGAATGGGGACTAGTTCCGGAGGTGCCATGTTGGGGTTAGTCTATTTTGAGATTTAAGAAGAAATTCAATTCCTGACATCATGCTGGTCTTGCTATTGCGGCTAATGCGACTATATTGCCACGGAGCTGAATGCTACGAACACACTCGGTACCTGTAATCTGCCACTGAGGAGCAGTTCGGTTCATCTGGTTACTGTATCGCATTACCAAACATTCCTCACTTTTCCCTTTCGATTGATTTGTCATCTTGCCGTCACTTTTGCAACAGACTAGACTTCGTATTACTCCAGATTCTCTTGGTCTTTACGGAGTAGTTCGCTCACAAAGCCCAGGGGTCCCTGGAGCTGCAGGGTTCCGTTGAGATGTAGACTCCGCCACAGGAACAAGGTCCAATCCTGTTTCGCGTCACAAGGGGATCATCTGTTATGCCCACGTCATGAAGGGTCTAAAGCGACGACCTTCCGATAAATCTCCCATGCGACAAATGCGGCAGCTCTCGCTCAGGTTCACTTTAACTCTGCTGCCAGGTCCAGATTTACTGCTGACCGGAAAGCTTTGGCTGCTCCCCCTTCCCCTCCTTCTCTCTCCTTTCCTCCAATCGCTGAAGTAAGAGTCCTACTGCTCACCCATTCCGTCCCCTTCCCCCCCTTCCCTCGCCGACTGAGGCTTTAATCTCCCTCCTGCTGCCGTGGGTAGCACTTGACTCCCCCATCTGCCCTGTTCTTTTATTTCGCCCTCTCCCTCCCTCTCCCTCCCATTTCCTTTCTCTTCCTCTCTCCTATCTATCATCCTCCCCTTATCGCTACCTTATTTCCTCTCTATCCTCACAGCGTATTAGCTGTGTTGTTAAGCTAGACACGCGCCATTGACTTAGCCTCTTACAAAAATCGCATCCATTTCTTCTATCCATTTCCACTCTACTTAGCTCCTAAGACAATCATGTCCACCCGTAAGAGAAAGCAAGAAGCCGAAGAAGAAGAAGAGCTCCAGGCGCTCCCTAGCGACGAGAGCGAAGAGGAAGAAGAGTAAGTTTGTATTGCGATTTGTTATCCCTTCATCTATGCGCATCCGCGCATCCATCACCGCACCTTCTCCCCGTCCTTATCACCCTGTCTTCATTAAAGTCTTAATTGCCTTTTCTGCGCGTCATGGATAAATCTCATCCCATTTGTTTTTTGTTTCTGGTTGTTGTACTGCCTGAGTTGGCGCATTAATCCTGTTGCCTGGGATGCACTATGTTTATCATTGTTATCCCTGCGTTGAGATATGATGTATCGACTAACGTCGTGGTACACAGGTATGAGGACTCTGAAGTAGGCGAAAGCGAAGGTGAAGAAGAGGGAAGTGAAGAGGAGGTTCCTTCCGATGAGGAGGAAGAGGAAGAAGAAGAAGAAGAACCCGCTGAAGAGCAAGGTAAGCGCTTCCCTATTCCCTGTCTCTCTCCCCCACACATACCTGGGCATACTATTCTTCAGAAACTACAAGCTAACATGAAGAATCCTCAGGACCCCCCGCCACCAAGAAACGCAAGACAGCAGCCGCCCCAGCTGAAGAAGGTGAGGGCGAAGTAAAAGAAAACGGCAAAGGCGCCGATGAAAACGGAGTCGGAGAGGAAGATGAAGAGGAAGCAGAAGAAGACGAAGGGGAAGAAGAAGCGCCCGAGGAGACAGCCAAAACCAGTGGTCCTGCTGCTTCTGCAGCCAAGGCCAAGGGTGCGACTGTTCCGAAGGAACCTGAAGTCGACACTGGAGTCGAAGAGGAGGACGAGTGAATGTCCTTCGGGCCTGTGTTGATGATTTGGGGGGGCTGTAATCTTTACGTCAAATAATTTGGTTCGGGCTGTAATTGGAATCTAGCTACTATTTTGGCTAGCTTATCTTCATTCAGTGAATTGGTCGGTCAATCTGGCTGTCCCTTTATTATGAAACGTGCTCTTTAATATCTCTATACTACGTGTAATGGTCGACAATTTGATCTCCGAGGGTTGCGGAGTAGAAGCAGGTCCTCCATTTGAGAATCAAGAAAATAGAACGTAAACCCAACATTTTCTACGATGTGAGTTATAATCTCTCGTCGCGTGTGGAGATGATTCAGGATGGTCCCCATATTGTTAAGAGGCAAATACCAAAGCGGACGACCTAGAAGGCACCGGAAAGGGAAAGTCATACAACATAAATTGGTTCTATGGGAATTAGGTGTTGAAACAGGGTGTCCGACATAAGGGAAATGAATGGTAAATAAAGACACAGAAGAAAAGGGGGAAATGGGCAAATAAGAGGCAAGACATAAGAATAATCAATAACCGTCCACCAACGATGCCTTGGCTGGACATGTAAATATAATTCCGCTGCTAAAGACTTCATTGCTGGTGGGTAGCTATCTCCCAGCCACTGACATTTACCGGTTACATTTAGCCATCGCTGCCGCTGCTACGGAAAGTGGCGCACAGTTGGCAATATTGATGGGTGAGATCAAGTACGGGCTGTGGCAGATTGGTCGCCTGGACAATGCTGCGCACCTTGACGGCACCTTCGTCCTCGATGAGCTTGCGGATAAGATAGAGTAATTCGGGAGAGAACTGAAGTTTGGTTAGTTGATGGCCTTCAGCGAACGGTTATTAAACGTAAACATACCTCTGAGTACCAGCGGTACTGCCAGGCAATGAGTCTAATCAATGCGCCGAGCATCCCTCTTGTATCGTGCTTACTCTCATACAACTTCAGAACGCCCCGCATGGCCTTGGGAGAGAATCGGATGGCCATGCAGTGTTGATAGGCCTCGATCGCCTCGTCGAAGTGATGCAGTCGCTCTGCTAATTCGCCTAGAATTTCCCATTCCGTGGCAGACTTCTTGTATTCAATAGCCTGCTGGCGGTACTGAGCCATCTCTGTGCGCCAGATGGTGTAAATGCGAAGATCCTCATAGAGAACCATGAAGAGATTATCGAGCCACCTCTCGCAGAGACGCTTGTTGCGGAACTGTGTGTATGATGAATGCGACGGGTCGGGCTGTGGCGATTAGTATGATAGCACGCTGTTGAGAGGCGACGTTCGTAACTTACTTCTTCCTTGCCAGATTTCACGACCTCAGAGGCCATTGTTTGTTCTGGCTTCTCGATAGAGTCTCCAGCTTGCTCCTCTTTGTTTTCGCTGGGGGTGGTTTCCGGATTTTCATCCTGTTCCTCAGCATTGGTGCCATTTTGCTGGTCTTCGTTACCATTGGTCGCTATAGAACTGCTGCGTCGTATCGACTTTGAATGCTGCCTTTCGACTCGATACTCCTCTTCCATAACAAACACTTCACTGCGAATCTTCAAAAGCTGATCCCAGCCGATCGCGGCAGCAATCTTAGTCAAGAGGTTATATGCTTTCAGAAACGTCCCCTGGTATGCGGAAGCGTGCAGTCTTCGTAGAGAAGGATGGACATAGTCATGCGGGTCCCCCTGCTTTGGCTGACCCTCATCGATCTCGTCCAACATACTCTCTGCGAGGATAGGAAGCATGATGCGTGACGGTTGTGGCATGCGAGGGGTGTCTTTATCTTGGTACGTAAACATCGGGCATGAATTTAATGTAAGAAGTGCGAGGTCCCATTGTTCCGAGTTCACATACACTTCAGCCAGTCGTGCCCAAGTGCTGAATTCGCTAGGTGCAGCAGTCACGGCTCGCTTCGCGCACTCCAAAGCCATTTCACTCTCTCCCTTACTCTGACAGAAGGCTGCCTGGCAGTCGAGCAATGCATAGTCCATGGGGACGTCCTGCAGTGAGTCGTACATCAGCCGCACTGCTTGCACCTCCTCATCTGCCATTATAAGGACCCGGGCTAGCAGGGAAGAGACCTCAACATCCCGTATGCGGAGTTTTTCTAGAAGATTTATGCCAGATGTGTAGCGTCCCGTTGTTCGAATGTATTTCAAAAGGCCCGAAGTAAGATGATTGCTGACAGTGTTGGGAACTTGAGTCTCAGGATCGGAGCTCAGCTGCCTACCCAAGAAGAAAAGACGTTCCGCAGCATCCATGAACTTGTGCTCCATCTCTGTATTTGTGACTGGGTTGAATCGACGCACTCCGACAATCTTTCGAATCGAATCTCCGCTACCATCGTCCGCATAGGTATAAGCTCGCAAGACTCCACACAGAAACGTCTCTAGCCATAGGGCTTCAGTTGCAACACGTTTATCCCCGCGCTCGTCAATGCAGTAGCTCTCGAGACTACCGGGAATTTTGACTTCGACGCGCATGTCAAGGTGCGAGAAGGCATTGTAGCAGCTGCAAATCTGTTAACCACTCTGAGTCTGTGAAAGTTTCGTTTGGCGAGCGCCCTGACCAGTATATTCCTGAAACCACTTTGTGCGTCTTATCGAGGGGGGAGAAGGTTAGCGTATTTACATAGGCAGCTAAGCTAGCGGAAGAAGAAGCATCAATGCCCGTGACATGGTGATAGACTCCGGTCTGTGATAGTGAACACTCCGTTAGTAACTGTTGTCATTCAACCTCCGAGAAAGCCGTTCCTTCAATGAGCGACCGGAGACTCCTAGAAACGCACCTGAGGGGTTGGGTTGGTCTTGGGTTGTTTGACCAAATATACCAGGTCCGGCGGACCTAATTCCCGCAAGTTCTGTAGTGATTCAGTACGTGCATCGACAGCGGCGAAGAGGTCTTCCTCTTCGTAGAGTCTGATAGCGATTTTAAGGGTCAGCGAAGAGGTCAATGGTGGCCCGAGTGCAGTCGATAACAGGTCTCAGGAACACGTCAAATGAGGGGAATTGCATACTCGGGGACAGCTGGCGCAACCATGGCGCATTGAAAAGCGCAGGCCGAACTTAAATCAAGAGTAAAAGCAGAAAGAAACCAAGTACCACGACGGACTCATCAATCGTGCTTGAAGGACAGATGGCGCAGGAACAAACAAGTCGTCGTCACCTCAGTTGACAGTGCCTGGGGGATGGACGGGCTGGGTCCTCAGGCACCGGTCTATTCCCGTTTTGGTAATTCAATGTCGGAACGCGTGAAATGCGTGTCCCCAGTCACGGGCTAGACCCTGACAGCTTGGATTCTGTTCTGCTTTACCTTTCCTCACCACGGCTTAGCCTCATCAACTATAGGGACTAGCTTCCCTTTTCGGGAGATGCTGTCTGTCACGTCGATCTTGTTACCGATGTCTGGAATCTTCCTGCAGCCTGAATAAACTGCAACATGTCAACCTGGGTGGCATTAAACATCGAGCCCGCTGAGGCGGTAGAAGAAGAGGTTGATGACACTAAGGAAATCCAAATTGAGGAAGCTCTCAAGCTATACCAAAATGCTCTGAAACTTCACTCACAGGGTCCCGCCTTCTACGCCCAAGCTGCGGAAGCATATGATGCTCTTCTTAGTTCGGAAATATTCAAGTACCCGGAGTCTCTCTCCGACTACAAAAGAGCTGCTACTGAGCTTGAATTGACTGAGACATCCGACTATGTTGGTAATGCAGACGGTGCTGAACCGCTAGGAGATTACGATATCAATGATTCCACATCCAGTACTTTGCTGCAGACCATCTATCTTGCGTATAAAAACCACGGGCAGTTCGTACTAGATTCTTTGCGCGCCATTATACAGAATGCTGCCCAGGAGTCAGACTCCACTCCAGGTCTCTCGGCTGAAATTGCTGAGCGTGCAAGCACTGCCCTGACGTCTTTCGCTGAAGCCCTGGAGCGTGATGACACAGACCTTAACCTTTGGAGACAAAGCGCCAGGCTCTGCAGCACATTACAAAGCTATCGATTAGCCCGTTACTGCTTGGAAAGTGTCCTGGCAGATGATGAAAATCGCCTGGAGGTCCGAACAGAACAGCTAGGCTTAGAAGAAACTTTCGCAGAAGAGCGTCTTCGGGAAACCTTGCTGTCGTTGCAAGATAGGATATCGGTCTGCCAAGTCCCGATTAAGAAACCCAAAAAAGCCCTTCTCAAATTTCTCAAGCGCCAAAGTGACCCTTATCCGTATCTGCCTGGATTACCCGACAGCCTTCAGAATGTCCTTCCGTCGAAAGGCCCCCTAGCTTTAAGCACCGCACGACATGATCTGAAGCCTCTTTCACCGACATGGGCCGATCTTGGCAAGACCATCCTCCAAGCGTTAACGGACAAGGAGCAGGGCACCATTGATCTCGGCCCCGGTACTGCAATCAGCGTTTCAACACCAGCTCTTAGCCCCGAACTGAAAGCTACGGCGACCAAAGAAACACAAGTTCAAGACCAGTCACCAAGGGCACAGGATGAAGAGCTTTCAAGTGACCCGAAGCCAATCACCCACATGTCGGGGGAAGATGACAACAACATGGATTTTCAGCCATCTGTGAAGCATGAAGCGCTGGACTCAACCGCAGAACACGCCGATGACCACTCGTCTATTGATCAACGGGCTGAAAAGCAACTTATAGAGTCATTGGAGATCCAGACGTCACAATCTCCCGAGCTAGCTAATCAACAGGAAACTCCAAATGCCGACGATGCTGACCCTAAATCATCGACTAATGGGGCACGAAAGCGATCTTCTACGTCAGCCGTCGCCGAGGACCAGACAGAAAGCGTTCGATCCAAGAGCAGAAGAACCCGTCTACGAGAATCACATGCAGAGGCTTCGTTACAAGCTGATGAAGTCTCATTTGACCATAACAAATACTACGAAGACCGTCTAGAAGTTTTCGTTAGAGCTGACGAATGGATGTTCGGCACGGTTGAATCTCTGTTGTCCAAGTTGGGGATTGAAGACTTAGGGTCAGTTGATGAGCTAAGGAAACAAATTTCTCCTACTTCTGATGGGAAAGACCTCCCAGATAGTGATATCAACGGGAAGGCTGAGTACATTCTACCTCGAGATTTAAGGCACATCTTGAAAGGCTGGGATGAAGGAAAGTCTCAGGCGACACTCCAATGTGATAATGTTGCGGCGCTTCAGGACATTCAAGGGATGGGCAAGTCTGGACTCGCTATCTTCCTAGAGCACTCCAGAAAGTCTGCCCGAAAGCTCGGGATGAAGCAAGTTCTCTCCGGTATCGAGGAACTACTCATGCTCATGAATACCATCAATGATGGATGGTTCCATCTCCGTGAAGCCGCTTTTGAGTGGCTTAAATGCCTTCTCATGCCAGATTACGGACGTATTTCTGCACAGGATGGTGTATTCGGCACTTCAAACTTCACCATCATAAATTCGACATACACTTTGTTCCAATGGCCAGACACACTGAAAGAGACGGTGGTGCAAATATTGATACGCGAAGATGAAACCATCTACAAGGGAGTGAGCGAATACATCGAGGCTCTTGAACGCCAAATCCTTGGCGCTAGCGCTGACACGCCGTTTGAATACACTACGAATCATTTCGCATATCTCGAGATGGCTCAAGCCATATTTGAGCTCCATCTTGATATATATGCTTCCATTAACAACCCAAACAGTGAAATCGACCAAGGGATTAGAGTACAGCAAAAAGATCGTTTAGCACGGTGGAGCTTACTGGCGCGTACTTCACTGACTCACTTCATGGATTACTCTTCACCCGGCAGTCATCAGGATAATATTGTTCTTCGCCATATCTGGGCTTCCACCTTCCACTCGAACATGACAACGGACGCCGAGCGGGAACATGTATTGCTTTGTCTTCAGGAACTGAAGCACTTACTCAGCCGCTTGAAGGATCCAGTGATAAGCCTAGTAAACAACGCAATTATGCCGGAAATATCAATTGAGGCCGTTGACCAAGAGATTTCGAAGCTGGAGTCTATGGACTTCTTCATGAGGATCTTTAATACTGAATCAGAAGATCCTGTGGGACTCATCGAAACCATAGAACCTATTCTGGAACCTGCTTCGGTCCAGTTTGTTGAAGAAAACACTTCAGAGGAACAGGGACATTCGCTGCCGACGTCACAGCTCCACGAAATGGGTTCTTTCTTAGATCGAGGGGACGCTACACTGAGGCTTTTCCTATGGAGGAGGCTACAAGATGCGTACAGGAAGATCGATTACGCACCGAAAGTGGTGTCGTGCCACCTGCGGAGTATTGAAACTATTGTGAGAGAGCTTTGGAACCCTGAACATCTAGAAGAACCTAGTGAGCACCGCCAAATCACTTTGCTCCGTTGGTTAAAGTCTCTCGATGGAATATTGAATAAGACCGTAACAGCAGTTTTACAAGAGCCAGCCAAGGCATACGAATGCTTTGATATGGACCACGTCAAGTCCTCGCTATCTGCAGTAACGCTGGTATTGAAACTACTTCACAGTTTTGTGCTTTACGAAGACTCAGTTCGTGTGGGCCAGTTGTCTGGCTCCGACGTACGCGGAGCGTTGGCAAAGTCGTTGGAAAGTTTCAGGGATAAGCTGCGGGAAATGCATGTCCGTTGTTGGATCCTTCACTATACCTTGGTGAGAGAAGCTATTGCGCAGAATCCAGAGCTCTTCGAGACACCCCTTGAGGACCGCATTCTTTACTTGCGCTCTGTACACAATGCCTTGGGCATCAGGAAGATGTGCAAACGTTCCCACAAGCAGTTTCTTAAGCTTGTTAAATCCGAGATTTTCTCCTTGGATGAGAAAGCGGATTATGAGTATGATATCTGCCAACTACTTTACGACATACACGGCATCAAATTGTCACCGGTTGATGGTTATCTGGAGGACCACGGCTGTCCACCGGAGAAACTGGATCGCTCTACAGCTATTTTGATGATTGACTTTGTCATGAAGCAGGCGAAGAAAATGAACATCAGGGATCTGTCAAAATCTGACTTGAAGTACACTATTGAGAAGATGCAACAAGCCATCGGCACCACAAAGTCATCGCCTCCATTATCCTATAATAAGCGCATTCTGACAGCTTACTTGAAATCACCGCTAAACCCAACGGAAATCTTCCGTGCCGTTCGGGGAGTTGAAGATCTTGCGTTGCTCCCTGTGCCCACCGAGAGTGCAGTCATTGCGAAGAATGGATGGTACTTCCTTCTAGGACATGCTGCGCTGACCAAATTCCGCTCTCAGAAGCGTCTCAACCCCGTTCCAACCACTGATCTGGACGAAGCTATCACGTGGTTCAGACAGGACCTGGAACACAACACACAGAGATGGGAATCCTGGTATCGACTTGCCCAGACCTATGATTCGAAGCTGGAGGAGGACATAACGTGGTCAGCGGACAAGATCAATAATAACCGCACAGAGTTGGTGACTTGGCAACGCTATGCGATCCATAGCTATGCCATGGCTGTTGCAACGGCAGCAAGAAACGCAGATCCTACACCGGAGACTCGAGCGCTCGTATCCGACCTCTACACCGACTTTGGAATCCGTTTGTACTCGTCTTCTCGAGAACCCTTATCCATGGCCGCTTTTAGCCTTTCCGATTTCACTCGACATTACAACAGTGAAGAGAACCAACAGATGTACGAAGCGCTTCCATTCAAGGAGATGAGGTTGTACTCCGTCTGGAATCTTGCGAGTTACCTCCTTAAGCGTGCCATTCCTGATAAGCCCAAGAGTTGGATGTATGTCATTCCTTCGTTGTAACTGATAGTGTGACTACTAACCGTGACTTAGGACTCGCTACATGCTAAGTAAATGTCTCTGGAAGATGTTCAGCTGTGACGACTCCGTCAGGGGCACATCAAAGCACGTCCACCTTGATGATCTCCTAGATTCTCTGCTCGATTCTATTGATGCACTGCCTCAGAAGAGGGATTCTCGGTCGGATCCTATCTTCGAACCCCACTATAAGCTCGTGTCCATTGTTCACAAACTGGTTCATAGAGGAGTGGTTACGGTACGCAATATTTCTCCATTTTGGTTTTGACGATGTGTGAGTGGCAGTTAACTTTTCTTTTCAGCCGGCTGAAGGAAGTAAGACTCTGGTGGCCACTCCTTGGGCGCGAAAGGTACCACCTCCGGAGGAAGGCGCCCCTTGGAAGCCATACATAATGTCTGTCATTCGAAACTTAAAGCATGCCGACAAGTCGAACTGGCACCATCGCATGGCTGTCAGGGTAAGTTTAAGAATTTGCACTATTACCTGTAACGAACCAAGACTTACCTGAATTAGGCTGCACATATCACTTATGATGATGAAAAGGACGCTGCCGCAGCTGCAGGAGCCAAGGGTGAACTGACACAGCAGATATTCACAAAGACAATGACGATCCAAGTGTGGAGGCCTGAGAATGAGCGTCCCGGTAGACACTTCGTTTACACGACACGATACGTGTATTTCTTCGTGGCTCTACTAGAACAACTGGAAGATCGTGCAAGCCTCGACCAACTACTACGTCGAGTCAGGAAAAAGCAGGGCGATTTCATCAACCATGCAAAACTATGGGAGGACCTCTGTCTAACCTATGCACGAGTCATACGAAAAGCAGGAAACATTAACGAAGGACATGATGAAAGCGTCTTCAAACCCATTGGGTGGGACGAATTCGTCGCAAACACAGCTCGCCTAGAGGGTCTCCTCCAGTTAGCTCCAGAAAGCATTACACTTCTCGAACTTCTCCGCGACGCCGTCGAGTTAAAGAAGTTAAATAACAACCTCATGAAAGTCTCCTTGTTAGAAGACCTCATCGCCGACATCTACTCACGCCTATACGAAGTCAACATGCCCAACGTCATCGAACAAGCAAACGAAGAAAACAAAGAGAAAATGAAGGTAGACCATCTCCTCATGGCCAGCGATGGCGCCGCAGACACTCCTACACCCCCAACCTCCGCCCCTGCATCCGAAGCCCCAGCACCCCGCGGCCGCACAAAGGGCATCGCAAGACGCGACATCCAGAAACGGGCGGAGACAATCGTCCAACGCAAACTCGCGCCTCGCGCTCCTATCGCCAAAGCACCGGCCGCTGCAGAAAGCGAACCATCCCACGGCGTCGGCGCGGTCACTTCCGCTCCCGAGCAAACGAAGGATACCGCTACATCTGCTGCTGTAGCTGACGAACTGGCCTCGGGGCAACAGAGCGATATTCCTAATAGCCTGCATGACAGTGCTGATGATGAAAGCGAGCTGAGCGAGATAGATGATGAGAAATTATCCAAGCTTGCGGCGGAGCGCAGCTTGTTGTTCCCTAATCTGCAGGATCGGGGATCTTTGGATCCGGAGGTGGGAATGTCGGCTGCAGCTAGCGCTGATGGAGACGGAGCTAATGAAGGGGCCGGCGACGGGGAAGAAGATGCTGATAGGGAGGAAGATGCTGACCTTGGTGATGAAGGAGAGACCATGGTCGAGGAAGGCGAGACTATGGTAGAGGAAGGCGATGATGGTGCTGATGGCGATGAAGCCGAGATTGACGGAGAGGGGGAGGGTGAGGGTGAAGGTGAAGGCGAGGGAGAAGACGAAGAGGATAATGAAGCCGCTGGGGAAGAAGAAGGGGTGGGGGAAGGTGATGGTGAGCCTGAGGGCGAAGCTGACGCGAACGAAGCCAACGAAATGGATGTCGACGACGGGGGCGAGCAGCCCGCTGCTGCTGAGGCTGATCAGGAAAGTGACCATGTGTCTGATTCGGAAGCAATGGATATCTGAGGCACTCAAGATTCAGGGCTTTCTTGTCATGAGTTGCCTCACTAATATCCCAAGGTCAACTCCAACGACTAGATGATTTCCATCATCTGCTTTTATTTTGCTACGGTAAAAGGCGTTCAGGTGCGAGGAAGTACACGGTAAAGGTGGTATTTTAGCATGTGTACCATAAACAAGAATTAATATTTATACATAAACATTTCGTAACCCCAATCCCCATTCTATCACACGCCAAAGAAAACCGCCCATGATCCTCCTCATATAATGTACAGTGAATAAGCGTCCCAATATGTCAAAAAGAAAATGAAGCGAAAGGATAGGCCGTGTCAAAACTTCAATCTGAAAGAGTCTGTGGAGGGTATCATCAGGAAATTCAGATCTCTTCCTCCGGGGCGAAATCCCATTTTCTGGTTGCCATCTTCCTAAGCCTTTTTCCGGGGGAGCCTGCAGGCGGAGCAGGAGAAAACATGCTGTCTGCAAGCTTCAACTGATCCATCCGTTGGAGTGCCATGTCAATGTCACTTTCGCGACCAAGAATATTGGAATTGCGAGACGGCTCGAGTGTATTTTTTGACTTGGACTTCTTGGTAGGAGACCGGCACATCAGTTCGCGTTCTAAAGATGTAACCTTGCTGCGAAGCTGGTCAATTTCGAACTCCAGTTCTTCCACCTTCTCGTCCCTAGAAGGCTCGGGATCTGTATGGACTAGGCGCATCTGTTAGTTTGACCGCAAATCATCTGTGGGATAGGGGAAGAAGTGGAAACAGTACCTTGGAAACCACGAGACAATAGTTCAATCTTCTTATCAAGGTGTTCATCATTATGACCAGCCTGTAATGATCAGCCAATGCTCAAAGTTATCTGTAAGTCAAGGTGCTCACCTGCTCCTCCAGAGCAACTTGCCACTTCTTTCTCTCTTCTTCCATCCTCTCATCCATTTCGGCCCAGCACTCTTCGCGCACTTCCTGCTCGATCATGAGACATGTTTCTTCACTAGATTTCAGTCTCATATCTAATTCTGCTCTCATGATCTCTTCTTCAGCTAATCTCACGGAAAGTGCCTCATTCTCCTTCGTCAGTCTGCTGATTTCGGCTAATGCTTTCTCGAGCTCTTCACTGGTTGCCATATTCGGTGTAGAGCGGTCGCTAGCAGAAGACTTGCGAAGTTCAACTGTAGCAGAGAAGACAGACTCAGTCGCGGATGGAGCCCGAGGCACGGTGACTTCCCGCGCAAGGGCCGAATAGCGCAGGATCTGCGAAGTTGCGTTGTAGTCTCCAAGAGGATCAGCGGTTACGACCATAATTGCCTTTTGCGGGTGGCGGTTGGGACCAGGCGCCTGGGTAGATGATGGGAATGAGTTTGAGAATAGTAGCTCGGTGAGCTTGCATTGTCTGAATGGGACCAGAGCAGTCTATGATAATTAGCAAGAATGACAGAAGGAGACGCTCGTAAGCGTGAAAGTGAATCGTACCTTCCCCTCTTGTATCTCACTCTGCATTTGTAAGCATTGACCGAGATACATCAGACTCTCGTTGATTTTGCCTGCCTCGGCCAGGGTAGATCCAGCCGTTTTGGCGGTTCTTGCACGCTCGGAGCCTGGAGCACGATTAGCATTCTTACGCTACTGCTCGATTTGTCACCTTACCAGCGAGATCTGCCACTGTAAGGGTGTTCCCCATCCATGTTTCTTCTCCCGTTCTCTTGTTACGCATCCTTCTCTTGACCTCGAGACAGAAGAATCCATGGCTCCGTGAACTGACACTGTTCGCGCCAGTACCCGTGACTTTGCGCTCAGTGAGTCCGACTTCTAAAATTGCCAGTGCCTCTTCGTAAGTACTGCAGGCTATTTTGCGTAGGCCCGCGACGACCTTCCTGTCGGGAGATCCTTCAGTAGATTTGAAAAGGAGGGGTCTCCGTCTGTCCTTCTGGTTGGTTCCCCCTCGCGACACGGTACTTCCTTGGCCTGGAACTATCGCTGGCGACAAAAGGTCAAAGATGCGATCATTATAGACTTCATACATTGACACCAGTACGATATATTCAGAGTTAGGGTTCAGTTCCAATGTGAGATGGCTAACATCGGGCGAACGAGGTGGAACATTTGGCCGTTGGGGCAGATTACGACGGGGGAAAATAATGGCAGGCGCCGGTTCCTTTAAGTTTTGAGATTGTTTAGCGCGATTCATGCCAATAAAGCTAGGTTGAGTGTATGAAAGTGCAAGTGAGAGTCCAGGGACCATTTGTCTGGGGCTCGCCTTAATGGTGGCATTTGGGATAAGGCGGCTCATGTGGTTCAAAGTTGGGGAATACCCATTGCGTAGGCCATACGCCATATTATGGCCACAGAAACGGCTTGGAAAGGGGGCTTGCGGGCGCAAAACTGAGGACCTGAGCAATTGGCTCTGGGGAGGGAAGCATACCGTCAGAGGGGTTTGAGCTCTGGAAGAGCTCATTGGGGTCTGTGCTCTAGAGTTCCTACCACGGTCGGCACTTGGGTCTCCATATACAGCTTCGAGAAACGTCTGCGCCGTGAATATCTGCGATTCTGACTGGTCCGACGACGCGACCGAGGACAGGAGGAGAGGGTGGATAGAATTGTCTGGTGGTTTGATTGTCGAGGCTAACGATTTAAAAATCACATCAAGACTCATCTGGGTGAGACCTCTTTGGGTTTTCGAACCCAAGATGGTGTGGCTCTGTACATGGCCGTCAGCACTGCTTCATATCTTGTTGCGTTTGGTCCCACCTTTCCACTTCCTGTCACACCTAATGTAGCGACCAAGCCATCTCTTCCCTCAAGCAACACTCCCCGTATAATTGAATCGAGTCCTGTGTCTTCGAACACAGTCAACTGAGAAGCCGACTCTTCAAAAACCTTGGTGAAGCCGAATTTCTCAACTGCCCGCTTTCTAGCATCGCTTGGCGGTTGCAGGATAATATGAGTTGCCGCTAGAGCTGGAGTTCCTTGGTCATGTTCAACAACATCTTGAGATTCTGGATACTCGACTGTTAAGCATCGTTCGGCCTGGTCATCTTGCTGAGAGATGGGCGGACGAAGGCGGAGGTACACCTGAAATAGTGACGATTGGGAGGGTTTCGCTGGATTCATAGCTGCGGGTCCTTGTCTGCCGATTGTTCACGTAAGAGGAGACACGACAGCAAGAAGTGGGTTAGTATCGCCGTCTCCACGTTGGCCTGGCTTAGTCGGATCGTTATAACGTGAAGCAGTTGATGGGTTTCCACTTTGAGATGTCATGCTGAGTCTGTCATTCCCCTTTAGGTTAGTGTCCTGTTGTCCAGGCAACTTCATCTTCACGAGCCGAAATGGGGTTGATGCCCCCTTCATCAGGCCGAAAGCCTCCATCCCTAGGTGCAGCCCTAACCAACACCACTTTTGTTACGTCAAAGAGCACACTTCATACTTTTGCCCGTTGTCAGGGTCTTTTTCCATGACTTGGAAACTCTCTATACGAGGTCTCACCCCGTGATAAGCCTAGTACCTACTCTAGCAACCTCCTTGGCTCAGCCCTGCTCGTATTCGCTAAGTGGAACCACAAAACGGATGGTGACCAGCGAAGTCCATAGGCCATGCATACGCCCGATAGATAATTCGATCTTCATTGACGATACTAGGGATTATAAGCTTCCAGTGTGATTTCAGATAACAACGAAGATGGCATGGAAAGTCAGCCTCGTTTCCAGAAAGTAACCAGTTTTGGGTAAGAGAAATTGCTTAGACTACTCGGAATAACTGAGAAAGAACGGTACCCACTAAATCCACCTCTACCACACCCTAGATTGAGGCTGATTTTGCGAGAATGACTGTGTCATTGGGCACTCATTGAGGCTTGTATTTGATCTGAACCAGATCCAGATCTACTTCCACTTTTCCTATTTTGGCCAGCTCGTTTTCGCTTGTGTCTTGTTGATAGTTTCTCGAGGGCCTGTTGTCAATATATAGATAGCCATAGCTTCATAGAACACCTCCCGAGAATCTGTATCATATTTATCTTTTTAATTATTGTCCGGGTCGTTGTCGAGTATCAGTAAATTGTATTTCTCTATCCGGATTTATATACCTTCACCGCTCAGGACTATGATCCATAAAAGGTCGCCCTACCGTATGTTCACCCTCCGACTTGCTCCCAACAACTGTTCATCGCTGACTTAACTAAGAGGAGGGAAGCCTCTGGTACTATGCGCCCAACAAAGGCGCGCCGATCGCTTTTGCGGTTCTTTTCGCATTATCTGGTATCATGCATGGCTATCAATGCTTGTATGTTGGACCCCCTGTATCACAGAGGCTCGAGACTAATTAGTATTGCTTTGAAGCAAATATAAATCATGGAAAGTAACAGGCCTACTACCCTGGTCTGCTTTACTCTTCACCGCAGGGTTCGTGATGCGCACCATTGGGGCATTCGGGCATTGGGACAATCTGGGTGTTTTCATTTCAAGCACTGTCTTCCTCTTAGCTGGGCCGTAAGTTCTCTTCATGGTATGTCAGTTATTGAAGAAGCTAACTGAGTGTCAGTCCTGTCTATGAGGGAGCTAACTTCTTCACTTTGGGCCGTATCCTGTACTACATCCCCTATCATTCTCCAATGCATCCAGGCCGTGTGTTCACCACATTCATTGCCATGGGTATCGTGATCGAGGTCATAACAGCAAATGGAGCATCATTGGTCGCCAATACCAGCAATCCCGAAAGTACGCAGAATACAGGCAAGGCTTTACTCAAAGCTGCCCTGATCTTGCAAATCGCATTGATGGCGGGGTTTGTTGCTCTGGCTAGCAAGTTCTACTACAATTGCCACCGCGCTGGTGTTCTGAACAGCAAAGTGAAGAGAGCCCTTTATGTGCTGTATTGCAGTTGCACACTCATCACCATACGCACGATCTACCGAACTGTCGAGTATTTCACAGCTGCAAGTCTGAACACTAGCAATATCGATGATATAAGTCCCATACTTAAAGATGAGTGGTTCTTCTGGGTATTTGAGACTGTCGTTATGTTCGCCAACACCACTCTTCTCAACGTCTTTCATCCCATGCGATGGCTTCCTCGTTCAAACCGGATCTATCTGGCAACGGATGGTGTGACAGAAGTAGAGGGACCGGGCTACGAGGATCGTCGGCCATTCCTACTTACCCTTTTTGACCCTTTTGATATAGTCGGTATGATCACAAAGAAGGGAAAGAAGGAGAAGTTCTGGGAAGTTGACCACCAGCCATCGACTAGCGTCTGAGGTGTTAGGGTATTGCTTGATGGTTTGTGTTTTGTTTTGTTTTGTTTCCGGTTTCCTTTGTTTTCCTGTGTCGCTCTTCGAATACCATTGCGTAGATAGATAGCCTTATTTATGATCGACAAACTGAATTTGTGAATCAACAAGTCCGTTGGTGTACTATTATTTTCATGTCAGGGTTCTGGAACGTTGCACTATAGTTCATGTTTAGTCCAATCAAAATGCAGGGTTGGGTGGTTGGGTCTGCACGGAAAAGCTACCGAGCGCCGCGCAGGAACCACATGGCCTTTTGGTACGGGCAACATTGAAGGACACATCTCCCTTTGCCCAACCGGCTGACAACCACCCACGACCAGCCGTCTGTTGAGCAAAGTGTGACACGACTGATACGTCCAAGTGAGCGACATTTAATCGGAAGTGTTATTTCTCCACACCATCATTACTTTCCAACATCCCCTCCGTCGAACCTCCGAAGCTTCCTCCGCCGCGATCATAGGCACTCTCAACTACACCGTCAACAAACGATTCGAACCAGCATCTTTATTCTCTATCATTCGGTGACTGAATTGGTATCGTCTGTCCGAGTAGGGTCGCCAAAATGTTGTCGTTTCTCTCGTCGAATCTATCCAATGTCCGGCAGTCACTTGCCCAGGTACTCAACTTCGCGCTGGTGCTCTCTACTGCATTTATGATGTGGAAAGGTCTCTCCGTGTTCACCGCATCCTCGAGCCCTGTTGTAGTTGTTTTATCCGGTAGCATGGAGCCAGCATTCCAAAGAGGAGATCTACTTTTCTTATGGAATCGAAGCCCGCGAGCTGAGGTAGGCGAGATCGTCGTCTACAACGTCCGGGGCAAGGACATTCCTATTGTGCATCGCGTCGTGAGAACATTCCCAGAAATTGAAGGAAAGACGAAGAAAGTGAAGGAGATTTCTGAGTATGCCCTGCCCTTTGTTCTCTTTAATGCATTAAGTGTCACAGGAATATCATCACTAACGGATCACCGCTTCCCCGTCTAGGTCCTCACCGATCCCCAACAATATGCTTCTTACCAAGGGCGACAACAACGTCGCCGACGATGTTGAGCTGTACGCACGAGGCCAGGACTATCTCAACCGCGAGGAAGACATCGTTGGCAGTGTACGGGGGTATATCCCCATGGTGGGATATGTGACTATCTTGCTCAGCGAGTACCCGTGGCTCAAGACAGCCCTCCTTGGAATTATGGGCTTGATGGTCATGTTACAAAGAGAGTAGTAGCACCTTTCTAGGATTGGAGTTCGGCAATGATTACTGTTGACATTTGGATGTTGTTCTTGGGAGATACTGTTCAGCGTACTGTGTAGACGAGATCCTATGCATGGATCGCGTGGGCGGGTAATTATAGCTCTAATAGTAACGCCCGATGCAACCCTGGGGCCATGGTACACCGAGAACAGCAAAATAACGCGGCGATAATAGTACCAAATAGTCAGCTGGGTCCATTAGCAAAATTGAACGCATGGCCTTTGCCACCAAGAATTGTGCGCAAATGATTTTCAGCGGTGGAGGGTAATAAGCGCCAACAAAAAAGGGGATGGAAAGATGAAGGTCACCCATTCTAAATAAAGCAAAGATTAAATACACAAGGCCGCTCTGACGTCGACCATTCATTCAACTTTCCGCCCCGCTTGATCGGCTCGGCGGCCCCGCCGACTTGCTTGAGCTCGAGGATGACTCGACTTTGGACAACACACTCTCTTTAACGCTTGCGGTCCTTTCAACCCCTGCGTCAATCTTTAGTTACACTGGTTCTTTGACTTTGTATCAGTTCTGGGGTGTTCTTTATTCTTCGAACCAAGCTTCCCAGCTTTCATCATCTGACCCAGTAGAGCTCCGTCTATCCGAGAGCTCCTACCATCTTTTTGAATTTTCCCCTTCTACACTTGCTCTCCGGTCCTTTCAAAAACAATCTGAAACGATGGGTAGCAAAAGGATAGCCAAGGTATGCACAAGTTTCACGTCTCTTCCTGGGCAGAGCTCCCGGTGACTATTGACCAACCAGAGGGGCTAACAACCAGTGTACTAGGAGCTAGCTGAGCTCACGGAGTCTCCTCCAGAGGGTATTACCGTCGAGCTAGCGAACGAGTCGGATATCTACCAATGGAAGGTTTACATGGACGGCCCAGAAGGGTCACCGTACCACGTGAGTCTTAGAGATGGAAGACGAGTGCCTCTTTGCTTTGATGTTAGCGCAGTGAAACACTGACCCGTACGCCCTAAATCAGAATGGCAGATTCCTAGTCAAGCTCAGTCTTCCCACCGAGTACCCCTTCAAGCCGCCATCCGTTTCGTTCGGGACCAAAATTTACCACCCCAATGTGACCAACGATGACAAGGGCAGCATGTGTCTGGGTATGCTGCGGGCCGACGAATGGAAGCCTAGCTCCAAGATCGCGGCAGTGCTTGAGTTCGCGCGTCAGCTGCTCGTAGAGCCCATGCCTGATGATGCTGTCGAGGGTCGTATCGCAGAACAGTACAAGAATGACCGGGCACGGTATGACGAAATCGCACGGGAGTGGACCAGGAAGTATGCGATGGCATAGGGTGGTTCTCTAGAAGCGCGATTACCAGAGTTGCCTTCGTGGTGCCACTCTCGGAGGGAGATTCAATGATCGGACACTACTTGATCTTTGAATGGTGAGGTACCTGGCTGGCTTTACGTTCAAGCTGAAAATAAAGACGACACAAGAGTACATATCCGCTACCGCCATTTATTTCTTTCGGACCAAAATCTCATTTGGGGGACTGTAGGGACAGGTTTGGGAGTTCTCGAGAATCTTCGATATCTATGCCATTCATTAGCATTGCAAATCTTTTCTAGGACAGGGTCTTACCTTGCTCCACATGTGAATATGTCAGGTTAGAGCCATAGAACCACCCAAAGAAAACAGGGGTTTTTGCACGAGTTTATATGATGTACCGGTAAAGGGATCCGTAGATACATCACGGTTGGTAAGGAAAATTATGCTTAGGATCATCACCCTACTACGCCGCCAATTGTTGTAGCTTCTGGTGTACCGTAAGGGAGGAACACGTTGCGATCACTTACGGTTGCACATCCGATTGAACACACCATAAAATCATTTTTAGTGTGACCATCTCATAGAACAACAAGTCATGTGCGATCAACCCAATGATATCATACTCGGCTTAGAGATGGTAAATACCATGACCGGATTACGTTGATATTCCTCACAACAGCCGACTCCGAAGCAGATCAACATGATCTGCTGCAAGGATTACTTGTCTCGGGTTGAACGGGACGATATCTTCAGATATGTGATTCTGACGCTTGTTGTACAACCTTACGGAAGGGTGACTACCCGAACGAAGATCCGGACAGGAAGGTCAGTGGCGATGACGTGAAGTGGATCGGATATAACCGCCGGGTTTCCCTGGACGGATTACTACTGTGTATGCATCGAGCAATGCATGTATGATGGGGCCGTTCGGAGAAAACACGGCCTGGTAGCCTCAGCGGGCGCCGAAAGAACATGCGTCTATACTGCAGGCAGCCAAAGCCAAGGAGTTCTTGATGTGGAAAAGTTGTGGGCGAAGCTGAGCCCTCCACCTACATGAACGAGGTATTGTCTCACAACGGGCCCCAGTTACCTAACGGGCCGTTTACGGTGGGCAAGGGACCATGGGGGGATGACATGGAACTATTTCCATTCAGTGTTTGAGAGAAACGTTGGGGTCCATCATCATGGAACAATGGTTCGGCGGCGACAGCGAATCCGAGATGCGGTTGTAAAACACGGGGTTATAAGAAGCGCCGTTGCAATGCATGGGAAGAACATCAGTTTGTCAGATATATATCAAAAATTGGATGGCTCCCCTCATCCTTTGCAGGTAGGTATGGCGTGTGCGTGCACTATTGACCTGTGTGCCCCCAACTAACGATGCAGATAGATTACATTGGACACACCAAATGCCGAGAGGCAGAATCTCAAACGCTCGGTTCGTTCCCCAGAAGAACACGGGTGTCAAGTAATGTCGAGCAGATTCTGCACTCTCAGAGCTAAAAAAGCTAATAATATCCATTTTGATGCAAGGTCAGGCAGTATCTAAGCGCTAACTATCGTGCCATCTTTAGTCATATTTCGAGCACTGTTGTCAGGATGTCGTTGGTTTGTTGGGGTACGAGCGAATCGCCCAATGCAACTTCGACCCACCGATCTGTTGCGTTCAGGTACCATCGGAGAACATCGTCTGGTATACGACGAATCTACGACGCGCCCGGCAAACGCAAAACTGATTGAACCAAAGCCTGCAGTAGTCTATGGACCGTCACTGGTTAAGCAAATCTCATTGTTCCTTTAACTTATCTCCGTATCTTTTGGGTATTTCGATTTGCGCCTATCCCCACCCTTTCTTCGACTTTGAAATTTACGCAAATTCCGAGTTTTCCACTCGAGAACACGGAAAGCCAATCTAACGAGGTGCCAAGCCGCAGAGAGGAAAAAGAGATTGGAAGGCAAATTTTCACTTTTCAGGAAGTCAATTCAACGAGGCGAGGAGTTAATCTACCCCCCCTTATCCAATAATAGTGATAACCGACAGACACCACTCAGCCGCTCGACACGACGCAAGGGTGGCTAACGGTGAAGTGATCTCTCACAACTTCATCAGCACAAGGGGGGAAAACCAACCGAAACAAATCCAGAGCAGCGGATTCGCGTCCTCATGTCGAAGATCGGAAAAGATCACCAAGCAGCACCACTTCCTCGAGGATTCGGGAGGACTAGGAAGACGCCGGCCTGTTCTTGGTGGCTTCTGAGGGTGGAGCGAGATATTAGGACCAACTTACCAAGTATGTTAGGACGATGCTAATTATCTGAGTCTGGTTAGGACCCCTTTGGCCGGAATCCGGCACTTCTCCACTTCAGAACAGGTGTGCTATTCCTGTCGGGATTGGGAAATGGGCTGCGGGCCATTAAATCCCTATAGTAATAAGATTAAGACGGGATTCTTTAGTCCTCCTCGCTAGTATCAATGGATGGAGTCGGGATGACGGGAGCACTCCCGTATAGTGCTAATTCACCGAATTAGTTAGGGCATCTGTGGATGGACTTGGTAAGCCTTCCATGTGAAGTGAGCCGTGATGAATAGGAATATTTTGGACCATCAATTCGAAACGAACTGCAGTTGAAACCCATCTTATGCAGGTATGTTTTGTCTAGGACAAAAAATGTGCATACTACTCCGTAGTGAGGTAGTAGTAGGACTGTAGGAGACTTCTCGTAGCGATGCATGCAGTCTCCAGGCGGAACGGAACGAACACCCCACATCATGATACGATGTAAGTATGGCTCTGTATGTATGTAGATACAAACAAATGTAAAAATACACGAACACCATCTACTAACTTGATACGACCTAGAGTATTGACCCAGACTCTGGACAGTTAGGGGCAGTTCCAACTCCCTGGTGGGCTGTGGGACAGATAGGATGCATGACTGGCTGTCAATTGTCCCCGTGCATATAACCTGTCATTATTATGCAGAGTAATGATCTATCATATATGAACTGACTATGAGAGTGTCTATAATGACTGGCAATATGAAGGACTCTGACCTTGCAGTGAAGACATGGGTGACAAGGTCAGGTGCCGCGACAGGTATTTCAACGGTGTATGTAACCCATTGTTGACAACGGAGAAGAAAAAAAACAAATTGTACAATTCCATTATGACGTTTTTCCACCGTTGATGTCCAACTTCCTTGTTGAAATCCCGCGCTTTAAGAGGATATACAAGGAAACGATCAATGAAACAAGGCCGTTGATATCATGCGATCGTCACGTTGATTCCATACAGCGAATCACAGCCGACGAAAATATTAAAGGGTTTTATATTGGGAAATAAACCCATTAGAAAAATACCACCAGGGTCTGTTTTGGTGAAACCGCATCCATACCGCGCTAAGCCTCAAACAAGCTGTTAGCTTCATTTTGTACCAAAATTCCCCTTTTTTCATTCCCACTTGGGCGCTCCGCTTTTGCGCCCTCTCAGGTTTTTCAATCGCTCGTTCCCTTTCGCCCTCTTTGCTCGCTCTTATCTGTTCTAAACCGTCTCATGAGGGATGGAGTCTCCAAGTAAACCTCTGGTAGGATCGAGAGACTTTTGATGGGATTGAAACATCGGTGTGGTTAGTTGGGGCAACTTCTCCGACTTATTTTTCCTTCCCTCCACTCGTTCCTTTTTCCCGCATTTATAGGATTGATTGTCGGGTAGCTTGACTGCTTTGAGATCCCATCATTCGTTTTGAACTACGACCACCCGAGCTCCATTCACTGCTCACTCAGCCTTTCATTTCTCCTTTCAATTGTTCGCCTCTTGTTCTCAACTACCTTTTACATATCGAATCGGTCCTTCAAGCGGTAAATTCGCTTCCAATCACGTTCCATTTGACCTCGTTATCGACAAATGTCCAGCGGGAACTGGGTTATCAATCGTGGCCATGGTCACAGAAAATGGAGACTTTCGGTATCCGCCGTCTCCAGGCGAACATAATCTCTCCAATCGTCGCAGAGTGCCCAATCCTCCTCGTCTCAACCCTCTAAGAATTAACCCCCCCTCTCCGCCATCTTCTCGACAGTTTACCGCCACCGCCCCACGTGCGCCTCCCCTCCCACGCTCTCCGAGAAGACCACCTGCCATCCCGGATGATCCTTTCCTGCGCTCACCTTCACCCCAACCCGGAATGGGAGGTGATTATATCTCTCACAGGCCGACATATCGCATGCCCGCCACTGCCAATCCAACGTTTGAACGCCTTCCCAGAGCTCCCTCCAGAGAAAGTGACTTTGACCGTCCGGCATATCGTCGCAAGACCCCTCCTCCTCAGCCAAGGTTAAGAACTTCTAAATCTACATCGAAGCTCCACAGCAAGCCCCGCAAGACCCTCCATTCCCTAGAACGCCAGTCCAACGAATCCCCGCAACAGGGGCTGGGCTTACCACGCTTTTATCATAATGGATCGACAGAGGCCAATGGGGAAGATGCTCTCCGCTCCAGTGTGAACTCTGCCATGACGTCGCGCTCTAGTGTTGGACAGGCGAGTGGAACCGAGCGAAGCAGTGTCCTGACGAAGAGTAGCTCGATCACCGACCTCTCTCCTGATACACCAGATGGATCGTATGAGAAGGAAGGTGGAATGAGCGTGGAAGATGCGATCTCTATGTATCTCGACGGGTTTAGTGACGTCACAGAAGAACCGGGGTCTCCTGACTGGCGTGGAGAGTGCAAAGCAAGACCGCTTAGCCCCCGTCCGCCAACAGAGTTGACCCTAGACGATGGAAATACTTCCGATGAACATTCGCCCGAGCTAGATGCTACCAAGGACCTGCCACCGGTACCACCGCTCCCAGCTCTAAACCCACCCGACCAGAATACATTGGATGAGCAGTTCTTAGGCCACACACAATTGAATGAAAAGCAATTTAGCGAGCCTCTAGACCAGACCACACCGAATCGGCCATCTGATAATAGTCCACTAGAGACAAAGATTTTCATTCCCGGCACCGTGCCGCCTCCGTTTCTGAAGCCTACCGAGAGCAGGGATCAGTATGGGTTTCGGAAGACCAGTCACCACGTCACATTGCAACAGTACGAGGCCTGGAGTCGCCCGTATGCAGCTTTTGCTAAGAGTCGGAGAATTAAATGGTCAGAATTGCTGAAAGAGCATGGTATGCCCACCACCGAACCGAGGACTTTTCCGCCCAAATCGAACAAGATCAAGCGTCTTGTCCGCAAAGGCATCCCTCCCGAGTACAGAGGGGCAGCTTGGTTCTTCTATGCCGGTGGCTACGAGCACTTGAATCGTAACCCTGGACTATATGATCAGCTTGTCAGCCAGGCTATGGAAAGCCCAAGCAACGATGACAAGGAGCATATCGAGCGAGACTTGCACCGAACTTTCCCCGATAATATCCACTTCAAGCCGGAATCTACTGACGGGCTCGGGAACTCAGGCGCTAGCTCTGGTAGCAGCAACCTGAAGCATGGCTCGGTCACTGTCGAAACGCAGATGATTCAATCGCTCCGGCGGGTGCTCTATGCATTCGCGTTGCACAACCCCCAAGTCGGTTACACGCAATCACTCAACTTCATTACAGGCCTGCTCCTTCTGTTCCTTCCGGAAGAGAAGGCATTTTGGATGCTGCATATCATTACTTCCGTTTACCTCCCCGGCACCCACGAGATAAGTCTCGAAGGTGCTAATATCGATCTATGGATCCTTATGGTCCTCTTGAAAGATTCTACCCCGCTAATCTACAACAAAATCACGGGTTCCGCTCCCGGGAAATCCAAGACGCCTCCGCTAACGGTCGACTCTCGGTTACCGGATATTACACTTGGCCTGACGAATTGGCTCATGTCGTTGTACATTGGAACCGTGCCCTTGGAGACGACCTTACGCATCTGGGATGTCTTTTTCTACGAAGGATCGAAGACATTCTTCCGAGCTTCGCTAGCCATTTTCAAGGCTTGTGAAAGGGACATCCTCGCCGTCTCCGACCCCATGGAGGTTTTTCAGGTAGTCCAAGCGGTCCCAAAAAGGCTGCTGGATGCCAACACTCTACTGGATGAGTGTTTCGTACGGCGCCATCGTGTTGGACAGGGCCGCATTGAGGAGCTACGAGCGTGTCGACGGACAGCTGTTCGGCAAGAGAAGCTGCGACGTTCGAAAGCTTTGAGCAAGGGATACCTCCAAGCCGCCACGGATGAATGGCCGACTACGCGATCGCGGACACCCGTTCCTGGAGTTGAGCGCAGCATTGCCGATGGATGGCGTCATATGAAAGATGCGTTCCGGTGAATGTCTGCGACGGTGGCTTGCAAAATTGCTGTTGCTTGTAACGAAATCGTTTTTATTGATACCCGAGAAAAACATGCTCTTGTTCCGATACTATTTTGGTACTCTACGTCGTTCTCTATTATGTTCTTTTGTCCCACCCCCCTCGCGCACCGTTGTCTACGGACCCTAAAAGTGCTTGCGAATTTCACCGACTCCTTTCATATTCTGTAATGTTTAGAACTGTAATTTCACTCACTGATTGACGCATTTTGACGGCCAGCTGCCGGGCGTTCGCTGTTAGATTTGGGATTGCGGAGTTTTATCTGTGGTCAAATCTCTGATTCTTGGGTCTGACATTGCCTGCGCATGGGAGAACCTGTGCTGGTAAAATTGGAATGGATCTCTGGATCATGAAATGGGCAGACAATGTTCGTGATGATCTTTCTATGTATGTATTGTACATATGTTGCATGAGCGCCTTTTTCTTTTCTTCTTTTCTCTTCAAGCATTTTCTGTGGCACTACTTTCAATAAGAATTTCTGATACCACTGTTGTTTTACTATTCATGTACATAGGTTAGAGCAATTATCAATTGAAGAAATTGACCAAATATATAGAGAGAACAAGAAAGGGAAAAAAAAAAAAAAAAAAAAAAAAAAAAAAAAAAAAAAAAAAAAAAAAAAAAAAAAAGAGGGAAGAGATTTTGCAAAATATAGTTGGAGTGGTGGTACGCTATGGCAGACTATCAGACGCTAAGGAGTAGGGCTGAGGAAATGTGATCTCTTGGTTTTCTTGGAACTGCCTCAATGCAACCTCGTCATTGGCTCGGATCCGTGGGCGAGTATCATCATGACGCGAAGGAAAACCCTTGAAAGGATGTGGTTGGATCGTCCATTTCTTGGAGATGGAGCCATGAATTTTGAGTGACCGCATGCGGAAGGGATGCGAGATTGTTGCAGTCAATCTTCGCTGCCCCTTGCCGTGCCTTGTGTGTGCCTGCCCAGGTGACAAACCATCATTCTGTTTTCTCTTCTTTTATCTTCCCCCTCGTGTCTCTCACGACTTTTGTCCGTTCCCGGCAGCTGGTGATCTTTCAATGCAGCCATGAGCGGTCAAGCAGCCAGTTACTATAACGAAAACGAACGCTTTGGCGGAGGCCAGCCTCCACCTCCGCCGCCGCAGCAGCAACCATTCTACAATAACAACGGCAATAATGGCAACTATCAATACGCCGACCCCAATTATCAAAGGGGTCCGGAGCCCAAGCAGCCTCAAGAACCCCCGCCGACTTATAATCAGGCCGTCTATGGTTTTGACGATGCTTTCAAGATTGAGAAACCCAAGTTTAACGATATCTGGGCCGGTCTTCTGGTATGTCTTCAATTCTATTCCCGACCCCCTCGCTTGTATATCGCATAACTGTCAGTTGCTGCCCATCATGAGATAGACTAATCCATGATGCAGCTTATCGCGGTGTTCCTGGGATATGTTGCAGTATCGGGAATAGCGATCCACCGATATGCGAAATACAAAGGTTTCAATGGCGGCGGCATCTATGACTCATCCAACACCTTCTCTCTTGACACTAATACGCTGGTGCTGTTTATATTTGTACTCTGCGTGGCACTGGCCTTCTCGTGGGCCTACTTCCTCGGAGCTCGCTATTTCCCCAAGTTTTTCATCTGGGCTACAGGGATTTTGAACATCGTATCCGCTTTGGCCACGGCGATTTATTATCTGGCGAAGAAGCAATATGGTGGAGGTATTGTGTTCCTCATCTTTGGCGTCTTTGCCATCATTTGCTTCATCAGTTGGATTCCGCGCATTCCATTCACGGCATTCATGTTGGAGACCTCCATCGATGTTTCCAGAAAGCACGGACACATGTTCCTCGTCAGTGCGATCGGAGGCATCGTCGCCGTGGCTTTTGGAGCTTGGTTCTCTGTGACCCTGGTCTCGATCTATGTCGCCTACGAGCCCAACAGCGGCGGGGTTAATCCGGCATGTCGTGACGGTGGGGGCTGCAGTACAGGCCGAGTGATAGGTCTGGTCGTCTACGTGACATTCGCCATGTATTGGTTCAGCGAATGGCTGAAGAACACCGTCCACACAACTATCGCTGGAGTCTACGGCACGTGGTACTTCTGGAGCAACTCGCCAAACGGCATGCCGAAGGGAGCCACTCGTGGCGCCTTCAAGCGCGCCACAACCTACTCGTTCGGCAGCATCAGTTTCGGCAGCTTGATCATCGCCCTCATCAATATGCTTCGGCAGGCGTGCTCAGTCGCACAACGCCACGAGGCGGCAGAAGGGAACTTACTGGGTAGCATCGCCTTCTGGATTCTTGGGTGCTTCATCTCCATGCTGGATTGGCTAGTCACCTTTTTCAACCGTTACGCCTTCTGCCACATTGCCCTGTACGGCAAGCCATACATTGAGTCTGCGAAAGATACATGGACCATGATGAAAGACCGGGGCGTTGACGCGCTCGTGAACGACTGTCTCATGGGACCCGTCTTAACCATGGGCTCGGTCTTTGTGTCATATATATGTGCCTTGCTGTCGTATCTGTACCTTCAGTATACCCACCCCGCCTACAACAGCGGTGGGGAATTCACACCCGTGATTATGGCATTCTCTTTCGTGATCGGCCTGCAGGTCTGCCAGATCTTTATGACACCAGTGGGCAGTGGTATCGAGACAATCTTCGCAGCCATGGCGTGGGATCCGCAGGTGATGATCCAGAGCCACCCGGACCTATGGTATCGCCTGGTCAACCTTTACCCTAAGGTTCAAGAGGCGGTTCACGTATAATCAAGCTAGCTCACTCTAAGAACCCGGCAAGCTTGCTTTACGATCCCTTTCTCAACCGTGGATACTCGAATCAAGAAATATCATAAGACGAGACGAAGTTAATGGCATGAGGAACGACCGCGAACGTTATCTAGCCCTAATAAACATCCAACCAGGACTATATAAAGCACTAATTTAAACTACATGAAAACAATATAATAACAATCATCTCTTCATGAAATCCCTTCCCATCAATAACTACCACAGTGCATACTCTAGAGGACCAACCAAGCCCCGAGCAATCCAGAAAGCCCCATCATCGCAAGAACAGGCACCATCTTCTCCGGTGCGGCTCCCTGGAACGTCTGGAACTGATCCGGCCGGCCACTGGGTGTACCACTGGGCGCGCCGCTCCGAAGAGGATCAACCCCACTCGGCACAGCCACCTGGGTACTGAACAACGCCCGGGATGAGGTCTCACTGGATGCAGGACCGAACACCCTTCCACTGGAGAGAGTGGTAGGTGTGGCCTTTGCATTCGCGCTAGATGCGGGACCGAACACCCGAGTACTAGTTGCGGCCACGGGGGTAACCCTTACAGTGTCAGTGGAAGCAGGACGGAAGATGGCCTCGCTGGATGCAGCGACAGGTGTAGCTTCCAAGTTAGCACTGGATGCAGGACCGAACACCCGAACACTTGACACAACTGCAGGCGTAGCCTTCGCAGCCTCGCTAGACGCAGGACCAAAGACTCCCTTACCAGACTCAGCGACAGGCGTAGCCTTCACAGCCTCGCTAGACGCAGGACCAAAGGCACGCACACTCGACTCAGCCACAGGGGTAGCCTCAACAGTCTCAGTAGACGCAGGTCCGAAGACGCCCCGACTAGACTCAACGGCAGGTGTACCCTCCACATGGGCACTAGATGCCGGCCTGAGCACGCGGACACTAGACTCAGCCGCAGGAGTAGCCTTCGCAACCTCGCTAGATGCAGGACCATGGACTCTGACACTGGACACAACCGTGGCAAACACAGTCTCGGTGGAAGCGGGTCTGAAAACCTGACTAGTTTCAACCACAGGTGTAGCCTTCGCAACCTCACTCGAGGCAGGACCATGGACCCTGACACTAGACACAACCGTAGCAAACACAGTCTCGGTGGAAGCAGGACCAAAAACACCTTCACTAGACGCAGCGACAGGTACACCCTCGACATGGGCACTAGAAGCCGGCCCAAACACACGGACACTAGACTCAGCAGCCGGAGTAGCATAGACAGTCTCAGTAGACGCAGGCCTAAACACTCCCGCACCAGAACTAGATCCAACCACAGGTCCCCTCTCCACTCCAGCACTAGGCACAGCATCCGCGTTCACCCCAAACGCCAAAGAACTCGAACTACCACCCACATAAGCCTGGCTGCTAAGAGGGACATGTCCTGCCGACGCCGAGCCCGTCGGGCAGTTACAGGTGGTGCTTGTTTCGGTAACAAGTTCGGTGATCACTCTGGGTCCGTCTGTGGCTGTTGGGGCTGGTGTGGCCTGGCTGTCGTCGGTGTCGGGGTCGTCGACTCGCATCATGGGGTGGCTGGCTCGCATGGGGAGATTCATGTTGGTTCTTTGGGTTGGGAGGGGCATTATATTCTTTTTTGTTAACATCTTTTGTTAGCTTCGTTTTCTTTGGGTGGGATAGGAATAGTATCAACGAACCTTGTACTGCGGACTACTAGGCCCCTGACCCTGATCCTGACCGTGAGGAACAGCCGTTGCAAGATTGGCCGCAAGAGCGGCCATGAAAAGGTGTGGTGCTCTCATCTTCGTTTGCAATAGATCTCAGATCTCAAATATCTCCAAGTTAAAAGAAACCTTATATGATATTGCAACGAAATAAGGAACAAGAACAAAGTATAGATAATCCCTCAACCAGGATCTAAACCTATATCTATAGACAAGAAAGAAAGAAAGAAAGACCAAGACCAAAAAAGCCCGTAGAAATCATCAAATATATACCCAAACCCACAAATTCACATTCACATTCACATTCATACTCCATTCAAAAGACAGAAAGCTATACGCACGTAACACCTAGCAACACGCTCACCAGAGTAACGAACCAAACTTCGACTCAGGGTCTACATCCCTTGCCAAGGGCAAAAGGATCTGATGTGCGGTTCGGTATGTGACCTGCCCGTCCTGCGTTTTGAGGTGGAAGTAGGGTTAGGGACTTGGTCTCCGGGTTACAGTGTGAAACGCGTGGGTGTGGACATGCCGATGATGTTGTTGGAATGTTGCGGGTTTTTTTATTTTTAGCGGCAGGGAAGGTTATTTGGGTGTTTGTTCTGTTTTTAGGGGTTTTTGGTCGGGTGGATTCGTTACTTTAGTATGGTGTTTTTGAGATTTGCTTAGTGCTTGTTTGAGTGTTTAGTGTTTACTTTACTATGTATGTGTAGATTAGGTAGAGGATGTTTCCTGAGTTGGTCTCGGTGTTAACCTGTTCGTGATATTGATATGGCTGAAGTGAAGGGTTCGATATCTAGCAGTTTTCGCATTCTTCCGGAAGTTAACGATTCAGAAACCATTTAGAAACTCCCATGTTGATATGAGAGCTGAGAAATTTCTAACGACGAGACTTGAACGCATGACGCGATTGGGCCAGACAGCGATGGAATGTCACGCAGCCTCGCCGAAGTATGTATGATCCTGCTTATCTCAAGACTAGGGAGCTTTTTCCGAGAAGCCGGAGGTTAATCATGATTCATTTGAACGAAGTGAAGGTATGTTGCAAAGCATTACAAAAAAAAAAGAGAACTATATAAGTGTAAACAATATAAGCAATACTCCAGGCAATCAATCGTAGGCATTCTCGTCGTCCCATCCCATCTGAATACCATCAGACATTTAGTCTAGATCGTTAATCGTTAAGCTTTCGCGCTAGTAGTACATCGAGTCAGATTGACCAGCAACCAGGCGATTATCTTTACCATCATGGTAAGTATGCGCACAAGCATATCCAGCCCCCAGAAGAGGATTCGTAAGCATCCCCGCGTCAAGCCCGGGAGCTTCTGTCCCTCCCGCGAGGAGCCGTAGCCGTAGCGTCCATATTTCTCTAGGTCGAATTCTTCGACCACGATTTTCTTGGTCTTGGGCTTTGTGGGTTTCTGTGGGCGCCAGAAATGGAACCATTTTCTCTGGGTGGAGTCGGCGGATTGCGAGTTTGCGAATTTGATCTTCGACAGAAGTTGGATGCCTTCTTTGGCGTCTTCCTGCTCGGCGAGGCTTTTTATGTTACTATTTAAAGACGAGTGCTTGGATAATGCTTCCTTGGTTGGGTCGTAGAGCTCCATGTCCGTTAGGACGGTGTTTGAGGCCTCGTCCGAGACTGCAACGGCCAGAATTGCAGTGACAAGGGAGTCTATTGCATATAACGAAGGGATCGTGGCGGTGATGGCAGCCGCCGAAATGGAGAGGGTCAGCGTGCCCAGGTCCAGAGACGCTAGGAGTTCATCAGAATCAGCCAAAGGGAGGGTGGACGTCCGAGGCGTGGCTGCCATGTTGGCACCTTCGACCGCGTTGGCCGACATAGGAGTAGTCACAAGAATAGTTGGAGGTTGTCTAGAATTGGATTCTTTCGATGGTGTCGAAACAGAGATGTGGAGGAGTCCGGAATACTTTGACCTCACTGGAGACAGCGGGATACCTGCCGCACCGACAAGGGCTGGAGGTGGGAGCTTGGTAAGCGATGGGTGATGCAGCTCATACAGGTGCTTGGCATTATTCCACGAGAGTCTGCAAGATTCTTGTGCTGCAGCCCGCTTTAGAGCTTTCCCCTCTGCTTCTGCAGCTTCTGACGGACCCAAATGATGCTTTCTAGCAAACGCTTCCGCTTCATCAATGGCCAGCATTGCAGCCAAACGGGAGAAGAGGATGGACACAAGTCCGTCATTTGGGGGTTCGCGGCGGCGGTCTTCTAGTTTTAGCATCATGATAGGAATACTACTATTTGGCTTTGATGGATTGGTCCTAGTGACAGATAGTTCGTTGGTTGAGTATGTCTGCATCTTGTAAAATGGCGCTTGGGGGTCACCAAACGTATATGTTTCAGCCTCCGTCCTAATTGGGTGATGGTCATTAGCACTAGTTTTCGGAAAGAGAAGATATATATTTACTTACCGAGCCACACGCAAATTGAAGGTTCCTGCGAGGTCTTGCGGACGCTGGCCATTGGCTGCTTCCCAGAGGCTCCTAAGCTCGGTAATGGACGAGTATTGTATCTCAACTTGGTCAAGAACACCTGCTGGGAAGTTCATTACACTTGCAGGGACGGTCTTGGGCCCAAGGGCACGGTCAATCTCTGGTGGTGGTGTGAAGGAGAGCTCCTTGGGCCTATGTTTCCGCGCATTGGCTGAGAGTTGGGGGTAATACTGTTGCTGGCTGAGAGACACGTCGGGATTATACTGAGGGAATATGGATCTCATAGGAATGACAGGCGAGCTGGAGGCCTCAGAAGTTCCCTGAGCTAGTTGGGTAGCTATGTGAATTTTGCCGCTCCCCGTCGGGGACACCTGGCTGACTTTATATGCCGGCGAACCCCATTGATTTGTGGTGCCGTTTTTTGGGCTCTTGCTGAAAAGCGACTCAGGCGTTCTCAGTTCCTGTACAGTCTCTGGTACGGATACAGGCGTTGACCGAGGGGTTTTCGTTTTCTTCGCGGGTTTAATGCTCTTCGCGTCATCGACGATTTGGAAAAGCAGCGCCTCTGTCCTGATATCTTTGCCGTTGAGATCATTCAGAGGGATTGAACCCATAGGATGTGTGCCCGCAGTTCTTTGATTCTCTAAGCGGAAGGGGTTCTTAGAAGCCTTGGTTGTTGAAGGCGATGGAAAGAGTTGAAATTGACTCATTGTGCAGATCCAAAGATGATCGTCAGAAGTGTATAGATTTGATTGTAAAAGAAAAGTGGAGAAAAATATACAGTTCTAGTCAATATGTACTCCGCAATGGCAACACTTCAATGTTCACCAGGATGCACAAGATTGATCACAACACCGGTAATCTCAGCACTCCAGTTTCAATGGAATACCAGAAAAGACTCGATAATGAAAGAGGGTCCAAACATTGAACCAAGAAGGTATAGAATGCCATCTTCCGTGGGATCCAGTGTGACATATACCCCTCCCCTCGTGGAAGTAGAACCCTGGCTGCAGCATAACGCCGAAAGCTAGCTAAGCTCAGCGTCAAGGATCTGAACTATGAGAGGTTCCCACTAGTGTGAAAGATGGACATTGTTATGCATGACTGCCGAATTGCCATGGCCGGCGCTTAACCTTGACCTCTCGGGTCCGCTGATAGGTTGAATCATCAGCGCAAAGACCAGTGTGACATCAATCGCGGCGCTTCGAGGACTAAACCCTGGGACGTGATTTGCGACGATCTTGTCGCGCAAGAACCACAAACAGCTAGTGCTATGCTGCAGTTAGTGTGAAGAAGTCGGAACAGGGGGATACGGTGTGAGCTGCCAAAAGCTGGTTGGCTCTTGGATTCAATGCTTTCTATGACTGGTAGTTTTTCCTGAAGTTTATCGCCTGGAAGAAACAAATAGGGGTTAATTGTTTCCGGTTAATTGTGATACAGTGGCTGTGTCGCATGGAGAGGAGGAGGAAAAGCGGTTAAGGTGGTGAACAGGGATGTGATGAAGTGATCGAGGTAAACCTTCCACATGTTCGCTTGGCCGTTTTAGGATGAGATATGCGCTCACGCTATCATCTACCACGAGAATATCATATTGGTACTTTAGTCCAAGTGGAAGACCCCTGCGTGTCTTGTCACCCTCGCGTTTACGCTCTAATTTGTCAAGGCATAGTCAATTACTATGGTCATTCTGAAACGGTCAACATAACGGAGTAGGGTCTATTCAGCCAGGAAACACTTAAGATCTAAAACCTCAAAGATGATCAGGTCCAACACAAGAAGTCACTGTGTTGTCTAATGGTCGTAGCCCAGAAGGTCATCGTCAATATCATACAAACACCCCAACCAAAAACACTAAGGATGCGAACAACAGGGGTACACAGATTAAAGTACACAGAATAATACTATTCCCGAGTGAGGACAGACCTAACCCCGTCCGCAAACAATAACTTAGCATAAACGAAGTGAAACTTCTCAAGATACCCCCGCACCGACGGGGTGTTCTTGGTCGGATTACAAATAAATTGCTGCAAACTGATCTCGGTCTGAGGTGACCGAGTGACCTGGACTCGGTGACATCCTGCGAATCTAGACTGATCCGAGCCAAATCCGTAGTCGACGTAGCTAGGCTCCAGCCCTGGAGCCTTCGAGATATGCTTGTCTATCAACTTGAAGGAGCCAAATAAGCGGCTGCCAAGTGGTAAGAGCTTGCTGCTTGGGATCTTCGTGTAGTCCCATATGGTCATTGCCGCCGGGTCATCTTCAAAATCTGATACAAATTTGAGTGACGAAAGTTATGTTGAAATCCGACTTATGATACAACAGAGCGCGTGCTTACTTGAAAACTTGACTGAGAGTAATTTCCATCCCCCAGCTCTGAGGATCACCCTTTCGCAAGCAAAGGCGTACCCGCCAAAAAATCCTGTAGTAAACAATGACAATACTTCCTCGTCGCTTAATTTTGCGATGTCTGTTTCTAAGAGCTTTTGCGTCACGCAATCCGTGGTGCTTATAACATTGTGGCGTGGATTGACGAAGTTGAACGACGATGAGCGTAGAAAATCAGCGTTAACTGGATTGGTCCTGTGTGATTGACGGAGTGATTCAAAGAATGGGCCCCGAGACAGAGTGCGAAACCACTTGATCGACATGGCTAGCTGCGTGCTGCATTAACTAGATTTGCTGATACTTGAAGGAAATACAGAGGAATGTCAAGAGGTCTCACAGTTTCGGGCCGAAGGATTACCATGACTCAATCGTATAGCGCGAGCGCTAAATGCTTACACTACGTAACTTGGACTTTTATTTGAATCGAAAAGGACCTTCTTGTATGCTAGTTCCAAACAATAGCTGTCGCTACTAAGATACAGCATAAAGTAAAATCTTCCCCATGAGTGGTCAAACTCAGGGTGTAAATATCAAGAGTCTCATTTTCATAAAGCTCGTGAATTCAGCCCATGCTATATACTTGCTGGATTCAAGTTTCACCATGTCAATTGAGCTTGAGAGTCCACAGTAGAGCCGAATGGCCGGTTTATCACCGTAGCGGAAGGATATAGCAGGCAGGAATGTGTGCAGTTTGACAATAAGGGTGGCTTTGCGAAAAAGATATTCCACCTTGAGAACCGTAGTCACCCAGTGTCCTCCTCTCGGGAGAGAGTATAGCCTGTGCAGAAAAGGCACGATGGCGGGTCGGGGACATGTCAACCATGACCCAAGAAGGCATGGTACGAAGGGCAATGTATAACTTTTAAATAATAGCACCGCTGCTTTATAGAAAATGGAGTGGGGTATATGAAAATGGCTGTTTCTGTCGCATAGAAGTACAATGCATGTTCGAGGTCCGTATGCAAAAGATGTCTAAAGATAATATACAGTTAGTTGCCATTTGGACGATCATGCTCCATGGCTTCTTCATGGACTGAATATGTGAGCGCCTCAGCCATCGCAATGGCGCCATCCATGTTCCCTTTGTTGTACAAGAATAAGCCCTGCAGGGCGGCCGCGCTTGTAGCCTTCGGTTGATCGGGCTCCCGGCCGTTCTCGTCTTCTATTAATCCAAACTCGTGTAGTCGGTCGAGGAATATCTTTCGGTACTTTCCATTTGTATCCAACTCACTATAAAATCGATCCCAGAGACATGCAACCTGGTAGCGAGTGACCTCGCCCAACCGAACTGTCATGTCCACCCGACCAGGCCGAACCAGAGCTGGGTCTAGCCGCTCCACGTGGTTCGTCGTGAGGAATATCACACGTTCTTCAGCACTTGCAACTCCGTCCATGGCATTCAGCAAACCGGAGAACGTAACGTTAGCACCGCGATATCCATCGGCATCAGACTGAACCCGCCGATTGGAGAAGGCAGCATCTACGTCTTCCAGCAAAACAAGCGTCCGGTTAGGAACAATGGTGAGGAGATGATTCAACCGATCATCCGTCAATCCCCGTTCACTAAGGTTGAGAATGGCAATATCATAGTCTAGTTCACCTGCCAAAGCCTGGATAAATGAGCTTTTGCCTGTGCCTGGAGGCCCATAGAGCAGATAACCCCGTCGGTACGGTATTCCGCGATCATGGTACCATTTTCCGCTCGAAAGAAAGTCTTTGACATCGTCCACGATCCGCTCCTTGACACCCTCGTCAAGAATGACTGATTCCAAAGGACGCTTCCGTCGCGGTTGTCCAAACAGTTTCCATTCAGCACCCCAGCTGTTGTAGATTGATGTTTTGCCTTCATGTGATTTAGCCGCATATGCGTGAGCCTCTCTGAAGAGGTCCTCAAAAACATGGCGATGCGAATAGAGAGTTGTCAGGGTAATCGTTTCCCACGGGCGACCAGTCTGAAGGTCCAGTGACTTCGACTCGCGCATCCGATTTACGAAGATAAACGCATTCTTGTAACGCAGAACGTGTCTCCCTGGACCGGGTACTAGCGAAAAATGTGTATGTATGGCACCGTTTGAGTGTTCGACTTTCTGCGTTTGGATTGAGAGGTGGCGCATCCCGGGGGTCATCTTCTGGAGTAAGGTTTCCATATAGCCAGACCTGCTGGCCGCTGACTGAGCCGAACTGAGCTGCGAACGTTGGTATAGCGTCATCCAATGTAGAAACCAGGGATACGAATCGTCCTTTACGCTGATTTCCACATCCACGAGCATGCGCCTTCGCAGGAGTGCTGCGCCATGCCGAATGCCCTTCTGAGCGAAACTTAACCCAGCACCTAAGCCGGCGAGACCGAAGCCCTAATAGTTCCAAAATCAATTAGACCAACTGATCTTTCGATATGTATCACAATGTGGCCCAAACCGCCTTACCGCTGTGAAGAAGGGATTGCTAGATAGCTGGGCGAAAAGCCCGCCATCTCCGGTGGGCTGCGCCGCCGCCTGGATAGCATCTTTCCTCTGCTGCAGGATTAAATCGCCAGGCGAAGGCAGCCCCGATGTACTTGGTGGTCCATTCGGGTCCATGCCAACCGAGGGAAAATTAATTACTAGAACTGGCAGTCAATCGAACACTTTCTTCGGGCAATCAAGTGATTGTTCCGAATGATATCGGAGGTCCGGAAGCATAACGGGCCGATTCTTCAATACCCCCATTAGGCAAAGTCTCGGCTTCAGAGCATACTGTAAAACGGAGATATCGGACTTAATGGAAACGTCGCTGTTAGTGCTGAGGCTTCGAGGTTTAATATGTTCAAAGGACCAGTAAAACTTGAGACAGTGGGCTACATTAGGCTAGGTAGATACCTAGCTGACAATGATTAGGTAGCTACAAAGGTACGTAGTCTCATGTCATGTTAGCGCAAATCTTTGGGCTCGCAGATTCATTTGATCGCTTCAGAATACTACATTTCGTCGCAGATCGCCATCGGTTTCGCTAGCAGAGCTAAAATAAATACATTTATATTTGAGAAACGACACCCGAAATCCTAAACAACCGGCATGCGACACTTCTTTCGGCGAATCTTTGGATTCCGTCAACATTCTTCTCCTCACAACTCACCCCAGAGACGCAGCATGAGCTCCTCTACCGTGGCAGTTCTTTACGCCCTCACACTTTCAGTACCTTCAATTTCCACAGGTCCCGAGGATGCGAAAGAGAAGAAACACCATGTCTCAGGGGGATTCACGAATCCATGGGAGTAAGCATTACGGGACGATGCTCGTCGTAAAACTTGCGCAAGCTAAACAATCACACAGTTCATACAAGACCCCTGCTGTTCAGCGCTTTTTTCTGTGAGTACTACTGCAAACTGGTACCGGGGATCTATATCTAGCCTAACGTGGGCTCATTTTCTAAGGCGACAAATAAATGGTACAGCAAACCGTCCTGACACTACACCCCCAACCGTGCCTGTCCGAAAACCAGAGTTCCTGCCCAGTAGAGAAACTCCTAAGTTGCGTGCGACGTGGCTAGGTCATGCCTGTTACTATGTCGAGTACCCCAGCGGTCTGCGAGTACTGTTTGACCCCGTCTTCGAGGACCGTTGCTCACCGATTTCTTGGCTGGGCCCCAAGCGTTACACTGAAATGCCGTGTCAAATCAAGGATATACCCATTATCGACGCAGTGGTGATATCTCATAATCACTATGACCACTTGTCTTACCCAACTGTTAAAGAGATCTCTGCGCGACACCCAAATTGCCATTTCTTTGTTCCTCTGGGCAATGAGCAGTGGTTCAAAAGCTCTGGGATTGATAACGTGACTGAACTGGACTGGTGGGAGGAACGCGACATCGTTCTCTCGCCGTCTCAATCGACAGGAACACAAGTCAAGGAATCGGCTGGGAATGGCAGTTCTAGCCCAGGAGATATAAAAGGGCGAGTTGGATGCCTACCCTGCCAGCATACTAGCAACAGAGGCGTATTCGACCGCGCAAAGACATTGTGGGCTTCATGGTACATTGAATCCGGTGGACGCAAGGTCTACTTTGCTGGGTATGTATACAGACAGTTATTTGCGAGCATTAAACTTTCGCTGCTAACCTGCGGTGCGATTGCAGAGATACCGGTTACAGAAGTGTGCCAGAGCTTCCCGATGGTGCTGATGACCACGCACCGGAATATGACTTTCCAGTATGCCCTGCTTTCAAGCAGACGGGCGAATTTCGTGGACCGTTCGACCTAGGATTGATACCGATTGGAGCCTATGGTCCTCGCTTCGTTTGGAGTCCTGTGCATGCTGATCCTCACGATGCAGTCCAGATATTTCAGGATACCAAGTGCAAGAAAGCCCTGGGCATGCACTGGGGCACTTGGGTGTTAACAGAGGAAGATGTCCTTGAGCCACCTAGAAAGTTGAGGGATGCATTGAGAAAACATGAAATTCCTGAGGATGGGGTTTTCGATATTTGTGACATTGGAGAAAGTCGAGAGTTTTGATCTGAGGGCTTTTGGTGTCTACTGAAACACTGGTGAATCTGGGTCTGAAACGGTATGGAAAATCGCGGAAACTACAAGTAATCTATATATAGCACTGTCCCATGTAAGCAACATTTGACTACAACTTCAATGGCAGAAATTACTTTTCCAAACCTTTCATTGAGCTGGTCGGCGCATACCGATAGAATGTAAGCGCTGGCCTAAAAGATCTAATTATGGAATATAGTGAGTGAATTGGCGCGGCGCTACCGATAGAACCTGGTACACATCTTAAATATGAGGGACTAAATCGCAAAGTGAGCAGGTTTCATGCTTGAAAACACCACTTGATTTGTTTTTCTTACTATGGATGCCCTTCGCCAATAACCCCTGATGATGAGCGCATGATGTTGCATGATTGACAGCCTGCATAATAGGAAATTGCCCGACATATTGACAGGGCTAGGTTTAGTAAGTGATGCAAGCAATTAACATAACAATATGAGCAAGAAAGGAAGAAAAAAGAAAACATGGATACAGGAAGCCTAACGTTGCACATCTGTATCAGGTCATTAGCCTTGGGCAAACGCGTTGCGCTGCGCAACCCACAACAAACACAAACCAAACCCGGGCCTCAGCACCTCGAGAACTATACTCACATTCAATAACACTTGCCACTGAGCACTGGTGTCTCTAAGGCTGTATATTTGTTATTGAAGTAGTAAAATGAAACACATCGAGATGTCAGGCTATTTCAATCCGACAGCGCTCATTCCAGATCCCCCATCAGTTCATCATGAGAGAAGCTCATGGGAAATGAACCGATACAGGAGCCCAGAGGACGGTTACTTTACGGAGAGCGAAGAAGAGGTCCTTAACAACTTGGACGAAGTAGCCATGGCCGCTCTACCGCTCCATTTGCAAGAAAACATGCGCGAGTTACATCTTGAGCGCGTGCAAAGATTGAAAAGAGAGAAAAGTAATGATCCATTCTACAAGCCATCTTACCATGCGACATCACCGGTGATTTGGTACAAGGATTCGATAGCTACGATGGAAGCAAGCCAGGACACGGAGAGGAGTGGTCGCGGAGGTTTGCCAAGTTCAAGCTCGGAGCAAGTTGATTGGTATTTGTGGCAGCGCATACATGAGATGAATGAGAGAAGGCACATGGAGGGTGATACTATCGCGATGGCGGCTCCTTATTCCCACAGCTCGAGTGCGCGCTTCAATCTGGCCGGCAATCTGTTTTCGAAGCATTCGACATCAACTGAAGAGGATATGGAAACCGGATATACTGGCGGCAGACAATCTCGCAGCACATACATATCACAGCCGACAGGCACAAAAGCCCGCGCATGTGTAATTCACACAGTCGAAGACACCGAGGCGCCTTCTGAAGGACCAAATGCGCATGAGCGGTTTCGCCAGAGAGGCTCGTCAATGATCTCCGCTATGCGGGGCCGCGTACGAAAAAGTATCCAAAGAATGAGCAAGGTGTTCAAGAAACAGTCTAGTTTGCAAGATCATAATCGAGCATACGAAACCTTTGTTTCGAGTTGATACATGCATGGCAGAGCCATACTCATCAAAACTGTTACGGAGATAACGAAGACCAGAGTTATGACAGGAAATTGTTACGGGATGGCTGGACACATCCCCAGGGAGCAATAATGTGGATGTCATGTAAGCAAGCAAGCAATTGCAAATATCTCAGGTCGTCTAGGCTATTGTACGAGTAGTACATACAATGAGAATGTTTGGATTTGATAGGAGTGGATTTAATCAGGAGAAAGGTAGACTAAGCCTGAAGGGGATTAGTGGGGGTGAGCTTCCAATCCGCAATCCCACTTCGAGGTTCGCTGGAAATTTGATGGTGAAGGCGGGCACAGCACTCCAGATCCCCCTAGCGAACACGCCCCTCATTTATCTTATTCTTCAGTTGTTTTTGAAGAACTCTTCCAGTAATTTTTAGGAATACCCACCCTCACCTTTTCCCTCCCCGCAGTACGTTAAGCCCACCGCCAAAATGCAGGCACCGGTGGTGGTAATGAGTATGTTGTCAACGGGATTCACCTTGGCTTTGACCCAATTTGGCTAACAATCATAGACACCAACTCTGGTGAGCGACAGGTCGGTCGCAAGGCTCAGCTTTCGAATATCACTGCCGCAAAGACGTACGTGACAATACTCTTTCTAGCCACTTCCGCTCTAACATAAAAATACTCGCAGTGTCGCGGACATCATTCGGTCATGTCTGGGACCTAAGGCCATGCTGAAGATGCTGCTCGATCCTATGGGCGGTATCGTCTTGACTAACGATGGACATGCTATTTTGAGAGAAATCGAGGTGTCGCACCCGGCGGCAAAGAGCATGATTGAGCTCAGTCGTACTCAGGATGAGGAGGTCGGTGATGGAACTACGACCGTTATTATTCTAGGTATCATCGCACGCTCTATAATGTACTACTATGCTGGCATACTAACGCTTGACAGCTGGTGAGATGCTCGCTCAGGCCCTCCCTCAGCTCGAACGTAACATTCACCCCGTCGTCATTATCTCTGCCTTCAAGCGTGCCTTAGCGGATGCCCTTGCCATTGTGGAAGAGGTCTCGATCCCTGTTGATATCGACGATGATAAAGCGATGTACACTCTCATCCAGTCGTCCATCGGGACGAAGTTTGTTTCCAGGTGGTCCGAGCTGATGTGCAGCCTGGCCCTGAAGGCTGTGCGAACCGTTTCCTTCGATGCCGGTGGTGGAAAGAGGGAGGTTGACATTAAGCGGTATGCTCGTATTGAGAAGATTCCTGGTGGTCAGATCGAAGACAGTGAGGTTATCGACGGTGTGATGGTGAACAAGGATATTACCCATCCTAAGATGCGGAGAAGAATTGAGAACCCTCGGGTCGTCTTGCTTGACTGCCCACTGGAATACAAGAAGGGTGAATCTCAGACCAACATCGAGATTACGAAGGAGGATGACTGGAACAGGATCCTGGAAATTGAGGAGGAACAGGTTAAGCGCATGTGCGATGCCATTTTGGCCGTCAAGCCTGATGTTGTCATCACGGAGAAGGGTGTTTCGGGTAAGAAGCTTCTGCTCCAGGTTGCGGCGTGATTCATTACTGACCAATCATCCAGACCTCGCACAGCACTTCTTGATGAAGGCCAATATCACAGCTCTCCGCCGAGTGAGGAAGACGGATAACAACCGTATCGCTCGTGCTACTGGCGCGACGATCGTGAACCGGGTCGATGACCTCCAGGAGTCTGACGTAGGAACGGCTTGCGGACTGTTCGAAATCGAGAAGATCGGCGATGAATATTTCACTTTCCTCAGGAAATGCCAGAACCCGAAGGCTTGCACCATCCTTCTACGTGGTCCCTCTAAGGATATTATCAACGAGGTTGAGCGCAACCTTCAGGATGCTATGGCCGTCGCCCGGAATGTCATCTTCCACCCACGACTGTCCCCTGGCGGTGGTGCTATCGAGATGGCAGTTTCTGTCAAGCTGGGCCAGTTGGCCAAGTCTATCGAGGGTGTTCAACAATGGCCTTACAAGGCCGTTGCTGATGCTATGGAGGTTATTCCCCGGACATTGGCTCAAAACGCAGGAGCCAGCCCTATTCGTGTTTTGACTCGCATGAGGGCCAAGCACGCCGAAGGCCACACCACATGGGGTCTTGATGGTGACTCGGGTGCCCTGGTGGATATGAAGGAATATGGCGTCTGGGAACCTGAAGCAGTGAAACTCCAGAGCATCAAGACTGCTGTCGAGGTAAGTAGTATAGGTTCTCGTCGTGTTGCTGATACGGTTGCTAACCTGGTTAGTCCGCATGCCTACTTCTCCGTGTTGATGATATCTGCAGCGGCAAATCTGCACAGCAGGTGGGTGCCAACCTCGGTGGTGGCGATGAATAAGAGTAGTAACTGGTTTAAAAATGCGTACATAATGCTGCACGATTACCTCTTGATATTGTACGAATATCCTAGACTAAAAATTACACGGGTATCTTTATATCGTACACGTCAAAGTGACAGTGATCTGGTAATATCCTGACTACAGTTTCAGTTGCAACCGTAATCTCAATCTTCGTGAATTATCACTCCTGGTGTTTCCGCATGTTCGACGGCATCTGCTAGCCAGTTTTGGTCCTCATTCTTATCCCCGTCGAGTGCCCCTTTCGTCGGCCCATCAACCGCCATGTTGTCAGGTCCCTTACCATTGCTACCAGCACCTTTCTTTTTATTCTTTGCCGCGTTCCTCTTTTCCCTTCTTTTTCGGTTCTTTTCCGTCTTTTCTTCATCCCTCCGCCTTGCCTCCTCTCGTTGTTTCTCCCAATCTTTATCCTCCTTCTCCCTGCTGACCTCGGTTTCCATCATGCGCAGGCGCTCATATTCCCTCCTGCGACTGGCCTTATAAACGTGGAATTCTCCTGAACCGGCACCAGCAGAAGAACCCTGGACATTCGCCACAATTTCCGGTGGCGGAGGTAATGACCCTGATGATCGTGGCTTGGAAGAATCGGGGAGCTTAATCTCCTTCGCGGGGTCGCGAAAGAGAGATTCGATCTGGGAAGCTTGCTCCGACTGCGCTGTGACAGCACGACGTTTGACGGGCCGCTTGCTACGCGGATCGGCGCTTGTAGGGATCGATTCCGGGCCTGGTTCGGACATTTTTGAGACTTTGCGTTTGCCTTACGCGGGTAATTATAAAGTAATCTGGTGGTGATCTACGCAAAGCGTGAACTGGCAGGCGCAAGATCTGACGTGATTCACTTGTTGAATTTGGTTGTTCGCGCCCCTCGAAATATTGAGGTAGTAAGGTGGGAAATTTTGATTTAATCGGCGCAAATTTGATGACGTTTGTTTTTGTTTAACACCCGGGCCAATCACGAGTAGACGGAGTTGTCTAGAGACTCAGGGCTGGAGAAAAGTTGATGCTCAGGTCCTCGGATAAACTTACTGAAACTAAATCAATCTAGAGCGGTGAAGGCGTGGGGTGTTTAACCCCTTATCATTTTGTGACATGTCTTGATTCTTCAATGTTCAATCACTCATTTAGCTTCTTGGCTGTTCTATCCATGTATGACAATGGGATCTTTTGGGGTTAGTCTTGCTTACTATTGTCACTCAAAATACGGAGTATAGCCTTAGAATAAAAATTAAGTGAATGAATTGAAATGGGGTAGTAAGACGACGGTTTTGTCACTGGCCTTAGTAGCGCATGTGACCGCCGTCTAGGCGACTTATCTAGAATCTATACCATGCACTAATCACTCTTTCTCGTACAATTTGCTCCTTTTCCTAGTTCTTTTCACTCACTCGTCTCTTGCTCCTTTGTTAAGGGATGCTTCACCCCCTTTGGGGTACTACTAGTACGACTATACTCATCTAACAGCGTCATCACCTCCGCGCAAACCCCGCGTCTTATCGCGCAATGGACGTAAGATCAGCACTTACTAACGAAGCAACTAGGACAGGGGGTAAGAAGGATGTGAAGGTTGGTAGCATCGAAATTATGATTACGCTGCCCGATTCTTCAAGTAATTGATATATTATCCACAGTTTGACATCGACGATGCATGCTATTTAAAGTCCAACCCTACTTTGGTGGGACATATTTGCGTAGGTAACGCCGTTTCATAGATATCGGTTTATTTTGGCTAAATGTTCATGTACAGATAACAGACCATGATGTATGTTATCTCTGTCCTTTCTCCGGCGGTTGGGACGATTAAGCAGTTGCTAAATTGACCTGTCCAAGGCTGATAACGATGAACCCCTGGACTTGGGTGAATGCTTGATCCTTTCTTATACCTCCGTTCCTCAGAAGGACTTGGAGGTATTCCTGGAAAATGGAGTAGTATGTAACCACAACTCAACGGTCAACTCTCTCTTACTGAAAGTTAATTCTCGCATTAGCCTCCGAAGGGGTATGTTTTTGTCAGCTTCGCAGAGCCCTCCCAGGGAAGCTCCCTCATACATGAGAGCGATCTTGAGCTGATCAACCGCACTTTTGACCTTGGCGACACTGTCAAGCGGTACCAAGATGATACGATCAGCGGTACGGTCATTAGTACCGCTGCAACATGTAGCCTTGAGCCTATTGCTTATCGAGCACTCGACCCCGAGACTGGAGAGTATGGCTCTCTCAAGTTTAGCGAAAAGGCCATTAAGCGTGAAGGCAGTCTAGCAACTGAGAATGATGCCACAAATCCTCCGCTTCTGCATGAGATTCCGGTAGGAGAACTCAAGAAATACGAAGAATTTTCTGAAGGAGATTATATAGTCTACCGGCAGAAGCTAGGAATCATCCATGGCATTGATCGTGATGCCATACTGCTGCTTCCAAATCAAAGTGTTGTATCGCCCCTCGATCCTAGTGCCCTGGAAATTCCTTTTTCATTCGAAACCGAAAGTCTCGTGGCATTGCCCAGCAACATGAGTGCTACACGATCTTACCCCTTGGCCAATGGTGGCACAATTTGGTCCACGGAATCAACTTTCTTGTTCCCTGGCCAATTTTCCTTTACGGCCAGGAACAATCTGAGCAGAGGCGACTTGTCCTCTAGTGCAGCCTCGATCTCACAGCCAGACGGCTATGTCCTAGCTACGCCGGCCATGGATATTCAAGTTGACTGGCTCTGTCCAAATGTTTTTGCCGCTGGCACATCCCATAATGGCACAAACATCGATGTGATAAGGGCATCTACTCTCCTTGGAAACGCAGTGGTATGCGATTTTGGGCAGGCTCCCCAGGGGAACCCAAATACAAAACCTGTTCATTCAGATACCTGGCTTAACATCGGGGATAGGGTGCGTTTCCGGGATTCGATATCTGCAGCTGCCAGGTATCCTTCGTATCAGCATCTGCCCGCTGACCAAACATTTGGCTACGATATAAACATCCTCCGTGTTACTTCCATGAAAACAGAGGCCACTGTTCAGTGGCAAGATGGGACTACCACCACCGAAGCAGCCACTTCTCTGCACAAATTCTTTGGCGTTGAGGATGAAGTCTGGCCTGGAAATGTAGTTGTCTTGAAAGATGGTATTGAGACTATCCGAGAATCCTGCAAGAACCATACGGGGCCCTTCGGGCACCGTATGAAGGAGACATTGCATGCTAGGAGAGTCGGGGTGGTTCAAAATGTGGATAGCCGGGAAAGGATAGCATTGGTCCGCTGGTATAAGGATCCAAATATCAAAATGACACATCGGGGAAACATGTTGGTTCCTGGATCCTTTCTAGGTGAACTTAGCGATGCCGTCACGGAAGTCTCCATCTATGAGCTTTACGCATATTCTAGCATGCAAAGGGCACTAAATGACCTAGTACTTCTGGCACCAGGGATGGTTCACCGGACATCAATGCCGGCAATTAACAGTGAGCCGACTAGGGCCGCTGGCCCTTGTCGGCTGAGCTCCCTCTCCCCTATCACTTTCTCTGCGACAATTTCATACCTTGAGTCCATGAAGTTATCTATTGTGAACTCTGAATGGTTCAAAAGGACTACCGAAATTGACACATCGCCTGTACCTTCCAGATACAGCTTACATCACGAAGAATTTAACGTCAAATTGCGGACGAACTTCATTGGCAAGATCATTTCAATAGATACTGAGGGCACCATCACCGTTCGAACTGTAGGCGCCGATAATGTTCATGATATTCACGTGCCATGGGAGAGAATCATGATGGTAATTGACGATGATAATGCAATCCCGCCTGTGTCACTCCCGCCATTCGAACTGCTTAGCCTCGCGGATATCGGTCGTTTCGTACAACCAGACGACCTCCCATCCACTCAGACAATTGAATATGAGGGCGGCGAGCGTCTTGATAACGATAGTGGGGATGATGACTGGACGACTGAAGGAGAATCCGAGCTTGACGATGAGGACTTTGAGGACGTGGAAAATAATAGCGATGATACCGATAGGCTCATGGCCCCCGCATTGTCAATTATCAATCCTCCCGAGAAGCTCGACCATGACGAGATGGAACAGTCTGGTACTGATGAGGCCGGGGCTGAAGACTCTCGGGTGGACAATAGATTACTTATGGTCTCATTGGCCTTGCCGCCGTCATGTCCTCCCAGTTTCTCTCTGTTAGAAAGCTCACCCCCTTCTGACCACCATTTCTTTTCTACGGTTCCGATCGAAGCTCCTGGATTGCGTATCAAGCGTATACAAAAAGAATTCGAAATTCTCCAGTCCTCCTTACCAACTGGAATTTTCGCGCGGACATGGGAGTCTAGAATGGACCTATTGCGGGTTCTGATAATCGGACCCCAAGGAACACCATATGAGCATGCGCCGTTTGTGATTGACTTTCACTTCCCTGATGAGTATCCTACTCGTCCTCCAGCAGCCTATTTCCACTCGTGGACGGACAGGAATGGGATGATCAATCCGAACCTGGGAGAAAATGGCAATATCTGCTTAAGTCTCCTAGGAACATGGCCTGGGAAAAATCCCACGGAAAGTTGGTCTCCCACCAATTCGACGGTCTTGCAGATCTTGGTTTCAATCATGGGTCTCGTGTTGGTAAAAATGCCATTCTACAGTACGTATTGACCTTCGCCAGGGGGCTTGCGCAAGTACTAACCTGATCAAGATGAGGCTGGCTACGAAACACTTGCTGCGGAGGAAGACAGGCGCGTCGAGTCGACCCAATACACGGAGAAAGCCTTCCTACTAACGCGAAAGTTTATTCAACATGCCCTTGAAAACCCTATCGCTGGCTTAGAGGATGTTCTAGCTTGGCATTATTTCGCAGGCCCCCAGCAGGAGCACAACGATACTTGTATCCGCCCACGGCTACTGCGCCGGGCTATTGACGAAGCTCTTAGCATGATTGAACATCACAACCGCACACCAGCAGGTGGAAAGTTGAGTGAGGAGCATGCGGCATCGGCCTTTGTGTCTCGTCTCAGTCTGGGAGCAGTTGTGATGTTACGAAAGCATATTACTACACTGGAGAAGATTGAATTAGCTGCCAATTCTTTCGAGAGGCCTTGAGTTCCTTTGATGCTGCACTTTGCTCAAACTCTAGTTTAGTTGATCAGTGCTCATCTAAGGTCGTGGGTATTAGTATTGGGTGCTCTTTCGCATTCTTATCAACACTGCGGCTGTCGCTTGGAATTTGGGTAGGAGACAGGAGACAAAACCAACAGTTGCTGGGATATGAGCGCTATTCTAATTCCATATGCCATTACCAATAGTTGTAACGAATATTGCCGGGCAACTAGTGTGATCTAAAAGACAGACATATATATGCTTTACTCGAGAGTATAGGAATGAGCCGCCGACTATATCGCACCTAGCAGTCATAAACTGGATTAACAGGCAGAAAAGACCCAAAACCAGAAAAGACAAGTAAGCATGTTGTGATTGTTGATCATAAGGACGAGGAACCTGGCCAAGGAAAACTAAGAAGAAATTAAATAATGAAATCTTAGGGAAAAAAGAGGAGTTGGCTTGAGACAAACGTAGAGAGAGCTGCGGGTTTGGTCGGTGGCGTGTTCCGTTGCTCTCTCTTTTGTCGGCTTCTTCTCTCCTCCCTTCATCCTCCTTCTCTTTCCCTCTTGCAAATCTTCTCCCCACTGACTCTCTTCTGTTTCTATGATAACCTAATAGGGTTCGATATCGCTATTAGTTATCTATCTAAAATCTGGCATCCTTGAATAATATTGCGACCTTTTAGCGCTTCTTTCGCATTGCAGATCAAAGAAAAACAGCCGCGTCGCTAGTTTTTAACATGCCATCTTATCGCTTGGGTGAGTGACTTTACACATCTTCCGTCTTGTATTCAGGCAAAGATTTTGGTGGTATATCACTATCATTTCTGTGATGATGTGATAGAGCCTATTCAGTGTGATATTGGATCTATTTGCTGTCGTCCATGGGTTGCGGTTGTGTTCCCAGCCATGTCAATCAGCCGCTGGGTGCCTACTTGCAACAAGCCAGATGTCGCACAGTTCCTTTTCCTGTATCTTTTCTTTTTCTTCTACCCATATCCCCCTCTATCATTCTCTCATTCTTCGTTTCCCGACCTTTATTGCTACAGCTATACATTTATTATATATGGATGCTGCTTAGCTCTGGTCAGTTCCATACATAGAGCAGTATCCTAACCCTGAAACAGAGCAAGCCTCCACCGGCAGAGCCGGCTGTCAAAACAAAGAATGCAAAGACGAGAAGGTCAAAATCGCCAAAGGCGAGCTCCGTCTTGGCACCTGGGTTGACACCGAGCGCATCCAGGCATTTTTCTGGAGACATTGGTGAGCTCCTATCTAAATGATTAGACCTATCAGAAATACCAAACTGACGCTTCTAAAAGGGGCTGTGTAACACCCAGAATCATTGCTAGTCTCAATGAAAATCTTGGGGATGGTGACGAGAAGGATTACGAACAGCTAGATGGCTTCGAAGATCTTACTCCCGAAAATCAGGAGAAGGTCAAGAAGGCGCTGGAGCAGGGCCATGTCGATGACGATGAATGGAAGGGGGTATGCAATTCCCTTTTCCTTATGACTCTTCCCTCCCGATTGTTATTTTCGGGACTCAATGCTGTGTTCTCGATTACAGGTGCTGACGCATATAGGATGTTGAAATGAACCGTCCTGGTAAGAATGGCTTCCGCGTGCGTGGATCAAAGAAGAAGGCGGCTGCCCCTGAGGTTTGTTCCACCATCATTACCATGAAACCCATGTACAATGTTTCTAAACCATGTATACAGGAGAGAGAGGCTGAAGAAAAGTCTCCTGAGCCAAAGACCAAGAAGCGTGGCCGTCAGTCAATCAAGGACGAGGCTGAAGAGACACCGGAAACCAAGAAGCCCAAGAGAGGCGCACGTGGAAAGCGAGCCTCTGAAGGCGACAAGACGACGAAGGAAGAAGCAGACGACGAGACGGCAACTCCAGCAAAACCTAAGGCAATCAGGAGGGGCCGTGCCTCGAAGAATGACACCGAGGACAAGAAGTCCCCCGAAGCCCCTGCCAAAGCTGCTAAGCCGACTACGAGGCGCCAGCGGAAGTCTATTGCGAAAGACGAGGAAGCGGAGCCTGTTGTAGAAGAGCCTGCTGAGGAAAAGCCTGCTGAGGAGAAGCCGAAGCGAGGCCGGCGGAAGAAGACTGCTTAATAGCGCCCTATCGCAAACGCAAACTCTCAGTCTTACCTAATTCTATGCACGGTGTCTTGGTGGTCTGTGAGACTTTCTCGTCCTTTCCTTTCTTTTTGTGGGCTTCTAATGTCGCTCCGTGTTGTTATGCGAGTGTGTTAAGGTTTGTGTGTGAGCAAGCGAGCAAGCGTCTCCGTTGTATGTCAACTTTCTTGTGTCTGAAGCGAAAAGGTAGTGTCGATAGTTGTTTATGGTGTATTAATAGGAAATCTTAATAGGTGCTCTAATGATATAACCACATGATTCTGTATCACGGGCTTGTAAAATGAGGCGGCCTAATCTCTTAATTCCTAGCTTAGATCATTCTACTTCCGACATCAACCATGCATCCTAGATACTAAACGAACTGGGACAGACAAATTCACGCGATTAAAGAGAGCGACGATTGAAACCACAAAAGCGATATAAAGACTCAGCTCAAGGAGTGGCGCCGAAACAAACAAATCGTGCCTCAAAGTTCATTAAATATATATTGATATGGTTCCTAAAACCATAGCGAAATAATACGGTAGGCCAACCTCGAAGAAGTGAAGAATCAGCATGGATCAAGGAATGAAACCGATTCATCTTTGAACAAGCAGTCTCGTTCGGTTCCTTTATATGAAGATCAGAATCTTTTTTCCAATGATTTTCTGTACATATCGTCATGCTCGCTGTGGAATCGTTAGGCCATCTTAGGCGATTCGTTGTTACTGTAGCATAATGTAAGCGCATATTCAGGTCCAAAATAAGTCGGAATTGAAGAAGACTAACCTCATCTCCTCAAGATCATCCATGTGGTTACACATAGCAACAAACAGATCGAAAAACAATTTATGACCCATCTCCATCTCATACTGCATGGTTCCACTAGTCTTGAAAATCTGTCGGGTCCGAATGATCATAGCCAAGTAATGAGAGCGCAGTCGATACTCCGAGTCCGGCGTGTTGTCGTAGGCATACCGAGCGGATCGTAGAATCACATCGATGGGGATTCCGCTCTGAAGACCCTGCTTGCGAATAGCAAGGCTTTTGAGCCCCTCCAGTCCATACTTCTCAGCTGCACAGTACACGACCGTGTCCCTGAGGACGATATCGCCTACAGCGGAGTGGAACATAGTCGCTTCGCTCGACCCGCGGCCACCGGTGTGGGTGGTGGCATTCTGGCTGTTCTCGAGTTCCCATGAACCGGTGTCCTTGTTACGGATCAGGCGCGGGAAATAATCTCCCTTGTACAAGAATTCGAGAACGCAGGATAAAACTTCTGGCTCTCTGGGATATGTTAGGGATATGTCCTTGTACTGGTGTCGGTGCTATTCTTGGTTTGAGGACATACTCATCTGGCAGAGCCACTGCCTTATTCGTGCTGTCCCCGACAAACTCGTCTTTGAGTAGAGACCGGAATAAAGGCGAGCGGCACAGGATTTCCTCATGAGCTACGAAGACACGTTGTTCGTGACTAACGATCATGGTGACTATAGGGCTCGTGAGGGGACTATAGAAATCATCTACGATCAGCTTAAATTCTTCTATCTCGTTGTGCTAGAGCACAAGAGGCACTCTACAGCACGGGATAGGATTCTTGGGAACAAGAGATTATATGAGTTACTCACTTAGCCGGTGACTGACTTTCCACCTTCTCTTGCATTTTCTTCGCCTTCACATGCCTATGTGTCTTCCTTGGCGACCTTCTAGGCTTGCCGACTCGATCGCTTCGAGTGAACGAGCGATTAGCGGTTTTCAGCCTATCGTCCATGCCCATGAACTTGGCCAGGAATGACACAAGAGACATCCAGACGTAGAGACAAAAGATTGACAGAAGAAGCCAAACGAAAGGAAAGGATCGAACGAGCTGGTTAATATAAACGAATGACGCTACCGACTCATACACACTGCATGAAACAGAGAGTCCTGGAAGCCTTCCCGAGACAAGATCCTCCTCGTAATCGACAGCCTTCATTAACGAAAATGAAAGCTTACAGACTGTTGAGAAGGTGCAGGATTCCTGGGAGCTGGCTTTCGCCTACATAAATCCACCTATGCGGAGTAGATTCACGTAGCGAGACTTAGTCGACTCTAGGGAGCGCGAGAAAGGAAAAGAAAAGAACTAGGATGGAGCTAGCAGAGTGTCTTATATAGATGCGGGGAATGAATCATGTGATGGTGAGATTTGGTGATCGGCCACATGACGGCGTAGATCATAGATGCCTTAGTTCCTATATAGTTTGTTTTCAGATTGCATGGAAAACTGTGTGGATAATATCCTTTCAGCAAGTTAGTCACAAATTAGTTCTTTGTCTGCAAGCATAATTATGTTCATGGATTATAACCACCATAAACATTCACTCCCTATTCCCTGCATCTACAATACGGTCCTCTCCAGCACAGGCGATCAAGATCTATAAAAGGATAAGGGTATAGTAAAGCTGAAAAGGTCTGCCCTTTAAGGTTACTTCTATCTTATCTATATCAACCTGGGAAGTTTTACTCATTGTACCAGCAGCATTTGATGTTGAAGTCCATCCATACAAGTAACACCAAAGAATGACATATATCAGCTTCTTAGGCGGTGACAACTAGCACTTTTAGATTTCTATACTCACAAGCAGAATGCTTTTACCACAGCAACCAACACACTATTCACTAAAACACTGATCATCATAACCAAAACGTTGAAAACAGCGAAATTAGAGCCAGAACAACAGGTCTTGCCAACGACCAGAGCCACCAGAGTATAAGCACCCCCTTACTTTCTTTTATCAAAGCTTTGCCCTTTCATACAATCAAGGTAAGGAAGAATGAACGCTCTTATTCCATTACTCATATCGAGTCTCCTTTTTCGAAACCCTGTGTCTTTCATTGCTAAGTGTCATTGTTTATATCATCCGCTGATCCTAGGTAAAACAGGGAATAGGTACTATGGTTAGCTGGACATTAGCAGGGATCACTATTCATGGAGATATACTCATTACATTCGTGATGGTATATACACTGCTCACGCTGCTTAAGCTGTATGGATTATATGTGCTGGCCGTGCTGGCCGATTTTGCTGCAAATTTCGAAGCAGATGAACTGGAGGAGTGGTTGGAACATGCTAGAGCTCGAAGGAACAATGTCTACGCACACAGCAGTTCCACAGACAGTGATTCGGCAGACACCAATTTTACGGATAGTGATTACACTGGCAGTGACTGAGATGTTGGCATGATCTACGGAAGTGGTCTTACAGGTGGTACTTACATAACAGCGACTGACGCCATGATGCTGGCTTGATCCATGGATATATATTTTAAAGACGTGGTTTACGGACAGTGATCGAGATGTTGGATTGATTCATACAATGTACCTGATGGCTAGATTGCCTTGCTCCATCTCTGCTTCTCAACGCCTGCCAACAGTATCATGCCGAGTCAGGATCAAGCCACATATTGAAAGCTCGTTAGTCCCAATCATGGTATCGTTTTCATACTCAGAGAGTAAATGCTTACCTTCTTTTGCATAATGCTCTTCTCTTTTATACATTTAATCCATGCCTTTTCACTGATTAATATGGTTTCTGATATCGCTGTAAGATGCTACCTTCTTATCGCGCAATATTGCGAAAGCAATTTCGACATCTTTCTGGCCACTTACTATCCGTCTTGAGTAGCCCTATATGCATCCTAGACGTAAGGAGCACCGGCCGATAAGCCATTACTCTCCTTGCGCAAGGACACGAGCGGGATCGGGCTATCGGCAAGGCATCCCATTGAAAATCCATGAGATGAGCGCCAAGTATGTCTGCTTAGTTCTCCCAACTGTGGAATGCATATTGCAAGTCTTATCAGGATAGAATTTGTAGCTTTGCAAATAGCCAGAACCACAATCGGTGATCACTCCCTCATTTCTTTTATTTCACTCTTATGGAAGCACATTTATGAGTTACAGTCGAGGCTAGAAGGAATATAATAGATGTCTGGACAGGGATTATCTTGCGAGGCTGACTTCTTGCAGCCCCAATCAGCCATGTCTTTCACCCCGTATTGCAGATGATCCTCACACCCATTTCCTCGATTGGATGAACGAACAGGCTCCATGAGTGCGCATCTTGCGGTCTGTAGGACTATAGCAACTATAATTAGTGCAGCCCTCTCTCTGCGTTATACCATAATACCCTGCACTCTGCAGTCTAAATCATGTTTCAGGAGAACTTCCCGACACACAGAGTAAACATACCTAATAGCAATACTGTTCCTCTGTTTTACTCTAGCAGTGCGCTTTTGCATACTATGAAAAACAAACTGACTACTTACGATATAAAATTCCGCAGCAAAGCACTTCCAAAAATTCTCAAGCTATTTCGCCAAACACCCAAGCATGAGCGCGCTGTATCCCCGGGCTTCCTGGGTCTTCCGAGCGAGATTCGTCTGCTTATCTACCAACTTGCCTTCTCTACTACCTGCGACCATATCCTCGTCACTGCCGATCGTGACAGACGTGCGAGTCGTCCAATAACAAATACAGATGATATAAACGAAAGACCTACTCGAGAGCTCAGATATACTCGTACGCCTTCCGTACCTTTACTAGCAGCCTTACTTCAGACGAACAAACAGATATATCGTGAAGCCCTTCCGGTTCTATACGCGAACACCATATTCTCTACCTCATCGAATCCCACCTCATTAATGTACTTGAAGGATCGCCTGTCAGAATTCGCGATAAGCAATATTCGACAGGTTCAGCTTTGCCCTACCTCTCTACTCTCAGAGTCTTTTATTCGAGAGCGAGAGTTGCTCTCGTGGACCGTCCTTTGCGCTGAAGTCGCTGATCTTCCCGGCCTTCGCCAAGTTTGGATATCATACTCCAGCCCGGAGATGTTGAAGAATGGTACTGTAGAGTTCCATCGAGGGCGTTATGCAAAATGGTTGGATTTAATTCAAGTTAAGAAGTCTCTTGTCTTTGACGTATTTGAGGGTAGCGCAGATGACAGGGAAGAATGTCGAGAACGGTTCAGAGAGATTATACAAGACGCCGGTGACACCTTGGGGGTTTGATGTATATTACTATTCTATGTTATAACTCTTTCATCGGTCTCTATAGTTTATAGAAATACTTGGTTCTAGTCTGTGTTACCAAACTGCCTATCAAAAGTAGTCGGTTCATTGCTATTGCAGCTAGACTCCAGAGACTATCTGTGTATGTTTGGATCTGCATTAAGGCAAAGTTCATGGTGATATGCTTTATATCGAGGTGAGTTTCGGTTGTATTCTCCGTATTATTTATCAGTTTATCGGCGGTCTTTTCCGTTGTTAATAAACTCTTTATACTGGGTGTTTCTAGTTAGAACAATATAAGTCAAGGATACGTCAAGCTAAGTATATCGCCTAATGGCAATTAAGCAGCAACACATCTGATCGTACTAGTAGTCACAGGAGTCAAGCCTTATATAAAGAGTCTGTCCCAGTCCGTCCCTTGTTCTAACCCTCACCAAATCCCCTTATATTTTCAATTTTAGAAAGGATGGCCATAGACCCTCACTCCTCAAGATCTAGGACAATCAGCTAACAGATTTTCGTAAACTAGGACCCTCAAGAACATGAACAAGAATGAAAACGCTAAACCCATCGCCTCCCAAAAGACAAGCAAATGTCACCAGGTTGATACCGTGACACTTGATAGAGTGGACTACGATATCAAAGGCTTATCTCTTGAGGAAATTGCTCAAGACATAGCGAAAGATGTACCGGTAGATGTGATCGGGAAACAGTGGGGATTTAATGAACGCAAGATGAATTGATCATGTCCCAAGTCGCATTCGTGTCTTTCCTGGTATTAATCCTCCTATCGTTCTCTATGCTTGCTTTCCAGATTAGCACCCAAGTCCCGTCCTGTACGTATTTGAGTACGTGTTAGTGTAGTAATAGCAATGATGGGTCTTTCTGTTCGGTATTCGGGCTTCGCAGTAGGGCTTGCGCGAGGACTATTATGTATCAGATAGTCCACCTCGAGAAAGTAGATAATCTCTGGGTTATTGCTGGTGAGCGAGATTCATGGGCAGTGTGTAAAGCTATTATCATCGACTGTGTGATTAAAAGAGAAGGTCGGGGGGAGGGGCTGGTAGATATATTTGAGTGTCATTTTTATATCACGGTGCAGCTGATCACGCGATAAGTCCACGTTAGAGGTTTTATAGGGCATACTGAGATATATTTATTTCTATTTGACTAACTCAGCGGTAGATGGCTTCTATATACTATATTGTAGAGTAACAGCAACAAAGCGCACCAAGTTGCCAAGAAACGTATTTGGTTCAGGTTCTGAGGTGACCGACAACGGTAAACAAGTATTCTACTGGAGTTGATTCCACACCGCGAAAGCGAGGAGCAGAGGTAGTGCTTACATGCTGACAACAGGCAGATGATAGATCACAATCCCATATCAATGCTCATACATTAGTGAAAAGCGTAACATGCATCTAAGGTGCTGGTAAGCAACCCGCCAATCATAGTTCATCAGAGTAGATCCTTGACTGAAGAAGTAAATGTGGCTGTGCATCTCAATGTGTGGCGCACGAGTCAGCCGCACAGATCAGGCAGTGATATCATCGCCCAGGAAGCTTCGATGTTCCTGGATTCCTGAATGCATCTGTAGCCCCTTTCTCCAGATTCTGGTGAAACTGAATGATGTTGATCTACGAAATATTTAAGCGACGTTTCTGGTCTAGATGACTGTCAGCTAGGGATACCCTAGAATTTTTTTTTTGAAATATACAGCTCACCGACCCAGCCATCTAATAACTTTAATACCCCTCTGTCGATCTGATCTCAGCCCTTGCTGGCTAAGACTGCCTTTTAACTTCGCCACTACCTTTAAGCTATCCTAGAGGAATATAATTGTTTCACTCGCTTTCTTTTATACTCTGATTATTTATTTACTCGTCTTATTTATATGAAGTAATCCAACATGCAGCAATTCAAACAATGGCGACGTCCGTCGCAAACGAAACCGCACGATCCAGTGCTGACCTCCGAGGACGAAGCCTTTTTACGCAATATCGTATCCGAACCTACCAACGCAGCACCCAGTTCTTCTGCCGGCGCAGTTGATGATAGTCGATCGCCTGTCAGTCCCATTGCAACTGATGCGCCGGACACCCTCGTCTCACCAGTGTCGCCCTTGGAAGAGTTCAGAGAGCTAGGTGAAGAAGCAAGGAAGGCTAGAGAGAAGGAGGAACAGAAACTCGGTCCTGATCCCCAAAGACAGAGCTCCAAGGATGGAAGTTCTTCACAGGCAGAGGAGAAGAAGAAGAAAACTTGGAGCAGTTGGTTACGGAGGAAGACAACTGTGAAGAAGGTGAGCTCTTTCTCAGCTCCTTTATAATTCTCCCGTGGATGATTCAATTCATTCTGACATTCCATGATGAAAGGACAAACAACCTGTAAAGACCGAAGTGTCGGGCGACGCGCAAACTAATCCGCCCGCCAATTCCAAGGACGAAAATGACGCGAGGCAGGAGACAGAGGACATGACGGAGATACTGGAAAAGCTGAACCTCGCAGCGGACAATAACCGTGTTTTCTCGGTCAGTGATGAGATGCAGGAACTTCTGCGCAAGTTCAAGTTGATCTTCAAGGACTTGATCAACGGGGTCCCGACTGCTTATCATGATCTTGAGATGCTCCTTACCAACGGCAACACGCAGTTGCAAGGTGCATATTCTAAGCTCCCGGGGCCGATACAGAAACTCATCGAAAAGCTTCCAGAGCGATGGACGGAAACTTTGGCGCCTGAGATGATCGCTGTAGCAAGTGAAAGGGCTGCAAAGAGCGGCGTTAATATAGATAACATTGGCAAGGCAGCCGCCGCTGCCAATAAGATGGGCATTAAGGTTCCCAGTCTGAAAGAGCTGGTTGGGAAACCGGCGGCTATTGTCGGCATGCTACGATCGATCATGGCGTTCTTGCGAGCTCGATTCCCTGCCGTGCTGGGCATGAATGTGCTTTGGTCATTGGCTCTATCTAGTAAGTGTGTCTGTAGATTTCTATGCTCGACCTTCAACCATTGGCGAAACATGCTGACAATTGCATCACACAGTCCTTTTATTCGTTCTTTGGTACTGCCATAAACGTGGTCGCGAAGTCCGCCTCGAGAACGAACGTCTCGTCACCGAGGAGGAGATAGAAAAGCTGAACGAGCAGTCTTCATCTGACGAGAAAATTCGAACAACCGAGACTCTCACTACAACCGCCCCGCAAGGTGCTTCGGCAGCTGAAATCCGGGAGGGGGTGAAAGATGCCCAACAATCTCGTGAGAGAGCTATTGCTGCGGCTCAAAGTACACAACTGAAAAACGATACAAATGACAATAACCCCAAGCCGACGCGATCGAAGTCAATTTTATCCATTTGGGGCAGATCAGGCCAAAAGCCAGAACCAGCTACAAAGATCCAGCCATACCCGGGAACGTGATTATCCCTTCTTGTTTCACTATTTGTTTCGATTTTTACTTTTCCTCTTTGCTGGTTTCGCGCCTGGGCTGGCAACCTGGGGTTATTGTTCGATACTACCTCTGTTTACTTCACGAAGCTTGTGTGGCCATGATTACAGGATAACGACACAGAACCAGGCCTTTGATTTCTTGGTACTTTTAAGGATTTTAGTTTATGCAGATGACTTATGACGGTTCCATCTTAACAATACGAGCAATATGACATTATGATCTTCTTCAGCCAGTCAGGCGGCATCAGAGTATGATGAGTAATGACTCTCGGAGCAAAGAAAAATGAAATGAAAAGCAACAACCACTGGGGGGTAGAGAGGACGTCAAATTTGGCCACCTGTTCTATTCAAAGATAGCACCTAATCTCCCGTGAGCCATGGAAAGGGGTCGGTCCGGCCAGAAATTGCGGATTTGCGGTCCCGAGTGGCAATTGAACGGGTTCCATGTGGTTTACTGGAAGGTCGGCATCAATCCGGCCCATCCTCGCTTGCCGGAATTTTCTGGAAGATCGGCTCTGCGCTGACAGGACTCATTTTACAGACAACCGCAACAGTCTGCACATATGAAGCACATGACGCGAGATGTCTTGAAGCTACTGCTAATTATTACTCTAGTGTTTCGTACTAAGTGGTGCACTGTATGGTAATTAAGGCATGGATGCTTCCATACTAGTACGCTGGAAAATAAATCGACGGGTGCGGGGTGCAGCGAATGAGTATGCATTGGCCAATGGGATCTTCGGGGGTTGCCGATCATGAGTAAATGACGGAGCCTAATGGACATAACTGGTTAGTGGAGCCTGGTATCATACCAGAAATTACCGTCTTGATAATGGGCTGCTACTAGTACCTACTTGGGTACTACTAGGTGAGAAGGACTTGTCTACTGAAGGTTCAATATATGGAGATGATATAGTGTGAAAAGTCCTCTACATGTCTCATGATACCTGGCTACCTCCTAGTAGTTAATCCACCGGATGATGTCTTCTAATCCTTGTGTATGGATGTTTGAAGCATTGTTGTCCGTAGTAGTATCGAGCCACCGATGTGGGGACGAACAACTGTACATACGTACGGAATAATCTGGACTAGAAATGCAGGTGATTCCTGGCATCTGTCTATAGTAGTTGGGCTTTACCCAATAGATCCAGGGTTCACCAGCTGATGTTGCAGCCGGACTCGGATTATCTCACCAGTTTATGCCCATGTGTGTATTAATTATTGTACGCATTGTATAGCCCACTGGCCAGGATTTGAGCCGTACCGGATAGCGCGCCTGCATGGCCCATTCATCCTGCATATAGATAATCAGTTCCACGATTCGGCAACCATTCCAATGCAGCCAGCTGTCCCCTTACCGCCCCTTTGACCCAATCAGGCCATGCATCATGCGTACCAGCGTCGACTACAAAGGCTATGTATTTTGAGTGAGTAAGTAAGTATGTACATGTACGATCTAGGCAATAGGAGGTGCTCATACTCCATCAAGTAGCTACCTAACTCCTAATCCTTCCTGCCAGGTAATAAACAGTGTGTCGTGTCATGTCTTGACAGCGGCAACGGCGGGAATTCGTTTGTAATGAACCTCGATATAACCTTCCCACTCTTCTCCTTTCCTTGTGTTATTGTCCTAGACTTGCCACTGTGGAGAGGAATTGTGAAAATATGAAGCAAGAGGGACGACAGTCGTCCGACCCAGACCAGGAAAAATCAATAAAATAGAATTTGCAAATGAATCATTACTTCAGTCGTTGGCGCGGTAGATGGCCGCCGCTAGTGGCGCACCTCGGCCAATCCGAACCAGGATTGGAGGTAAGAGAATGATACAGACATTTTCCCACATGGAGGGACCATTGTAATATCCTATTGTAACTCGGCAGCTATCCAACGGATCGCCCGACATAATTGCATACTGCCACTCCCAGATACGGATACATGGTTCGTTATTCTTTCTGACTCATGTGATGAATCATATTTCTTGGGTAAATACAGTTGTGATCTAGAGATTGATGATGTCGTGTCTGCAGGCTCGTGCAGGAAGCACGGTTCAAAGAAAGCCCCCTGACTTGATGGGGCATGTAAGTATGTAAGTACATACTTAGCCTGTACATATTCCTGGCCCATCTTTTGGGCAATGCTTTTTCCGTCGAACGTTGGTAATTTTACGGAGATTTTGGCGCATCCGTTGGAAGATCGCTTTCTTACATACTTAATATTGCATTCCACATGACCCCTCATTGGAGATGGGAGGCTCAGAAAAGATCTACATTCCTTTCGCCTACAGGGCTATTGGTAGTTCGTGCGTTATTCCCGTATTGGGCTGTGGAAACGTACGTATGTCGAAAATGTAGGAGAATTAAATTGCTGTCACAATTGTCGGAAGAAGAAATACTATGCCTCGTAAATGAGGCACCCTGCTATATTTCCCCTTTTCGCTTGTCTGATCATCCGGTTATTTTCGTTGTATGGAAATTTTTTACTTGTAGATCAAAGAGCGGGCCAAGCGCCCTGTATCTCTGACATGGCAAACGCAGAACTGGGTACGGGGGTGAGTGTCGTTATTGATGGATCATCGACGCAAGCTGCAGAATAAGGTACCCAACGGAAAATCCTCCTGTACGGAGTACAGAGTACAGTACATCCATATCAGTTGGTTCTCCTTTCAGAGCTCTTTGCGTGACTAGGTACCCTAGGTCGAGTCTTGTATTATCCGAAGGTCGTGACTCAACTTCAGCAGCGAATCGACTCAATCTGGTCAAATCCGTATTCCATTACTGGCTGTTCAAGTCAAGATGACTGATGAATATCGCCTCAAATCAAATCCTTTACAGATCCATTCGGTCATTGGCCCCGGCCGCTAGGAGAAACCGTAGGTACTAGGTAAGAAAAGAGAAAACAGAAGAGGAAAAAAAAAAAAGATGCGGTGAGCACCTGCCGACCAATGACAATGCATGCTTTAGTGGTTCCTGACCAATCAAGGATGACAATACTGCGACCGGGTGATGCAAGCCCCACCATGATTGGAAAAATTGGCCCGCCCCATCCCCAAGTCCGTTCCGTCTTGTAACGGGCCAGTGACGGCGGTGGTACAGTACGCTAGCTGATCTTCTGCCTCCCTTCTCTTTCTCCCGGCCTTTTCTTCTTCCAAACATCCCAATCCACCCCTCATTCGATCTGCCATCCAACGTCGCAGATTCCCCTCCTTTTTTACAACGCTATAGAAATTCTTTTCACTGTCCTTATCAACAAATATCGTCAAAAGTTCGTTGCCAAAATGGCCTTCGTTGAGCTGTAGATTCCTCGCTGGGGGGCACGACAGTCTTTTCCTGCTCCCCAGTCCAGCAGCTCCGAGTTTCCTCAATCGACTTGACGATATTTGTTTTCTCTTTCGACGCAAAGTCTTGCAGCGTCGAAATTGCCCCCAAGTACAGTTACAGAAGAAGCACATTAACGTCCGCCGTGGACGGTGAGGTGCTTTCACACTCGAAAAGTTCTTCGCTATCGTTCTGATCAAACCTCCCCCTCCTCCTCTTCTCTTCCCATCCCTGACCCTTCACCACCTACCATTCACCTCTGTCGAACGATAACGAACGCTCTCCTGATCCTCTCTACGTTATAACGAACTGACGGCCAAGAAAACAACAAAAATTGTCTTGATTATCCACTTATACCTACTACGGAATCTCTGACGCAATACACTGCGGCTTGCAAACGGGTAACAAAACTTTGTCAACCCGAGGTACCCAAAACCAACTTGGTTCCATATTGAACCGTATTCTTGTCAATTATCACATTAAAACAATACCATTGTCGACGCAATGCCGCCAACCGCTCACCCCCCCAGGCGGCCTTCGAAGGATGCCGGCAGGGACAACCGCCGTCTCAACTCGAGTCCCATGTCCCGTATCGGGCAACACTCTCCAAGAATATCAAACAAGGCAATTTCCCTTGGGTCATTGACGGCCGACAGGAAACGGAGGGCTTCCTCGTCCGTCTCCAGCGTGTCGTCGGTCTCGTCTGTAGATCTCAGTGACGATGTAAACGAGTCAGATGCTGATGACGAAGAGGACCCACCTGCTGTCCGTGGCCCGTCTTATGGCCGTCGTGACAAGGCTCATAAGGCGGGAATGAAATCTACAAAAAGAACAAAGAAGATGAGGCTCTCGGAAGATGACGGCTACGATGGCCAAAAGAGCAGTGGCGATAACGACTCGGAAGATAGCTCCGATGATGTTTACGCAGCAGTTGACTACATCAGCGATGGAGATGACGATGAAGATCATGATGTAGAGAAGTTGGAAGAACTATTGATCGTGGAGTCAGAGGATGAGAATGATTTCAATGGCATCTTGACAGCCTCTACCGTCAGCGTGGCCAATTCCCACGATTGGGCGGGCCCCAATGTGTTTGATGACCACATGCTGCTTTCAGCTGCCTCATTTTTCGACGAAGAGCAGCTCTACACCGCCATGGAAGCCTTCGGGGAAACCGACTTGGCCAGTGAAACGGCCGTAGAAACACCGGTTCCCCGCCGGGTGCACTTTGAGGAAGACTCGGATTCATCGTCTGATAGCGATTCCCATACTGAGGATGAAATCCCGAGCGACTTCCTCCAGCAGGACAGCCTTGATCCTCAGCTACGTCGCATGATTGAGAATGACAACGAGACCTACAGCAACCGACGACGGCAGTCCGACGAATTGTTCGCGGAGTCCGACTATGGTCATTCAAACATTTATCACGTCGAGTCGGATGCTGTCTCTGAGGAATCGGAGTCCAGCGGATACGAGAGTATGCAGACACCTATGGAAGTTGAACTTAACCTCATGCTAACCAACTTCAAGCCGATGATGGCGAGACTACAGATGAAGACCTTCCCCCACCAGCAACGATTACCCATCCTCGCTCTATCCTGCGCCGTGACTCCTCGGCTTCTCTCCAAGCTACCACTGCTGAAGAGACGAATGATTCTACTTCCCGTCGGCGAGGGCCCATAATGGGAACCTTCGTTGCCGACCCCCACAAGCCTGTTGCACTCGTGGACTGCACGGGCAAGCATCTAGTGATCATTCCTGCATATGCCTCCTCTCGTCATGATTGGCTCGAGTCTGCCACAAATAGCATCTGTGGCACGGCTAATAATAGCCCGCGCGCAACTACAATGCACCTCGTTGATGAGAGTGACACAGATGCGCTCGCATCGCCGAATCACGTTGACCTCAGCCCGATGTTGGCCTCTAGCGCTAACCTCATGATGACGGCCCTTGGGAATGAGGTTACCACCGGTGGTCAAGTCATGGGTCCGCCCGAAGCCTTCTATCCGTCTCGTGACTTTGCCATTGATAGTTCATTTGAGGATGATGAAGAGGATGATCCAGAGGCTGCTTTGAATGTCGATGATTTTATTGACTTTGGTAACGGCTCATCCGATGATGATATGGACAAGGAATTCGACGATGATGCACTGGCCTCGCCGATGGGGGCGCCCACCATCCCAGCTGCTGCCGGCACACCAACCCCTACTCGCGGAGGGGATTCACAAACAAACAGTGCGGAGCGTTTCTTGAACCACCTGGACCGTGGTATTGTGACGGCTTTCCGTCGTAATCACAATCGGTACCAGGCACTGCTACGCCTCCCGCAACACCGGGAGTTTATGCCGGCCAACTCACCATCTCGGCCAGCCAGTGTCTTCAGACATGCGAAACATGCGGATCAACGCACGCCTACGCGGAAACGCAAAGCGAACGGTTACAATGGCGGCGAGGCGGTCCGACGGAAGCTGATGGATGCCCACCGTCGTAGCCAACTTCCCTTCTAGAAATTTAACGGCAGACATCTTAATGTAAAGACGTGCCTCTCTTACTCTTGCGATACCCATCACTGTTATGACCACTTATGTCTCGGATTTACTGGCACGTTGTCACGGCATAGCTATCATTTCTTCTTTTTGTTCCCAAACCTTGCTGAGTCTGTGTTAGCGGCATAGACCTCCCCGTAAGGGGCCATGATTTCGGCTCGGTTTCAGCTGATAAAAGGTTCGACGACTGTTTGCTTTCTTTTTTTTTTTGGATGGAGCGGGCATCTAGACCAAGGTTTGACTGAATGCTCAGGACCGGTCTGTGTGTATGGGAGGCTTTCTGCGAGGAAATTCATTTCGGTCGAGGAAAAGTTGGTGATGGAGTCTGAAAAAATCCGATGGCCAAAAGTTAACGTGATTTTCCTACTGGAGTCGGTGGTGATGCTATATTTGGCGAAAGGGATATACGGCTCTTGTTTACTCGGATTTGTTGATGTGTCTCCTTTTATTTTCTTTGTTCTAGGTCTGTCCCGTTACAGACTTCGCGTAGATAATATTTTTATCAATGCAAAAAAAAAAAAAGTTTAAACACAAAAAAAGAAGGGACAATGTAACAGAAGGCTCTGCGTGGTAGGCAGCAAGGAAATGATTATTTGATCCTGGAGAGGTGTAGGGTAACATTGTGGCTTCAAACAACGGAGGCCCGCGGAAGAAACCTTTGCTACGTCAAAACAAGAGAGCTAAGACAACTTGGTACTACCTCTGGTCAGTAGTTCATGCCATTGGGTCGTGCCCTGGGCTTCTCATGGGGAGAAAGAGCCGAACAAGATATTACTCGATGCAAGCCACCGCACTTGGTCTCGCTTGAGGATGCAACCCATGGACCCGTTGAGCATCGTGCGACATGCCAAGCAAGCACCCTCGATTCTCCCAAGCCGAGTGTGCACCGAATATTCCATGATGGTGTGCAATGCAGTCGGAGCATAAATGACGGAGCACCTTACCTCATGGCAGGGTATGGCCCCTGAGGGGTGAGGGTATTTCCTCGGTCGAGAACATTTTTCCCTTCATGGAGAGCGAAAAAAGGTTCCCAGCTGGTTTCACCATGCTTCCCCATTTCGAAAGAGAAGAAATGATAGGTCGCAAACCACTTGTGGCTGATGCAGTGATCATCTGATTCGTTCGCACCTATCCTGAATTGGGGAGGTGCTCAGTAGTTCCCTAGTCAAGAGGTCCCTGAAGTGGGATATCCGGTTTTTGTCTGTTGTTCGTTGGGGCGAGCTTCTCATTATCTTCGCCCCCTATTGAAGTTTAATGGTAGAGCGTGAAAGAGTTAATCGGTTAAAGGATGGGTTCGGGCGGTTCGTGATCCGGTCCGGCGGTTAATCGACGCTGGGGATGGGTGCATGGTGAGGAAATTTGTCAAAGAATCGAGAACCCTATAATTAGTTCCCGTAAAATTAGAGGCTTTCGGGGGACCTTCTCACACTGGCTGAGTTTCAAGCGAGACGCCCTGTGGAGTGATGGTCGCCCATTCTGGCCCCTGCTGTGAACCCTCGATTATTATCTTGCATGGCCTTGATGCTATGCGGGGTGATAGACTGCGACTGCTCAGTAGGGTCTGGATTGTCACCCTATTTGTGTCTCTCCACTGAACCTTCGATCTATCAATTGCATATTTTATGTCATTTCCTCCTATGATTAATCGCATATTCGATTTGATTCTGGACTGGACACAGCGGCAAGTTCGCCACCACCGTTTCCTGTTTGTGTTGTCGTTGTATTTGCTTCTTCTTGTTCTTGTTCTTCTATATAGTCTACGAGAGGAAGGGCCCTCTGCCGATCCGGCGGCTGTTCGAGCGATCATCACCGTTTTCCCTTTCCCCATAGGCTAGACTAGATCTTATCCTCACACCTGTTCGTCTGAAGACTTCACTGCCGACTCGCACATCGGAACCTGTTGTCCATTCTGCAGAAAATGAAGTATTTGATTGGCGACCAAGGGCGTATAGTTTGCTCTCACCTTCAGGACATGTGGAAATAATGCGGCCTTGGTGGCGGCGCCGTGATTGGTGGAGTGTCGAGGTACCTGCACTAGCGGAACAGCGCGGCAGTCGCTGATTGGCTCCTTGGGTATACTTTTGGGTCATTGTTGTCTGACAAGAAATAAAATAAAAATAATATTCAGGAATAATGGAGAACCAGTAGTAATAACACTCAGGTAAAAAGAATTATTCATGCATTACCGGATCAAGCCAGGGTCTAGCGAACATGAAAGAAAAAAAGAAAAGAAAAAAAAAAAAAAAAAAAACATCAAACAAGACAAATGAAACCCCGACTAGTTTATAAGAAGTAGTCGACGCCCCTCCCCCCGGAGACCCTGGAACCCTTCTGTTTCCATCCGTTCACCATTCTTTTTTTTTGTGTGTTCTCTCTCATTTTGACGTTGTTGTACTATTTCATCTCTTTGTTTCAATCCACTCGTTCATCTTGGGGTTCACTTGGTGGCCCGTCTTTCGTTATCTGATTGTTACGGTGTTGTTGTTATTGCTGGTCGAGAATAATATTACTGAACTATACCATCTTCTTCTTCGACTACTACAGTTCTCCCACTATTACTACTACAACTACTTTCGTCTTGATTCTATCTCCATTCGTTCCATCATTATTCGGTGACCTCAGTAACCATGAGGGTCGCTACTTCGGTTGCATTCGCCTCTCTCCTGGCCATGGCCCAGGCCCATCCCTCGGGCGCCGTAAGTGTTCATGCATGGAGAGAACTACTGAACCCAAGCTGATGTTTTTCTAGTGGTGGGGCACGGATGATTGCTATACTAGCCCGGATAATACCAATAATGAATGCTCTGACGAGATGCGGGGTGGATTCAACTGGGCTGGCCTCGCCGTCGGTTCTTTTGACTTCTTCGCCGGCTTCGAATTCTCTGGGTTCTCTTTCAGCAGCAGCTTCAGTGCTGCTATCAGTGGTGGCTTTGCGGTAAGTAGGCACGGATCGGTGGATACAATGATGTTCAAACTAACGGCTACAGGGCCAATGCGTTGAGTCGAAACTCTCCAAGGACGACGAGACGTCCCCGGAGATCTCGTCCGGCAGCGATAAGACCTTCTCCATCAGCAAGCTTCACCTGGTGACCGCCGAGGAGGCTGATATCAAGATCATCTATGACATGCCCGATGGTTCTTCCTGCAAGCATGTCGCTCCCTGCTCTCCGAAGGGAACTGTTGTCACCAACGACCAGTGCGGTGGTGCCAGCTCCGTCCGGTTTGAACTCGCAGAGGAGGCCGCCGTGGATGCCGTAGTCTTCGGTATCCAGAATGTCGAGTTTGAGTGCTCCCCTGGCCAGAAGACCCCAACCCCCTCTCATCACCACACGAGCCCGACTGCGACTGGACACTCGTCTACTCCAGTGATTCCAGTACCGTCGTCCTCCAATGCAGTCACGCCTCCGGCTCCTAGCACTCCCGTCAGGATGACCACCTCGACCGTGTATACTACAAGCCTGATCACCATCACGAGCTGTGCTCCAACCGTTACCAACTGCCCTGGAGATTCGACCACTGTTGTCACTTCCACCATTGCTGTCTCGACCACTGTCTGCCCGGTCACCTCTACTGAAACTCCTGCGAAGCCTACTGAGACTTCTGTGAAGCCTACCGAAACCCCGGGGAAGCCTACTGGAACCCCCGGGAAGCCTACCGGAAGCTCCCCTGTTGGCGGTTCCTCCGAGGTTCCCTCTCCAAGCAGCCCCGCTCCCACAGGTACTGCTGGTACTTCGTCAGGAGTCCACCCAACTAGCCATGGTGGATCTTCTTCCATCCCCCCAGACTCAACGACCACTGTGGTGACATGGGAAACCCTGACCACTTGCCCCGTGACCACCACCGCTACTTCTGGCAGCGTCACCACCACTTCTGTGTACAGCACTGTGTCCACAGTGACTCTTACGTCGACATCTACCATTTGCAACAAGTGCACTGCTACTCCTCCTACTGGCAAGCCCACGGGCACTCCGAGCGGAACCTCTCCTACCCCGACAGGCGTTTCCCCTGAGGAGCCTCCTGAGGATTCTACCACGACCGTCGTTACTTATACCACCGTGACCGACTGCCCAGTAACTACGACTGCTACCGCCGGTGGCACCACGACCACTTCTGTCTACACGACCCAGTCAACCGTTACACTGACTTCGACCTCCACGGTGTGTACCAAGTGCTCCTCCACTCCTGCCCCTACCGGAGTCGCGCCTATCAGTAGTACTCCTGCCGAGGGTGCAACGACGGTCGTCACCTACGAAACCGTGACCACTTGCCCTGTCACTACGACTATCACCTCCGGTGGCTCCACCACTACGTCTGTCTTCACCACTGTCTCGACGGTGACCAAGACTTCCAGCTCTGCCGTGAAGCCGACTGGCGTTCCCTCTTCTCCTGCTCCCTCTTCACCTCCACCAGCAAATTGCCCTAACTCGGTGCCCAAGTGTATCAACACCTGGCTCCCTCTTGTGCCCAAGTGTACTTCCAACGCGGAGCCCGGTTGTTTCTGCCCGAACCATGAGTTCACAGATAAGGTCATCAGCTGTATTCAGGCATGGGGTGCATCCAAAGAAGAGATCCAGGCCGCGCTCTCCTACTTCACCGGTATCTGTGCTCCCTATATCCCTGGCAATCCAGGCATTGTCACTGCCATTCCGAGCACTATTACTCTGATCCCCACTCCTGCCCCCACAGGTGTCGCTCCTGTGACTGGCACCAGTGCGGCACCAAACCCAACCGCCGCTCCCGAGGTTCCTCGCACGACCATCACCTACTCCACCTACACGTTGACCGTGCCCCAGGTTACCTTCACCACCGGCGTCTCCGGCCACTCGACCACCGTCGGCTTGATCCCGGGCCCTGCCCCAACCGGCGTATCCCCAGGTCACTCCTCGGGCATCCCGAACCCATGGGTCTCCGCCTCGTCTACTTGGATCTCCAGCCATCATCCTAGCTCGACAGCCAAGCCGTCATCTACCTATACCCCTCCTCCCCTGGCTAACACTGCCTCCTCTGTGTCCACCAGCTTCTGGCTGGCCATGGGAGTCGCCGCTCTCTTCAGCATCTTTTTCTGATCATAACACTCCTTTCTCTTGTTTGATCTTGCTTTCACAGACCATGTTACTTATCCATCCTTCTCAGATTGTTAATAGGTTGTGACATATAGGTCACTGAGATGAATCTGGATAGTAAATGTATCAAGTCTCTTTCCTTTAAGATTACAATGCCTGCCATGCTTTAAGTCTTGTTTTCAAATAAGCCATGCAATAATACCATTCTCTTAGCGGATATTTATCCACCCAAAAAAACACAATTAGTCAATCACTAACCTTATACAGAACCCATACAATATACAAAGTAAATCACCCACAACCCTACCTACATACAAAGTAAACACATACACACCTCAATAACCCAACAAACACAACAAGTAAATCATACATACATACACACATACATACTAGTAACAACATACTTCAGAACCTAACATTTACCCAGTCTATAGTTTAGCATTATATAAACATACAACATATATCATGAATCTGTTACAGCAACTAGTGAATACTATAGTACACGATATTTTCACCCCTTGTGTGCACCGCCATCCAGATCCGAAACTAACCTAATGGCTACATGCCACCTAGGATGATGAATATGCATGGGTCGTACGTTGGACAGGGATATTCCACTCTACTCCATTGTTAGATTGATTTTTATTTAGTAATAAAACTACTAGTAGGGCTAGGTACTCTATGTAAGTGATGTAGTAGCACTAGTGATCGATAAGATGTAAGGGATATTTGACAAAAGAATTGAGTACTGAATCCCTGCATATATCTAGAGGGAGAGAGAGGAAGAAAGTTAAAGAGAAGAAGTAGGAAACATACATTGAGAGATATACTTAATACGTAGTCTGTACTGTTTCAGGTATAACTGCGATGTCTCTTTGTTTAAGGGGGGTGACTAGTATTGCATCATTGTTCTAGCTTCAGAGGGTTGATTGGTGGATGTTTTTATTCAGCATTGAGTACATATACTATATATTTATGTTTTAGTATAGGGATTATTGAGTGGTATGGTTTATTGTATGTTTGGCTGTTTGGGTCATATTGGGATGGAGATTCTAGGCATGTATTGGGGTGTAGCAATTTGAGGAATCTTTTCTTCTATGTGTACGTCAGGTATTATTGGGACGTATTCTATGTTTGAGCCTCGATGATAACCATAATGTCATTTGATTTAACAATACTGAAGTATTGTTAAATGTGATAGAATCTAGTAACTAGGTGAAAACACTGCATTTTTACATTGCACTGGCCTATGCTGTACAAATCTCATACATTTATTTCCAACATTCAACTGGTAAACCCCAGATACAAGTCGAATCTATCTTCAGAATGCCTTCTCAAACAAACTGGTCCCAGGCAACACTCGACTCCAGCATTAAAGCAATAGAAGCAAAGATAAGAAAAACAATTCACAATTGAGAAATAAAAGATAGGGACACTGTTCCGTCCCGTTCCAGCCATCCAATGACCTTTCCAAACGCCATCATGGTATTATAGCTTCTCCCGCTGCCCGTGAATTCTAAGTCATGATCATATAAACGCCAATAAGGGAAGATTTGCAAACGCGGGCATCTATCCGGTTCTGGACTTCTTTGCGCGGTCGCTGCTGTACTCTGGTCTTGTCTTCCCACTTTCGATCGGGTGCAGATGTATGCCCATGTCGGGCGGGAAGTCAGGATGCAACATGCTGAATCGGTGTGGGTTCTGTGGGATCCCGTCTATCTCGGCCGGAACCGGTTCTACGAGTAGCTGGAGCAAGCCCTTATCCACATAGCCTGCTGGCTTTGTGTGGAGACGGTCCATCCTGGCCCAGTCATCATCCACTTCTTCGTTCATCAACGGGGGCAGTGGAGGTGCGCCGTTATTACTGGGTCGCGCATGGTAATTGGCGAGTATATTGTAAGGAAGATTGGGACGGACGGCCGGTTTATCCGATAGCTCGGCGAGGGCATTCAGGGCATGGTTGCCATGTCCGCGGGTAGAGCGGGTAGCATGGAAGTTCTGGCTAGCGGTCCGCGCCATGTCGGTTGCAGGAGTGCCATTGTCTTCCGTGCCATCCGCCCCAGACGCGTCTTCCGCATCGGTGTTGTTACCGTTCGTTGCAGCGCCAGAGGGCTGATCGGCACGCTTAGAGGTAGAAAAGAAGTGAACCGTCGCAACGTGCGCTTGATTAGCATGGGCGCTCAGCTCCTTCTCCGTGAAAAGTGACTGTATAGAATAGGACGGGGCATGCTGCTGCTGCACCACCTGGGCCTTCGCACGTTCAGCCGGGTTAGTGTAGCCGCCCTCCCGTACTGGAGATCCAACGTCCTCCTCAGGAGCCTTCCGCTTTCTCTTATTGAAGTCCGCCAGAATACCATTGCCCAGCTCGTCCACCAGATCGACACGGTGGCGGGTGTGTCGGGTTTTGCGGTTCCCGTGGATTCCGCCAGGACTAGCGGGATTGGTGATGCTGAACTGATTGGGATGCAGAAGCAAAGCATTAGTATCTGCAATATCCAGCTGCTCCTTCTCGCGCATCAGGCGAGTCCTCTTGCCCGTTATTGTCTGTACAAGGCGCTCTCGAAGGGTAGCAGACAGATGCTTGTATTCTTCTTCGGCAAAATGGACGCGAAAAGCGTATTCCTTTTGAAACCGTTCTAGGTTACTATTATGGCGGTGCTGATACAGAATCCATTAGCATATGCAACCCTTAGAAATAATGGAGAGGCTCCCCGTGTCTAACAACACCACAGTGCAAAAACCGCGAAAAGGCCAAAAACAAGGAAACACTTACCACCAGCATAGCCAAATCTGCATCCTTTTCGGTTTTAGCCTGATTAACTTCCTGCACAAAGCGCGAATACCACATGCCAGCCAGACTCGACATCTCCTTTGCAAATTTTCCCCCACCGACAGTAGTCTCTATTAAATGCGCGATCTCTTCCGACGAGTCCGGCAGAGGACCAGGCGAGTATGGATCGGCATTGTTGATGAGGGTCATATCACATTGCAAGGCATGGAGCTGCTGGCGAAACTGGGTATCTCGGTTTTGGCTGAAGGAGGCCGTAAGGTCTTGTAGGCGCTCTTGCAGCGCGCTGCGCCGCTTGTCTCGCTTAGAAAGAGGTACACTGGTCGGTGGGCTTGCCGATCGACCCCTGGAGTGTAAGTTATTGACCAAACTTGGACCAGGGCCACCAGGCACAGGCGATGCCGGTGCAGGGGAGTAAGCCATGGCTAGTTCAGGCCTATACTAGCTGGCCGCAGATGAGGAGGTCGTGGGAGGGAAGTAGAAAGGTGTGCGAAATGATTACTCAGTGTGGTAATCGGTGCAATTTGGCATTGGAAAATCAATGGAATAGAAAGCAAACAGACAAGAGACTTTAAGGAAGAGCACACATAAGTAATTAGATGACAGAGAAAAGAGGAGAGACAGTGGTGAGGAGACGAACAAACCGGTGCTGAGCAGAAAGCGGGAATCCAGCCGCTGACCCGATGCAGTATAGTGCCGGCAACATTTTACACCGCTCGGAGATGATAGTAAGATTCTGTAAGTTAAATACTTATAGACAATACAAACAGGTTCTCTCCATTACAAGTTCGATCTTATGTCTAGAAGCTCTTACATGTACAGTTATACGTTGCCAAGGCATTTACTTTGCTTTGTGTGGGTGAAGCACGATACACCAAAATGAAAGGTACACACAAAACGGCACTACGGAGTACAAGCCTGGCAGTGCCTGTCAATGGTCACGGGGTGTATGACGTTGTATCTATCATACACTAAAGACGAATCAGATGTTGTGGAATGCCACTGGTGATAAGCATCAGGTTAAGTAAGAGTGATAACTGACTACTACATAGTACTTGAGGAAAAGAGGCTTCGCATGTCATAGAGTCCATATAGTATGTATTCATTTGGGCTTGGTCATTTATATCCATAATCTAAAACATGTTGGTCGTCTCGCTTCCCAAAGCATAAAACAAACACCGTAAAACAAACATGCTGGGTATTTGTACTCCGTATCCGATATGAAAATGCAGTTTAACGTCCCTGGACTTTCCCCAAAGAAAGTCATATCCAGATCCGACACCAAAGACGCCACCATGTTCACTAGGTCCTCCCGTTTTATTCGCCATGATGTATCCAAAGAAAAATGATAAAAAATAGGTTAGAAAATTTGACGAGCGGGAGGTTTGAAAAGAGCAAGAAAAATGGATCCGTAAAGTAGGCTCCTGCAGTCGGGCCAACGATATCCACCTTAGTGGGACCGACGAATCACGAAAACTCCAAGTTCGATTCCATCGCGAGGCTCAGTCTCCTCACCATAGGGTCGCTTTCTAATACCATCGAGAATCTCACCCAGGAGCATAGCGGACGTCACCTCTTTGTCCTCTAGAAGATAATTTGTGGACATGTTCGAGGCGGCTTTTGCTGCGGGTAAGCGACGGCCATTTTGCCAGTAAAGACTGAGCACTTCTTTCATCCGAGTCCTTTCTTGGTGGATGAACCACTCAGTCCATACATGGCGATCAAGGTGGGCACTGCCCTTCCGTGCATCGGCAATGGTAAACTGCGATGACGACGAACTCAGATCAGAGCAGAGCTGCGCCAGTTTGCTGCGCATCGTGTCGAAGTCTTCCATGTGGCTGACAGTGGAGAGTTTGCCCAAATAGCGGCCTACGTCGGCGGATAGTTCGTTCACTACCACCAGCTGCCGAAGCAAGGGATCAAGGATAGGCCCCAGATATTGGGATTTAAAGGTCGAACCACCTCTTTTTGTTGGGTATATGAACAGCAAGGACCCTCCGTCACGCGAGAGCTCAGACATCCGATCGACCAAGAATGATGGACGGCCCGGATTAAAAAGGTCTTTGTACTCTTGAGGCGATGACGGTGGAAGGTACCGTTCTAGGACCGAGAGGTGTACGCTAAACGGAGGCACAACCGGCATAGGAAAGCGCAACGCTTTCCCCTGGATTATACCCCGAAAATCATGGTAGGCGGACACCACGGCCGCACTAGAAAACACACTAGAGTTGAAATAATCATCTGCAGCGAATAAGGACCGCGGGGTATTCGGCGGGGAGTACGGAAGGTTTGAGAGACTGAATTGTTCGGGAACTGCATGTGTGATGTTGATATAAGATGGCGATTGTCCAGACTGAATGCGACGTTGTACGGCTTGAATGAGGGAGCAGAACACGTCATCGTTCGTATGAACGGCTGCGTTCTTATCTGCTGTACATGGGTAAGGGAGCATTTGAGAAACAATTTTGACAGCTTCACCGCTATTACTCGGGAACGGTAGGGAAGACACTGCCGAAGAAGATATGTGAGTCAATTGATCACCCATGGTTTTAAGATCATGACCTACCAGTCGTTTCAATGCCACTCTCAAGCCAAGAATTAAGATCACAATCCATGTCACCAGATGAGCCTGGGCTTCCGGAGCTCGAAGGAGAAACGTTCGAAAGTTGATCGGACGGGCTACTCAGTCCGTCTGAAGTGGCACCTCTGGCAGCGCTGTCCACATTAGGACCTTCGTCCATGGGCATTGGCCCAGGTTCCCTGCTCAAAGGCGATTCGAAAAGTAGCATGCCGGACCGAGGATTCCACGCTACGTACTCGTCGTCTTCCGGAGGTGTTGGGGGGAGAGCAGTAGGGTAGTCGCCTTTGGTCTCGAAGTCCCACACCGTAGATGTGGACTGGGATGCGCGAGTCGCCAGCGAGCTCGACGCCGCAGAAGTAGTATGAAGACGGAGACGAGAATCAGCTGAATGGGTGCGCGATTCGATTCGACTGGATGACTTCGTCTTCGAAAGGCCGAGATGCTCGAAGGACGGGAGATGTAAAGATGCGTTGCTTCTCGATAGAAAGCGAGACACGGGTGATGGTTTCGTTAGGAGTGATCCTTGAGATGCTCGCCGTTTAAGCCGGCTGGAGCCTGTGTCCGAGGAAAATGGAACTTGCGGTTGTTGAGGAGATACTGGGCTTAGTTGAGATGAATTCTGTCTCTCTGGAGATGTCACGGCTCCCTGTTGCGGTGAGCCGGGTTCCCCAGGCATATATGAGGAATTGATGGAAGAGCTGGAGTCTGAGTATGGCGAACGCATGACAAAATTATCTCGCACCACAGAGGCAGGCCGACACGGTCCATGGCACTGTGGCTGATGCATCCAGTCTGCGTTGGATGATTGGCGAGGCCGAGTAGAGATGATCGCAGAATAGACTGTGGACGGATTCCCCGACAACGAAGACGGCTACGCTAGCATGGATGGTCTTCCGGGATTGGTGGAATACAAGCAAAAGCCGTTGTGTCGGTGATGTATTCCGTAAAGAGTGTCAAGTCTCGCGCGGGTTGACTCTTAAGAGGGTTGGGCGAGAGATTGGTGGAGAGGGGGATAATGGGTTGAAAGAAGACCGGGGGCGGCAGAGAGAAGAAAGGCGGACGAGGCCCAGGTAAAAAGAAGGAAGCGAGGATGTGGAGGGAGATGAATGGTGATGACACGGTGGGGAAAGGAGAGAGATTGCAGGAGAGAAAGAGAAACAGGAAAAGGGAAGGAAACGAGTAGAAGGAAGCAAAGAGAAACCGTAGAGAAAGGAGGAAGAGAAAGAAAGAGGAAAGAAAGAGAGAAGAAGAGTCGTCAAGTCAGGCCAGCGGCTCGCAAGGAGAATAATGACGCTTGGGAAATGACCCAGAGGCCCAGACACAAGAGACTGACAGCCCAAGAAGAACTTGTGTCCTCGGCCTGGGGCTTTCCACCGGCGTTCTAGACCGGGCGGGCTTGGCCTGATTGGGGAATCCATGACACGAGGTCCGGTCGGAGGCATCGAATGCTTGTGCAGAAGATGCATTAACATGTAATTATGTTTACCAGTAATTTTGGCCCTGTGCGAATTCCCCTATCGAATATATTTAAGCATAACGTTCCCTGCTCCTCTCCTGTCCATGAATTTTTGTGTTTTTCTTTCTGATATTACCTTTTTCTGATATTGACCATGCTTACCCTTCCTAGCCTATTGTAGAACGGTGTTAATTATGGAGCACCACCACTGCAAGTCGCCTAACCCCTAGTAGGCCGCCGACCTGTCTAGGCCCTCATAGTGGCTGATCGGGGCTTAGCGCCCACAAGAAAGCTGACGATACCGTAACGGGAGATACACGGACCTTGCAAAATTTCCATCAGATTTTTTTGCCTCCCAAAGCCTGAGACCCACTCTCTGGCCTCACATTGGGGACGGACCCTTGGGAATGGAGAATGTTCGAGTACTGGTCAAGTGGTGGTTCAGGAAATTGGATGGGAGTATCCATAGTCTAGGATTCATGACTCTTGCTTGATGAATGACTTGATGATCTGAGTTTGGTGGCAGAAGGAGTATGACTTGGTGATCGTCCGGATCTGGAGCGCTCCTCTCTTTGTCTGGACCCTTTTGACGCTCCGAATGGATACCTAAATTGTCTTGTATGCATCGGGTACAGAGTAAGTAAGTAACCTCTTCTTCCCACCGCTCTGGATCTTCCCGTAATACGGACCAGCTTCACTTCTAGATTCGTTCTCGATCACTACTACCATATCCAGCAAGACAGAGACTGGTTGGAGGTCAATTGTACTACCCAAACCCAGAGTACCAGTGGTCTCGTTCAATCTGATCAATCCAAGCGGAAAATAGTCCCAGATCCAATTGCCCTTGCTCAGTATGCTGGAATGGAAAAACTCAGTCAATAGTGTATGGAATAGTTCAGTTTGACTAGACTTTCGGCACAACCGACTATCAGGATCCTGTGCAGAAAAAAAGCATAAATACACGTCTACCAGACATTCCTGGAAGTCAGATGGCTTAAATCAGATTATAACAGGTCAGTCTTATTCCTGTCTTGTCAACACTCATTGGCTGGCCCAAGTTACATATTGAACTGCCACAGCATCCTTCCACCTCAAGTCTAGAATCTCCCATATCTAAAATCCAGCAAATAAAAAACAGTAAACCGGTAAAAGTGTGAACGATTGTAAACCAAGCTGGCCGATACGCCTCAGGAAAGCGGAAAAGGGAAATAAGAAAAAAGGCAACACTAGTCAATATTAAAATTAACTACTTATCGTCTTTGAGTTTTTTTTCCTTTTCTTTTCTTTTTCCTCACTGTCTTGTCCGTCCCAGAACAATTGAGAATTATTGACGTCGACATTCTTCCCCGCCCTGGCTCTCACGGACTCTGATTGGGCCCATCCCCCAATGGCTTGCATCGCCCGATCAAGTCTCCACTGCCGCTTGCAGGTGGATTGACGCCTAGACTCATGCCGTGCTGCCGAAGAGATCCGCCTTGATCTGGCCTTTTTGCTGCTCACTTGTCCCCATCGTTGACCGCCTATGGTTATTGGGCTGCCTTGTCATCGACCATGGTTACTCTGCTTACATACGTACAGTACATGCACAAGAGAAGCGAGAGCGAGTGCCAAGAAGGAAATAAGTACAGTACAGTACACAGCATCCCATGGTAGTTCCAGCCCTAGTCAGGGCTCATGTATGTTTATGTGCAAATGGATCTATCTAGTACCTTCCCTGTTTAGGAAATGAATTGAGCGTTGCAGATCCAGAGGAGACGAGAGGTTGGTCACACTCTTTCTTTGTTTCTTCTCTTGAGCCTCGAATTCCCAAGACTACGGTCCTCTGTTGGGTGCTGTGTTCTTTGTTGATTGTTGTACAGTCGAGAAAAAGTAGTAAGGTACAGGTCGTTTCTGTATATCCTGACCGTTGGCTTCTTTGGGCAACATGCATGCAGTTTTAACTTCTGGGGGCTTGTCAGCCCAGTTATATTCCGTATTCCTTATGGAAAGTACCGGGAAGACCTGATATCAATTATCGCGATTTTCTTTTCCTTCAAATGGCCTTTTTCCTAAATCTCTCATTGAGGTACATAAAAAATCAGTACCCGAATATGTACCTAACAAACCCAGAACATTTAAACCACGAAAACCGAATACAAAGAGACGAAAAGCAAAAACGCCCCGGAAAACAGAAGAAGTTATCCCTGTAGCAGAAAAACAAAAACAAAATCCCGCCATTGACTTCATAAGTATCAGTACGTACTATGTTAGTACCTAGTACAGACTCGCAAGGAAAATCAACCCCAAAGGAGAAAAAGAAAAGAAAATAACATGAATTACGACTACCATTCAACAAACACAATACCATCCAACCATCTCTCATCTGCTGTCCCCATAAACAAGGGCAAAAAAACCATGCCATTCTTCCCCATCCATGGAACCTCAAATAAGAGCCCTCCCTATATATCCAAACAACCGCCACAAACGAAGAAAGACTCCTATCCTCAAACAAACTCCAACCAAGGAAACCTCGCGTGTCAGATTGAAGTTACAAAAAAGTATAGATGCTCACCAACGAGCCGTATCCCTGTCACTGGGATTTTCCCAATTAATGGTGTCCACATCCACCCATCCCCACTCATTATTAGCGATAGATTAGTTATTAATTATCTACTGGATTGGGGGACGAGACTCGGTACTCAACATCTGGGTCCGGAAATTGGAATAAACAAACAAATACGTCCTTTTTCTCAACGGGTCGTAATCAAATAATAACAGGTTTAGATGTTATTTTTTTTTTTTTTTTTTTTTTTGTCGTTTTTGTTTCTTTTATATTTTTTGTCCACAATTTTCTTGTTCTCGGGTGTCCCGTGTCTCCACAATGACTTGTCTCAGGTAGAGAGAGCGTTGCGTGGAGGTGATCTTGTTTGGCTGGGAGGGTGGTTGACGTTTGGTATTAGGGTTTTCTGGTTTTTGGTAGCGGTGGTGGTTGCTTAGAACAAGAGATTGATGGCATTTCTTGACTTGAGGTTAAATCATCTTGGTGGAGGGATTCTGGGGATTAGAGGGGAGTTAGTGTTTTGTCACTGCGAGGGGTCGTCCAATTAGATGTAATAAGCGGCTTGTTTACTGTCTACTAGCATGGGTAATAGGACGTATCAAATACACTGAGAGTCAACTTGGCAAAGTATTGGATTGTTTATTTGGAACTGTATACAAGATTCCTCCCATAATCATATCAATCCTCCAAGATCGCATCGACTTCCACTTCAACTAACATCCTCTCATCCACGAATCCGTTCACTACAACCATCGTTGCAGCTGCGCCCACCCCTGGCTGGCTTGCACGCCCCAGTACCTCAGTGTACCCTTCTCCAACAGCTACACAATCTTTGTGTCGACTGACAAACATCCTCACACGCACCACATTCTCCGCTCCTTTACCGCCCAGGGCTTGGACTGCCCGAATGCATTCTTGCAGAGCCACACGTGTCTGCTGACGGGCGTCCCCAGGGAAGAGAATCTGAGGGGCATCGCTTGGGGACGCGGGGTCGACGGCTGTAGTGCCAGAAACGAAGATTTGTCGTCCATGCCGGACAGCTCGGTAATAGCCAATCTTTTCCTCGAACGGTGATGACGTCGCGTAGACTTGTTTCAGTGAGCCGGGCGCGGGGTTGGTGTGAGGGTCAAGATCAGCGTGAGAGGCCATGGTTGTAATATTGCTTGGGAAACAGGCCGGATATGCAAATATTTCCAATGGACGCAATTATGCGACAGCTCTCTCCTTCCCAATGTTATTTATGGGATACGAGGTCTACCATGGGAGTGAGTCATGCCAAGTATCCGGGCGAGCGCTTTCTTTCGGCACTCATCCGTGTCTCCAATACTATCGGACTAACCCGAACTGGCTTGACCTGCAGGACTTAAGACATTGCCAACGTTATCGGATCGCCAGGGGAACTAGTTTGGTTCGTCTAGAGGTCCAGACAATCTAGACCGCGCAACGACATGAGCTCAAGAAGTCACCGACCTTCTGCGGGAATCGCCGTGTCTGCGAGCGTGGAGTCTTTGCGGCCGATCTTGCCAATACGATGACATGCAACGGGTTGCCGCAACCTTAGACAAGAGCTTCTGCTCTTCCCCAGCCATTCGTGATGTAGCGGCAGATGGCTTCATAATTGGGTGGTTTGATTGCCGCAATGACTCACGACGGAAGTGAGCACTGGAATCGTATGCCTGGGATTGGTGGCTTTGCCGATCCAACGCAGATCGGAGTTCCAGGCACTGCAGCACCAGCTGCTTGACACCGTCGGTCAAAGCACACGCGCGGTACTCAATATCGGGCCAGAGGTCATGGCCCCAGAAAGGATCCTCGCGAACAGCTGTTTCTAATGCCTCAAGCCAGAATTCGAAACTGGGCAACCGATTTTTCCCGTGGAGCAAGTCCAGACCTTGCAGGTGGTCGGACAGAAGGCAAGCCACGGCTACAAAACGAATAGTCGGTTCGGAATGTAAGACGTGCAGGACGATGCAAGCGGGGCATCGTTCGGTCAGGTACCAATCATGCTCCTCGGTGAGGATACACTGAAGCCAGGCATACGCACTGCGTGCTTCCCCTCGAAATGCCCGTTCCGATTCCGCTGCTTTGCGGCTGGGCAGCGCCCTAGCGGCGACACGGGAGGCTTGGTGGTGGAGCAGAAACAAAGGAAGTAAGAGGGTGTGGATGATATCGCGATGCAGACGGAAGGACTCCTTGTCTTGATCGGAGCAAGAATGGCGGTGGTGAGAGCAGAAACTGCGGCCATGAAAGGTCAGCGACGATCGTACAGATCGGGTGGGTATCATTCCAAACATACCTCGGGGCATCCATGCCCATCTCTTGGCGCCTCAGGTGCTCTCGAACGGCTATAAATGTTTCATTGCGATCAAGCTTCTCTCCATCCTTCCTGGAGATTCGAAATGGTGAGGCAACACCGCTGGTCGACATTCTGAAACAACGAATGTATCGCTAGGATACCTCCGGGAGAATGACCGGTTGTGGAAAAAGCAAAACTCGAGACAATTGCGTGGACGATGAAAACGCACAATGTCGCGTAATCGATCCAATATTGGACAGGGAATAAGTTTTTTGGATGACGTCGACTACGGAAGGCGACCGATTCGGACAAACATAGAAAGTGTGGAGGAGAGCCGTAGAACCACGGATCGCATGGTCCAGCACAATCGCTTTATCTTTGGGGGTGAAGGTTGAGGGTAAGGGAATAAAAGGGGAAAGGAGAAGAATTGAAGGTATTTAGAGGAGAGTAAGTAGTACTAAATACTTAATAGTTCCATGCGATCCATTTTAGGTCGAACAGGGAAATTCGCACGCATGCGGGAAGGGGGTTCCAAATCAGGTGAAGACCCGTCATCCACGCAAGCACTCGTCGATCTTATTTTTAGTGTCACCGTTAACGCATCTCAAACTCCTCCTTTTCATTAAATCTGTTCATGGGCGCTCATCTCCGATGGTCCCCTAACTGTTTGAGATTCTTTTGATAGGTCTCATACAGAGTACACAGCATGGTCCTTTCCTTCATTATTGTCTCCTTCACCCCCTTTTTTTCTCTCTCTCTCTTTCTCTGGCAGTCAAACTTCCTCCGAACAGATTTTGTTTAATTGAAATGGCCCATTTGGGTACAGTTGATCCTAATTTAATTGCCTTGTGGGGCCCTCAAGGGTCTCGATCGAATTCCGACCCCCCTCGTCAATCCCCTCGTGCAGCCCATTATTGCATTAGTGGCAATGTTCCAAGTTTTTACGAGAAACAACATCCACTTCTCTATGAGACAGGTCACTAAGAACAGCACTAATTGCTTCCTAAGTATAGTGAAACCAGCAACAAGATGGCCCATTATATCATCGGTTGAAGCAATCGTCGACTGAGCTGCCTTAGGCAGGAATGCATCGGGCTAACACGGACATTGGGGTTCCTATCTCCCGGTTCTAATTGGTGCATCAAAGTCGCTCGCTATCTCCATCAGGGACTTTTTCCGGCAGCGAATACTACTCAACTCCGGGATAGTCAGGTCCCCCCATGGACACTATAACTTCATTTGGGGAGGATCGTCTATACACCCCGACGATCCTGTACTCTGCCAAATTTTCACCCCATTTACTCGGGTTCGTGCGAGTATTAGTCTACATTCCCCACGCGTTGCGACATTCTTCTCCTCACAATGTCCCCTCGCCACATAGCACCTCCCCCTCTACGTATGTACATTGTACATTCCTTACCCCCGCAGCAACATCTCAGATGAAGGTTGGCAGAGATCTCACTCTCTGATCTATCGCACACTGTGACACTCTGGCATTCTCAAGACAACGGCTTCCTTACAGAGTAGGCTAAGCAATGCCATCGACGTCATTTCACATCTCACCCCGGCATGCATGTGTCTCCAGGGCGGACGCCAGGCACTCTGTATGGCTGGGAGTAGGGGAAACATACTAGATGCTATCATGAAGAATGGCATGGTTTTATGATCTTTCGGCTTTTAAGAAGACATGCTTTCTTCTCCGGATGGGAGAATAAGGCCTGAATCGTGCCAGAGACATTGGACGATATCATTTCTATCATCTATAGTTGGACACAGTCGCCCCTTCCTATTCCATAGATATCATATCACATTTATCATTTGGCTTCCGGCATACTGGAAACCCGGGTGCACACATCTGTACATCTCGGAGGTGTCTTGAATAGAATACCATCCTGTAACCCCTTCACGGTGCTTACATCCAATAAGCCATGCGGCCGTTATCCACTGTGTCTGCACTTGCTTGGCTGGGAGGTTTTCAAGCCCTACCGGTCAACGCGATACAAACCATCTCCACCGTTGGCTCCAAGTTCTTCCACGAAGATGGTACTCAGTACTTTTTGAAGGGTGAGCCTCCCGGGCGAATTGAATCCACAATTTACACTAATTTGGTGCAATCCGCGTAGGCATCGCTTATCAACTCATTCCCGATGACCCCTTGGTTGACACCGCACAGTGCAAGCGCGATTTTGCTCTCATGGCCGAGCTGGGCACTAATGCAATTCGCGTTTACCACGTCGATCCCAAGGCTAATCATGATGGTTGCATGGAGGCACTTGCGGCTGCAGGAATCTACCTCTTCGTGGATCTAGACACATTCGATACGTCGATCAACCAGGTCAAGACTCACATAGACTTTAGCTGGGTAGACCTCGTGCTGACTTACACTTCTAGGACAAACCACAGTGGACACATTCCCAGTTCGAACGATATAAGGCGGTGTTGGACGAGTTCCAAAAATATAACAACACCGCCGGTGTATTTGTTGGCAACGAGGTAATCAACACTAAGGAAGGCTCGGCCGCCGCCCCGTATGTCCTAGCCGCAGCGCATGATATCAAATCGTACCGCAACGAAAAAGGCTATCGGAACATCCCGGTGGGTTATTCGGCAGCTGATATTGCAGAGCTGCGTCCCATGCTGCAAAACTATCTAGCTTGTCGTCCCGACTCCGCTGACCGACTGGATTTCTTCTCGCTTAATGCCTATGAGTGGTGTGGTCCCTCTTCGTACGAGACATCCGGCTACAAGAGACTTCAAAGCCAAGCAAGCGACTACCCTATCCCGATCTTCTTTTCAGAAACAGGCTGCAATGCGGCACGGCCACGGACCTTTGAAGACCAAGCTGCCATTTTCGGCCCTGAGATGGCAAACACTTGGTCCGGCTCCATGATCTATGAATGGATTCAGGAGGCCAACGACTACGGTCTGATCAAATATGGTCCCCCCTCAGGCGCCTCACCCGACAAAATGCTCGTACAGGATGGTTTTCCTCGCCAGGGGGAACCTATTCCGGTGGATCCCGACTTCCACAACCTGAAAGCGCAATGGGCCAGGTTAAGGCCTACCGGAGTAGCCTTGTCGGACTACATAAAGTCTACTTCCAGTATCAAGCCTGCATCTTGCCCCACTTCGACACCGGGTGGATGGGCCGTGGATTCTCACCAGCCCCTTCCCACTCTTCAACGAGCTACCTCGGACGTGGCGGCTGCCGGTCCAAATCCTGGCTCCGGCTCTGGACCTGATTCGGGATCACGGCCAGAGCAGCTTTCAGCACGTGTGACTTCGGTTGCACCCTCAGATTATCACTCCTCTCGTGCCGTCAATGGCGCCTCCGCGGGAACGAGGGGCTTTGATCGCCTTGCAGGTGGATCCCTCTTCCTCTGCATGTTGATCGGTGCCTTGGCTCTGTGGCTCTAATGACCCTATTGAATGACTAACGCTAGCGTTGCCTTTTTGTCTTTTTTACTGAGTTCTTGATTTACCTGGCCCAGAAACAGACCAGTTGTTTCGTGAAGCACTGCTGTCCAAAAACAACTTTACACTTTGTAGTTCTTAAAATAACATCGTAGGTGCAGGCTCGCCTAGCAGATTGAAATCCACGCGTTTCACCATTTGCAATGACTTTTGTTCTAGAAGTAATTCCAATCATAGCTATGAAGTTTTCTTTCCACAAGGTACAGTACCAAGCGTCAATAAATCGTAGTTGTAGTTCAAAGCATTAGTAATACCATCTCCACTGCCTTTAGTCCAGATGCATATATGCATGCATCATGTACAAAAACAAAATAGCAATCCTGACTATTTATTTGTCACATTGAGTTTTGCCCCAATGGGGATAAAAGAAAAGAAAGAAAGAATATACGGTGTAGGGGCAGGCATTTTCTCGGCAGACGCGATTAAGCCGTCTCTTGTCTCTCCTTTTCCATTCTCTCTACGGAGTACATTCCACTTCATCCGGAAAAACAAAAATTAAAATAAAAGAAAAATATAAAGTATAAATTATATTCTGTCTTTGTCGGTGCACGTGCTTTGATTCTTGGTTTGTGATAGAATAGACACGTTGCTTTTTTGGGTGTCTGGGTCACTGGGTATACGTTTTGGGGTTGTTGTACTAGATATACATGTAATTTTGGATTCTGGTGGTGGTTATTTATTAGACTGGCTGTACTGTCCATACATGCATACATACATACATACATATATATGTGTGTGTGTACATGTATATGGAACGAGACGCTAGACAATAATTGTGCAAAGTTTTAAAATTGGCTTATTGTTTAAAATATCATAATGTATATCCCCATTAGATCTAGCCGGAGTGTACCCCATATTCATATTCATCGTTGCGCGGAACAGAACATATACAATCAAAGAGAGCATGACGCATAAAACCAAGAGTGGTCAAAAAGAAAGTAATAGAAGAAAACATGATGAGGAATAGTTCACCAAAGCCGCCCGGAAATGCGTATGTAGCTAGAAATACAGTGAAGGAATTCTGTTTGAACAAAGCATGGGTTAAGGGGTATTAAATGAGCGTAGAGAACGAAAGTAATTAGTACAAGTTGAAGGAAAGGGTTTAGGAATGTAAGTCGTGAAGTACATAAAGAAAAGGGGTTAAGAAAGGCCCCAAAAAAAAACAAAGAGAGGAAAGGGTTGAAAAGTACCAAATGGTGAAATGGCTAAAAGCGACTGATGCTGGGATCAAATGGCTGTCACTCAAACTGCCATTCGGTAACTCCAAGATGGGTCGTACCAGGGGGCAGTATCCGAACCAGCGTACCCGCTACTGTCCTGGTCTGTATCACTATTCTCAACATAGGTTGCTATAGAGCTAGAGAGGTTGAAGCCGGCCACGGATGGTGATGAGGAGGGAGTAAACCCTATAGACCCCTCTTCATAGATAGGAGAGTTCGTCGCCACTGTTAAAGGTGAGTGTGGTGATGCTGATCTGGAAATCGAAGGAAGAGTAAGTCTTGGTGTTGTTGCATGTGGCGCCTCATGCAGCCGATTCTTCGACCTTCTGGTATGATGCTGCAGGTGTGAGGAGCAGTGCATATTAGCTACCCCGCTCACTTGGTGTATTGCCTCAGAAAAGTGATGTTCAACTTGATATGCGGAGGGCCGATCGGCGGGCTCTTTATTCAACATATCCCGTACGACGGCTAGCATTGGTCGAACAGCCTGGAACACAGGGTCTTTTTGCTTTTTCGAGTCGTGATCCAAAAGAGTAATCCAAGAGGTGACTTGGGTAAGGTTCCGATCCAGATGGAAGGAGCAATCAGCAACGCCTCCTCCACGGCCGGCGGTTCGATTCTTCGCCCCGCGGTGATGGGCAAACGCAGAGATCTTGCGCTTACAGAGGTGGGTGAATATATTCAGGGTCACTGCCCCGAGAGAGAAAATATCTGAAGCTTCCGGATCGGTTTGATGAGATTCCCATGTGTGGACTACAGCCGCACTGGAATTTGTACCTGGCAAACCGACCGGATTCGTCATTATAGAGGCTCGGTTTGAAGAAGACCCTGATGAGTTAGAAGAAGTGATCGAGGGCGTGTATAATATAGGCCGTTTTACGGAGGATATGACGCGCTTGCGAGCACTCCCAATGCTAGATCCCGAAGAGGACGACGACGCGGCAAAGGAAAATCGAGATCCAGGAAAACCAACACGAATGGCAGTGCTCTGAGAAACCATGGATTCAGATCTTGGGCTAAGAGACTCGTGCTCCGTCCGATGAGATCCCTTCAGTATTGATAGGTTTAGCTTCATTGAATGCGCTGACTGCTTCCGAGCCGTACGCCCACCCGACGGAAGATCAATCTTTTGTGGACCAGCCTGCTGGACGCTAGCCGAGCGTACCCAACGTTCTGGAGCACCGTATTGATATGACTCCACATCATCCACCTTGACTGGAGGTAACAGCGTATCGAGAGCTTCGAACTGGCCCAGAAAGATTCTATAATCTGCGTCAACGAGTATGTTTGAAGGGCGAATGGCGCCATGAACCTGGCCATGTGCATGGAGCCATGAAAGACCATTGGCAAGACAATGTGGCCAGTTAAGCAAGATTTCTCGTCGTTGGGCTTTGGGGAGACGCTTGAAATGTTGGGGGATATCGGTGAGGAAAGACATCAAAGTGCGTTCGTATACGCCTGTGAAAAGGATACACACGGTTTTGTCGACAAAATAAGACCCGTATATTGAATATACATGGTCATGGGCCAGCCGTCTCATCGATTTAATCTCTTCAAGTACCTCATCTTCGTCGAAGAAATGCGGCGCCCCTCCAACTGTAACCTGCGTCCGCAAGTAAACTCGACAGACCGCACCAGCTAAGACGACCTTTTCGACACCCTCTCTCACAAGGGCTGTTCCAGTTCGCAGAAGCTCCACAGGGACACCTTCATTCTCTGTGTATTTTACGTGCTCGCCTTCGCCGATTCCGCGAACAATAAACCGCCATTGGGCAAGGAAGAACTTTGATTCCAAGGAAGTGTCCTCGATTTCCAGTGAAAGGTGAAGGCGATTGACGCTATGAGCCGCGATAGGCAGATCCGAGTCATCAAATGACTCATCTACCAAAGCAAAAATGCGATCTGGAATTCCGATGTCCACTAAAATGAGAAAAAGTCTCCCGGCCTTGGAGAGAATCCAGTCGAGATACGTCTCGCTCGTCAGACCCTCTCCCCAGGGCAAAGGCTCCACGAGGCGGTGCAGTATGTCGGACGGCAGTTGACCAAAGACATATTCTGAGGATAGTGTAGCTTTGATTCTATCCTCGGGCCACCAAAGAGACGTTGTGACCGACATTGTTTACACTCATGGCGCATCGGCCGGGACGGACGACTACCGAGGACCGGGGGTGGACACTAATATAAGTGGTGCAAGGTAGGTTTTTTCTTCGGCCGCAGTCTAGTAAAGAAAATAGTTCTCTCTGTGTACGCCACTAAGTGACTGTCATATAAGAGATTATGCAATAAATTCGAAAGGGAAATAAGAACAGAGTTGGACAGATATTGGTTCCTCGTCAGAAGGACGAGATCATCACCATTAGTGGACACAAGGCTTATCACCGCAAGGGGTATCCGCAGAATTATTGAAAAAAAGCCGGTCGATAGTAGTCACTAGGGCATTAGAGTATGACAGAAGAGGGGAACCTTCAACGGACAGGCTCCACGATGGGGTACCCAATGGCACATCAGGATGATCAGGGGATGGTCTATGCTTCCATATTCAATGGTTCTTGGAGCAAAAGAGATATGAAGACACGGTCATATTAGAGACACCAGTGTAGTCTTGAGGCAACAGCAGTAGCTTGATGGGCGACCGGCGACCGGCGAAGATCTCTATGATCATTGTTCACGAAAGTTCATGAAGGATGGGGAGGTCCGGAACTAAGTGGAGATATCGAGTCTTGGGGCAGTGGAGATACCCCATTTCGAAGAGGGACAAGTAAGCAGATGATAGAAGGACGATGATACTTAGTAGTAGATAGATAGGACGTCGGCATTGAAAGACTACTGAAGATAAGCTAATGAACGTTGATGGATCACGGGGTACACCCTAAGCCCCAATTGGTTTGCTCCCAGTCCTTATCGCATGATCAGTAACAATCTTCATTGTGAGCCATCATAAGCCTGAACAATTAGTACTGTCTTTTTCCCCGATTTGACATTAACGGAGTGTTGCCGTTAGACAAAGTGTCGCAACGCAATCCCATGGAGACCGGGCGCTGATCTGATTGTCGGGTCCAGAAAACTCTTGTCAACTGTAGTTAGTTCTGAACCACCAGCCCGGATTCAAGCTACCTAATGCAGGTGAGGTTCTTCTTTGGGCAGCCAGTCATCATCTTAGAATGCAAGCTTATCAGTTGACAGCTTTAGAAGGTTGACTTGCGCTATTAGTCACTGTGTGAGCCAAGAGATAAGCCCGGGCCATAGACCAGTCACCAAAAGTCAATAGGGTTCGACCACCTTCTCATATGATCCAGTTCCAGAATCCCTCTTGGATTGCTAGAGGACTCAGCCTCAGGAGTGATTGTTGATTGCGAAATCCAAACTGTGGTCTTTTCGCCGCCATCCGCGCTTCTTATCTTCCGCCGCGGTACTCTCCGCTCCAGGTTTTATGAGATCGGCACCAGCTATAGAAAGCATGATAATATGTCTCTGTAACTCCTCGGGATGTCATTATGGCGAATGGATTCGCGTATACGTCATAGAACGGTGGTTATACGTGTACATGGAAAGGCCCCTTCTCCCTTAAGAATATATGATGGTGGATCGAGGATCGATAGACCCATAGAAAGTGGGACACTCGGGGTATTATCCACAAATAACTTGTCCCTGACTAAATGGATCTCAAAAAGACTACGGTTCATTCATTGGCATTCAAGGTTATATATAATATGTACAATCCATATTGGATATTAGCAACGGGGGTAGCAACAAGGTATTCAAAGTATCGCATATCAACCACAAGTAATTTGTCAGGCGAAAAACACTCAAAGGTCGCATCATAGTAATCATTAGAATTTTAGTACATCCTCCAGCAATGACCAATGTTTCTTCTTCCTGTTTTCTCTCTTTCTATTTTCCGCCGTACCTTTTCATTTTTCTCGTTCTCTTCTTTTTTTCTTTTGTTTTCAAACAGGCTAGAAGGGGATCATGACAGTACCAGATTGTCCTCAGTAGAAATCACCAGTATGCCTTTTCCGAAAGCGTCGCACTTTGCTACTAGCCCGATGGGCATTAGCGTCGACGGGCTGCTCCTCAGAGGACCGCCGTCTATTCCAAGCCTTCCGGAAATGTTGTTGCTCATCATCCTGCTGTTTCGCTCGATGGACAAGGAACTCTTCATGAGCTTCTTTCTCTTCCATCAAGGCCTCGATCTGAACGATCCCAGGATAATGAATATTAGCACTTCATGAATCCATAATGACGCAGACAAAATGTTTATTGATTCAAGTCCCGCAGCGAAAGAAACTAAATAAGGGAAAGGGAAAATGATACATACATGGGATAGCCACAACTCTTGCTCCGAACTCCAGGCTTTCTGACACCTCCCCAGCTCGCTCTGTGCAATAGCCAATTCACGCTCTTGCTCTGGTGTCCATCGGCATTTGTCACAGACAATGCTGGCCCAGCTTACAACCCGTACCAATCGAGATCGGCTGCCGCTGCTGTTGCTGCTGCCGCCATGATGCAGGTCCAACTCGCTTGCGTTCACCGCCATCTCGGACCCGGTTGATTGGGAGTCGTCATCGTGGCAATGCACTGTGACTTCAATAGAGGGGGAATCGTCGATCCCTTTACCCTTCCAGATGGAACGTTCTGTACGTTTGGTCAGGTAGGGGAGGTGGAAGATGTATTGAATGGTGCTGGCCACTCTCATTTTGGTATGTATAAAAAGCCTTCGGATTATGACTGAAACTCCTACAAAGAACGGACAAACTGAGTAAATTGGCGTCTTGGTCTTGCCGCTTTCTCATTCAGGGATATTTCTCCTGTTTATATGTATGAGTATGTACTTTCTGCTCGGAATGGCTTCGAATACAGGTCACTGCGTTGGGCCATTCACAGCTTGAATACAACCTAATACGGCATAGATCACAGGTTAGGCTTCAGGAAACAAGGACATCAGGCTCTAGATGGGCCTATTTCTGACGTCGACAATCCTGTTTGGCTGGGGACCACAGCCCGCAGCTTGGTCAAAACTACAACGGGACTGTTCGTCCCAAGAGTGGAGAGAGATGGGGGAAGAAATAGGAACAAATCGCCAAGCCATTGTGTTTCATGCGCTGCAAAATAAGAAACCACATCCCTGGAATGGGGAACGTGGCGAACAAACTTTGCTTGGGTAAAGGGGGCCTGGGATGGTGTTGAGCAAATCATCACGGCCCAGTCTCCCGAAATTGGATAACTCATATGTAGCAGTTGCCAGCAAAATATACAGCATAACAGATGTTCATACATGGCTCCTCGTCATTGCCGTGCAGGTTTCCCAACATATGTACTTATACCTAGTGCCTAGCACGCAGATCTCCAAAGTAAACTTGGCCAGCCAAAAGCGACAAAAAGAACTAGCGTGAGAGGAAATAAGAAGGGCACTTATAGGACTGTGAGCCGGACAAGAAGGAAGAGATATAAGTCATACAGGTTTCAAGGAACTAATCATGCGATCGCAGTCCAGGAAAGGACATGGAAACCAGCACAAGGTTGGAAATTCTTCAGGCAGCTGACTCTTGATCACCAACAAAAACACTTATAGACAAAAGAAACTTAGGGGGAATCTTAAACAATCCAAATGCCAACACAAACAAAAAATGAGAAGCCAAAACCAAATGCGAGCCAGTAACTCATAGACACAGTATCCACCCATTGGCTCGCCAACCCGTATAGTCCCGAACATACTCTCCAAGTAACACCCAAAAAAACGAGGATAAATTCGTTACACAAAAGCAGCCTATCGTTGCCAAGCTGGTAACGGGGTCCGGGAAACGAAACCAAAAAAAGAAACTATAATCGTTGGTTTGGGTAGTCGTCAGTACCACGAACTGGTAGGGGCACGCCTTCTTCTCGAATGCCCCGCTGTTGACTGTTCGTCGTGTAACTGTGCTTTCATCTCTTCCCGAATCTGTTCACCAATGATCACGCTGATCAGTCTTCTATGCAAATCGGCTTCCGTCCAGCCAACTTGGCCTGTTCCACCGGCCTGTAGGTCGGCCTTGGCCAACTCCTGCACGAATCTGTCAATAATGGCAAACTGACGCTCCGTGATGGGGACCCCATGTAAACCGTCCGACGTCCATATCCAATCACCAATGATATCCGATCGCCCTGGACCAGGGTAGTAAATGAAGCGTTCTGGATGTCTTTTTGCCAGACGGTAAAGACGACGAAGGAGGATGTAGTGATCGTCAGAGAAATATCCAGAGACAGCCAGCGGCAAAGGACGATCATACGTATCGTCTTTTGCTTCTACATTGGGCGACTGGTCGTCTAACGGGCTAGAAAGGCTCTGTTGTTCATGGTCCCGATGCAGTCTTGGCGCTTCCTCCATGTAGTTTTCTTCCACGTTTCTCGAGCGGGACCCGTCATCATCTTCGTCCTCTGAAGCCTCGTCATATACAGATAGAGCAGGCTCTGCAAATGATCTTCTTTTTGGTACTTTCAACCATTGAGGCGTAAGATTAGTAATCTTTTGGAGCCAGGATGATGCTTGTTTTCTGGTACTGGAGGGCTGCTGGCGTTCGGGGGTGAGGACAGGTGTCTCGTGAGCGGTCTGTGGTTCAGGTGAAGCTGCATCTGAAAGATTCCCATCACCATACCCTTCTAGCCACAAATCCGAGTGTTGTCGTGCATTTTCAAAATTCGTAGTTGGATCCAGCTGGAATGTCTCTTCCCCTGGGGCTCTCTGAGGGCTTGACTCCAGATAATCATCTGACTGCGGAGGTTCAAGTAAGTGATCCTCCTCATCCTGCCGCACTCCCTGTACTTCTTCTTCCTCGTATTCATCCTCCTTTGCCTCCTCGCTGTAGGGTACCGCGGTTGGCTGTGGCTGCTCGGGATCTCGTCCGTTTTCTGTACTTGGGGGGCTGCTTTGCCCGTAGTAGTAACGCGAACGTTTGGGGGTAGCCCCTGGACGCAATAGTGCGGAAATATCAACATCCTGTTCTCGTAGCTCTTTGATTCGCGACTTGCCTAGAAACGGCACCTTGTCGTGAGCATTGGTCCAGTAGGCTGGAGAATACGAATTATCGATAGCACTCCGTTCAGATATCGAGCTATTTGTTTGAGGACTAGACTCTTGCCTGTTATTGTCCAAGCTTTGATGAACATACGAAACAGACGAGCGGTCCGAAAGATCGCCTCTATCATTAGCCTCTTGTTGCCAGATATCTTCGTATCCGTCATCTTCGTCTTCCTCCTCTTGTTCACTAAAGCGACCATCTTCGGGTTTGTCATGCACTGATAGTGCATCTGCGTCTCCACGATCGATGTCAGAGGTCCAGTCACGCTCTTCATCAGCTTTGGGAGCAGCCATGCCCCCCTCTGGACTCGGAGGGCCACTCACATCACTGTCAATAACAATGACCTGGCTTGAGTTGGCCAATTGAATTTCGCGGCTGATAGCTTCCCTCTCCCGTTGCCATTCTTCCATCCGACGCCTCATCTCTGAGCCTGGTGTATCGTAGTCCCTTAGTCCATCAGGTTCCCGCGACATTTCCCGAGACCCACTTGTTTCGCTCAGGCCTTTTGGCGTGGTTTCTGTGATAGTTTCCATCTCAGGGGCTTTCCTTGCATTCTCAATCTCTGCCTGCACTCGTCTCTTCGCGAGCTCTTGACCGAATTTCAAGGCCGACTGTAGATCGCGTTGTATCTCTGAATCGAATTCGCTGAAGAGCAGCTCCAATCGTTTCCTAGATGTCTCCAAGCTGGACATCTGATCTTGCGACACGCGTATCTCAGGACTTGACAGGAGACCTCGGGGATACTCTCTGTCATACGGACGCCTTAGAGCGCTCTCCAGAGCAATGCCCACACGGACCAACCTCACAAACCTGGCTATTGGTCGTCGCCGCCGTCTGCTAGAGGCTTGAACCGGAACAGGCGCTGGAGAAGTAGGGGAAGAATATGCCCTAGCGGACCTGTAGTCCACAGTAGCCTTCTCTTGTGCCAGGGCTGATGGCTCAGGTTGCGTAATTAGACCGGCTTCTTCTTCATTGGCCTGATTCCGGATCGAGGATTTTCGTCTTAAGACACCGTTGCTTTCCCGCTCCAGAAACGGCTTCAAAGCGCCCTTTGTTACTTGAGAGCTGGCGCTGAGTCCATGTTGTTTAGCTGACGGTAGTGTATCCAGCGAAACCATGCTAAACCCTTCACTCTCCATTATAGAATCGAATTCTCTGTGTTCATCTGTAGGGTCGTTTGTAGCATGAACTCCGCTTTGGCGAAAGCGATTGCGCGAGATAGAGTTTTGCGCCCCTCGGTCTTGTCTTTCCTCATCGACTAATGATGAGGATGCTGGGGTGGGGTATTGACGAGGCGGTCTAGGTGTACGACCAGCGTATATGGTGTTATCTGGAGAGATAATCTGGCTCTCACGAGATGGAGAAGGCATCTTTGATGGTGTTGAATGTATATTCTCGTCATTCTGCATATAAACATCATCCATATAATCGACATTTGGCGTATCGTAAGTACGCTCATATTCAACTCCAGGACTCTGATTCTGAGGGTTATCATCAAATTGCTCCATCTGAGCCTCACCTTCAAAGGGTTCTGCGTAGCCTTGATCATCCGGCAAGCCATCGTCAGATTCGCCATCTGCAGTAAGGTTCAGGGGAGCCCAACTTGGCTCGGGCTCGACAACAGACGGCTCATGTACCTGGCTATTTGCCACCTGATCGGCAACGTCGTCTACGGCATCCGGCTCCGGGAGATATTTCCTAGGTCTACCTCGCTTCCTCTTTTGCGCACTTGCGCCTCCCGGGCCAGGAGTATGACCAGGACTCCCCCCATTCGGTGTCGCGCTTTGAACCATTGTGTCTGACTTCCTCGGGCGTCCGCGGCGTTTTCTAGGGGTCTGCTCCATAGTGTCTGCCTCATCCTTCAGCGGTACTTTGGTTGTCATGGTAGAATTCCGGGGGCGTTTGCGCGAAGGGCTGTCTTGGTTCATTTCCTCGTCTTGTGTTGCCTCCAATGTTACTCGAATCCTCCACGGACTCACGTTCCCGTCGGGCTGCAGCTTTTCAGGGGAAAGGGACCTTTGCCGACCGATCAATTTGCTTGACGGAGACCCAGGAAGCACCACATCGTCGAAGCGGATAGAATGCGAACTTTTGGCAGGGCTTAGGTTGATGCGCGACCCTCTGCGTTTGGCGAAGCGCGGCGTTTGAAGGAGTTTGAAATTTGCAGGCGACATGACGCTTTGGCGCCCGGAGAAAGGTTTGAACGGAGAGGAAACCAAATATTCGACGTCGCCAGGTGGCCCAAGAATGTCCGGAGAAGAGCTAGAGCTGCGGAAGGACATAACGACATGCAATAACCGGTACGACCCCAGTCGCGCTTGATCAGGTAGGGACAGGTTAAGTGATTTCTAAAAAGCGTAACGGTTATGCGCAATCTTCCATCATTTTAGTAGCAGGGCTACCTGCAAGAGGCCTGAACTTCTATAGAAACAACAATGATAAGCCGATAATCGCGGGGAAGCAGAGCAACCACAGAGCATAACATAAACAAGTCTCCCGATCAGGCAGGCCGAGGGTCCGGCCCGATTTGCTTTGCTGCTAGAGGTTGAAGGGGGCGCGCTTTGGGTTATGTAAGCGGATAAATGTTGTTCCATGTCGATGGTCATGTTACGGGATGGTAAAGGGGCCCAAGGTGCAGTCTTACCTCCTGGATTCTGCGTCATCGTGTAAACCCTTGCAGATGCGATGTGATGTACTGTATGTAGTACTTACATTATCATGATCCCATATTTGAAAATAAATGTGTAATGTGCGGTAATCTCTGGATGACACCCAGCCATGCTACATGCATAACCACTCGGTAGCCATTCTCACCCACGCGGTGGTTTCTTTGGTTGCTTGGCATCAGACAAAGAGTTAAGAGGAGCGATCGACAGGCCGCTTTCCTTCCCCGCATCCTCTTAATTTGTTCCCCCACCGGAAATTTCTTGTTTAGGACTAGCGCTGTTGCCTCATTTCCGTGGCTTCATGGTTTGACCCCCTGTGGATGTACTACTGAACGCCTTCCCGCGTCTTCTTTTCCCCATCATTACTACCTAGTATTCACTGCGGCGGAAAGGGACTGAGCACTAGACCGCCAAAGGTGCCTCATACCCTTGGTACTACATTATTACCTGTTGTCAGTGAATACATCAACCTACTATCGCAATTGGCTCATCGAGGTCACGGATCATCGATCAAGTGGTGGACGGACGCATACTTCTCCAGCCCGCCATACTGAATCCGTCGACGGCGCAGAGCTTGTTGGCAGTTACGCGGTCTAATGCACTAGCATTGACCTTGCCCAACTAACGCATCCGTGGATTTGCCTCCTATAATTTGCTCGGATAATTACAAACAATCCAGTCCAACCAACAGCTCGGGGAAATTGAATTTTACCCCAGTCCCGCTGTTGCTGTGCTTTGGTACCCCCGCCCGCTGGTCAGGCGGCATCATGAGGTAGGAACAAGATAAATAGTAGTATGATTCACTCCTTTAAATCGTACCAAGGATTCTCCCAGCTCCTTGGCTGCTTACCCTCCGTGCTCTGCCCTGCTCGGATCACCATTCGTCTCCTGTCGGTGTATTGCTTCATCTTCCTAGCTGTTACAACGCTTCTGGGAATCAGAATGCATCTTAAATCATACTTATCTGCTGCCCTTTATGGGCTACCGACACTGGCTCTAGATGCGGCCGCGTCATCTACTTCAAATACGTCTGCTGTAGATCCATTCAAAGTCTACACTATCACTGCGGAGAATATTACCGCCAAGTTGATTCCATACGGAGCGCGTCTGACTTCTCTGCTCGTGCCTGACCGCGATGGCAACGAACAAGATGTAGTCGTGGGCTATGATGACCCTAAGGATTACTTGAAAGACACCGAGACCGACCACACATACTTCGGCACTGTTGTCGGCCGCTATGCCAACCGGATCAAAAACGGCACCTTCCAAATAGATGGAGACAAGTACGAAATCCCTAGGAACGAGCACAACGGCACCGACACATTGCACGGAGGAGATGTCGGTTATGATCAGCACAACTGGACTGTCACTGCTCAATCTGAGTCTTCCATCACGTTTACTCTGCTTGACCGCGCACTGGAGGGCTTCCCTGGAGATGTCATCACTCACGCCGTGTACAGCGTTGATTCCGATGTCACGGCCGAGAACCCCAAGGGTCTGCCGCAGTTGACCACCAAGTTGATCTCTTTGGCTCTGACCGAGAAGACTCCCATCATGACTGCCAACCATATCTACTGGAACCTCAACGCGTTCAAGGAGACCAATGTCCTGAATGACACCTTCCTTCAACTACCGCTGTCCAAGCGGATCATCGGCACAGACGGCATCTTGATTCCCAACGGAACCATCCTTGGTGTCGACTCGTACGACGGAGCACCAGACTTCACCACTGGAAAGCTTGTGGGCCAGGACATTGAGAAAGCAGAAGGGCTGTGTGGAACGGGCTGCACGGGCTATGACAACTGCTTCATTGTCGATCGAGACAATGCATATGGCCCAGCCAACTCTATTGTCCCAGTTGTTCGTATGAACTCCAGCACAACCGGGATCAGTTTAGAAGTGGCTTCAAACCAACAAGCTGTTCAAATCTACACCTGCGATAACATGAAGGGCACCATTGCCGTCAAGCCGTCCCAGGCCAAGCGGAACAAGGAAGAAGGTATCGAGGGCGCAAAGAGCGTCAACCAGTATGGGTGCGTCGTTATCGAGACCGAAGGTTGGATTGATGGAATCAATAACCCCGAGTGGGGTCAACTGTCAGACCAAATCTATTCCCCCACCGGAGCTCCAGCAGTCAACTGGGCCACGTATAAGTTTGGCACAGTCTAATCTAGCCACGCCGCAAATTTGGTTATTTAATGTTCTGACGGCTCTACTTGTTGGGCGGTTCTCAACCTCATCGTGTTGTATGTACATTTACTACTGTCTGGTAAATAATGTGATCGATGTTTATAATCAGAAGGCATAGTAGACCCTAATGCTTAGTGCTCTGCCGTAATATTAATTGTAAATGAAATGCTGAGTTTCAGGGTATCGTGTCTAAGTACAGTCATCTAGAAGAATTCATGAAAATGGAACAGCAAGTGAACGATATGCTACCAGCTGTATCGCAACCAATTTTCAACGCTACACAGCCCAATACACACTTCCTTCGGTAGTGCGTATTCATCCCCATCCTGCCAGAGTCCAGCTCGACCGGTCTCCACCAGATCGTAGCCCTGACCGTCGGTCAGGGACATGGCCATGAGTATCCAAATCTCGACTAGCACCAGCAAGGCCATGCTGAAGAAATTTCTCTCGCTCAATCTCGACCAGTGACCTTATCTTAAGGCTCGCCACAAGACTAGCTCCAGCCCAGGGCCCAAGAGATTCCACTTCGCGCAGAACTCCTTGAACCGGAGGCTTGATATCCTTATCTCTATTACGGCGGAGCTTCTCCTCGACTGGGTCAATCTCATCTTCTTCATTACCCCGTTTTCCTTGGTCCCCCTTCTCAATAGAGGTTTTGGGTGACGGTGGTGTGGTGTCCTTTTCGTTGTTGGCCGAGGTCGGGCGCTCATTGAGAGACAAGTTTTGTAGCTTTTGTCTTTGTTGCTCAATAACTTTACCACGTACAGGACTCCAGCCATGTTGATCAATAATGGACGCTACTTCAGCAAGGACTCGCTGTCGAACACCTGGGATATTGGCTCCTCCACCGACGAACACTATCCGTGACATACAGATGCCGCGGACATCGGGCGGTAATTGTAGGAGAGTGTTGTACGCCAGCAAAGCAACCGGCTTTTCTTCGTCATCTAAGTCACAATCCGCTACACCTTTAGCAAAAAGGACTTTCTCCACCGGCTCTGCCAGTTTAGAGAAAGGAATCTCCAAATAGTTCGAGCTGGGGTTTGATGGAGATGGAATTGAAACGGTTTTATGCGAAAGACCGGTGATGTCTCTTCCTATCGGCTCACTATCTCCCCCTTGGGAGTCAGTTGATTGTGACGAAGTAAATGATCCATTATCACCTGCCTGGGGCATACACCACAGAAACCGGCTAACAACTTCTTCACAGAACTCAAAATTCACGGAGATCTCGTCTGCATCCCCGCTACTGTTTGAGGACAGGCGAGTGAGGAACCTGCCTGTTTCCTGAAGCAATGACTTCATGGCCCTTGTACTCCGCTTGGTAGCGATCTCTCTGTATTCATAGATCCCAGTTACCGTTGTTTCCGCCCATCCAAGGTCTATCACCAACGCCGAACGCAATCCAGCTGCAGCCACCGCCATTGTGGGGCTCGGAAGGAGCGTGATGCTAGGAAAGCGCCACCGACTGAATAGGGTCGACAAAACAGAAGACAGTAGCGGGTGTGGCATAATAGACGGGAGAACGAGTACCAATCTCGCTGTTCCCGCATCCGTCAACAGGTATTTATTGTATGTCTCTCGGAACATCCGCTCGATTTTGTCCTCAACAAGTCCCAAGTCGACATCACGAACGTCCATCTTCCATAATTCATAAGCGCCCGTCCACTCTTCTGCTTTCACTGGCTGTGGGCGTAATGTATCCGCGTTCAGGCTAGCTTTCAGCCATCCCCTGTAATCGCCGGCCCTCCTTGAGTCTTCCGGCCCGCACCCGACCACACACGTAGGTGTACTGTCGCCCTCAAATCCAGCCCGAAGCCATCTAGAGCCAAATTCAAAAACTATCGCATCCTCGTCTCCGCGCAAAGAAGAGCTTGCCGATGAGGTGCTTGCGAAGGAGGAATTATTAGAACGCAGGTGATGTTGAGGCGTGGAAGGTCTGCCGGACTGGCTATGTCGCAAGCTCATGGAGACACTTGTGCGCCTGTCATCAAGGTTGTAAGCCGTAGAGCCGCTCGTCATTTCTTCGTAGTATATATTGTGGTGTTTGCGTTCACTTCAGATTGCGGGGGAGGATCGGAGATGGAGAATCGGTCGGCAGGCGCGAATCATGCTTTAATGTTCCAGATTTGAATATTTCAATTCATGATTGAACTCTTAGATACAAATCAAGTGATCGTCACTATTCTGATTCCGCAGGAAGCCCAAACTGTCAAGAGCAAAGATACGGAAAGTGCAACGGCCACCGCGGCTTTAATGAGGACGGATCTACATCGGACCGTCGCGTGCTCCCCGACGTCAACAAACAACAACTCTCATGGTTACAATACACACAATTCTCCACGTATATACAATCCAGAATACTGCATATTGGTTGATTTGGAGTTTTTACTTGGTAATTTCTGATCTCTGTCTTAATGGGTATTCCCGGGTAAGTGAAATAACTTCGGTCAAGAGAGACCATCCAAGATATATATATCTTTTTCTGGCGGCTGTCTACACAAGTCTAAAATCCGAGCATTAGCTGACACAAATTAGACTCATCAATGCAATTGGGCCTGGAGAGCGCATTTCCCTGTCAAAACTGGCAATAACCCACCTAGAGCGAACAGCGAGGCCTATTCGTGTTGCAGTGGACATTTCAATATGGCTTTTCCAGGTGCAGGCAGGTCGCGGCGGCAAAAATCCGGAGCTACGGACTTTGTTCTACAGGTTGCTGAAATTTTTAGCCCTTCCTGTTCACCCCCTGTTTGTTTACGACGGGAAACACAAGCCGCCCTTTAAAAGAGGCAAAGCTACAGGGAGCACTTATGGAAGCGCACCTATAATTGGACTTTCCAAGATCTTGGTTGATCTATTCAGGTTTCCTCGTCACGATGCGCCAGGGGAGGCCGAGGCTGAGTGCGCCCGACTGCAGAGGGCGGGTGTTGTCGACGCGGTTATGAGCAATGATGTTGATGCTCTCATGTTTGGGTCAACGTTGACCATTATGAATTTCTCCAAGGAAAGCGGAAGTGGCACGTCTGCTGCAACACACATTACCTGTTATGAAATGGGAAATTTTAACTCATCTTCATGCTCAAGGCTTGATCGTGCTGGCATGATCTTATTTGCTATGTTAAGTGGAGGCGATTACTTGCCATCCGGAGTCCCGAAGTGTGGTAGCAAGCTCGCTGCAGAAATTGCAAGAGCGGGCTTTGGCGAGGACCTTTTGGAAGTGCTCAACTCAGAAGAAACTGAGCTCAATGTGAAGCTGAACGAATGGAGAGAAAGGCTCCAGTATGAGCTTGAAGCGAACGAAAGTGGTTATTTTCAGACCAAACACAAAGCTGTTCGAATTCCGGAAAGCTTCCCAGACAGGACAGTATTGTCATATTATGCCAAGCCTATAGTATCAGATTCGAAGGATCTGGAAGTTTTACAACGCCGTTTAGAGAATGCCTGGGATCAAGAAATTGATGCTTTGGAATTAAGAAGATTTGCTGCGGATACTTTCGAGTGGAACTATCGCTCTGGGGCAAGGAAGGTGATAAGGTTACTCGCCGAACCTCTGGTTTCCTACCGACTTCGTCTCCGGAAGGACTTGACAGCGTTTCCTTTCAGGCTATCTGAAAGCGATGTGCCAATGCTCCAGAAAGTTTATAAGAGTAGGACGAGTTTCAGCACAGATGGATTAACAGAGCTGCAACTTGATTTTGTCCCTATTGATATTGTTGGCTTAGATCTGCTCGCTGAGGAGCCCAATCCACCACTTCCTCCGCAAGAAACGGCGGCTTCGGGCGATGAGGAGGATGCAGAAGCTAATGCTGAGCCTGCTCCGCAGTCACCGGCTAAGAAACGTGTCACGAAGCGATTTGATCCTTATTCCTCAGAGAAAATTTGGGTGTTTGAAACGGTGGCTACAATAGGAATCCCAGAAGTTGTGCAAGCTTGGAAACAGGAAGAGTCTGAGAAGGCCTCTGCGCCTAAAAAACCAAGCAATAGGAAAACAGGGCCAAAGAAGAAGGGACCGATAGATCCAGGCATGAAGAGAGGAAGTATCCTGAAATATGGCACTCTCACCAAAGAAAGGACTGAGATTACGCAACTCAAACAGGCGCAGCTCTTTGAGGCAGCAATATCATCGACGTCAACACCGAAGAAGCACAGTGCATCGAATGTGCAAGGGCCCCTGAGTGCTTCCAGAGACTTGTCTAGCCATGGCCTGTATTACCAACAGCAAACGACCGCTTTCGATCGAAGCCAAGATTTTGATTATTTAACTAATATGTTGTCTTTATGCAATATATCGCCCAATGTGGGCATCAAACGGCATCCAGCGTCTACTCGGCCTCCTCTCAGAGGTCGGCGTGGGGCGGTTCTCTCGGGCGATTCTGAGGTAGAGGCTTCGAAAGTTCCAGATGCAGATTCTTTGGACTGCTCTCTATCTTCTGTATCTCCGGGGAGAATCCGTATGAGCTATTCCAATGTTAGCTATAATGACCTGTCCACAACTGACAGTACGGATTCTGCTCAACCTGTACGTGCGAAGTGCCGCAACATGTCAAAACCCGATCAAAGTATATCCAAATCTCAGGGCTCTCAGGGAGTCCAGAAACTGGAGCAAGCTATGTCCTCGTTGCTTTTGGATGATATCAAACCACAAGGATCTACCAAAGAACGATCGCATTCATTAAATATTACCATACCTCCTGCTAAGCGACATCTGCAAAAGCCAGAGATTAGAAAAGTACATTATGATCGGGGTATCCCAAAACCTCGACCAGATGATACCCTGATAGATCTGGGAGAAGTTAGTCCGCTTACTGTCCAGAATATTCGGGAAAAATTGGCTTTTAGAAATCGTGCAACGCAAAGGAAAAGCAGCGTGGAGACTCTAGCCACGTCACCAAAGCCATGTAAGAAGGACACTTCGGAGCCTGCAAAGGTGGAAACAACGACAGAAGATCTGAGGGATAGAAAGAATGATGCCAACAAACCCAGTTCCCATGCAGAATCCGTCATAGTGTACGATGGGTACTGGGCACTAGAGCCAAATCCAAAGGCCGGGATGGCCTCGGATGAATCAAAATCTGAAGTCGATAACAATACCACTAATGAGAGTTCAAAGAGTCACAGAGGCAAGAAACGACTCTCACGCGTGAGCATACTGGACCTTAGTTGAACCGACATTTCTAAATTGTTTGCGTGTCTTGGACTCATGATTCTGTATACCCTTATCCTTCTCCCGTTCTTGAGCGTTCTAAACAAGGGATAGGTATTTGATACTCAGGCGTTGGTGGAACTAGGGCTTCTAGTATTTCAAAGCACAATTCTGTTCTTTCACATATTCGATATTGAGCACTATAACGTTCTTGTGATATCTAGCTATAGTAAGTACATACATGGATACATAATCATACCGAGATAAAGAACAGATATGAACCTCGAATCAGAACATGACGCCTAGACCCGCAGTCTTACTAGAAGTCGCGCAGTCATCAAATTCTCTAATCACAGGTGGTTCTCTTCTATCTATAAAGCAGAGCAGTGGATCCTCGTCGGTGTTTGGTAGAATAGGAGGTGTTGGCGCTAGCTTCCAGTGGTATAATAAGAAGAGTGGAAAGAAGACAGGTATAAGAAGAAAAGCAGACAAGGGAAGAAAGATGAGTATAGACAAATGGACTCGTTCAAAAGGAGGATTCGCAGTGCGAAACAAAAAAGGTATCACCTTCTCGCTGGCCATCCGATTCTAGATCCCTAATCGATACAAAATATAATTTGAAATGTAGAAAGAAAGCGAAGCCAAGACAAACGCCGGAGATGGTATCCTTCACATATTTAACCAAAAACCTTCAAAAAGCCCCATAAACCTATTCCACTCAGGACTGGGATAGTGAAGTTATCATCCCAGCCGAAAAGGTCCACGAACTCGCTGCCTGCTGCTACCAGGCCGGAGACAACGCTCATAACGCCGAGGGCCAGGGGGCCCGAGATAACAGTATCCGCTGTCCAGCCGATAAGGTTCTTGATTGTGTCTGGGACAAGGTTGAGACGGCCAGTGAACATGAATGCGTTCTCTGGGTCATTGGGGAAAGGACCGACGTTGGGTACGAAGAAGCCCCAGAAGGCAGCGGCAGTGATCACTCCAACGAGCCACGCGCTCAAGGTTCCAGCAAAGCTCTTCCCTTTGCGCAGCTGGAACGTGTGCCGGCCATACAGACGACCGAAGGTAGAAGCTGCTGTGTCGCACCAACTTAGGAGCAATACACCCATGACTCCTACGTCCTTGGGGAAAAAGCGCAGGACTGCGTATGCGCCGAGTAAATACCAGATCACGCCATTATACCCTTGCACTTCGGTCTCCCGCATCAGCGCTCCGACGCAGCGAACGTAAAGCTTATTGATCGTCTCCGAGCGGTGACGCACCACATCCACTGCAGCTATTGGTACTAGGGCCCCGAACAGCCAGGGAGTGATTTGGGTTGTTTGGATACCACGGCTATACAGATGAAGTGTAAAGAAGCCGATTGACACGTGGAGGACCTTGCGCGGTATTTCATGGCGATGAATGAAACTGCGATACCGTGTATGAAGAGGAATAAGCCCCATAGGGGAGGGGGATCGGGAGATGCTATGCGCGATGCCGTCAGCTTTCGCAAGCGGCGATAAGAAACCATTGGGCTTCGCTCCGCCGTTTGTCTGTGGTTCGGGGCTTTTTGCAGGCCGCATCGGGTTGGATTTTCGCTTCCTTTGTCTAGTTGATCCTGCAGGACTAGTCGGGCTCCTAGAACGAGTCCGCGAGCGCCTTGATCCCGACTGCCGCTCATTATTGCTTTCCTCTGATACATCTACTAGTCGCTGTCGTCGCGCTGCAGAGCGAGTTGTGGGGGCAGAGTATCCGTCCCTGGATCGCGACCTGCTTTCTGAAGGAGCAGGCGAAGGCGAAATGACTCGAGGAGTCTCCGGGATCGCATCACGGGCAGACATATTGGCCGCTCGTAGGGCAAACGGCGGAAGAATCGGAGAGTGAATTAACCCAGACAGTGGTCGCCGAGTTGAGAAGGAATGATTGCGGGCAGAAATGTCGGGGAGGAAGAAGTAGTCTGCTTCTAACGACGCAATGGTGGGCGACTATATACACAAAAGTGAAAGATAAATTATTGATGTCGAATGATGCGCAAAGGAATAACACTGCCACACAAAACGTTATGGTCTCAGCCAAAGATCGACACAACCAGGGAACCACAGAAGGACAAGTATGACGGTGTATCCGAGGGGTATCAGCCTGCTGCCCACAGCCTACCACTGATTTTTTCTGGCTTATTGTCGTGTCGACAGAAATAATTCGCCGAACCTTCCGCCAAATCCGTATAGTGTCACGTGTGTGTGTGTGTGTGGGCAGAAACGTTCACCGCCCACGATATCTAATCAGTTACTGATAAGACCTTTTTTCTAGATTTTTTAGTTTGTATGGATGAGCGACGGAAGTTCCATCATTCGAATAATCTGTTGAGGGTAGGCTCGTAAGGGAGCCAATCTATTCTTCAGGCTGCAAAAATGGCCCCAAAACCGCCAGCTGGTACATCTTCTAGAGCTTGGGATGGTGTCTCACCTTCCCTGTCGGAATGGGTGCTGGAAGCCGTTTCGTCTATGGGCTTCACGCGCATGACGCCCGTGCAAGCGTCCGCTATTCCCCTCTTCATGGCCCACAAAGATGTTGTAGTCGAGGCCGTTACTGGAAGTGGAAAGACCTTATCTTTCTTGATTCCTATCGTGGAGAAACTTCTACGTCTTGAAGAACCTATTAAAAAACATCACGTTGGCGCGATCATCATTTCCCCGACGAGGTAGCTATAGTCTTTGCTTAGAAAAAAAAAAGTACAAATATGCTAACAAGTGCAGGGAACTTGCATCACAGATCTACCATGTACTACTCTCACTACTCGCATTCCATCCTCCATCTGCCTCCGTCATCAACCCTTCAGAAGACGATGATGTGCCCCGGCAAAAATTCCCATCCTCTACCCTCAAGGTTGTTCCACAGCTCCTTCTCGGAGGTTCTACTACACCAGCAGAAGATTTAAGCAAATTCTTGAAGCAATCGCCGAACCTGCTCGTCTCTACGCCTGGGCGTTTGTTGGAACTGCTCTCTTCACCTCATGTCCACTGCCCCCAATCTTCGTTCGAGATGCTCGTCTTGGACGAGGCAGACCGACTTCTGGACCTTGGGTTCAAGGAAACTCTACAGAACATTATACGTCGGTTACCCAAACAAAGGCGAACGGGATTGTTTAGTGCAAGTATAAGCGAAGCCGTTGATCAGATTGTGCGGGTTGGTCTGCGCAATCCTGTCAAGGTCATGGTCAAGGTCAAAGGGACTTCAGGTGCCCAGGACAAGCGAACACCTGCAAGCTTACAAATGACCTACCTTACGACACCCACGATTCACAAATTTGACGCCTTGAAGCATATTCTCCATTCCGTTGATCCAACTCCTCAGAAAACCATATTCTTCGCCTCAACCTGCTCAGGAGTTGATTATCTCTCTGCGATCTTACCATTGATACTTGGTGATGATTTCCAGTTAATTTCACTACATGGAAAGCACCCGGCGAACGTCCGTGAAAAGAACTTCAACCGATTCGTGAATTCATACAGCCCAGCAATTCTACTAACAACGGATGTCGCTTCTCGCGGCTTGGATATCCCATCAGTTGACCTCGTCGTTCAAATAGATCCTCCATCGGATCCTAAAACGTTCATTCATAGATGTGGCCGTGCTGGCAGAGCCGGCCGAAGGGGCCTGAGTGTAGTTTTGTTGCATCCAGGCCGAGAGGAAGACTATGTGTCTTTCCTCGAAGTCCGCAAGACTCCAGTGGCTCCTTTCCCCCATCCGATCTCCTTCTCAGAATCTGAAGCCACTGCAGCTACGAAAGCGGTCCGCAAGGCTGTGCTGGCAGACCGTGCACTCCACGATCGTGGCCAAAAGGCTTTTGTCAGTTGGTTAAGGAGTTATAGCAAACACCAGGCGAGCAGCATTTTCCGTGTCGCGGATCTTGATTGGGAGAGTTTAGGGAAGGCATGGGGTCTACTGAAGCTTCCCAAAATGCCTGAGTTGAGGAACTTCACCGGTGACCGGACCCTCGGTGTCAATCTCGACTGGGATGACTACAAATACAAAGACAAACAACGGGAGAAACGTCGCATAGAATTGCTCCAGGAGAGCAAAGAAGGCGACGGCACACAAGAATCCTCGAACAAGAGGAAGGCCACCGAGACCACCGCATGGAGCAATAAGCTTGACGATAGAAATAAAAAGCAAAAGCGACGAGAGCAGAAGCAACGTCGACAAGAGAAGAATAAGTGGGAGAAGATGACCGAAGAAGAGCGGCAGAAGATACGGGAGACGGAGCAAATGGTGGAAAGTATCAGAGTCAAGAACGAAGAAGAGAGACGCCTTAGACGTGCAGGAAAGGCCGAAGCAGCAAATGCTGGCAAGGATGAAGAAGAATTTGAAGGGTTTGATTAAGAAAAGTTACAGAGATACCTCTTTGCTTGCTTTGGATATGTATGACACTTGAATCTATATCTCATAGCGCGTGATCGGATGGAATGACCTACCTACATGTATAGTAACCTTACATTCTTGAACATATAGAGCATTCTTTCCATCATGGACTCAGTTCAATGTCCATCACATCTGGACCCTCACCCCATGTATCATTTTATCATCCTATCATTCGCTTGTGGCTACCCTCCAAGCTCAACTCAACTGTGCACATGCCCTCAATAACCCTGATCTGCAACCCACTCTGAACCTCACACCATTCACTTATCCTGTCTTATCTCCTCATTCAGATGCCGCTTAGTGCTCGCTTCCTGCATTCTAACCACCTGCGACGGCCCCACATCGAGCATACTCCTCGACGGCGCAGGCAACAACGACGGAAGACCAGAAGATAGTACACGATCACGCACGGCCGAATTCTCACCAGACATGATCTGATCCGATCGCTGAAACCCCTCGAGAGGCCCAGGCATGCGAAAAGAAGAGGGAGCAGTTGCAAACGAAGAAAGGGGCGGTAAAACAGTGACAGTTGTGTTGCACACGCCCGGGAGCCCATTTCCTATCTCCAAATGAGACATGTCTCGATGTTCTGCCTGACTCGTCTGCCCAAGTCGTGGCAGGCGGCTACTGCACAGTTGGCAGTACCGCGGGGCAACATCAGTCAGAATGAATCGGTTACAGCAGGCGACGATGATGGGCTGTGGGTTGTTGTTTGGTGAAGGGTAGTATTGTGCTTTGATGCATGGTTGGATTAGTTGGAGGAAGTCGCAGGTGCAGTGCGGTTGATTCGGTTGGTAGTAACACATTTTTTTATTGATTTTAAGGTGGCTCGTTTGAAGGAGGCGTATAGGGAATGCCTTCGAGGTTGGGTGAGATGGAGAAGATAGGATGTCGCTTTGGGGGGAGGTGGTTTTATGTTATCCTCCGGGAGGGCTGCTCTCTATCAGCCTGACTTTGAGGGTCGATCTGGGCTCACTATTGTGAGACAAGGGCGTAACTGTTGCATGATGGCGTAGAGGGATATGCCTTGAGAGGCAACAGAGGCTCAGCTTGAGTGTCAGCGTCCGCGGTGAGACATTTGGAGGCGCTCTCATTATAAGATTACCCTAGACATAAAGACAAGTGGCAAGCTGTGGTTGTATCCAAGCGCAATGATCTTGGCCAGGGATGTAGCAGCCTTAAAGAAGAAACAGACTGGATAACTGAGAGGTTTCTAAAAAAAATATGCAAGTGTATTGTGAATACAACCAATGCCCATTTGCCAAAATAAAAAGAGAGACGCCTGAATGCGAGACTCAACACAACTCGGTGCTCATGCATAGCTCCAGATACAGATGATTTAACAAAACTCCAGTAAACCATAGAAAACAGTATCATCAAAAGTGATCCTAAAGACAGAAAGCCATCAACTAGAGGGCCTACAACTCCATCCAACAGGCTGAAAGAGGCCGCAGCTAGCGACGTTGATACAACAAATATGTATACCCAAACTCCAGCTATAAAAGTTATCAATAAATCGCCTTTGGTCCCATCTTAATCCCTCGGACGAGGGATGTGGCGAATGAGATAGGTAAAGAAGGTCGAAGGAAAACCACTCAAACATAAACAGCATAAAAAGGGGAGAGGGGGAGCAGATATCGTTTCAATCAATATAGTCAAGACTTTATTTCAATGTCTTTTTGAATTCCTCAAAACTCTGGCGAAAAGCAAGGTACGCTGGTTCAATCTCGGAGTCGTCCCAAATCGTAGCAAGGAGTTTCATAGAGGTAGAGCTGACACCAAGGCTCTCTTCATAGCTTTGACGAGCCGGCCACTTAAGTTGGCTGAGGTCTCCGGAAGGACAATTCTGATAAAGCCATTCCGCATCACGGGCGAATTCATCATCACCGAAGTTTCCGGGTTCGTCAGCCTTACCAGGCTGCGGATTTAAGTCGGATTTCTTAGTTGTTTGCTTGGAGGCGACGATATCGGGCGTGGCAGTCAATGGACTAGCGTATCGGCTTGTAGTACGCAGACCACTAGGAGTCTTCGGCTTGTATTTCTCCGCTTGGGACCGCACTCTTGCAAGGGCTTCCTCGTCTACCTTACCTGGTGTTGATGGCTGAGCCCGAGAGGTATGGCGAGATGCAGGAGATTGAGCATCATGGCCTTCGGGTTGTGTAGAAGCACGCCCATCTTCTTCCCGTGCGGCTTGGGAGGGGCTAGGGGCGGTAACATCTGTTGACGAGGACAGGCTACTAGTCTCGAATTCATCTGAGACTGCGTCATAGTCTAGCTGGAAAGTACCCTGTGTATTGGGGACGAATCCCGCATGTCGCTGAGAAGGCTGCTCAGTGCGAGCAGGTGGTGTTGGTGAATCACTACCCATCCCGACGAAGTGTGTTCCGCGATAGGGATCAGTCGAGCGAGCACGCGAGCGAAGCTTAGAAGGTGTGTCCTCTGGGCTTGCATCAAAGCGCACCTTTTTGGATGACTGTCTCTCCGTACGGAGGGCACTGCGGGCCACAGACTTTGCTAGACTATCGGCTTTCTTGCGTTCGCTCTGCTTAGATGGAGTTTCTGCCGCCTCATCTTCACTTTCAGAGCTATAACAGAAATAATCCAGGTCCAATCCATAGCTAGATCCGGCTGGGTTGGGAATCACATCGGGCGATGGAGACCGCTTGCGCTTCCTTTGTTCCGCATCACTAATCGCTTGAGACGTCTGGCGTCGTTCAGCTTGGTCATCTGATGCTACAGGCCCAGGCTTCTGCGCCTGCACCTGTTCAGTGCGATGCGAATCCGGGGCAGCCGCCTCTGTAGGCGCTGTAGAAGGCTTAGGAATGTCACCAAGGTAAAGAGATCTGTCGATAGGAGCCGGGAAAAGCGAGTAAGATAAGTTACGGGCACGTTTCTTCGGAGGTTGCGAAGGCCCCTCACTTAAACGCCAACGAGATCGTCCTTCAGTCTGGGGACCAGCTGATTCAGGGTCAAGAGACCTTGTGCGAGTGATACGTTCTGACGATGGTTCGATTGTCGCTATAATTGGTTAGCGAGTAAGATGGGGGGAACTCACGAGAACTTACATTGATCTTCCGAGCTTTCAGAAGGCCGGCCAAATGGTAATAACCGGGAGAAGGAACGAGGTACAGAGCTGAGCAGTCCACGTAGATTCCATCCACGCTGAGGAGTTTCTGGTGTGCTTCTCCCTGGTGTCGATGGTTCTTGAGGTGCAGAAGATTCCTCTGCTGGGTTTTGATTAGTAGGTAAGTTCGGTTCCATCGTAAAGTCAAATGTTGTTTGTGGAAGCTGTGGGCCGGGACTTGAAGGGGCTCTGTCTGCCTTCTGGCGGTCGGCCTCTAGCTGACGGAGATAGTCGGGAAGGCGGAAAAGTGTCGATTCAATCCGGCCGTGTTTTTCGGCTTCTCGACGAGCAAGCCTTGCGGAGAAGGGGGCCGCCCTGGTCTGAATCCGGCGCGAAAGGGGGGTACGCCGGTTGGCAAAGGGGGTACTCCCTGGCGGCCCCAAATTCCGGCGCTTGTTTGCCGCGGGAGTCACGGGGGCTGTCCGATCTTCGTTGCTGGTGTCTTCGTGGGCCCTTTTCCTATTAACTGTGTCGGTCAGCCTGGGTTCTTCGTAGGGCCGGTCAACGCTTTCTTGATACGACCGTGAAGGTGCGAAGGAGAATAAAAGGGCCACCGATGGCATTTTTTTGGACCCCATCACTTGAGCAACATGACCCGGCAATCAACCGCAATTCCCGGGTTGGTTCGAGCTCCTCAGGAACCGGGAAGAATATTGCCAGGGACCATGTAGATAAGAGACCCGCGGTACGAGTCGACGGAGTCGACTGAGTGAAAGATGGCGCTGCGGGCTCTGCCTCAGCTGGGTGGAGTAGAAGACCTGGTATCAATTCAGGCACCTCCGCCAACGCTACAGATACCAACGGACCTCCCACGCTGTAAGGTTCGTCGTAGATAGAGATCGAATCAACAGTGTGTGAGGTCTCTGCTATACCCGCTCCGGAGGCTTAAAGATGTCCGTTGGCGGACATGGCACAATCTCGGAAAAGATCGAGGCCAACGTAGGGGTATCAACAGAGGCACCCGAAATAACAGTTGCCTCGGAGTTGGCGGCGGTCTGGAAGAAACCACCTAATCTGGGAATCTCTCCAACAGGCAACTGTGTTTCGAGTAGCCATATTGGCAAGGCGGGCGACAGCGTTGAAGAACGGCCGCAGAAGAGCAAGGGACAGATTCAGCAATAGCCAACCCGCTGAACTACCATTCTTCCTTCGGAGTCCGCAGCAAAAGTGGAGGTGGAGTCAGTCCCCGACATCTCACTGAAGTCATCTGCAGTAAAGGCTGCAAGGGCTAATACAGCTGACTCTCTGCATTCTGCTGCGGTTGGCTCCACCACAGCTGGCTCAGAGATGCTAGGTTCCACTCCCAGCACCAAGGGCTCCCCTATCCTCGCGACGAGGGCTTCCTCGAAGGGAAGACCGGAGAGCGATATGCCACCACCATCGAAAAACGGTGTCCTCGACCGCTCAGATAAGGGCGACCCTATGTCGCTGATATTGTCCATCTGACATTGATACTATTTGGGATCGACGGTGTTTGGCGGTTTATCAGGGAAGCGCTGACCGAGCGGGGGGTGGGGTTTTGGGGGGTTGTATGTATTCTGCATCCATAGGGTACTCACGCGTAAGGGAAGAGCTTTTTGGCTCTGAAAGAACTGTACTATCTGCCAGTGTAACAGAATCTGGGTCCTGGGACTCATTTGTGAGGTTTTCTTTGTCGTCCAGGGGCGCGGTCTGGGCGCGTTCTCCATTTTTATGGGATTCATGTGGGCTACCATCCGCCATTTGATTCTCCGTCTTGCGAGTTGACTTTCTCGTCGCTCGCTGAGGGGCTTTTCGCGTCTGTGTCTTTGCGACTCTGCTTGTGGTAGTCCTTTTAGTCGTGCCTTGGCCTTTGGGTTGAGTTGTGGTTTTTGTAGAGGATGAAGATTGCGCGTTAGGTTGCGAGGTGTTCCTTGTAGACCTTGTCCGACGTGGAGCGCTGTCATCGAGGGATAGAAAGCCGCCAGGCGATGCTTGCTGCGATCGAGTTCGCATTTTAACGGATTGCCGACTGAGGGCGACTGTTGGCTTAGTCGAAGCTCAGAGCGGCAGAAGAAAAGGTTCACTAAGTGATCTACCTAATAGAGGAGCTCCCTCTTCAAGAACAACAGAGGTTCACAGATGAAGAGATAAAAGCTTGATACAGTATGGGCTTCAGCGTGTGTGCTGTGGAATTAGTTGGATGGATAGTAATGTAGGGAAATGTGAGAAATAGAGAGGTGTGGAGAGAGGGGGCTTCTGTTTACACTCCACTGTTGTGTTTCTATGACGCGCCCTTCCAAGTCAGAAATTGACATTCACTTACCTGGTTCAACAAATCCGAAGCATAAACGACGCGGTGTTACTGGGATACCAGAGAACTTTCGCAATGATTTTCAAACTCGGGACCATGGCCTGGCAAAATCATGAGGCGGTCAGTTGTCCACCCAATGAAGTCTACACCCGGCCAATTTAACTCTGAATGACTTCAACTTTTTTCTTTCTATTTCTTGTCTTTCGGCATCTTGGAAAAAAATCGGCTAAATTTTGATATCATTTTGGGTCAAAATATTATTCTCATAGTGGTCCTAATAGAATACAAAGTGCTGGTATATATTACTGAAGTGAGATACAGCATGCTTTGTTTTTCCATAGATTAATTTTACTTATGCAAGTACAAGGGACAACTAGTGGGATGCCAGATTGCTTGCGCATGGTAACACATATCACCTAATCGCTTTAAATAGTTTTCTGAAATGTAGAATTGTAATACTTGTACACGGTAAGTCTGTAGATAAGAAACATAAAAAAGACCAGGCAAACAAGTGAGCTCTTGCAGCACACAGGGCAGGTATGGATGCCATATAGTTACACGCCAATATTGACTTAAAAATATGATAGGAAACAAATGAAAACATAACAATACAAACGCTACCGAGCCATTACATGCTAATCTCACCCTTCCAAGCAGCATCCGACAGGCCCAAGGTTTCGATCAAGTGCTGCCATCTTGGACCACCCCGCTCCTTCCTGCGCAGGTACCGAAGCAACTTCTGTCGCTTATGCACGAGGAGTCTCAAGTTTCTCTTGTTATGCTTATCTTTGTTGGTTGTCTGCAAGTGTCTAGACAAGTTCAGAATCTTTGCAGTGAGGATAGCAACCTGAACTTCCGGAGAACCGGTATCCTGGCCAACTCGAGGGGTTTTCTCGGGATGTTCAGTAGCGGACTGATGCGATACAGCTGCAGGTTTCGGCGGCAAAGTCTTGTCGGTATTGTGCCGTCCAAACGTTTCAATGCAGTTCTGGATATGTAGGCGCATCTGATCTTGCGTGTTTCCGTTACTGATCTTCACGATACGGCTGATTGCCTCCTGAGCATTGCGATGTTCCTGAAGATGTCTCTCGGATGCCTCCTTCTCAAGTTGAGGGTCTGCAGTGTCTCTGTCTGGGTTTTCGAGGGGAGATGTCAAGGCTTTCGAATATTCCATGGCCTCCTGGAGTCCCTCGGGAGTGACGAAGTAGTTGAGTCTGGCATCTGAGCTTGAAGGGGCTTGTGGCCCAGATTTGACCGTTTTGAGCTCTTGGATGAATGGAGTGGGTGCACTCTCCACAGGATCGCCGAGAGAGCTTTCGCGTTCTTCGGCAAGAGCTTGTTGACGAGACAGATTGGCGGCTTTGCGCTGACGTGACTGTGCCATCAAAAACGGATCATGTCTTCGGCGTTCCCTAGTCTCGGCGGATCCCGCTCTGATAGATGTCCTGGAAGCAATCAATGAAAGCGCAGCAAGCGGGCTCTGAACATGCGAAGACCCTAGCACAGCCGGTTAATAACACGCAACACAATGGCCAGGATTGAGGCTTACCAGTAAAGGCCTTGAAGGAAGGCTGGAAGAGGAATCGTGGAGGCATATCCGTAGAAACTGCTTGGTGAATTCAACCTTCGCAAGGCAACCAACAGCTCCAGCTCTGGCAACCTTTACGTCCAAAGACTGTGAAGTCTCCGAAATCTCGAAGGCCGAAAACGGAGCTAACCCGTATTCAGCAAGACACAATCACGTGATTTGATGGCAAAGTGGAGGCCTGAGGCTCCGAATATTCGTACCCTAGCCCTAAAATTCACAAACGAAAATCATCCAAACGCGGAGGGCTAAAGTTCACCTTCGCGTCAGTCTTTTTCCCGTCATCACCACTGCGACAAGCGCCAGTCGATTGATATATTCAATTCGCTGTTCATTGCAATATCAATCGCCCACCATGGCCCCCTCTCAGCTTCCCCCGATCTTCAACCCCACCCAGCAGGACATTGAGCAGCTGCTCGCTGCTCAGTGCCACCTGGGTTCCAAGAACCTCCAGGTGCACATGGAGCCTTACCTCTGGAAGACTCGCCCTGACGGTGTCAATGTCATCAACATTGGCAAGACCTGGTATGCGACTCAGCGGAAAATTTGCGGGTTTCGCTACGTGGAAAAACTAACATGCGCGCAAATTACAGGGAGAAGATCCTTTTGGCTGCCCGTATCATTGCGGCTGTCGAGAATCCCGCCGATATCTGTGTGATCTCCGCTCGTCCTTATGGTCAGCGTGCTGTCCTGAAGTTCGCTGCCCACACCGGTGCCACCGCCATCGCCGGCCGTTTCACCCCCGGTAACTTCACCAACTACATCACCCGCTCTTTCAAGGAGCCCCGTCTCATCATCGTTACCGACCCTCGCACCGACTCTCAGGCCATCAAGGAGGCTAGCTACGTCAACATCCCCGTCCTCGCTCTTTGCGACACTGACTCCCCCACCGACTTCGTTGACGTTGCTATCCCCACCAACAACAAGGGTCGTCACTCCATCGGTCTGGTTTGGTGGATGCTTGCCCGTGAGGTCCTCCGTCTCCGCGGTACCCTCGCTACCCGCGAGACCGAGTGGGATGTCGTTCCTGACCTCTACTTCTACCGCGACCCTGAGGCCGAGGAGAACAAGGAGATCGCCGATGAGTCCAAGGTTGCTACTGCCGAGGAGGTCGGTGCCGGTGCCATTGAGTCTGGCTTCGCTGGTGAGAACTGGGACACCCAGGGTGCTGGTGCTGGTGTTCCTGGCACTGCTTTCGCTGCTGCTAGCGCTGCTGGTCCTACCAGCTGGGAGGCTGATGGTGCCGACTGGGCCGCCAGCTCCGCTCCTGCCGCTGCTGGTGAGAGCTGGGCTGAGACCCAGCCTGCTGAGGGCAAGTGGTAAATAAAATGAATAGCGACAATGGACAGCTGTTACGAGGGGCATGAGTTTTTTCTGCGAAAATTGGCGCTGAGGAGGACTGACGTTTTATATTTTCTCTTCACCCATGATCTGACGAGTAACCGACAGCATCTCCCGCAAAGAAAACTTCTCTTGACATGTCTATCCTAGTCTCTGTTTGAAAACTCCTATTTCAAAAGCAAGAAGAAAAAAAGGAGAAAAAGTGATCGAAGTTTCTGATCGGGAACCCTACAACTTTTCTACTTCCCTTGGTATGCTACAGCGAAGTCTCGTTTTTTACAGTCCGTTATCACGTCTTGTCCATGGTGCATCGGGGAGGAATAGCATTGTCAAAAATTGACTGGCGCTTACGAGGGAAAGATATCCAGTTGTTCTATTATCTCGGTGAGCTTCTGGGGGAAAGCCCTGTGCTGTCAATTTCCACAAGGTGGACTTAGCCGTTACCTTGGTTTCTCCCTGCATGTTGATTTTAGTCGTAAATGAAACGTGATACTAGCTACCATATGCATGTTCTATCGTGTATCAGCAGTATTCCGAGTAACCCCGGATAAGGCACTGAACGTAGATCGACACGTAGACTCGTATTAGGAGGCATGGATAGGCATCAGGCACATATCATAAATTTCCTTTTTCGTCTCCATGTTTGCATAATAAAGTAAATTAACTTCCTACTTTTGGTAGATCAACTAGAATAGATATATATTATCGTAAAAAGGGTATCGCAACACTCTACATATATTCGCTCCCCTGTCAACTGACTACACAGCCACCCTGCGTCTGCCCCCCACGATCCGTGGTTGTCATGCCTGCAAGCCTCGCTAAATCTTCGAACGTTTCTGCCAAAAGTTCTCCCGTAACAGCAGAACACTCTGCGTAACGGTCACACCGGAGCTCTTGTGCGATTCGATATGTCTGCTCGGGTTAGTTTTCGCATATACACTAAGGCACGGCAAACATGGCTCATAAGGAGGTTTTTCAGGTTGATGTACTTACTTCTTGCGGGTAGATGATACCTTCGCCTTCTACCCTCAAATCTCTTTTCAAGCCTACCATCATAACGGGGATCCGTTCCCCCTGACCATGTTGGAAGTACCGGATAATATCGTGTCGCCACTAAGAAGATCAGTAATTATGATTGACATAGAGAAGATTCGATAAATATGTAAACTCACTGTTTTGAGATTGGTCAAAGTATCTCTGTTGGATATATCAAAAGCCAGAAGAACCACGTCCGGCTTCAATGTGGACCAGTGCTGATTAGGACATGCAGTATCATATAACTCGAGGCTAAATGACTTCTTTGAGAAACGGATATCATAAAGGAAGGGCTGGTCACTGTCCCGTAAAGGCTCAGCTTGACTATGCGAGTCATTTCCATTAAGCCTACTGCGCCCTTGTTTCAATGCTCTGGGTCGATAGATCAGTATTCCGCTAAAAGATAGAATGCAGGCATAGAAAGTTCCGGCAGTAAGGGACGTCTTGGAAGATCCGATAAGGGTCTTGGATTCTCAGCTGCTTTCCGGTATAGACTTACGATAAGAATGTCGTTTTACCGCATCCTGGGTCTCCTAGTAGGAGGATGGTGACTGTGTTCTCCTGGTCCGGACTTTCTTGCTTCGTCATTAGGTCGAATTCACGAGGTGCTGTATTGCAGTATATTCGAAGGCCTGTCAGTGTGTGTGATTAGAATAAAAAAGTGATTGTGTAGCAGAGCTTTCCTGAACTTGGCTGAAGTTATCGTGTGTTTGAGTAGTTGAGATTGGGTACTGTGAAGGTTAATCGAACGGAGAGATATAAAGCAGATGTCATATCTACTTGGAATGCATCCATGACAAAGTAAAGCGGCATTGATAAGTACGTTTCTCTGGGTTAGATTATTACAAACTCGATTTATTAAGCAGATCCTATGATAAGAACTCCCAAGACGATGCATGTAAAATCCAAAGCCACTGTTTCTCATCTAAAGTAGATCTAGCAGATCTCCGTAAAATTACCATACACGGATATTAAATTACTTAACAAAAATGACTTTAAAAATTTCCAACATCTGTCCCCCGCCAACTACTTTCAAAGTTTAGTGGGTACAACAAACCATTTTCGCCAGCTCCAGGGGAATGTGGAGAGTTCAAAGCAGACTCTGTTCCAATCCGAGTCGCATTACACAACGTCATTTGACCAAACGAACCTTTCTGTTTCTCAATCATCCCCACGCGCAAGTTGAGTCTCAAGCCATGTCCGGCGCCGGGGAATCACTTCCACCTCAGGGTCAAACCGACTACTCGACCTGGACCCCGGAGAATCTGATCTCCAGAATTACAGAGTTGGAGCGCCAGCTGCACTCACGTAATGCGGAGTTCGCTACTTCATCGAAAGTCGCAAACGAATTTGTACCTTCGAACCCAGCGCTCGATACCCCCGCCGAGACAGCGAAGTTTTCCTCAAAGAAGGGAGCGCGCAAATACCAGCCTCCCCCAGAGGACGATATCACACATACTCGCGCGCCGAATCGTCCCCCGAAGCAGCCCCGAGTGATTGATCCTTCCAGATACAATACCCGGTTCATAGCTCTGAAGTTCGCATATCTGGGGCAACGGTACAACGGTCTTGAACATGCCAATGGAAATGTCACACCACTCCCTACGATTGAAGAAGAGATGTGGAAGGCTTTGCGGAAGACTCGTCTGATTTTCCCGGAGAATGGAGAGGCGGATGGGTTTGAAGATACCAGGGGCCCGAGGGAATTGAAACCTTATTTGATCAATTGGGAAGGATATCAGTATTCTAAGGCTGGCCGGACTGACCGGGGTGTCAGTGCCTTTGGACAAGTCATCGGCCTTAGGGTACGAAGCGCACGACCTAAGCGTGATGATGTTGCGCAGGCGGACCCTAGCTCGGATACTACTATGCAGACCGGAGAAGAAGCTTCTGCTTTAGACGATACCGCTCAAGATAATTGGGATGATATCGCTGATGAATTACCATACGTAAGTATTCTGAACAGAGTGCTTCCAGAGGATATCCGGGTCCTGGCATGGTGTCCACACCCCCCGGAAGGCTTCGACGCCCGTTTCTCTTGCCGGGAACGCCATTACAAATATTTCTTTACCCAACCCGCCTTCTCCCCAACGCCAGGACCTCTTGGATTTACCTCGCGTGCAAACAATAAGGCGGGAGATAGCCGCGCAAAATACAGAGAGGGTTGGTTAGACATTGAGGCTATGCGCGAAGCTGCTAAGTACTTTGAGGGAGTCCATGACTTCCGTAACTTCTGCAAACTGGACACCAGCAAACAAATCGAAAATTTCGAGAGAGTCATCTACCATTCTGACATTGAGCTCCTTGACCCGCGAAGCAGCCCACTGGGCTACGTCAGTCAACCGGGATTCCAAGCTCTAGAAGACCCTGCTGCGCAACAAACTCCCGGGTCGCCAGAGTCTCCTTCGCCAACCCCTTCTCAAGTATATGTATTTAACTTGAGAGGATCCGCTTTTCTATGGCATCAGGTGCGGCACATGGTGGGTATTTTGTTCCTAGTGGGCCAGGGGCTCGAGCCACCGACTATTGTGCCGGACCTGTTAGACATAACCAAGAACCCGCGTAAGCCGACCTATGAGATGGCTTCCGACGCTCCCCTTGTCCTTTGGAACTGTGTCTTCCCCGATGAGAATAGCGGCAGCCGTGAAGATGCATTAGATTGGGTTTACGCCGGGGACAGCAGACAGATAAAATCCCAAGTGGGCAGAGGAGATGGCAAATACGGTCTGGGAGGGGTAGTAGACAGTCTTTGGTCCGTTTGGAGGCAACGTAAGATTGACGAAATACTGGCTGGCACATTACTGGATCTTGCCGTCAGCCAAGGGGACCAAGGGGTTGTCAATGGCGAAGCCAAGGGTGTCAAGGATGAACAACGAAAGCGGAGCCAAAAAGTCTTCTATGGCGCGAATGAACCGAGAATGGGAGGACAGTATATACCAGTCATGCAGAAGAGAAAGACGGATCCCGTGGAGGTCCAAAACGCGAGATGGCTTGCAGCCAAACAGCGAAAGACTGAAAAGGGTGCAGAGCCCAGTCGCATGGAGATGTAGAAAGGAAAGCTGGTTGCATGTCATACCTTTATAGAATAGGTTTCCGTTAGGTGTACTCCAATTAGACATGGGAATGCCCGTTTCAAAGGCAAGATAATTACTTCCAAACTCCTTCATGTTAAGATTTTGAATCATAGAGACAGTGCCGCGAGCCCCTCCAAACCTCTTCCAGTATTGCCCGACTCGGCAAAAGTTTCTGGGCATATAAGGGTTAGGACAAATCACTTATTTGGATGAGAATACTTACAGGGAACACTACGACAACCTCGGGCTCCCCATCTACAATAATTGCTAGGTAAAAGCGGACTTCAAACCCTTTGAAAGCCTCGTGAATCACAATGTCCTGGATCTGAGTGGTGGGAATAAATCGCGTCGAGGCTTTGGAGAGATAGGTCAGGGACGAAGTAGAAGTTTGAATTCCCAAACCACGTATGACTAGCAGTGATTCCTCTGTATAGCACCAAAAGTTAGCATTGAAATCATTTACCGCAACAGGAACACTCCAGCATACCCGTATAGCCCTTCCTAAAGACACCATAGATTACAATCGCGCTCACCAGAACGACAGCCCAGGAACTGTATGAATCTACGGTTCGGGTTACATGTGACCCTAATGGGCTCGACCATATGGCATTCCAGCGTAATAAAGATCCATCTTGGTTAAAGAAAGAGTGGCGGAGTCTTGCGACGTTGAAGAAAACCACGCAGATGAAGACTAATGCGCGCAAAAGGACTTGAAGATAGTAGAGGATCTTCGCTGGGGTGCTCGTGTGTCTGGAGGCATTGGACACAGTGAATGAGACGGTCGTCGGAGATGGACGTCGTAGTATCAGGCGACCAGGCATTTATCACTGATTTAGAAATCTGCGATGCTCTAAGCCGGATTTGAGGCTATTGATATAAGTTCAATCGCAATAAGCATGGGGTTAAGCACGGAGGTCAGTGCTTAACATTTATCGTACTATTCCATTTAGAGTTTAGTGTAGGCATCTTGCGACCAGAAGGCCGGGCCGCAATACATCATCACGTGTCGCGCGGGTCGTATTCCATTGCTGAGAGCGTCAACCTGATCGCTAAACTACATTACCCTACGTCGATGATCATGGGCGAGCGTTCAAGGAGCAGGTCGCCAGGGAGAAGGCTTGACAGAGAAAGGTCTGACAGAGAGAGGCCTAGAAAAAATGGAGGAGGAGGAGGAGGAGGAGGAGGTTTTCGATGGAAGGACAAACGGCGCGATGGCGACAGCAGACACGATACAGATGAACGGAGACTAAATCGAGGATACAGAGATAGGGAAGAACGGGCAAGATCTCCGCGACGCGACAGAGATACGTATCGACCTGAGGATAGGAACAAGGATAGCGATCGTGACCGAAAGCGTCCTGAGGGTGATGAGAGAGACGGACGGGACAAGAAGAAGAAAGAGAAGAAAGAAAAGAAAAACGCCGTTCCTCAGTCCTCAGAACCGATGATTATTGTGCATGTGAATGATCGTCTCGGCTCGAAAGCTTCAATTCCATGTCTTGCATCGGATCCAATCAGTTCGTTACCCTTTTATGATCGAGGACTGCAGTTTGGCATCTAATTTGTGTCATAGAGCTTTTTAAGGCACAGGTTGCTGCACGTATCGGACGTGAACCACATGAAATCCTCCTCAAGCGCCAAGGGGAGCGACCTTTTAAAGATTTCTTAACACTGGCCGACTACAGCATTTCTTCAGGAAGCCAGCTTGATCTGTAAGTGATCCTCTTCAAGGCCCTCCCTTGTAGCCTGCTATTTGTTGCGCTTCGGAACTTTCTCGGTTCGGGAGATTCGATGCTGACTGTTCTACAGGGAGGTCGGCACTGGTGAATAAATCATTGCGTAGACTATACAACTTTAGGTACCTGTGAGCAACTTCCTTTTCGATTTCTTCCCTATGGTTTGTGAGGTCTGTCATGATGCGTCTGGTATGTCTTTGGGGGTGAATGCTAACTCTACTCTGTTTTGTAGGATATTCCTCACAGGCGATTCGAATTGTATTACTGTACCTTTATATGACCTGGGTTTCATCTCTATTGTGCTTTACCTGCTATTGCAACAACACTTTGGGAATTGATTGTGGTATTGGGAATTGTCATGAAAATTACTTTTTTCTCTTTCTTTTATTTTGCCTCCCACCAGACCGATGATGCTCTCCGACGCGTTATTTTTCAAAGTTTCCATGTACCTATTGGCCCAATGGAGACATTGCTCTTCTTGTAATGCAACAGCTAGCATTTTCATGACAGATGGTGCCTACTGTTCTTTGCTTGGTTAGCGAGGTGAATGGCTCATGAATTGCTGTTGTTGTTGTTGTCGTCTTGGAACTACGGGTATTTCTGAAATCCGGAGTCGGAGCTATTTTTTTCTTCTCTCATCCTCCCACATCTCCCGTCATTTACCTCTCACGCGGGGCGCATCGTCTTTTCCAGTCATTTTTGTTTAATTTGTGTGCAGCTAGCCGGATGCGGCAGGCGGCATGTAGCAGCCTGGGGCTATTACGGCAGAAATCCGAGGCTTGGAGCACGTTTGGTTCCACCGGCGGAAGAGGCATTTTTTTTTCTATCGCGGGACTCACACGACCCTCTACCTCAGTCCTTTATTCAATGTTCTCTCCACTCCATCAATCGGACACCGTTCTTGAATCCCCGCCATGAGGTAGTTGCCTGTCCGTATTCGCCACAACTTTGTCCATTCATTGATCAAAGCTTCCTTCAACCTTGTGCTAATCTCACCGATCAATAATCGACCCTCCAGACCTCTCTCATCGGATATCCCTGGTTTCTCTCCACTCTCGACGCAGACATTCTCTCTTTTGTTTATCTATCCTACCGCTTTTTCAAAACTTCATCAACCTGAAGATCCTACCACCATGGTCCGCAATATCGTGGTAATTGGGGGCACTTCCCACCCACAACTGACTCAGAACATCTGCGGCGTCCTGGGTATCCCGCCAGCAGATGTTCTACTTTCCAAATTCTCTGTGGGCGAAACCAGAGTTGAAATCAAAGAGTCTGTTCGTGGGAAAGATGTGTACATTATTCAATCTGGTGGTGGGAAAGTGAACGACCACCTACTGGAGCTACTCATTACCATCTCTGCATGCAAGACCGCCTCCGCCAAGAGGGTCACCGCTGTTCTCCCTCTTTTCCCGTACTCTCGCCAGAGTGATATTCCTTACAATAAGACTGGCGCGCCTCTTGTAAAGTCATCTGTTCCTGGAAAGTCGGAACCTGCAAATGGCTATACTTTCGAGAGCACCCCTACAACCCCATATCCTGGGAAGCCTGAGAGTGGAAGTCTTCTGAACGGTGTTGATAACCTACAGAAGAGCCTTGCAAAGGCTCAAATAGAGGATATCAGCAATGGCAGTCCTGTGAAGAAGCGCCCGACTAGCGGCCTCTCTCGCAGTGATACTCTGGATTCGCAACCAGAGAGCAGCAAGGCCGCTGTTTCCAATGGTGCTTTCGGTGAGGACAGCGTGAACAAAATCAACAATTTCCAACCACGCCCAGGCTACAAGCAGTGGGTTGCTCAGGCAGGCACATTGGTAGCTGATTTGCTTGCCTGTGCTGGTGCCGACCACATCATCACGATGGACCTACACGATCCTCAGTATCAGGGATTCTTCGATATCCCCGTAGATAACTTGTATGGCAGACCGCTGCTCAAGAGTTACATTCAGCGGAACATCCCCAATTACAAGCGGGCTGTTATTGTCAGCCCCGATGCTGGCGGTGCTAAGCGTGCCACGGCAATTGCGGATTCCATGGGCATAGAGTTCGCATTGATTCACAAGGTTTGTTCTGCTTACTAGTTCAACATTTTTTGTGTTTCCTAATAGTTAATAGGAACGGCGTCCCACACGCATCACGGACCGTCAAAATGCCACTATGATGTTAGTTGGTGATGTGAAAGGCCGTACCGCTATCCTGATTGATGACCTGGCGGATACTTCCAACACCATCACTAGAGCTGCAAAGCTCTTGAAGAAGGAAGGTGCCGCTCAAGTTTACGCCTTGGTGACTCACGGTATCCTAAGTGGGGATGCTATTGATCGCATCAACGCCAGTGCCCTTGACAAGGTGGTGGTCACGAACAGCGTTGATCAGACAGAACACCTCCGCCAGTGCCCTAAGCTGGAGGTTTTGGAAGTTGGCCATGTCTTTGCCGAGGTATGTTGGCTATCCTACTTAACGGAGTTTTGTTGCTAATACGTCGTAGGCTATCCGTCGTGTCCACCATGGCGAGAGTATCAGTGTCCTTTTCCAGTACGACTAACGATCTATCCAACTTTTAACATGTCTTTTTATTATCCTTCCTCTCCGAAGGAGCTTTAGCATGAATCCTGAAAACCAAAAAAAGGAGTGATGAAAAAACTCATATGCTGAAATGTTTGATTTTTGTTGGGCAACCCCCAACACACTGACGCCCCCACTGCTATATTGGATCTTTTTTTATGACTATACAATCCCATCATCGCATATCACGTAACTGCGTTGAATGTGTCGACCGATTTATGAAACCAGTAGATAGGCTTCTAGGCCAATCGACCGGACTCTGTTTCAATCCTTGTCCCCCCACCTTCCCATTTGCCGCTCCTTGCGATTGTTGCGATTGTTCAGGCTACTTCGTGACATTTTCACTGCATCTCTCTTGCTCTACAACTGCAATTTTTTCTTGGCATAACACAGAACCGTGTACTATAAGGAGCTTTGGCCCTGAGCATGTATCTGCACGGATACACTTGTACTAACTTACATACAAGCATGACTAACTTAGACTCTCAGTAGTGGGCCGTGCAGCCTGAAATTAACAAATGTAAAAGTTGCGACGATTAGAAATTCAAACGTGATAACTTAAGAACTAGATATTATACTTGACAAACTCGGTAGTAGTATCGCTTACCTCAAATATGCAAATCCCTACATTAAGCAATAAAGTTTACATTCAAGGTATAAGTAAATGATCAGTTCATCTATACTATACCGCACAAACGAGATTCCCCAACGCCCTAGGCAAGTAGAAGAGATCAGAAACTGGCAACGTATGCCGGGCGATTTGATGCGCTCAACACATAAGTGGATAACTGAAAGCTAGTCACAAGATAAGGATATGGGAAATGGAAGAGGGAAAAGATACATAGAATCACATAGTTCGGGGTAATAAGGAAGTTTTGTGCATGTGAACGGATCGCACGAATCGAAGATTAGGTGGTGCCGAGACGGGACGCTTAGAAGACAGAGATGAAGTTGCCAATCCGCTCTTTCTGGTGCTGCGCAATGCACTCCGCGATCCATGTAACGTTTCGAATTTCCTGTGTAATGGGTGGTTAGTTCTTATGCCTCTCGTCAGGAACAGTTTTGGACTGACCTGCTCCTTCAACCTCATCCATGCGTAGACTACCGCCGGGGTAAACTGCCGGGTGAAGACAACCTTTGACATTTCCATTTCCTTTTGGTAGAACATGTCCTCGAGACTTTTTCCATCCGCACCACCACCGAAACCTGCACCCTGAGTAAGGCCCACGGCGTCAAAGAAGGCCTTGTAGTCAGCTGATATGCTGACCGCAAGAGACACAGACTCCAGGTCGTCAGCCCGTGAAAGCATCAATGAGCCTTCGGGATAGAGTTTACCAAACTCCGGGTACAGCTTTCTCCGTTCCTGCTTCGAAAGCTCTGTCCCGAACGAGTTCAGGGTGATGTTGATTGCACGGCGGTCTGCCTCGAACTCCAGAAGTTCAGACATAACCTCTTGTGTAGGAGTGCCCTTAAAGTCTGGGTGTGTGTTCACAAACTGGTAGAAGTCCTCGAGATAGTTCTTGTAGAGGGTGTTGCGCACGATCTCGATGTTCAATTCGTCCAGATCCTGGTGGCTGAGGCTGCCCTTGAAGTAGCCAGCCAATGGTGTTTCAATCAAGACCGAGTTATAAAGTTCCTCGATGTTCGTGGCCACACACAGTACGGGCAAAGTCTCAAACCAGCCCAAGGGGTGGCATCGCTCCAGAAGCTCACGAGTATCACGCTCATGTAAAGTACCGGTGATAAGAAGAGCAATGTTATCGATCATATAGCCGTAAGTCAGGTACTCGAGGAATCTGGCCGTCGACCCTGTGGCCTGGGTGAGCACATAGCGGAATTCAGCGACCAGCTTATCCGTCATCTTGCCGGCAAGGGCTGAGGTAGAGGGGTTGGGAGGAAGCGCGGCGAGGAAGTCTCCGTATGCGGGGGCGAGCTGGAGTTTGACATCTGCAGCCAGTACTTGGATAAGTATATAGTATATGAGTAGCGATACAGCTGTGAGCGAACGGACCATCTATTGTTTCGCATTGGGTCAGGTTGTTGTAGTGCTGGCCCGTGAGGAGGCTGTTCCGATATCCTCGGACAATGCCCTCAACATAGCTATAGAGCATTAGTCCGACGCTGTCGCAAGATCCCAAAGATAATTCTGAGCCACACATACCCGCTGTTGACGTTAAAGAACAGACCCTCCATTGTGTAATGACGATGCAGCTCGGGAGGATTCCAAAACTACTCCGCAAGACAGCTGTTGTATGTATCTCTCCATGTCCGTCAGTCGCTTCCCGCGTTACGTAAGACGCACCGCCGCACCCACCAGCCACTCAGCCACTCGGATCGCTCTCGCTTTTTTCATTTTTTTACTTTAGACTCGAGGTAAAAAATTCCCGCCAGCAGCGACAAACCGACTTCCCCAAGCACGCTTTCGGTGGTTTCGTCCACGGTCGCCCTCACTCTCCGGCCTATCCACCATATTTATTACCTTTCTAGCTGTTAGATTAAATATTTTTTAAACCAGCTGGGAATTGAGGCCGTCCACCATGACGCTGTTTATCCTCACCGAAACCAGCGCGGGTTATGCCCTGCTCAAGGCCAAAGACAAGAAGCTTTTGAAGAGAGATGATCTGGCTACGGAGGCTGCGACGGCAGAGGGTGTTTCGAACCTGTAAGTTATTGCTTTCGCTGCATTCTCGTCGGTGTTGTTCCAATCTCGCCGCACGCGCTCTTGAAGCAAAAAATTTTCCGGTGTGAACGGTCCATCTAACTCTTTCGTATAGTGTGAAATTGAAGAGTTTCCAGAAGTTCGACAGCGCTGCTACAGCCCTGGAGGAAGTTGCTTCTCTTGTTGAGGGCAAGGTCACCCCTCGTCTTGCCAGCCTTCTTGACGAGGTCAAGGATGAGAAGAAGGTCTCTTTGGCCGTTGCGGACCCGAAGCTTGGTATGTCGATCGAGTTTCTGCGCAGTAGATCCGGTTCAGTTATTGACTAAAAATCGTAAAGGAAATGCCATTGGCAAACTTCCCGGTCTCGATATCCAACTTATCGCCGACTCGACCACCACTGATATCTACCGTGCTATCCGTGAACATCTCCCCACATTAATCCCAGGCCTCGCCCCTCAGGACATGTCCACCATGTCTCTGGGTCTTTCCCACTCCCTTGCCAGACATAAGCTGAAGTTCTCTCCCGATAAGATTGATACTATGATTGTACAAGCCATTGGTCTGCTGGATGATTTGGATAAGGAGCTCAACAACTATGCTATGCGTGTGAAGGAATGGTACGGCTGGCACTTCCCTGAGCTGGCTAAGATTCTCAACGACAACCTGGCCTATGCGAAACTCGTTCTGAAGATGGGCATGCGCACTAACTGGGAGTCCTCTGATCTCGCCGAGATCCTACCCGAGGAGCTTGAGGGCTCTGTCAAGGCTGCCGCGGACCGCTCCATGGGTACTGAGATCAGCGAGGAGGATCTGGAGAACATTCAGGCTTTGGCTGAGCAGGTTGTTGGCTTCACGGAGTACCGTCAGCAACTTGCCGGTTATTTGACCGCCCGTATGAACGCCATTGCGCCTAACTTGACTGCTCTTGTTGGCGAATTGGTTGGCGCCCGTCTCATCGCTCACGCCGGTAGCTTGACCAATCTCTCCAAGAGCCCCGCCAGTACCCTCCAGATTCTTGGAGCCGAGAAGGCCCTTTTCCGTGCCCTGAAGACCAAGCACGACACCCCTAAGTATGGTCTCATCTACCACGCCTCCCTCATCGGCCAGGCTACTGGCAAGAACAAGGGTAAGATGGCCAGAGTTCTCGCTGCCAAGGCCTCTCTTGGTATCCGTGTGGATGCCCTTGCTGAGTGGGATGAGGATGCTACCGAGGAGGATAAGGCTGCCCTGGGTATAGAGGCTCGTTTCAACCTTGAGAGGAAGCTGGCTGGAATGGAAGGCAAGCCCCTTAAGCCCCGCGGTGTGACCATTGCTCCCAACGGTACACCTGCACAGGCCAAGAAATTTGAACTCAACGAGGCCAGGAAATACAACGCTGATGCCGATGCTGTTGATGAGCCTTCTTCTGCCAAGAAGCAGAAGAAGCTTGTTGAAGAGGTCCAGGATACCGAGATGGCCGATGCTGATTCGGATGCAGAGGCTGACTCATCTGATGAGTCGGAAGAGGAATCGAGCAAGAAGAAGTCCAAGAAGAGCAAGGACGCTGACCTTGAGAAGATGGCCGAGAAGGCCGGATTGAGCCTCAAGCGGTACAAGCGCAAGCTTGAGCGCGGAGAGATCGAGTTCGATGCCGAAGGCAACCCTAGCTCAATCAGCAAGAAGGATCTGAAGAAGGCCAAGAAGGAGGCCAAAAAGGCTGACAAGGGCGAGGAGAAGAAGCGCAAGCGGTCCGACGACAATGAGGACAACGAGAAGAAACAGAAGAAGAAGAAGAAGAAGGACGAGTAAATCATGTCAAAAAGTTAAAACTGATGGATCGCTACATTATTGTATGATATCACACTTTGTGGGTTCAATTTTCTTGTCATTTGCTTGAAGACTTTCTATTTTCTGGGTGGCATTTATAGGATGGATTGGTTCATCTATCCATGGCGCAGCGGTGCTTGTTGGTAAAGGCAGTTAGGTCTAATCTTGATATTATCCATCCATGTTCGTGGCTGTAGTACGGTAGCTGATTACAGTAAGTATCTCCGGACTATTTGGACCTGCTCTCAATGTCTGTTTCTTGTACCACACCCATCTCTTATACTACTGCATCTACTCGCGCCTATTAATTATAGATATCTCCACACCACCTATATAGCAAAACAAAAGACAATGTCTCTAACCCCAAACTCCTTCTATATCGCTCTCTACATCCGCACTGACCCACCAATCCCAGACAACTTCCACTGGGCCCTTTACCTTCACCATCACGAGACAGGAACAAAATACCATATCACAAACGAAAGCACCGGCTGGATCGCCGCGCATGCTCCGGAATCAGCCATCTTAAACTCCTTCCTCTTGGTCGGCCTTATCCGCATCGCAGATTTTCCTTCTTCTTCTCAGTCTGTCTTGAACGAAGTAGACCAGCTGATACGCAGCTACGATGACCGGGTCAATGATATGGGGGTTACGTGTCGGACGTGGTTGTTGAAGGTGCTAGAGTTGCTGAGGAAGAGGGGTTTGCTGTGTGGGGGTAAGGTCTTGGAAATGGGGGTTCTGGAGAGGGAGGTGATGGATTGGGGGAATGCGGAGGCGGGGGATGCTGTAAGGAATGTGCAGCCTAGGCCTGTTGGGGTGTCAAAGGTCTGTGGGTTTGCTATTTAGGAGTTAAATTCTATGGGTGAGTGCGAGAATATTTCTCCGATTTCTATACATGCTGCTGAAAGGAATAATTAACAAGCTCAGCTAAGCGTGAAAGAGATGTTGAAGTATCCTTCTTTTTACAGGTAAATTACAGTCAGCTCCTTCTCCAAAACAATCTATACTGCAATAACATCCCGCCCTCATGCCTAAAGAAGTAAGGAAACGTCTAACACGTTATCCAAATGCATCATTTTATTTACTTCCTGAGACAACCATTGCCGTTCGCTTATGCAGAAGCGCTAGGAGCAGCGCTGCTGACAGCGCCCGTCGGCAGGTCACCCATACCGGCCATGTTCATGCTGAAGTTATCGTTGACCTCACCTCCAGTCTCGGTCCAGTAACCCTCAGGGGAGAGAGAATCATCTCTCTTAGCGTCAATGCCGATTGAAATCCAGGCGAAGATACCATCCGAGACATCGTCACCAAGCAGAACACACTCCATAAATGGGTCGGTGGTGTCAGCCTCCGTTGAAAGGATGCTATCATCAGCGTTCTCAGTCAACTCCTGCGTGTTGGTCGAGTATGGGATGTTCTTCTCGACTTCACTGATGAGGTCCTGGTCAAAGAAGATCTGACCAACATGCGAGGAGTGACCGTCGTACATGCCAGCAATGGTACCGTTGGGCAAGATCTTGGTCTCATTAGCAGGATGGGTAACCACTATGTGTCACATGAGTCGTTAGCAACAAGCTTATTCGTTTAGGCAGTAAGTACGCCTTCAATAGGACCATACCGTGAATATGAATAGCCCGGCCAGTGTAGTGGCCAGGGAAGATGGACTCAAAGCGGACAACACCGTCGTGGCCGCTAGGTTGAACACCGCGAAGGAACGTGGTATTGAGGTTGCTGTCATCGTTCGAATTACCGTTACCGCTAGCGACAACACCAGAGTAAACACCCTGGAGCATGTTAAAGTCAGTTTTCTGATGTTCAATGGCCTCCGGTAGCTGGGAATGTGCTTGGTAGACGCACCGTGGCATTGCAGTGCCAGATATCCGTGTAGATCTCAGGGAGGGGTTCGCAGGTGTTGGTATCGATGAGCTGGATGTCCATGAACAGCGGCACGCCCTGCTGGTCTTCGGCGACATTCTTGCGGATCAGTTCACCGGCGATGTCTGCCCATAGTCAGCTAAGTGATACGCAACAGCTGTTCCAATGAACGTACAGTAGGGTCCCTGTGTCACCTCAGGTTGTACAATACATGTACCCTCCGAGCCAAACAGGACGCGAGGGTCGGTGGAAGGATCAACATGAGTCAATTTGGAGTGGTGATCCGTCGCCAGCACAGAGTCCAGGTCCCGTGCTTTGAGGTAGCGAGCCCCTGAAGATAGATCAGTATGTATTCTGTGGCATAAAGCTTGCATGTTCGATTAGAAATCCACGGGCATACCGGTATCCAAGCCCCTGTCCCTGCGTAGCAGCTGCACAGCATTCTCACGGCGAGCAACGTTGAGGTCCTCGACACCACGTGCCTTCAAGCTTGTGGCACAGTGAGCGAGACTGCGTGACCGAATTGGAGCTTTTTTCAGGAAGTTGGCACGTTCAGCAGCTTCCGCTTCGACATTGTGCCCTGGATGAGCGGACACAATGCTTGCTATACTAGCAAGGCCGAGAGTAAGGGTAGAGGCAAGCTGGACCATGGTGACTTGATCTGAGGAGGGGAAATAAGACTAAAGATAGTTCTTGTGAGTTGGAAGAACAGCAACTGAGGACGAGGATGTGAGCTTTATATGTGACGCCTCTACAACATGAGTAAAGACGTTAGATCCATAAACTAGCAGCACAATTTGGCTCTAGTTAAGACACCCACGACTGATGTCTATTCTATTTTGCATCTGCCAATGGTGTTGCAGATCTTAGCACGGTTCCTGTTTCACTGCTGGTACCTGGATTGTACTCCACAAGTGTTTGTGGAACACTTTTTAGGCGCCTACATTTCGAGGAAGTTGTTGTTGACGAGTAATGAGAGTACTTATAGAATGAGGTCCACCTAGATGACGAAGCTTTTTGCAATCTTGAGTCTTGACGCAACTAACTCTGTACATAGCCGAACTGTTCTAGATTGCACTCCTGAGCTACATCATGGACGGTTTCACTCGCTGCAGCATTCTGGTTTACCACTCGGAGTAAATCTATATCTATATTAACGCCGTCCGCTATTACAGGCAACACTATTTCGGTCTGTACTGCTATTGACAAGTGGGTGAGAATCAACTTACTGCGGTGTGCCCCTGGGCTTTTCATTTGTCAAATCCACAAGAGCATATATTGGTCTGGACTAGATATCCACAGGCTATGCAGATACCACCTAAAGTAAGATAAGCTTAGTGTCGTACACAGAATGTTGAAGAGAATACCATTCACTGAAAATGCTAGTAGACGCTAATCTATGGTGTACCGCAGCTAATATCGTGCCCAGCCTTTGTAGCTCGGGAAGTACATATGATCGTCTAGCCGGTTGATGAGGTTTCAAGTACACCGTTCAAACTGTGCCGTTGCATTATTGAATACCGGAACTCCAAGACGCTCCAATCAGAGACAATTACATTGCTCTTTGGGCCAGCATGCGTAGACCGCAGTTAGGGCTTTACCAGCTTGATGAAGCCACCCAGACTATTTTGCGGGGACCTACGCGCTGAGTCAGCGGGAACCCTTTTCTCCGTGATCGACGATCCACGCTGATCACTGGAGCATTTCCAATCATCTCCGAGATATTCTTCAGCTTCGCCCACTTCGTGATTCCCTAGGCCAGGGTATAAATCCTGAATGCTCCTGGAAATGTGCCCATCCACAGAAGCCAAGAAATGATTACGCGGTGAACCAAATGAAGAAATGAGATGGGGTTTCTTCACGGCTCAGTAAAGCCCCACGTTCGTTTGTGATAGCAATTGACTTTGAGACTTGATTTTAATGGACGCGCAACCTAGTGGTCTAACTCATGGCTGTGTGAACTAAAGTTAGGTAAAGACTACTTTTTCTGAACACAGTTGTTTCATAGCAGCACGTGAAATCATGTTCGGTGTGAGATATCTTGTTATCTACACAGTAGGGGTGGGGAGAGAGAAGGTGGAGTTCTACAACCATGACAACAAGGATCACATCCGACCTACCTCCGGGGATCTGGAAAATGGCGGTCTTGGCAAGGAGCCGGAGGCCGTCGGTGCAAGACATGCTCCGCTTCCATGGACATCCTGATTCACGGCTTCTTGGTGATAGAGAAATTCGGCTGAGGATGGCAGATGCGATGTCTGGGCCGGAGCGGAGTGTATCTCCTCGAGGGCTATAAAGGCCCCACGGGCTTTTACTTTCCTCAAGCTATGCATGCCCTTGGCTATTCATCCACTGTCATTGGAAATCAAGCATGTTCGTTTCAAAGCTCATTTTTGCTGCTCTAGCAGCGACAACTGCAATTGCTCACCCCGGCCCTGACCATGCCGTGCCTCGTGCAGAGATTCAGCGGCGCGATGGGCTAGCCAAGCAGTGTGCCAACCACGCTGCGGATTTCAATCGACGCCGCATAGCGAAGAGAGCAATGCAGAAACGCTGGGAAGGGTCGGGTCACAACACGACTTTCGAGATTACCACAGAAGCCCCTTACTACGACACCATACAGAACGACACTTGTGTCCTTAATCCCGAGGTAACCCAGGGCCCCTACATCTGGCCGCGCTCTCAGACTCTGCGTCAGGATATGGCGGAGGATCAAGCAGGTGTGCCTTTGTGGCTTGATGTGGGGGTCCTCGACATGGCGACCTGCGAGCCCTTACCGAATGTCCTCCTCGACTTCTGGCATTGTAATGCAACTGGATCCTACTCCTCGTTCACTCACCTTTCGCCCAATACTCCGTTTGAAAAGCTTCTGGCTGAACTGAACATCACTGATTTTGAGATTGGTGTTACCGATCTCCATACGGATGATACTACCTTCTTGCGGGGAATGTGGCCTACTGACGAGAATGGGGTCATGGAGATTAAGACCATATTCCCAGGTGAGACCTAGCAAAGTGTGAGGCAATAGATATTCGGCCATCAAATACTGATACATCTATGCACTATAGGATTCTACGTCGAGCGTGCTATTCATATACATGTTCAAGCGCACACTGACTGGAGTGTTCGAGGAAACGGCACAATTGTTTCCGGCAATACTGTAAGCACGGGACAGCTCTATTTCGATGAAGCGCTTTCGCAAAAGGTTATGAGCTTGGAGCCTTACGCCTCACACACTCAAATCAATCGCACCACCAACGCGCAAGACACTATATTCCCGGAGGGCACTGATGGAGGATTCAATCCCGTTGTATCCGTCGTCCCAGCGGATGGTGAGGACATCAGTAAGGGAATGATTGGATACATCACTATCGGCGTAGACACAGCCGCGATTGAGACGTTTGAGAAATAAGGTCTACACTATAACGGATCTTCAAGGTTTTATGTTATGTGCAAGAGTTAGTTAGGCTTGTAGGAAGCTTGATGAGAGGAAAGGTTCTCTTAGGAACACCAGCTTGTGAAAAGAAAAAATTATCTAAGGTGATTCCTACGTAAGCTTCTCTTGGCTAATTCATCCAAATAGACTTAGTATAGAATTAGAATTGGTACGGCTCGTGAGTCGTTACTATTACTATTTAAGACGGGAGTGGACAGGAGTGGGTCATGCTTAAAACCCAAATTTATCATGTGGAGGTTTCGTGACCAGCACTGCGGTGAGAACCCGGGGGAAATCCACCATCTCTATTAGGCCATTCATTGTCCAGTCCACTGCTGTGGGCAAAAGTCAATTATATTCTTCGTGTTCCTGCATTATTTCAGAACTGTCAGGTTGCTCAATTATACCAGGAGACCCATCTAGTAGCCAACTTCATGAGCGGATCTGCCGTCGCTTCACGTGGTGGACGAGTGCGGACGGCCTGCGATCTATGTCGACATCGGAGGGTAGGTAACCGGCAACTAAGTTGTGGGGTAATAAAACTAGAATCACTAATCATTGACCTTTTTTCCATTATGCCTAACAGATTGGCTGTGACAGAGCGAAACCAGCCTGCGAAACATGTACCCTGGCAGGGGTGCCTTGCACTTTCACCCCGACAGCGCAACAACGGAAAAGCGTCCGCGAGTAGGTTACAAGCAGCTACCCTCTCAATTAACTCAACTAACCATGTCATAGAGAGCTGGCCGATGCGAAAGCTAGAGTACGACATCTGGAAGAAGCACTGAAGGCAGAGCGAGAGAACCGTCTGAATTCGGACCAATATACGCCTCCCAAAGCTCTTTCAAGCGGAAGCAGTCCTCTTGAGATCCCCCACCAGTTCCTCAGTTCGTGGTCAGCCACCACCTACCTGCTTGAATCATACAGCTTCGATGCAGCGCTCTCAAACTTTCGGTGGCATCTAGGGTTCTGCGGTCCCCGCGCCGCTCCTTTTGCTCTGACCCCAAGCTTCTCCTCTACCGTTTACGAACGGACGGGGTTCGTTCTCAACATTGAAGATTTCTTAAATCAACTAGCCCAATCGTTCAAACTGCAGTATCCAACACATTCAACGAGGACCATTGTTCCAAAATGGCCACCGCGGTCTCTAATCCAGCGTTCAATTGAGTACTTTTCGAAAAACAGACTCTATTCCATCTTCCCAGCTGTCGATATTGAAAATACACCCCTCCATCTCGATCCAAAAGCCCTTGGCAATCCCGACATCACAACAAGTCCTGCTAACTACGCCTGTCTGGTTGCATTAACGGCTCTGGTCACCCGAATCCGCGGGGATGACATGGCTTTTGCTGATGCCGACCCTGATGCATACGTGCAAGCAGTGCTGACTTTGTTACCTGAATTAATGATAGACAATGCCAATCTACGAAGCCTTGAAGCTCTTATTTTGTTAGTAAGTGGCTCTGGCGGCCCTGGGATCTAGACATATCTCTAACATCGCAGGCCCTATACATTGCTCCCCTTGGTCAACCGCGGCCGGCAGGAATCCTACTTGCCATGGCTACACGAATGCTGTATAATATGGGAGCCAACCGAAACAGGGCACCCCCTGAAGAGACACTAGAACAGAGTCAGCACCGCCAACACGTGCGAGCTCTGTTTTGGCTGTGCTACGGCATCGACAAAGAAATGTCGCTTCGAGAATGCAAGACTCCTTTGATCAACGATGCCGACTGTGACCTATATCTGCCTGCCGCTTATGTATCGACTTCCTCTGATCGGTCGTTTTTTCCAGAACCTTTATCAACGAAGGAGCTTCTCTTCCCATCAGACCTCCGCCTTGCCCTCATAAAATCCAAAATACAACATTTGCTGTACTCTGACCATGGTATAGCCCAGCCTGAAGCAAGGCGGATTCAATACATCCGTGAACTGGATCAGGAGCTGAGCGACATCAAATCGAACTTTCCAGTTACGTGTCAACCGGAAGACGTCTTAGACCGGAGCGTGCCTGACTCTTTACTTCACGATCTAAGTTTACGGGGCGTGAACATACATCTAGAGTACTACTACTGTTTAGCAAAGATTCATGGGGCAAGCAATAACGGGGGTAGACCATCACCCCAGAGCTGGTCCTTACTACCATCCAGTATGGAGATATGCCACCAGTCAGCACGGTCCACTTTACTCTACCTCAGTCGAGTGCGCCACCTTATTATGCCTGAAACCTTTTGGTTGGTATGACCTTTTTAATTGGACGTGTATGTTCGACTGACTTTGGATGCCCTCTTTGTGACAGGATTTATGCTCAATTTCTGCTTACTGCAGTAATCTCTCTCTTTTGGCAACTGATTACCACCGTTCCTCCCGCGCCAACTTCCGAAGAAGACCTGCAGATCATAGAGGAGACCGCAGGTATATTCACTGAACGTAATCGAGATAACCAAGAGGCGAGTTGCTTTCCTCCGTTCTATCTCACTGAGCCTTTCATCCAAAGATTGGTCTTCTTGGCAAGACAGTCGCTATACAGGGCTGCAAACCAGTGATCATACATCGTGCTAGCGCGTTTCAATGCGCAAAATATGCACATGACACTATGATAGTTTGACGATCGCTTCTGAGTGACAGTCAAATCTAAGCTATCGAGTCTCACATGATATGAACAAACGAGTATTAGGAAGCCTCGAATGCTCTTGCCCGGTGTAGTTCATAATCCGTCTGTGCGGTATGTATTGCAATATTTTCCTATTGAGTCCTGTATGAACCCTTGGAATGCCCTATTCACACATCTTTAACAGCAGTGGGCCAGTTCAAAACGTATGATGGCAATGTGAACTTGTCCACAAACAGATAGGAGAAGAGACCAGGAATTCATCGACAGATGGTCAAGATGAAAGTTGACTCTCGTCTCTCTGACATAACAGCAATTTGCTGTGCACTACAATGGGCCGATAGAAACTCATCCACGGTGCCGAGCATAAGACAGTCTCTATCTCCAGATTGTGGAATTGGAGCTTATCAAGGGCCGTAGCGCCTCTGCCTGCATTAAACCATGCATATCGCATCCAGCTGTTGACTTTACTGGCCGGGTTTTCTGTCTCTTTATGCTATCCTATCCCGCCCAGTAGACATGTAGCATACAATGAATCAAATATTACATTTCCAAAATGCTGTTTAGTATTTCTGATCTACATACCGAATATCCCTAAGCAGACGCCCGAAAGGCGGAATCATACATAGCATAACCACACCGCCCAATTCTGCCGTCAATATCTCTTCAATTTTCCCATTCCCCTCACATTTTCACTGCAATACACATTGCATAAAAGAAACCCCAAACGCACCGAACGCACATAAACAATGAGGGTACGCTTCCAATCCCTAGCCCCGAAATTATCACAGCAAACCTAACAATAAAACTGCAGGTAATCGACCCCCAATCGGCAGTCCTCACCAACATCGAGGTCCTAGCCTACCTAACAGCAAACCCACCACGCCGACCACCAAACCCACCCCCAAACCTCCGACACTGGGTCCCAAGCCCAGACCTACGAGACCACAATACCGTTGTTAAAGAGGTACATACCCTTCTCAAGTCCATCTTCACTGGAACACACACCATCTCCTACCTACAAAAGAACCACGAAACAATCTCTCTCACACCACACCAATCCACCAACTCAATGTCCCCAAGAGACAGACAGAGAGAGATACATATATGTATATATATATATTTAAGGAGAGAGACGGAAAGCTAACCAACTCTACCAACCAGATCCACAATTATGCCTCCCGCCTCTCACCCCACCTCTACAAATACCCAAAATACACCCACCAAAGCCCCGAACAACTCCAACAACTAGCCCAATCACAATCCCAAACCGATACCCCGGCCCTCCCACTCATCCAATCCAACGCACCGACACCCATGGACATCGCGCTTCGCGACCTGATTACCCAATTACAGCCTTACGGGTTAACGAAGGGCGAGGTATTGATGATTGTTAATCTGGGTGTGGGGATGCAGGATGCGCCCGCGGGAGCGGGTGAGGATGGGCAAGAAGAGGAAGGCGAAGGGGAAGCTGGGGAGGGAGAGGGGGAGGTTGTTAATGGGAATGGAGATGGGATGGATGTTGATGTGAATGGGAAGGGGGGTGCTGAAGGGGAGGGAGAACTTGGGGAGGAGGATTATGGGGCGCTTGCGCTGTTGGATACTGTTATTGAGGAGAGGGAGGAGCGGTTTAGTGATGAGGATGTGGTGGCTATTTTGGGTATTATTCGGGGGACGTTGGGGAGGGGGCAGGCGATGAATGGGGCGGGTTAGGTTGGTTTTTTTCTTCTTATTTCTGCTGTTTATTTTTCTTCTTTGATGGGTTAGATTGGGGCTGGGTGTAGGTTCATCTACTTGGACATTTTCTATTTTTTTTATCTTTTTGGTTTATGAAAATGATATCCATTGGTTTTTGGTGTTAGTTTTATGTGAATGATAGGATAATGTCGTAGGTATCTTCGGGTATCTCTTGGATACTTGTAGGGAATAAATATCGTACAAGAATGTCAATAGATCCATTCTAGAGGCAACGAGATCCATCGCGTTGATAACGCACGGTTAGGAATATTCCGGAATCGATTATCGTATGTATATTGATGCCATAGAACATGGTCGATGGCTCGCGTCGCATTGGCAGCCAGATTAGAAAATATGTGCAGGAAAATGGAAATGGGGATGCAGCATTCGATGAAACAACGAGGTGGTGTGTGGTCGTTCATTCTCAAATTTGGTTGCAGGCAAGCACCTGGCGATTGTAGCGCGGCGGGTATTATTCAAGAAAACAATGAAGTGCAATCAGTCTTCTTTGCCCTTGATCAACTGGCCAAACTGGTTATAAACCGGCTCGTCGGAGTCTCCGTCCTCTCTCCTCCATTTTCCGAAACCATCATTGAACAGATCCCGTTCATAGCCCACGCAGACTTCGCTGTAATCGATCCACTCGCCTTTCTCGGTCCAAATACCACCCTTACCGCCTCGCAGATCCCACCACTCTTGGCCTCCTAGTAAGGCCGACTGCGCGGCTTCGAACCCACTTGGGGAGCGCACATACTTGCGGAGAAGAGCTCGTGCCCAGGGGTAATACCACATCTTGGACCACCACGTATCTCGCAGCTTTGGGTCTCCGTCCAGGCGAACCAGGGCAGGGACCGTGGCCGAGTGGACATTGGTCAGCAGGGGGAGATTGTGCCATGAACGGTGCTGGGGGTTTGGGAGGGCGTCCAGCGTAGCATTGTAAGGGGGGGTGAGAGGCTCATCTTTGCCAACCTTGGGCTGGATAAATGGATTGCTGACTTGCTCGGGATTGAGATCCTCGGGAAGCAAAAGGCGCCTCTCCCGTGGGACGCCATGCTGCATCTGGACGGAGGATGTCTTGGAGACATTGTTGTACTGTAACCATTCCACGTCGTTCTTGGAATTCCACATGTTAAAGAAAAGCTGGGATTCATAGTCAACGCCAATACCGTACTCGTACCGGCGTCCGGTCTCCAAGCGCGGATTCAGCCCTGTAAGATTCGAGGCTTCGGAAATGCCGATCTGTGTATACATCCATTCCATGAATGGGTTAGAAGTTCTGCGCCTTTCCAGTTCCCGGACGTACTCTTGTCGTCCGAATAATTGGGTCAGGGCGACATAGTCCCCTTGCGCATTGTGGTTGTGTTCAACGAAGCGCAGTATCTCAGCATAAATTGCCTTCAGATCTGCGACTTGGCCGATCACTGCGCCTGGCTTGATCCACCGCGGTCGAGTAAGGGTGCCGTCCGGGTAGCGGTCGGTCTTCCACCCATAAATGTCAGGGGGGAGGCTGGACTCCGGTGCTGCAACACATCCTGCATCATGAGAGAGGCCAGGGCAACATTCTTTGCTGGCGCTAAATAGAACTCTCTGTGTATACTTTTGCACTGTCTCCGGAGGAGTCTGTTCAAAGGCCTTTTCCACCATCACCAGACCATACTTTTGTTGCAGCTTCGCGTTGTTCTCCTTCAGAAGCTTTTGGAATCGTTGGATCAACACATCTGGGGGCAATTGGAAGAAGAAGTCTGTACCGTCGGCGATAAGGACGAAGTCATTGTCTTGAACGTGGCGTGTCTTATCGAGGAATTCATATATGCCAGTGATCCGGTCCTTCATAACATCATATTCTTTAGCTCCTTCGGGAAGTTTTTTGCCATAATTAATCAGCGTTGGTGGCGGATAGTTCAGGATCATGGCGGATGTCAACATGCGACAAAGAGCGGGGGATTTGCTCTTTGCGGGAATGACAAGGTGGAATGAGGGGTTATTTTTCTGGAGACTGCCTGGAAGCGTATCATTTCTGGTGAGGGTAGGTCTCCCCGTTTGAACGATTTGTAGGTCTTCGGGGCGATCTCGAGATGAACGATACGATGGATATTTTAACCAGTAATTGACGGCTGGCTACAGAAGGAACATTGGTTAGTCTGTATGCTAAGGTACTCATTCCGCCATAGCTCACCTCAGTGGGAGAATGCGACAGAAGGACAATGAAGAGCAGGAATGCTGCGACTGTGAGGAACAGAGTTCTCGTCGGTCGAGCCCTCGGTCTAAAATGGTAAAGCTGCTGTAGGTGCGTCGTTATCGTAGATCGCGCCAAATGATACCGGTCGGCCCAGGGGCCATTGGGAACCCCCAGAGTAGCCATTCTAAGGGCGCCGAAGTATGTGTTGAGCCTTCGATTGAGACAAAGTCCTTGAGTTAGGACAGGCAGTCCAGGAGACGTCAGTCCTGCTGATCGTACGAGACTGAGTTCAGCGTTCAGCGAACGTGGTTGGGATCACCGGAAGATAAGCATTCCTGCAGTAAGACATCTAATCAGAGTGATGGGAACTCAATGACAACAACCAGATGCCATATCGTGTCGGCGCATTAAAAGTATGCAGTCGGGGATAATGACGACAAGATGGTGAAAGAACCAGAGAATTATATCGGGCGTTACAGCCGCTAAACTCTGGGTGGCAGACTGTCAACTGAAGAAGAGGAAGTGGATTGGAGTTGTATGCCCTGAAGTTTAAAGAAGCGTACGTTGCAACAAGCGATGGATTGCGACGAGTTTGGGGGGTGATTTACGTAGGCAGTGGGGACCCATTCGCATTTTCCGCGTGCGACAGGAGTTTATCTCCCCCACGGCTCTTGACTGAAGTCTAGCCCGCAATATTTATCCACCTGAACAGGATACCGAAACCTGGACAGAAATTCCCACGGGACTTGCAATGGTCGATTTGCCAAGAATGACAACTGATAATGAAGCCTTACGCCCGATCTTAACTCACAATCGGCCGCGTCATCAATATATCTCATCCCCGGTCTTGGCCCGTTTCATGTATGTACGCATCATTACAGATATCTCGGGCACAGACATGAAACGTTTCTAGTCTATTACTATATACACATCCCAGATATGCAACGTATCATTCAAGGTAGATCTCCTCCCGTAGTCGCTGCAGGTTTTTGAAGATACCACCTCCCGGTCCTTCACTTTCCTGGCGCCGATGGCCAACTGGCGGCTTCCCCTGTTGCTGAGATGAGTTGATTTTACCCTGGTTCTCCAGCGCCCGCCGCCGGTCATCGATCATCTTCGCCAATCCGTCCACAAATCTCGTCCGCGCCTTCTCTTCTGCGGTTCCTTTCCATACGGTCGCCAGCACTCGTAGAGCCTCAACCCGCCTCGTAGCAGCCTCCAATCCTTCTTCCCCTCCACCATTGCTATCGAGAAGCCCTGTCACTTCGGTGCGCAGCTTCTTCGCAACCTCCTGGCCCTTCTCCTCTTGACTCTGAGCTTCTGAGCCTGGTTCTGGAGCAGAAACGGAGATAAACGACGACGTCAGGGAAGTCTCAGAGGGCGGCAACGGCCATTCCATAGAATCTCCAAAAGTCTGAACAACTTCTTCCAGGCGAGCTCGTACTTGGTTCAAGGTCCGTAGCTTCCTGATAAAATCGGGATCCTGGACAGTCTCCTCTCGATTGTCCGCTGCCTGCGTCTCTTCTCCGTCGTCTTCTGATTCCAGATTGCCCTCCCGGTTCGATTCTACCGTATCCGGAACGAACCTAGCAATATCATCTCGTAAGGTTTCCGTCAGGGTCTCGGACAACCCGATTGCTTCGCCGCGCAGCACTTCAACTTCGTAGGCGAGGCGATTGCCACTCCGTAAGATTTCATCGGTCAGCTGAGTCAGATTATTGGAGAGTCGAACGTTCTGGGCGTTTATCTGCGTAAGGATCGACTGCACTTGGGTCGATAACTCGGCAAGGGAAACGGCCGTCGAGCCCCGGGGGGTATAGGATTGCGGCGACGCCAGCGTCAGCGGAGGGAGAACATCATTTAGGAATTCGGCGGGGTCAAAGGATGGGTCGGTGAAGTCGGGCGTAATGTCGAACGAAGGTCGTGAGATGGGTGTTCGGGCAGCTGCGCGAGCTGGTCCGGGATTCTGTGATGGGGCCATTTATTTGCGTAAGGAGCGCCTTTGCGGAGGCATTGAGGGGCAGGATTGCCCTGTAGAGTTCTATAGCATGAGCTAATTCAAGGTTATCGGTCTTCAATTTGGATAATGACGGTTTGTAGCTATAGTATAAGACAGTGGGGAGCGGTAGCCTGTTGGCCAGACCTTCGGCAATGCGACGTCCTGCGCCCACGAAATGGATTCACCGCCTTGGACCTTCGTCGTCCCATTGCTTACATTTTGTGTGGAAACATGAGGCCAGAAATCAATATATTATTTCTTGAATTACCTAAGGACTAGACGATGACCAGGCTCAAAGAGAGATATTTCAATTATTGACAATGAATAGCACACTATATCTGATTATCACACAAGCAAGCTCAATCTTCACCCAAGCAGAGACAGGGAAGAGGATGGGTATCGTCAGTCCATTCAAACAACAAAAAAAAACCAAGATTAGGAGGTATAGAAAGCCGCGAAACTGTCTGCGAAAGGCCTCATAAATATAAAACACGCAGTTTAAAGTATTCAGTCAGAATTACCGTATGTCGTTCAAAATCAGTCATCTCGTATATTTCAGGGTTTGGGAGGATTCGTTCTTCAGATATTCTCGACCACCCGTGCGTTCATAGCGCGCTGAAAACCGTCGTCGACATTGCCAGTTCCATAGCGGCTTGGTCCCTCGCCGGCATTGTCGGCCGCTGCAAGTTGTTGCTGCACGGTTTGATTCATGGCGGGCAAGAATATGACTTTGCTGTTTGCTGTCTTGGCCATCGCCTGCATCGCCTCGAGGTACCGGATTTGCATAGCAGGAGCAGAGGAAAGAATATCAGCGGCCTAGAGGTGAAGGTTAGCTCTTACTTACCAATATATAATATACAAAGAAGACATACCTGACGCATCAACTTGGCCGATTCGACTTCGGCGCGAGCGGCAATGACCTTACTCTCACCAATTCGCTTAGACTGAGCCGCCATCGAAAGCGAATCCTGCAAATCATCGCTGAAAATGATATCCTTGATGAGCATGGATTCGACCTGCACACCCCATCCGGCGGCTACGTCTTCGATGATCTCCGAGGTCGACTGGGCGATTTCCTCGCGGCGTTCAATGACATCCTGCAGGACTCTCGCTCCGATGACATGGCGCAAAGTGGTCTGAGTGCGCTCCACAAGCGCTTGTCGTACATTGCTGATACCGAAGGCGGCTTTGTGGGGCGAGACGATTTGATAATAGATGACAGATGTCAGGTTCAAAGTGACATTGTCCTTGGTCATACAGACCTGACGAGGCACCTCGACGATCTGGATCTTCACATCGACTGCGGTTAAGTGCTCACTCAGGGGGTTCACTTTAACAAGGCCAGGGTCGACTGCACGTTCGAAGCTGAAGACTAAATTAGTACAATCATCTTTCTTCACGCTTCCGTTTACGGGCTCACGAACCGTCCAAACTTCGACACGAGACCAACTTCACCTTGGGCTACAGGCTTATAGGGGTTCGGGCAGCAAACGCAGCAGGGGATAGCACCGAGGAATCCAATGCATTCTCCAAGACTGTGGACTACATTAGAGGTCAGCCATCGCAAGTTCAAAATTACCTGGAAACCACTTCAAATGATGTAGATTATGGTGGAAATAGTAGAAATGGTGGATAAGAAGATAAAGACTGGAAACTTACTGAGGCCTGCATACCACCCATGAGCCTCCGGGTTCTCAGCATCGTGCTCGAGCTTCTGCGCATACTTCGGCTGCAGATCGGCCAAGCGCGCGGGTTGGACACTGACAAGACCGGAGTGTCCACGGTCATGGTGGCTGCCCGGCTGAGCGGGCGCCTTGCCGTTTACTACTGAGTCTTCGGCAGACATGTTGGATATAGTTCAGAGAGTGGAGAAAAGAACAGGAGAAGGTTGCGGGTCAGTGAAGAGTAGATTTCTTTCAAATATTCGGGCGTAAACAAGTTCCAACAAGAGTGGTCGATAATACAAGGTTACAGAGAAAGGAGCTGGAATGTATACCGTAGCAGTGCCGGAAATGAAGGGGCAGATGAACGGATTAAATAACAAATTGATTTGGGATGTTACTTCTCACCATGCATGAGCTAGTTAAGTGTTGCTGGCGGTTGACCTAAGGCAGCTTCTCCGCTTCTGAATGGGTCCGGGTGGGTTTCCGGGCTGTGGTGGGCCCATCACTCCGTTTTCAGCCTAGCTTTATCTAGCTGGGCGCATTCGTTGGCTGCGGCACAGGTCGAATTGTTGGAAAGACCCATAAAGAAGGATGGCCTAAGGTTTCTCCCAAGGCTGAGTCACTTTCTTGGCCCCGTTGGTTCGACTTTGGTTGCTGGGTGATCAGGTGCTTTCGCTGCCACCGTATCATAGGTTGGTCCGGAAAGTGATCTAAAAGACTCGAATTGAACTCTACATTAGTGAATACGAGTTACCCTTTTAGGTAGGACAAATGAATATGACGCTTAGGAGATTTTATGTGATCCCTGAAATAATTACATCATTTTTGAGACAGCACCGCCGCCCCTTACTCCACGTGAACATTCTTGGTCTATTCAGCAATGCTTCCAGATGTCTTCTAGTGGCCGCCATGGACTTCACACTTTACGTCATGCTAAACAATAGTTTGGACCCTGCACTGCCCTTGCTCGAACTCCGATTTACAACTACAAACATATCCCCTTAAGTTCTTAACTTAAACATCTGCGGTAGTACTGTCATGCTGCAAGGTCTCCTGCCGCTACAACATGCACGCCGTTATATGCTCCGTACATAAGACAGACCCTGGTCAAACTTCCTTCGGAGAATATGATCCAAAATTCATACATATGATTATGCACATCCATACGCCGTATCAATACTTCTACGGGAATTGCTCGGTGGGCAAATAAGTGCCAAGCCAAGTCTCCCGTTCTTTGCCCTACTGTTGGGCGCAACGGGGCTATGCACCATTCTTCGCGTGTTACCAATCACTGCCCCTGGTAGACTGACGGGTCACCAATCCCAAAGTGCCAAGCGGTGTGCCGATCTTCAGCATGTCCAAATGGCATTGTTACTCCATAGCCGTTCCGTACCCTTCCCTTCCAAAGAACAGCCGCTTGATTGCTACCTCTCAATGTTGCTTTGGGTTGCATAGTACAGTGAAACTTCAAATGGATGGAATGGTGAACTTGGTAAACAGCTGAATCTTCCCATCTCAGACAATCTTGGCCGAGCTTTGGGGGCCCTTTTTGCTTGGAATTATAGTGGGTCGGCCGCATATTTGTGTAAACCTTGTGCTCAATTGTTTATTTGGGGTCCTCTATCAGTAGTCTAGGAGAACTAACACTTATTTGGAAAATGCAGAGCCGCGTAGCGGAGCCTTCTGATGTGATATGCTTTTACTATACAAGCTCTGCCTCGATCTACCGAAGCGTGGCAATGCCATTTATCCGAAAATAATCGCCAGTGATATAGTCACACCTTGTTGGCACTAGGCTTGGGGCAGTGTCTGGCATGTGTGCTTGGATATAGACTGCGCGCTTGGTAGCGATGTTCGCTTCATCTTACCAAACTAGTCGATTAAGCATGCATAGCGAATCATATCCAGTCATTGTTGATATCAAGCAAACGAGCGACTTTATCACCGGGTGTGTGCCCTGAAAGAGGCATCTTTGGCGTGATCCTCTGAGAAACGTGCCGAATCCAGTTATAGCATTATCGGTTAAATTCAAGTCACCGTTGTAGTCATTGACTGCGCACCGTTCATGGATTTTGACATACCACAACCTTTGCTACGCAGGTGCAGGCAAGACATTGATCAGCTACTTTAGGATATGCTGCAAGGGCACGCACGTGTTTCACCCCTGGGTCTTCTGAGGGCACGGAATCATGCACAGGGGTGCGTGGGTCTTTGCATTGCCTCGTCTAGTTTGTCTCCTTGAGACGATGGCCTTAAGATATTCTATCAGTGGCTCCTTGGCCCGCCTGGCTGACATTGCGTCTACATTAGGCGCCATGGATGCTGGCAACACAGGTGATCCAGGATGATCGTCGCCTAACAATATTAATATCGCACACTACACCCATGATTTAACCGATGCGCCGCAATTCAGGTGGGTATGGAGTATGATACGGAGCAATGATGCAGTTTCCCGCAGCACATCGTAACTCCAGCGGATTGGTCTTGTTTTTCAAGAAGGTGGGGTGGAAGTGATGGAAGACGTTTTTCGCTGCAGGACCCTCGCGAGGATACACTAATATAGTGGTAAAAGGTTTAGGAGTATAATGTCAAAAGATTGAACGTCTTTCAATGAGAAGCATCATTGGTCTAGTGGTAGAATTCATCGTTGCCATCGATGAGGCCCGTGTTCGATTCACGGATGATGCACTTCTTTTTTTCGATTTTGTACTTTTCCTGGTTCATTTTCTCATTCATCTACTTCTCATCCCTTTCAGCCACATCGACGCCATCTTCTTTTTAGTCTAGATCATTAAGATACTAGGAGTCAACTTACATCTATCGTGACCCTCCCGCCTTATATGGACACTGTTCCGGAGACGATTCCCCGATCAGTTCAGACTGAAGGAGCACGGTGAAGGGGAGAAGAAGAAAAAAAGGTACCAAACGATTGAATCCGCTCCCTGTTGGCGAAGCTTGAAGCAACCTTACCTCGGAAGAGACCCTAGAACAAAATCTCCAACATTCCCTCGGGTCTGGTTCGTAGTGAATCATTATTACCCAAAGAGGATAAATTGTTGGGGACCATGTACCGTCATAACAATCCCAATTCAGGACTGTGAGGATTGTGCCAATTGTATGTGTATCACAGATTCTGTACGTGGAGCCCCTTTGCCATCTGTTTGCCGGCGGAATGGCTGTGGTGAGGCACAGCTAGTTCGATGCCGTCAGCATAACCAGAAAAACCAGCCGATGGTATGCATCGGCCTAATAGTCTCTGGGGCAGTGTCGTCAAATCCGGTGCGCACCGTGGTAATATTGCCGACTGCCATTGCCTTTGAGATGGAAGTGGCAGTCGTTTGGGACATATCTCGATGTGTGACAGTTAAAGAGGTCTAGGAGCAGGACAATGGCAAAAGTACGCGGCAGAATCAGCTGCTCCTCGTACAAAAGAAGTGATGGAAGATGATACCTAGTAGGGCCGTAGGATAGAGCCGTATCTAACGAGCGTACGCCGATGTTCCCAGAGCGAGACATCGTGCATTGTTTGCGTGGGTGGTGGCACAGACCCATAAGAGGACATCATACCATTACCATCTTGCCCAGAGCATGGATAACACCACGTGGAAAATGTTGTGGACATTTGGGATGCAAAACTCACGACTGCTGAGGGAGGTAGTGCTCACCTGATCTCCTGACCCCAAATCCAGCCAACTTCCAGGATCATAGAACTACATATCATTGTGACATTTCTAGCGAGAGCAAAGTAGGGATTCTAATGTTGTTTGCGGTACGATCTCTTTGTAGAATAGAATCCTATCCGAGGATATATATCTCCAAGGACTCGTGAAGTCCTCGTGGGGCGGTGTGCAGGATACGGTGTCCCCGGACTTGTCGATCCCCTATAGGCCTCACACGTCACCTCAATACATAATTTAATATACTAGGCATTGAATTTGCTTAGATTTTCTTGATTATCTAGCCCGCATTAACATCCATCGGCCCGCAGTGCCCCTTGTTTGCACGTTATATGTCCGCACATTGGCTACGCAGAATCTCCCCCTTAACACAAATATTCCTGATATCTGATATTTTTTAGGTATTTAGGCTTGCAATTTGATAGATGAATACTAGTATACTATATGTAAAGCCTGATATAGTCACGCTAGTCCCGATTGGGCCATGTCGATAGCATTCAATATCAAAGTGTGTATTTTGGTTTGCACCTTTTAAAACTTCATATCTTTGCTTTCTAATAAGTTATTTCAACAACAAAAGCATGTTAGCTCAGGAGAGAGCGCTGGGCCCATAACTCGGAGGTCCCTGGATAAACCAGGACATGCTAAGCAGTTGATAACTTTTTTGATCCAACGAAAAGAGATGATATTAACCGAGTGAGAGTGTCAGTGGTTTTTTCCCCCTGATATTTGGTTGTTATTTCTTCCTACCTGCGAAAGAAGTTCTATGCACCTATTATCTATCTAACCTACTCTTAAATACTAGGAAATGGTTTAAAATTGTGCCGGTGAGCCTGTTTTATGATTTCCCTTTGCCGAGAAAAGGTCTGCCGTGGTTCGGACATGACTCGAAGGCTGATAGTAGTTCTGCCGGCACTCCGTACGCCATCTCGCTCGGCTAGCCACCAATGACATGTAGCTACTTTGACCTCGAGAGGCAACCTTTCAACCACTCACAAAGAGTTTTCTGTTTTCTTAGGCATCCATTATGTTACAATGCTTCGGTGTATGTTGTAAGAAGTCTTGCTTATAATGCACTACAAGATTAAGCAAAGAGCAATATACACTATGTTTCCAGCCCCGCTAGACTACGAGTTTGGCTAGCATCACTGTCGCAATACCTGTCGTCAATCTGGAGTTATTGTGAGGTTGTATTGCCAGGTAGCTAGGGCTGCATTACGGATGTCGATAAGATTAGATCCGGTGCCTTATCGATAGCAATGATCATGTGCTCTCACGTGCGGGGGAGCTCCCCACCACGAGCGATGACAGCTCCCAAAGATTAGCATTACCGTTGTCGTACTTGTATGCTTTTGATTATAGAGTCAGAGTTGGCTGTCACTGTAACTGATAGAATACCGACGAGATCTGATTATTTTTACACGATTACCCAGCCGACACGTGAAATAACTCTAGTCCTCAACCGAGGTCTTACTCGACTTGGTGTTGGAGAGGTTGGATTCGATCTGCAACATGGCGGCCCCATACGTGCCTATCACAGAGATCCCGACGGTCTCCCTGCTGTATAAACTTGGTCGTCTGGTTCCGGTTTCATCCCCCCTCTTACAACCCTCAAAGCCATTGAATGACACTATCTCTCTCATTCGCAATGATATAACCAAACTGCAAGGCGTAGATTGCATAGTCAATGCAGCAAACAGATCCCTCCTGGGCGGTGGAGGTGTGGACGGTGCGATTCATCGCGCTGCCGGACCCAACCTGCTGCAGGAATGTCGAGTCTTGGATGGATGTGATACCGGCGATGCCAAGATAACATCAGCCTACGAACTTCCATGCAAGAGAGTCATCCACACCGTCGGACCTATTTACCGTTACGAACTACGAGGGGGAGATGACCGACCAGAGGCACTGCTGCGGAGCTGCTACCGACGGAGTCTCGAGCTCGCCGTGGAAAATGATATGAAGAGCATCGCGTTTTCGGCGATCAGCACCGGTGTTTACGGATACCCCAGTGACGAAGCAGCTCGGGCTGCTCTCGATGAGACTCGAAGGTTTCTAGAAAACCCGAACAACATTGGAAAGCTGGAAAGGGTTATATTTTGTAACTTTGAACGCAAGGATAAGGTTGCCTACGAGGAGACGATCCCGTAAGTGTTTCTTGCATCTCTCTTCACTTGGCTTCATGGCATCGCTGACCGGTAATAGTTTGATTTTTCCACCGGTGGAGCAGGACCTTCCAAGTGGCAGTGCCTCGAAAGCCGAATCTCAACCAATCGCTGATGGTGAGTCTTCGCCGTCGCTAGACCTACTCGCAGCCAAGCTACCTGACCCCCCGACGGTGGACCCTACCTTGGACGGCCAACCGGGAAGCAAAAAACAAAAGGTTAACGCGACCGACGGACAGAGCAGTAGGGTTTACACGGAGGATAAGAGCGAGGATGACTGGGAGGAAGTCGATAAGTCCGAAGATGGTCGAACTGAAAGACTGGATGATGAACCGATTGAAGTCGATCGACCACCTTCTGTGACGGATGTTCAGAGCGTTCAATCCAGTGGCATCATCGATATGACCGATTCCCAGTCAACTGGGAGCTTGTTGGGAAAGGATTGGTAATTTGTCGATGAATAGATTGGTGAACATGCCCTCCGAAGGTTTATGAATGAATGCTTTTAACGAATCGGCGTTGGATGCGAACGGACTCAGTCTTACATGGACGGCGTTGCTCTTCTTATTTCTCCTCTATTCAATATATTGAGACTTGCCTCTCTGGGGTTCTTCTGCACATTTATTTTTTTCTTGACTCTGTGAGATTGAATCAATGAATTTCCCACGGTCTACTTATCATGTCTCTGCAGTTTAGCTTCTTGCTTTTAATCCCCCCTACTGCAACCCCTGCTCTGTAGTATGAATATAACAACAATATAATAACATTATCAGAGCTCTTCTCGGTTCTAAACCATGGGTCTTCCTTGCATCAAGGTCAGTGTATTGCTTGATTCGCCCTACATAACACCATATCTTCAAGGCTGTGAAAACTGACCGTGGTGCATTATATGGAGTTAACTTTCACTTCTATGTAGCATTATGCAGCCAATACTTTTAGCATTGACATCCATATTTACGTCCAACACCCAACCAATAAATACACATTTACGAAGTCAGGTTATGATACTAGACTCCCCGCTGGGAACTAAGTCTATTGGTGGGGTCGAGATGACGATGCACCTGAAAGCCTCTACTGTACATTCGTATAACTTCGGTTTTCGCCCTCGCCTCTACAAGCCCCATTTGCCGTAGACCAATCGAGGTGTAGGGGTGCTTACATATAGTATTGGGATTAATCGTTGAAGCCAATGATGACTTCATCTGATGATTGTTCTTCAGGATCGGGATAGGGATTGCAGATTTAGGCGTTATATGCGAATTGAAAGGCAAAGGGAAGACGTCAGCCTAAGTATACACTATCAACCAGTTTGAATACAACACCTATGCTGATTATACGTTTTTGCAGCCACAAGCATGACACTCCATGACTCCAGGAATTGGCTCTGACGCACGTAACGCCTATTGACATCGTCAGAGCGCATGGTGTCATCAGTACAAAAGGACAGACCTTGGTAGATGGGCTGAGAGTAGAAATCCATTTAGAGGGACATAAAAATACGGAGATACATATATATTGCTACATAACCACTAAATACAGTTGTGAATTTGTGTACTGGTCCTGCATGTTGACCCACAGTGTTTGCGTTTCCAATTTCTGACAGCGGTGGCCTGCGTATAAACCGTCAATCTGCAATCCCTATCCCGATCCTGAAGAACAATCATCAGATGAAGTCATCATTGGCTTCAACGATTAATCCCAATACTATATGTAAGCACCCCTACGCCTCGATTAGTCTACGACATGGGACAAGCCTAGTGGAATGTACATAGCCGTGTACCTAGATATTATCGGGCTCCCTTGGGAGTGACATATGACGCCCAGGTAGATGGGTCATCTACGGAACCGGCTTCAAATATATCCAACATGGCAAAATATATCTAGAGATTAAGCATTCACGAATGCAAAGGCAAATCCCAGTATATAAATCTTAGATTGCATTTTTTAAAGACGAACGAAGCAGTATATATATATCTCAGTTATAAGATACATTTACACAACAGGATAAAGAGGGGGAAAAAAAAGAGGTGAACCTTAGGATGAGGGAGAAAAAAAAACAAAAAGTGAAGCCGAACGCGGGGGTCGAACCCGCAACCTTGAGATACCGTGACGACTAAGAGTCTCACGCTCTACCGATTGAGCTAGCCCGGCTACTTGTTGAAGATCGCTTTTTGTTTAATGTTATAATAGTCAAACTTTTCAAAATCTACAAACTTTATGCTCTTGAGGATTGGGCAGTTTACTAATGCGGGGCACAGATCCCACAAAAAGTACTACATACTAGGCATCTTCAGATAGTACCGCGCCTATGAATGAAAACTACAATCAAATACTCGGTCTTATGTTCAGCTCACTTTGGAACTTTACCAGGTATCAGAGCAAACCGTCTAGTTCTATAGTATGCACATCATTCTACATTACTCGATCGCACTCAGTATGATCATTAGCAGCTACTAGTCTCCGTATATCCTTAAGCAACACAACCTATAGCCTGCAAAGTATACCGGTTTGAGCCATGTTATGTGGAGAGAAAAAAAGGTATTTATGAGCGAAGCGATCACGAAGTATAAGGAATGAGTTATAAGAGCACAATACGTGAACAGATCTGATTCATGAGGAGAAGCCAGCAAGTGTGTAAGATATATATCCAAGGCCATATATTCCACAGGACCAAAAGATCACATAAATCTTAATATAGATTCAGATTGCCCTGAGTTGCACATATATAGCTTCCTGCCACTATAAAGAGTCGAAAATTATGGCAGTGGGACAGCATGGCAAAAGCCTGCTATTGTCTACTGCTGGCTATACCTTCAAGACTGACCGACGGGGTATATAGTCCGCCGCACTAGTATCTTCCAGACACTCGCCCTCTAACATAAGAGGATATTAGTACTTTTATCAAACTAGCATAGGATTATGTAGTCAAGAAAGGAAGCGCTTTTCAACAAGTAGCCGGGCTAGCTCAATCGGTAGAGCGTGAGACTCTTAGTCGTCACGGTATCTCAAGGTTGCGGGTTCGACCCCCGCGTTCGGCTTCACTTTTTGCTCCTCAAGATAACTTGTATTTTTGAAGGCGATATGTGTTTGCCACCATCGATGAAATGGGCATGGCATGGCACCGTGGTCTGACAACAAGAAGCTAGAGGACCGGATAGGTACATTAGCTGCCGCCATGGATTTGACGAGGCATAGAAGTTACATTAATTAGACAAAATCAAACAACTAACTTGCAACGTTCCTAAATCAATAAGGCTTCTATAGATCCGCTCGATCTCTGCCCAACTGGCAGCTATTCGCGCTCAAGTATGGTCGAGCTGGACCCGCCGTACAGTGTTCCCTTGGTTGCCTTGTCTTCAGTCAATAGTCTCACCATCTCCGTTAATTCACGTATCTGTTCTTTCAGCTGAACGACCTCCAAAGTGCAACTGTCCATGGTCACATTGGGTGTCGTGTCCTGGACAGTCTGCTTCCAGCTATCGTCGATTGCAAAATCTACTTCCTCGGCGGCATGCTCCCATTCCTGCACGTCATCGTCATCTTCCTCTCCACGACGACGATTCCATCTTATCCGACGGGCTTCGCGAACTTCAAGGGACGCTGTCACGAGAAGAATTGGTGAGTAGATGATACCCATGATAACATCATTGAGCTTTGCGTAGAGTTTGCGTGGGAGCCACCATTCGAAGGGCGCGATTAGGAGTGTGATCTCGATCAGGTTGAACGCTATAGTGCTGTCAATATGGCAAGGCTGTCAGCTAGTATAAGGGATGACTTACGAGGGATGAAGACATTCTCGTCCGGCGCCCGGACGTAGGACATCGTTTTCTGCGCGAAGACAGCCATATACTCGTCGATCGCGTTTCCTGAGATATCTTCATATGCGCTGTTGTATAGAGCGATAAGGATATTAAGTAGAACTTCCTGGCGTCAGTAAAGCCATGAATTGCAGAGTAGAGAACTGGACCGAACCTGTCATGATGATAAAATTGAATAAATAGTAAAGGATAATGCCGAACGGGTACGCGAAATCCTCGAAGGTGCCAAACTCTGGGCTTTGCATTACACTGTTTGCCATGCCCTGCACAATATTTCTTACAACAGGGATATCGGATTCGACCTGAGCCATGCCATAAAAGCCCTGGAAGAAGCCGGCTAGGACAACGAAGAGGAGAGCAAAAAATATCAAGCTCTCCTTCATCATGACCCTCAGAACGACAAACATGGCTCCGAAGAACCGGAATGAGTCCAGATATAGCATCATACGCATCCAGAACATCGGCCCCGCAAATGCTAAAAAGTTATAGCTTAGTTCATTGAGCATTTGTCTCTTCTGATCATCAGCCGAAGGTGAGTGTGTCAGAGCAGCGACACGAACGAAGAAGGAAACAGCAAGAATGGCGTATAGCGTGGAATTGAAGGCATTCCAGAAATCAAAGTAATGCCGTCCGATTTTCCATACTTTGGTTAACTCGTCGCAAATGAATGCAAGAGTCATCACATAGAGGATGCCTTCCCCGACATCGAGATCTCCGGTTCTATTGACAGTATTGATGACTTGAGTGTAAAGTGCAAGGTACACTAGAGAGACAGCAATCTGGCATGTGTTCTGATACAGAGGTGTCCTCATCCTATCGGGGTGGAAATGTACTGCAAAGTTCGTATTATCCTTTTCATGGTAGGGAACGAAGTTGGTTGGGTTGCCATCCTGTTGGCAAAACCAGCCGTTCCAGAGGTATTTGATGCACTTCTGATACCCAGAAGATCCGATGACCCTCAAAGCGTGAAGGTCTACAGCACGCTCGATGACGTTAGCCGGTACAGTCTCCTCTCCGTCGATGAAGATCGAATACCGCTTGAGAAGGGTATGGAGTAGTAGAAAATCTTGGTCCTCTTCGGTTTCAATTCTGTACGAAGGGTTAATAGTCAAAATAAGTAGCTGCTGTGGGGATATCGCGGGTTCATTACATGCGCTTGGCTATAACCTCACATGCGAGGGCTCGACCCGCGTGGAGATCAGAGTCCCAAAGCTCCTCTATAGCTTGAATTTTGAACCAACGTAAGCATACAAGCAAGCAAAATACAACACAGCCACGAAGGTCTTCGCCGCCGGCCTCTTTGGCAGTTTGAACAACGTTGCCTGTAATGACGCGACTAGTGGGACTAGTGATGATGTTTTCTTCAATCTCGCAGGGAATGACTTGTTCAATCTGGTACTTGAGTCTAAGAGCCACCTTAGTTACTTCCTTGGCTGGACCAGTGGTAGAAAACGGATCCGAATCGTAAGCAGGAAGTACTGTTCATCACGTTAACACTGACGTGCAGGGGAGGGCGTAGCTATGTGAAAATTGGGGATGCGTACATCGGCGACGCTCTAGTTGTAGATGACGTCGAGCACGTCCTGTGTCGGCCTTTAAGATATCGCGCCAAAGTGCCATACTGAGCAATAATCCCGAATCTTTATAACAAAAAGATTGACGCGTAGAAGAACGAGGGGGAACAGAGGTTCGTTGGTTAAGCTCTTGGATAATAGCTTATCCCGCGTGCCCCACTCTCAGCCACCCGCAATTGGTGCTTTGAGAGTTTGTGTACGAATCAATATCAATCTGGAACGGACCTCTTCGTTTGTGTACGCATGACTAGAATAGAGAGGAAGGATATAAGGTCCAAACAAAATTGGACCCAGTCTTCAAGTCGCTAATGCCAATAATGTTAGATTGTGACCAAAAAAAGAAGAAAGTTTTGATAGTAGGTGTCTAACAAGGTACCACCGATCTTGACCCGCAGGTCAAAGAAACTTATGTACATGAGAATGCGGAATCGAGTTCCCCAGCGAACTGGAGCTCAGTCATCAACAGGGACAGATGATTGACCAACAACCCCTAGACGAGAAACGACGAGACAACCACAGCCTTGGACGGGCTAAAGCAACCCCAATGTTGACTGCTGGACTCGCATCCCCATAGCCTCTGAACACCACTGCTGATCTCGATTCTGCCCATGAGCATATTGAACCATCTCCCGTCTCATAATTCGTGTCACATTTGAAACTCTTCTATTAAACTTTTTCCCATCCTTGCAACCAGTACTCATAACCAGCCTTCGTATTCAGTGTTGTTCAACTACACATCGGAATTTTCTGACATTCTCCTCTTTCGAATCGGGTTCATAGGCCTAAATTGGCGCTGTAGGCGTCTTGTGCGCTGCTTACTCGGGAACACCATCGTCGCTCTCAGACTGGCTCTCGTCACCGCTGACCTCCATGTTCTCACGCTCACGCTTCTCCATGAGCTCCTGGAGTGCGGCATCATCGTGCTCGGTGACGGCCTTGGGTGCCATCTTGACGCTGCAGCCACCTCCGGCCTCCTTGATTTTAGCCTCGATCCTCTGAATAGCCTCCTCAAGCTGCTTGATACCAATAGCCTTGTCCAAGCACTGGCTAGTCAAGACATACAGAGGAGGAGCAACCAGCTTGACCTTGACCTGGCTATCGGGGGTGTTGGCCTCCTCAGCAGTACGCAGAGCAGCCTTAACCGCATCGATTCCCTCATAACCGAAGCAAGTAACCTCAATATCGGCGCGAACCTTGGTGGGGTGGGGCGTAAGCCTCTTGCTGATATACTGCGTCAACTCCTTCTTCACGGCCTCGCTGGGGAACTCAACGTCGTTCCACACGTCGGTGTTCCTGAAAAAACGTCAGTTACATCAGCAAGACTGGATGAGAATCACCGGCATCTTACGTGATGGAGATCTTAAAAGCATCATGAGAGTGGCCGTATTTCCGGTTCAGAGGCCATGCAATGTTCTGGTATAGAGTCTCGAGGGGAGTCTGAGTGGCCTCTGCGACATGACGCATGATTGAGTGCACCGCCTTGCTCTTGTTATATCTCTCCTCACATTTGATAACATCTTCTGGGGAGACTCGTCGCTTGGAAAGATCAATATATCCTACAAGTAGCAAGATACTATGTTAGTTGAAGTCCACTAGTAATGCCCAATTTCTCTGGAGAAATTCACTTGCCCTTCTCCTTGTCAACACGGAGCACGATGACGACTTCATTGCGACCGATACGGATAAGCTTCTGAATACTACGAATACGTCTGCGCGAAAGTTCGGAAAGCAGGATCATTCCGTCGATGTTATCGTATTCGAGAAGCTTCACATATGCGCCCATTTCGGCGATCTGTGGCATTGAAAAGTGACCGTTAGAAGAAAAATTCAATACCCACGCTCTCGGATACAGTGATAAAAGCGCATACCTGCTTGACATTGACCATGACATAGCTGTCGACCTCCGGGTACTTCTCCTCGTAAAAACGGCAGTTCGTTAACGACATTTTGGCGGGGTTGCGCCTTTGAAAGGCAAAGCTAAACGGCGAACTTTTCGAAGAAAAAGAGATTCAAGTCAAAAGCCCCGTAAGGAACTGTCCTCTGTACAAACTTCCGGAAGAAGTCGAGGAGGTTGGTTCAACTGGAAAAAGAGATTAACGGCAGACCACTGATGAGAATCAGAGCACACTTCAAATCACTTTGTGGCGGCTCAAAACCCACTTTGGGCTGGTGGTGAGTCATCACGTGCATCGGTGGTATCCCCCACCGCCCGGCAGAAACAGATAATGATTCGGTATCGTCGTGACCTTATCATACTTCAAGTGCATACTTCCCTGGTTTTGCAAGGAGTTATTACGCCACTCTTGGACGGAGCGAAGGGGAAAAAAAAACAGGCAAACTCAGTTGGTTAATATCGTGTCCTTTAGGCCCAGGTGACATTTCTTGTGAAGCAGATCAAAGTGATTCTTTACTCTTGAATAATGATATTTACTTACTTCTTCCGTCTTCATGCTTCCCATCCCCGCTAACTACCAATCGTAGCCACCGCCTGTTGCACTACGGGATCTGCTACTTTTGACTCGCCTATTTTTTTCGCTGCCTTAAATTCAGCCGGGCTTTCCCTGTTTTCTTTCTTTCTCCTTCGTCTCTTCTCTCATACCGAACCGTAGCACTCATGGCGAGTGCTGAGTTACTCTGCACATCATAGCGATACTGACCCAACGCGATCTCCGGGTAAATATGGAATCCAGCGCTGTACAGGAGCCGACTCAACAGCGCTCTTTGCGGGATCGCATTTTTAACCTCTTTCGTACCTCTTCCTCAAATGATGCCCCGGGTCTTCCGGCAAGACTCGTAACCGCTGAGAGCGCAGCGCAAAACGAAGGGTCGGCGTTAATCTATCCGCCACGGGAGCCTGATGCAAGGACTCGTCTTCTCGAATCGTACGATCGCGGGAAACGTGGTCTGAGGAACTCCGGCGTTCATGGGACTTTTTCTTCACGACCTGAACAGGAAGAAATCCAAAAATGGGATGCAAGCTCTTTGCAGAATGCTGGTAACGAAGAAAGATCTCAGTCCCCAGGAGGAGCAGACGGCCATATTGGGTCTCCCGGCGACGTCTCAGGATACCCACAGGGACCAGAGAATATACCATCGCTAGACTCCTCTTTCACAGCATTGCACATGAAGAATCATAAATCTCTGTAGGTTTATAATCACGTTCGCCCTGCTTTCTAACACAATTGTTATCTCCATCGTGGAGACAACTAACGTTCATCAAGGTATATATCTTACTACATCCCATTTTTCAATTGGATTACTCAATACCGGTGGTCGTACATTCGAGGTGATTTGGTTGCTGCGACAACCATTGCGTCCATCTATATCCCTATGGCTTTGTCCTTATCCTCAAATCTCGCCCACGCACCTCCTATCAATGGCCTCTACTCTTTTGTGATCAACCCTTTCATCTATGCGATCTTCGGGAGCAGCCCGCTGTTAATAGTGGGCCCAGAAGCAGCAGGCTCCTTGCTTACTGGCACGATTGTCAAAACTAGTGTCAGACCAGGCCCATCTGGTGAGGACGACGAAGTAGCGAATGCCATCGTGGTCGGCATAGCCACTGCAATGGCGGGCGCCATGATACTGATCGCTGGGCTTACACGGCTGGGATTTCTGGACAATGTGCTGAGCCGGCCCTTTCTTAGGGGTTTCATTACAGCGATCGGTTTTGTGATTTTTGTGGATCAACTCATCCCCGAAGTCGGATTGACCGAGCTAGCAAAGGAAGCTGGTGTTACCCATGGGACTACAGTTGACAAGCTCATGTTCCTTATAAGAAACATAGGAGGTTGCCATGCGCTTACAACCGCGGTGGCTTTTGGGAGCTTTGCTATTATAATGGTATTTCGGTTAGTGTTGGTGACTCGGAAGCCTGGTGCTTAGACTGATTACCATTACAGGACTCTCAAGAAAATGCTCCAGCCGCGGTATCCTCAGGTGATTTATCTTCCGGACCGAATTCTCGTAGTTATTCTTTCAGCCGTCCTGACATGGCATCTTGGTTGGGATGACAAAGGGTTGGAGATTCTTGGGCCCTTGAAACAAAATGCCAATGGCCTTTTTGCGTTCAAATGGCCTTTCCAGTTTAGCCAGATGAAGCATGTACGCGCTGCAATGAGTACTTCTTTCGTCATCGCGTTACTTGGCTTTTTCGAGTCTTCTGTTGCCGCCAAGGGACTTAGTGGCGAGGCCAGACAAGAAGGTGTCCAGGGAATGCCTGTCAGTGCTAACAGAGAGATGGTGGCGCTGGGTCTTGCTAATACTGTGGGGGGCTGTTTCATGGCGCTTCCTGCGTTTGGTGGCTATGCAAGAAGCAAAGTCAACGCTTCAACTGGAGCTCGGTCTCCGATGAGCAGCATTTTCCTGAGCATTATTACCTTTGTTTGTATCATGGTGCTTTTGCCGTACTTATACTATCTTCCGGTGAGTCTCGACCCCAAATACTTCCGAGCGAAGGCTGAGAAAATATGTTGCAATAATTCAGAAAGCCGTTCTTTCTTCTATGATATCTGTCGTCGCATTCAGTCTCATTGAAGAATGTCCTCACGACGTGGCTTTCTTTATCCGACTGCGCGGATGGACGGAGCTAGCCCTAATGCTTCTCATCTTTGTCTCGACTATTTTCTATTCTCTAGAGCTGGGAATTGCCCTTGGTATTGGCCTTTCTATCTTGATCCTTATTCGCCATTCTACGCAGCCTCGGATCCAAATTCTGGGTAAGATAGCAGGCACTACCGACCGTTTCGATAACGCTGAACTCCACCCCGAGAGCGTTGAGTTAATCGAAGGCGCGCTTATTGTTAAGATCCCGGAACCGCTCACCTTTGCCAATACTGGTGAGCTCAAGAATCGTCTTCGGCGGTTGGAATTATATGGCAGTAGCCGAGCGCACCCTTCTCTTCCCCCCACGCGCACCCCCGAACATAACAAGAATATTATATTTGATGTTCATGGTGTTACTAGCATCGATGGTTCCGGTACGCAAGTCTTATATGAGATTGTGGACGGATATGCAGACCAGGGGGTCAGCGTCTTCTTCTGCCGCGTCGCAACTCGCAATGTTTTCCGCATGTTTGAACGAAGTGGAATTGTGGAACGATGCGGTGGGATAACGCACTTCGTTCATGGTGTCGACGAAGCCCTCCGCCTTGCCGAATCGGAAGACGAGATTGAAATCTGAACTGTAACATGTTATAGATGCCGCGTTGGTTACATAGTTCCATGCTTATATAACTCCTCACGATATAGATGATGTTTGATGACATTGCATGCATATTGGCCGGTTCGTTCTCAGGTTAAGCACCACTCTTGTATCATACCCTCATGCATGAAGTCTGGTCATCTAACACCATAAATCAAACGACTGATATAATAGTTATCTCTGCAATACTGCCTGCCTCCCAATTAATGTAAAGAATAAGCCATCCACATTGTGCACCACCAAGCTCATACAGCGGCATCGGAGTAAGGAGCATAGGCTCTCCCTAGAAGTCGCACTGATCAACTTTCCTGATTCTCCCCAACAAGGCTCCTGTGAATGACAGAGAAAAGTAGCACCTCACTCGCTCGCAGAGCAAGACGCTTCTTCTCATTCCGAGCGTCATCATCGTTTTCAGCCGAATCATCACCAGCCGAGCCAGTTCGGATAGGCTGCGCAACAAGTTTCATCTTTCCTTCGGCGCCTAGAACGAACCCGTTACATGCGATCTTACTGATACGCACATGTTTCCTTGCCGGACTATCTCTAGCTGACGACCCAGCTAGATCCAGATCCATCGCCAGATGCTTCTCAATGTAAGAAGAGAGTCCCGAGAGAATAGAACCACTCGGTTGATCCGAATCCCCAGCAGCAGGCAAAAAGCTCTCGATAGAGCCCCGCGGGATATTAATATTGAGGGACCTCAGAGCAGGAGCCACATTAGTAGAGAAAGACACTGTAATCTGTATCTCCTTCACGACATCCTCCAGAATAGCCCGTGAAGTCGCCGATTCTCTATCGCGGCCTTGCGTTAAAGTGTCCACGTAAGACGCAAGCCCGGCACACAAGAACTGCGAAGGCAGGCGGAAAACAGAACAGTAAGTGTCAAAATTCGCGGAGAGAAAAGAAATGAATGTTTGTCGTAGTGGACCCGGTAACCGCGTTAATAGTAGCGGCAGATATGTGGAAGTTTTACGGAAATGGGATCCCTCTGGTGGTGCAAGTAATGCTGCTTTATAGGTGATGTTTTCGTACTCCAGTACCACGAGGATTCCGCATGGGTTCTCGGGAGGGAGGGCATTGGGATCTTCTAATGAGAGGCTTGATATAGCTTCCCAGGTGCAAGTTTTGAGAGCGCCAGTTCTGGAGAGCGTGTCTTCCTCTGTGGAGGGTGCGCTTGTGCCAACTTGGAATCCAGATAGTACGTTCCCGGTGAGTTGGTTGCGTAAGCGGTTTGCATAGGTTTTTAGAGCTTCTGGGTTGTCCAGGAGAGATTGGAATTCTTTTTCATGGTGTAGAGGTGATAGACGGTGTAACGTCCATGATGTATTTAGCATCTGACCCGGTATTGAGGGTGCCATTTTGGAGTCTTAGTACTGGGGTTGTACAATGTGACTTGTATGTTTGTCAAGTTCACATGTCGAGTATGAGATCCTTTACAAACAGTTCCCTATAGATGTTGGACTACAGTACCTCGCCCATAGCGCTTTATCCTATGGACGCGACTTACCGGCGCGCAAACGTGACAAACAAAAGCAATGCCAAGAATGGATCACCTTAGGGCTTAGGGCTTGACTGTCATTCATTAGGAATTATAACAACTCAGAGCTCAGTTCAGGTACTATGACTGGGTTCATCATTATTTCATATTACAGTGACAGTGGGATAACGGTGATCTGAATTGTGAAGTTTTCTGTGTAGAAAATCTATAGAGAATTGATTAGCGTACAGTCTTGCAATTCCCTATCGATATAATGCCTCCCGGAATGAATGTCTATAATGATGAATATCTATGATGATGAATGCCCATGATGACAAAGATCCACCAATATAGCTATAATAAAAACGTACAGATCGCTTAGAGCTCTTCATCCTCCGAAAAATATCTTCCTCAATCAGACATGGATCGGTTCAATGTCAGTAAGATCGACGCTTTCCAGGGTATATCTCTATACTCTAACGGAGGCCATTTTTATCTTTTCCTTAACCTTTATTAAGTGAGTATACGAATAATAGATCCAATATGTTGGAGCTATCTTCGACTTCTGTATATAGTACTTGCTTATAGTACTCTTACCATCTATGACCGTAAGTAGATGTATCTCCCTTCTTTTGAAACCTTTAGATCGCCTGTTGGTTTGACACAGAGTTCTGCGATAGCTGTATTTTAAGCTTCGTTGAACTTCTCGCTACACCAGAGCAGATTCTTTCTACTTATAAGCTTTAATGCCTATTAATATATACTGACCAAGTGGAAAAGACCAAAACCAATGAGACAGATGGTGTCGTTTCCCAGCTGGGGGAGCTGGGCCTTCTTGCAGGTCTATGCCAGAGGGTTTGCTGATGCGGTAAGATGCCTATATATTACTGATACCTTCAACATATGTATACTAATCAAGATTAACAGGATAAGTACGCTTTTGCGGATAAAATCACCCACTTTGTGGGCAAGATATGCCCCTCTTTAGCTACTGCCGTAAGACTTCTATTTATCATTGATATAATGATATATTCATGCTGATCAAGGCTATGATAGGACAAGGCCGAAACCGAGAACCAAGTGGCTGATAAACTGGGGGAACTTGGCCCCCTCCTCTATCGTTTTGCCAACGCCTTCTCCAGCAAGGTAAGATTCCTATCTATTATTGATATAAATAATATAATAATAGGCTTTCAAGAGGAAGAAGAAGGATAAGAAGAGAGCCAAGAAGAAGACCAAGGCAAGTTCAACCTATCGCTATCTAATATACTTACTAATCTTGTAAAGTATCAGAAGGATGCTGCTGCCGCCGCCGCCCCCAATGCTCCCAGTGCCGGTGGGCCTTCGCGCTCTATGAACAAGAGAGCGAAGGCCCACCGGCGCAGCCGCGCCAACCGCCTGGTATAAGAAGGAGGAGGAAAAGAAGGAAGAGGAGGAGAAGGAAGAAGAAGAGGAAAAGGAGGGAGAGAAGGAGGAGAGGAACCAGAGCACGACGCGATCAACCCATTGATGATAGTAGTTTAAAGAATTGAATGAAAGTATGTCTTAAGAAGTTCTACACAGTAATGCTTGCTATGTAGCTGGTACATACTAATTTGGTTTAGTTAATCTATCTGTTGTTGCCTGAGGACTTGAGAATTAATTTACACAGCGTCCACCTGAGAAGATGATCGATCAAGCATGATATATACTCCTATGAGTACTATCGAAAAATATGCAGGTCGCACCGAAATGGAAACGTCACAAACTTGTCACAAAGTGTCTACTGAGTCTTTTTCATCTACATCGAAAACTGCTCACAGACGGGCCTACTAGTCCCTTAATTTATGCTACGACATAGTCGCCGTCAACGGATCACCTGAACTACCACTGCAAGTTATACTTCTAATTGCTAGCTATCAGCTGGAGTAAACATACGCGGCCAAGCTAGACCGGTAAAGAAGACATCATTATATGAAACTTCTACATTATTCAAAAATAATGACACCAAAGGTATTCATCAGTCGTTGTATACTAGCTTCAAATATTATGACTAATCTATTGCTACTGTACGTCGGTATCCGGTGTAGTGTATTCATCTCGCTCTCTAGAGCGTTTCCGGTTAACCCACTACATCGATACTCTTCTGGCTTTATATGATCCTCGAAACTCACAGACACCCTAGGCTCTGATTAGATGGTACGATTATAGGAGGTCCTGATATAGCCATAGTTTAGGGAAACGCGAGGACAATGCACCATAACATAACTGCTATACTTGTCGATCTAACCGCAGGGGATCCCTTCCCACCCAGGCTTACATATATCTACAACAGAGCCACCGAAGGTTGGCGGTGTATTTCAGAATAACAAGAGAAGAACCAGTGGCATCTATTTATCTAGATTTTTTTGTAATAGATAAATATAACTCCCTTTTGATCTTATCGTAATATAGTCATTAAGCACGTTTCGCCATATGTTAACTCTCTGCACAATGCCCATTATAGCTTTCCCGAATTGATAATTTGCAGTAGACCCAATAATAGCAATACCGAGAAGGAGGTATTGGAGGAAGCATTCGATTAGAGTTGTATGGTATCGACACTTTCAAATTATCGAAAGTACTATCAGCCACGTTAACAGCGCTCAGGTGAGGTAGAATATGACACTGGCATGCTTACCCGGACGATAGCAGGCCGGCTATTTGTATTCCAGTAGCGTGATTTATCTATCTCATAGGGCGGATACACTCCGGCGAGATGTCTGTGTGTGGTCAAAGGTACTGGACCTAGCCTCTGTCAGTCGTTAACTTGAAAGCTTGGGGACTAGTACCTGTGTCTCTCATACCATGGTATACTTGAATAACCACCAGTTGTCCCAGGCCTGTAGGTATAGAGGAATGCCATTGTCCGATGTGAGGCCGACATGTTGAATAAGATACTGACGATATCGTCAATGGTGGTGGCATTGATGATATAGCCACCGCTCTGCGTTAATTATCGAACCGGGACGGTATTCCTACAAACCCAGTCGCGTTGGACTTCTTTCAGCCATGGACGCATGAGGAAAATATATCAACACGATGGGATACTGTGGCAAGCTCTACTATTGTTTATTTTTGTTTTCGTTTTGGGTGGCAGTTGGTGTTGGAGGTTGGACGAACGCACTGAATTGCAGGTATTTCAAAGAAGAGGATTTATGCGGTTTCTGTGAGCCTACATACCGGGGAAGTTGCGCTTATGGTTTGCTGAAATACGTGGGGGCATAGACTGCTGTCACCATAAGGTTGTCGTTCGATATTGATATCAACAATATGATAAAAACTCCAAAAGCAATGAGCTCCAGGGTGTAATGAAGAAAGGGTCAGGAGGTTGTTGGGATTTATTCAGCAATACAAAATCCGAAGGTCATATCTAAATTGTGGCAAGGCCTTGTTATATGCAAAGTAATTATCTACACCAAACTGACCGATCTGTATATTTCCCGCTGTGCAAACCCAATGATCCCTAAAAACGCCTTACCCCGACTAATACAATGCTTGCTATACTGCAAATCAAGCGATTCATGCACGGTATCCCATTGAATCTCGACAATCCTGACAGCCAAGTAGTACTGGTAGATTATCCCGGATCAAGATATGCTCTGCACGATGCTGCATGGCCCTCCTTGACGCCAGCTCCTGACGAGCAACCTCAAACCAGACGTCCTGTACAGAGCTATGCATATGATTATTCGGTGCCCTTTCGAAAACCAATGAATTCATATCGTCCTTTTCGTTCGACGTAATATCATTGTGGAAGTTGTGCATGAAATCTTTCCGCTGCATTCGTTGGTTCCCGCCGTCACCGATCTCAGCAGAGAAATACTCCACAAGACGGATAAACGGCGAGACCGTAAGCAACGAGCTAATCCAACTGTCATCTGATGTACCAGGCTCATCTGGAGGTACTGTATATTGAAGGTATGAAACAAGGAGTTGCATGCAGTGATGTGTAGCGATGAGAGTGGCGGTATTTGTGAAAGGGGGAGACCGTAGTATCTTGACTTGCAAGCTTCGATACATAGACTTGCGGACATCAGGAGGAATGGGAACGGGCAGTCGTCCAGCTTCGAAATCGCGCAGAAGAACGTTGGTATGTTCCCGTCTAGCGAGAGTATAGGACTCAAGGAAGTATAAAGTATAATACCTGGCAAAGTCATTAGAGAGCCGGCCAAGAGTGCTATTTAAGAGTAGCACCTACATAAGCGGTGTAAGATAGAACCATATCCTCGCAGTCGCTCGTTTCACGAAATCATTGCGCTCGTTTCTGGAGGGGAACATAGACTTCATGAATGCCGGTTCACTGCAAGTGAACCGATCCATAACGCGGTCTGCGATGTAATAGCATAGCTTGGAGCAGAGTTTCTGCCGCCGCCGTAAACTGTACACATATCTAAAAGTATATATATGGCCACCCTTCGCGCTCTTTGTGGGCGGAAAAAGATCCGACAGTAGCACTACGTCATCCTCTGGGTGACGTGTATATGTCTTTTCACCATCTATTGGAGAAGGAAGGGTCCCATGACGGCGCTGGCGGAGATACTGCCGAGTGATGGCATGCTCATGCGTGGTGAGAAGCTCATAGAAGGCTTTGCAGACGAGTTTCAATGGTAAGAGGTCCGTGATACCGCAGTGGGCGAATACCTTTACTTGAATCTCAACAGGGAGGATGTCCCACAGCGAAGACGTCGGCACCGGATTAAGTTTATTGACACTAGAGGAGTGTTAGCAAGGAGGCACGGGCAAGTTTCTAACAAAGTATCTTAAAGCACGCACACCGATGTCGAAGAGACCGACGATGAGAAGGGATTGTGCTTAAACGGGTTATTTTTCTTGTTATCTGATTTCCTCCCCCTGTTGATGCTGTTGATGGCAGCGCGGGCTTTTTTCACATGGAGGACCAACTGAACGATTGGGCTCATTGTCGGGTTTCTAAAGACATGGGGAGACCAGCTCCAGCTCAGGGCTAGCTTAATGAGAAGCTTGTAACCATGGATGCGAAGGTGCTGATGCTTGTGATTTAATCGATGTCACCAAAGCAGGTGTTTCGCCGCCTTTCCCAGTTTGGGGAAAGAGGGGGCCTGACTAAGCCATGGATAGCCTGGATGGGGTTAATTAATCCAGCCTCCATTCGGTCTAGTGCCAGATCCCTAATGCTATTTAAAGCAGCGTGGCGATGAGGGTTGATTTTACTGGCATGTTTGTTTCATATGTCAAAAGAATGCCTGCTGATCCATGCACATTTTCAACAGAACCATCCATGCACAAACAGCTTAGTGCATACAGAGTATTATTATTAAAAATACCTTCTCTGCGACATGACTCGGGAGGAGATCTTATCCACCCAAACAATTCGGACCCACTTCGACGGCTTGATTAATCTTCACCCAATCAGCGTACTCACTCGGCTAATCCTTTGTTTCCCACCACATGCGCCATACATCTTGTACCGGATATGTGTATGAACATCTGGAGAGGGGACTGAGAGAGCTACTAAGATTCTATTATCGCACGAATATGAGCTTTTATATTAGGTCTTTCCTGTTTATACCCTTCTACTATCCTTGTACCGTTAAGTTACGAATATCTCGTCTTCATCTTGCTAACCACCGGCTCCGACTCCATTATCTCGGTAAATATTAGATACATTGACCAAGACATCTTGGTCGAGGGTCCCAACTCGGCAAAAGACGTCAATGAAGCTAGTTTACTAGCAGCAGACACTAGACTATGCGGGCTGTCCCAAAAATCTCCACATTTGAAACCCTCCAAAATGGGGAAATGGTCGTCCGTGGCACTCAACTTGCATTAGCGAGCTCACCACCAATCGGCGACCTAATTAAGGATCACTCCCAGTTTCCAAATTCTGGTAAACGAGGGATTCACATTTCACTGCGCCTCACTAACCCAGTGAATCCTTCACAGGGTCCTTCATGGTGCTAGTGCCTAGTCTCATCCCCGGGTTGCTTCGCCACTTCGTCTTCCTGGCTTATCGTATAGACCCCGCTTTCTAATTTCGACCCCCGCTATGTATAAGCCAACTGCATGAATACTGCGTAGGATAACGTGGGGTCCGTAAGTTGCGGGCTTGTCTGAGGGAATTAAGCTTGCAATTATGGTTGTTAACGCGGGATATATTAGGGCAAGTTCCTCGAGACTATCTGTGCCGGTAAAATTTGAAATAGTCGGTGTACTAGTGCTTATGACACGGGTCTGTTTTACTAGGCAAGTGGGCTTCATCTGCATCGTAAGTGCAGCTTTTGCTTTTGGATACATCGTGGGGTTGCAGTGAAGGAGGGGTTCCTTTAATATACTAGGGATCCTTTGCGAGCTACTGTCTTGAGATGGCCTGTAGTTTCATATCTTGACCAAGACAATCCTGGCTGTGCAATAGATATCCAATTATATGACTTCATTGAAAGGGAGCAAGGTGGGCTTGCTGCTATTTCCGATGATTCCGAACAGATTATCTGATATGCTGAATCGGTTGGGAAGAATGACCGTGTTCGATAGGTGGTTGAATACTAACTTAATCATTGAAAGTTGATTCTCGTACCGTTCAAATTTCTAGCGACCAATTCAGGTTTTACTGAACAGTCTTAGCACTGCGCAATTATATGTTCAAATGACCGGGCTATTCTGTCAAGTGACTTGATAGTTGATGTTTCACATATTGATGGCCTCTTCAGCATCAAATCCCACCCATTTTCGAATAGAATATGGAAACTGTGGCCTGCAATGCTTCATTCTTGTTAATTTTCTCCACGTAGATGATAGAACCTGACCTTACGAGTGGCGCAATGCCAGTGATCATCCTTTTTCTAGCTTTTCTACTACATACAGCCTGCTAATGAGGCCACACGAAGCTACAATGGGAAATTATCAAAGCTACTCTATGATACAAGCAATAAACAGCAATATGCAGGGTCACACAAGGGCTATCCTCAGTCATGGGCTGTGTCATGTATGAGCGTAAAGAATCGCAGTGACTGAATAGCCCAATCCCTAGATATATGGAGCTAAGAGAATAAACTGCATAAGCTGATTCCGTCTCGCATGTAAAGTTCAAAAATATTCCGAAGGGAATGCAAGAGTGATATCCACTGCAAACACTGCAAACAGAAGCTCACCTCCGATATCACCGCATTCAATGATAGCACAGTTAATTCCAGATTCATCTCATAATTGCACCACAACTCTACGGTAAACAGCCATTAAACAAGTTATAAAATACCTACGCAAGCACAATTACTCCACCAGTAGAATCCTACCAACAATCCCTCACTACGCCGTCCATGACCCCATAGTCCCAACACGTAACACCAAAAAAAGAAAGACCCGCCCTCATGCCGACAAACCCAAGCTCATCGCAAAAGCCCCCGGGCCCCAAATACCAAGTCCTCACACCAGAAGCCGCAAAACTGCGATCACAATTCGGATCATCACCGTCACCCCCTCCACCTCCATCCTCCACCGCACCACCCCTCGCTCAGCCCGCCCCGGAACCACCTCGCAAGCCATTCTCCCTCTTCTCCCACTTCCGAAGTCGCTATGCGACGCTGCCCGTTCCTGTCCGCACAGGACTCCGTGTTCTTCGCATATTGGCGCCTATTGTCCCGATTGGGCTCTTCTTCTCCGAACATGTCCTGGGGGTCATGTGGGTTAGCGGGCCGTCAATGACGCCCTACCTCAACGAGGACTACGAGCAGATGCATACGAAGCGCGATATGGTACTTGTGAATATGTGGCCGTGGGGCGGGGCCGGGTGGCCTTGGGAGCGGACGAGGAGGTTGGAGAGGGGGATGGTTGTCACGTTTCGGTATGATTCTGCTCGGATCTATATGGGTTTCTTTTATGGATACGGTGGTTTTATTGACTGTTATATTTTTGCTAGGTCGCCGGCTAACCCGGGCCATATTGCTATTAAACGTGTGGTTGGACTTCCGGGGGATCGGATCACAACTCGCGATCCCTGTATGAAGCCCTCGCAGATTGTGCCGTTTAATCATGTTTGGTTGGAGGGTGATGCGGCGGACCCGAAGAGGTCGCTTGATAGTAATACTTATGGGCCTGTAAGTATTAGTCTGATCACGGGTCGGGTGATGGCTGTGATGTATCCGCGGTTTAGGATGCTTAAATGGACGGACTGGGAGCAGGGGCTTGTCGAGGGTGATGTTGAGCGCAAGTTAGGGGATAATTATCGTCACGAGGTAAGGGATCGTGTGTCGAAGGAAGCGGTCAAATTAGAGCGACCTGTTCTATCATAAAGGCTTCTACTTCTTGCCATTATGGGTATATGCTGTACTGTACATAGAGCTTCTGTATTATTATCAAGACGCATGTATGAATACGTAGAAGATGCAGGAAACATATAGGGCAATGAGCGTAAGACGCACGTAAAGAGTTGAGACACTAATATTTCTGACTAGAAGCCGTGATTCACCCAGTGAACCAAAGTATTTGACTTGGCTAACTGTTTGTTGCAATCACTCGAACATCTTCCGGCTTGCTTTCTTGCAGCCGATCAATCTCGGATGCAATGCTCATGACCCAGCGATCTTTGTCTACCCGACTCCGTGCTTTAAACACCGCAGTTCGCCCATGAACACCCAGCTTGGAAACTTGCTTCAGCGTCTGCTTTGTTTCGCCTTTCACCCCTCGCTCACGTGCTCGAAAGAGGTTCTTGCGCAGAGGCTGCCAAACCACGAAGGTAATGGCCGTGTCTTCGTCACTGCTCGTATAGGCGTCTGTAGAGAGATAAGCCCGGGGCAGGGTGCGATGGCTTGGGCGATTGCTATCGAACGTTTGATTGGTGTAGAGCAGATCAGATTCTGTCAACAGTCCCGAGTAAACGTAGCAGTCGCTTAAATCTATAGTTGCTTCAAGGCTAGAATGAACATGAGGGATCTGAACACCATTGCGCTTCCTCAACGAGTTCCGGTAAATCAACAGTTTCCCGTCAGTAAGAATAACGTTACATCGCTTGAATGTTGAGTGCCGCCGTGGTTTTCGGAAGAGTTGGCCAGACATCTGGGAGATATCAGCATCGGTGATTATCCAAAAAGGGCATAGGTGACCTACATTGATCGCGCGACATCCAGTCAAAGCACACATATTGTGTAACAAAGGTGATGCTTCTGCCCTCCTGACCTCCCACTTTTGGGCGAATTGCCCCACCACAGACTCCATCTCTTCGTCGATGTCCAGTATTTCCAGGTTGCGTTGCCGCAAGATCTTGAGCTCCGCCGCATCAGCCGCACACCGTGCTTTCCAGTATTTCACAAGGGCATCAAGCCTCTTCATCCACTCATTCTTAGTCCGCTCATCGTACGCCTGAAACCGGACAACAAGGTCATTATCAAGAAGCATCTCAAATGTTTTATCGTCGTCGAACTTCTGGGTTGCGCCGTCATCTCGCCGAGTGTCTCTTGCTTCAGGATTGAACTCAACATCTGGCCCTTCCCGGATATTTCGGTCGGCAGGGCAACTGTCACGGTGCACATCACGCACTTCATGCACTTGGCAGATATCAATGTAGCCATCAGCATTGGTCAGATTGTGAAGGTTCCTGCGAAGCTGCGCAAATGCTTCCTCGTCGTGTCTCTTTATGTGCTCCTTATTGCCACTTGAGAGCCAAGTTATCTCTCCGTCCTGTATTGGAAACGGATCAATGTCGTATGAAAGTGGCATTTCATTCAGAATGTCTTGCGTTGATGGGATATTCGAATCATCTGCACGGAGTCTTGGAGGAGCTGGCGGCAGAGACTTCGCGGGTCTACAGAAGAACAAGTAATGGTCTTGGGTGAAACAGTATAGGCGCTTGAAGAACATTTTGTTCATACGTTGGTGCACACCTCTTTGTGATGTAAGGCGAATCAGGAAGCCTTCCACTGGCTCTGGCTCTTCGTCCCTCTTGTCGTCATTATGCACATGTGTACGATAGTGTTGTCGTGGTCGTAGCTGGAGCTGGTGAGTCCTTTGCATCGCTAGGGTTCCGTACATTCTTTCCTCATTAATGCCGTGGACCCATTCCAAACGGTCGTATCGCTTCCAAGCAAGGCCCATCCTCTCAGTTTTAGACCACTTATGCAATACATCGGTCCATTCAGGGTGTTTATCCAACACTTCAAAACAACCACGTATAATGATCTCTGCTGCTGCTGCTGCCTTCTGCGGGGCAGAATGAGCAAGTATTCCACTTCTCTCATTCTCTTCGAGACGCGCTTCCAACTGCTCGAAAGGGTTTTTGAATGTAAGCGACACCCCAAGGTCTGGTACGTCAATTGAGAGTGAAGACGCCCGGCGTC